>NC_133663.1:129062053-130262053 GCF_037893015.1 Macrotis lagotis | reverse complement strand
GAGTCTGTTAGTCCTTACATTGTTTCCATGGTATGCATTGATCTAAGTTGAATGTGATGAGAGAGAAATCATATCCTTAAGGAAGAAAAATAAAGTATAAGAGATAGCAAAATTACATAAGATAATTTTTTTTAAATGAAAGGTAATAGTCTTTGTTCAAACTCCACAATTCTTTCTCTGGATACAGATGTATTCTCCATCACAGATATCCCAAAATTGTGTCTGATTGTTGCACTGATGGAATAAGCAAGTCCATCAAGATTAATCTTTGCCCCCATGTTGCTGTTACAGTGTACAGTATTTTTCTGGTTCTACTCATCTTGCTTAGCATCAGTTCATGCAAATCCTTCCAGACTTCCCTGAATTCCCACCCTCCTGGTTTTTTTTTTTTAGGTTTTTTTTTTTTTTGCAAGGCAAACGGGGTTAAGTGGCTTGCCCAAGGCCACACAGCTAGGCAATTATTAAGTGTCGGAGACCAGACCCGAACCCAGACACTCCTGACTCCAGGGCCAGTGCTCCATCCACTATGCTACCTAGCTGCCCCTCCTCCTGGTATTTAATAGAAATAGTGTTCCATCACATACATATACCACAGTTTATTAAACCATTCCCTAATTGATGAACATTTACTTAATTTCTAATTCTTTGCCACTACAAACAGGGCTGCTATGAATAATTTTGTACAAGTGATGTTTTTCCCTTTTTTCATCATCTCTTCAGGGTATAGACCCAGTAGTTGTATTGCTGGAGCAAAGGGTATGCACATTTTTGTTGCCCTTTGGGCGTAATTCCAAATTGTTCTCCAGAAAGTTAGGATGAGTTCACAGCACCACCACAATGTA
This sequence comes from Macrotis lagotis, assembly GCF_037893015.1. Taxonomy (NCBI): domain Eukaryota; kingdom Metazoa; phylum Chordata; class Mammalia; order Peramelemorphia; family Peramelidae; genus Macrotis; species Macrotis lagotis. The sequence goes on along the minus strand of NC_133663.1, from coordinate 130,261,211 downwards.
TTAAAGTCCCAGATTTCCCACATCCTTTCCAACATTGATCATTGTCCTTTCTGGTCATATTGATCAGTCTGAGAGGCACAAGGTGGTACCTCAGAGGTGTTTCAATTTGCATTTCTCTAATAAATAGTGATTTGCAGCAATTTTTCATGTGACTATGTATCTTTTTGATCTCCTCATCTATAAATTGCTGTTGCATATCATTTGAGCCTTTGCCAATTGCTTGTTTTTTAAAAATTTGACTCAGTTTTCTGTATATTTTACAAATGAGTTCTTTGTCAGAAATACTAGTTGTAAAAATTGTTTCCCAATTTACTACATTTCTCTTGATCTTGGTTACAGCAAAAGCTTTTTAATTTAATTTAATGTAATTGGAATTATCTAGTTTATTTTTAATGATGTTGTCCATCACTTCCTGGTCATAAACTGCTTCCCTTTCCATAGATATGACAGGTAAACTATTCTTTGATCTTCTAGTTTGCTTATAATATTGCTTTTTATGTCTAAATCCTGTATCCATTTTGATCTTATCTTGGTATAGGGTGTGAGGTGCTGGTCTAATCCAAGTTTCTGCCATACTAATTTTCCCAACAGTTGTTATTGAAGATAAAAATATATCCCAATAGCTGGACTCTTTGGGTTTATCAAAGAGCAGATTACTATAATCATTTCCTGCTATTGCACATAGTCTATTCCACTGGTCCACCACTCTATTTCTTAGCCAATACCAGACAGTTTTGATGACAGATGCTTTATATTATAATTTTAGATATGGTAGAGCTAAGCCACTTTCTTTTGCACTTTTTTTTTATTAAATCCATGGAAATTCTTGACTTTTTATTTCTTCATATGAATGTACTTACAATTTTTTCTAACTCATTAAAGTAATTTTTTGGAACTTTGATTGATAGGACACTGAATAAGTAATTTAATTTAGGTAGAATTGTCATTTTTATTATATTACCTCAGCCTATACATGAGCAATTAATATTTGCCCAGTTATTTAAATCTGATTTTATTTGTGTGTTCTTTTTTTATTATTGATTTAAGGAATTGGGGTTAAGTGGCTTGCCCAAGGCCACACAGCTAGGCAATTATTAAGTGTCTGAGACTGGATTTGAATTTAGGTCCTCCTGACTCCAGGGCCTGTGCTCTATCCACTGTGCCAATGAACTGCCCCCCTCAGATGCACCTTCAAGAGAAGGAACATGACTGCCATGACTTCTGGGTCTGGGACTGTGGAATGGGAGAGACCTTGGCCCATAGCAGCATTCTTTTCAGAGAAGGAGAAGTGGGAATAGGACCCAGACACTGTGGCTTTAAAGAGTGCTCTGCTGTAGGACCACAATAACCGACTCTAACATAAAGTTCTAGTTGAACAATCAGGAAGAAGACATGAGTAAATCAATCAGTCAATCAACAACAAACATTTATTAAATGCCTACTTTGGGCCAGGATTAAAAACTGAAGAAAATTCTTATTATGGTAAAGTAAAAAAATAATGACTTTAAACAAAGATAACATCACAAAATTTTAAAGTTGAAGACAACCCAGCAGAGATGCAGTTTAATCCATGCCTCCAAAGAATTATCACTACAAAATGCCCAAAGAGTGGCTCTTTAACCTCTAAAACAGTTATAATCAGCCATGTCTCTGTTTGACAAAGGAAATAAATATTTTTGATTTACATGGTTTCTGTACTCCATTAGTTTCCTTGTGAATGTAATTATATAAATAGTTGATGTAGTTACATTTTCTCTTTTTCTTTTTTTTAAGCCAACAGTTTATTTAAATAGTTAAAATTTGGAACATTATCTTTTTCATCTTTTATCTGCCTTTCAATTTGGTATTCATTTTAGTGTTCTAAAATCACATATGAATATCTAATTCCAAAAGGGCTCCTATTACTATATAAACTATCCTGCCTATTAAGATAAAGTCAATTTAATATTTTGTGGTCCTATTCAGTTTTCATCAGATCCAGAGCCTTGTGATTCTTTTCTTGAAAAAAGTATTCATGGTACACCAATATTAAGCTTCTGAATTGAGTTGAACTGAGTTGGATGATAACTAGAAAATATATAGGGGTAGACAACCAAAGCAGTATTTTGCCAAAAAACATTCGGACTCTGAATCACTACAACCATGTGGTTTTAGTTTTTTGTTTTCGAAGAAGTAGGAAGATGTTACCCTACAACCTATTATGTATTTAAAATATAAAATATTTTTTTTCTCTGTTTTTCTGAATGTTAAAACAGGAATATCCACTGTCAATATCTTGATGGTGTTATGATTTCATTTATGCACACTTCTTTGGTGACTTACTGTTACCAATCTATTCTTTCTCATCCCATATGATTCTTATCCATGTCCTTCCATAAATCTGCCTCTTACCAGGAACCTATCCAACAGACTAGAACCTTTATTTCAACTCTTGTATACTGTGTGAATACCAATGAAGCATAAAAGGCATCTGCACTCAATCTTGCTATATGATCAACTCACTTTTTTTCCTGTCATACATCTTTTTGATGATGTCTTTTAAACTACTTCTGTTTTTCTAAAGCAAGATAGCCTATTGTTGACATAAATAATAAATAAAAATAATAAAGTAGTTTTTAAACTTGTATTTGACATTAAGCTCACAGTGTGGAAAATTCCACAAACTCTGTAAAGCAGAAACCTTTGTTAATGTGGGGAAAATGTCAGTAAATCTTCATTTGGAGGAAACTTATCTTAGATTAAAGGTGCTGTGACTAGGTGAAGGGGAATGATTTTGAGGAAGTAATCAGGGGTTTGCTGCATTGATGGCTAGGATGAAGTCCTTGGTGATAGGCAGACCAGTATCTTGTGTTGAGGTCAAAGTGGGAGAAAAGGGGTCAGAGATTATAAATGCCAATGGTAACTGTTAAAAACATGTGAGAGACTGGTGAAAGGAATGGCATAAATGAACAGTTTTTCTAAAAGGATTAACAATTTGGACCATTAGAGGAACTTGAGATGCTTCAAGGTTTCCAGTTTATTGTTTAAAGTTTTGCCCCAGGAAGTTCATTTGTGTGAGTACACAGGGACAGATATATAGTAGTTATATTCTGATGCCTGTGACTTGTGTAACCTTAGACAAATCTCTTACCCTTCCTAGAATCAGCTTCCTCATTTGTTAAAGATTCAGACAATTCTGAGAACTCTTCTAGTTTCATAACTATTATCCCCTTTTGATATCTGTAGATGTAATCTCTCTGATAATTTGCTTTATGCTAATAATTTTACGATAACTAAAAGATTCTAAATTGATAACAAAGATTAAAAATACGAATAGAAGAACAAAACTAAAACAAAAGATTAAGAAGGAAATTAGAATACTTTGAAGAGGTTTTAAAGAGACATTGGAAAACCTTAACCAATTAATGAATTGCAACATTGAATGGAACAAATAGAAACCAAAAATTCATTTATTTAATAACAACAATAAAAAAGTCAAATTAAAAGATTTAAAAAAATTAAATATGGTAGCTGATTTAAAAAACAAGTGACCTGAAAAATAAGACAAAGACATATTTAAGAATCTTTGTACACTCTCAAAAGCATGACTAAAACAAAAACCTAAATTCCTTAAGAAAACAGTCCAGATCTATTAGATCCAGAAAATAAAATGAAAATTTGAAAAATTTTTTACTAGTTATTTCCTCAAAGAAACACAAATCACATATATCCAAAAATATCATAGCCAAAATCCTGAGTTTTCAGGTCAAAGATATAATGCTAATGGTAGCCAGGAAGAATGAAGCCAAGTATCAGAGTCTCAATTAGAAACACAAAGACCATGCGGCAAATATTTTAAAGGATAGGAAAGTTAGTAGTAATACACTATACCAAAAAGAATAAAAGGCTTATTACCAAGAGTAATTAATCTAGAAAAATTAAATGTAATCCTAAAAAGAAAATGAAGCTTCAATAAAATAGTAGACCTTTAAGCAATCCTGATGAAAAAACAGGGTTGGTAAGAAACTATGAAACATTATGATAAGAAGCATCAAAAAAATTCTACCAAGCGATATATAGTTGAGCAAATTTAAAGAGTTAAATGATTGTGTTTCCATCTCAGCAGAAGGAGAGACCATTATCCTTTCTGAACCTTACTATTGTCTACCTTTGTGATCTCTGGCTAGTCACTTAACCTATCTGACCCTCAATTTCTTCATCTACAAAATAAGTGAGTAGAATTAGTTGGCATCCAAGGTTCTATGACAAATGCAGAGCCTGGATGGATTTGCTCTGTTGTGTTTGATTTAGGAAAGTAAAGAAAAAGGAGGTGGGGAAATAGAATATCCCAGGAAAAAAAATGAGGAAGAAAAGAGAGGAAGTTACTATTTCTCATAATTGCATTGTGTTAGATGAAGAGTATACAAACATGAAGTTGGGACTGGGTGGAGTTAGCATCTTCTAAACTTCATGGTTATCCTCACTAGGCAAAGAAAAGTTGAAAGCACACAAATGTACTTGAACACACACACACAGACACTAAGATTCTAAAGGTAATTAAAAATTCATTAAAGAAAACAAAGAAATACATTGTAATAGGGAGAGGGAAGGGGGAGGATTTAAATGGGTAGGAAGAGAAAAATAACAAGCAAAGCAAAATTCACTATAGAGAACTCTCTACATGGTGTCTGAGTGCAGTTTAAAACACTAATAAGTTCAGTTCTTTTGGATATAAAAGTAATGTGTAAAATGGAATAGTAAAATAATTTATTCAAAGCGCTGAATGGGAATTATAAGGCATAAACATATTTCTAACTTTTCTATGGTACTGTTACAAAAATTGACCATGTGTTAAAGCATAAATATACTATACAAATTTAGAAAAGCAAAATAATAAATATATCTTTTTTCATTATAGCATAATAAAATCATAATCAATAAGGAGGAATTTGAAGAAAGGATTAATTGGAATTAAATGAAAAAAATAGGTGAATGGAAAATGAAAGAATTAAATTAGGATGAACTCCATGATTACTTTAACCAGCAACTAAAATTGTATATTCTAGATTTTTAATAAGTGAAAACTCACAGCATTAGGTATAGTAGTAAGAGCAGTGTCCTTGGAATCGGAAGGCCTGGTTTCAAATTCCAGTTTTGACAATTATTGGCTAATTATGGATAACTTAATCACTTAACTTAATTGTTTTCATTTATTTAATGGGGAATAACAATATTTAAATTATCACAGGATAATAATAATGAAGGACTTTATAAATTATAAACTGCCATGAAAACATGAAATAATTAAATGTTTCAAAATCTATTCAAAAGAATTATTGCTCAGATTCTGAAGGGACTTACATATGTGATCATCAGATGATTGCTAATAACCTTTGAAATGTCATGAAGAATTAGAAAAATATCAGAAGATAGGAGATAGACAAATATCCTAATTTTCAAAAAGAATAAAAAACATGTCATTATTTGGTCTTTGGATATTGAATCCAAGCAAAACTATACAGTAGCTTAAAAATTAAATTGGTGATAGGCAGACTAGTATCTTGTGTTGAGTTCAAAGCAGGAGAAAAGGGGTCAGAGATAATAAATGCCAATTGTAACTGTTAAAAATATGTGAGAGACTCTATCAAGCTAAAATTAGTCATGCCCAAATAAACTCATTTCCTTTTTTGGTAAGATTTTGTAAATATCTGGTTATATATTAGAAGATACTGAAATAGTGAAAAGCTGTGATGCAAATATATATAATGCTCTAATGTCTAATCACCAATGAGAAGAAGGAAAGGCAGAACCGAGAAGTAGCCAAAAAGATTTTTACTATATATATGTTTTTTGCAAGGCAATGAGGTTGAGTGACTTGTCCAAGTTCCCACAACTAGGTAATTAATAAGTGTCTGAAACTGGATTTGAACTCAGGTCCTTCTGACTCCAGGGCTGGTGATCTATCCACCAGGATACTGTGGCAATTTATTGGCCCAACAAAATATTTTAAAATTAAATTTTACTTTTAAAATTAGCAGCCATTTATTTTCTTTCCTCATTTCACCCCATAAGGGAAAACAAAAACCCCCCAAAATCTTTTGTAACTATATGAAGAGTGAAGAAAAACAAATTTATTCATTCAAAAACAAATCCTAAAATATTTCTCATTCTGCCTATTTAGTCTATCACTTCTCCATCAAGAGATGACTAATATTCCTCAGTTGATAAATGGTCAAAGAATATAGACAGTTTTCAAATGAAGAAATTAAAGATATATATGTAATCATATGAAAAATACTCCAAATCATTACTGATTAGTGAAATGCAAATTAAAACAAGTATGAGGTATCACCTCACATCTATTAGATTGGCTAAGATGACAAAAAGGGAAATGATCAATACATTGCTGATGGAGTTTTGAATTGATCCAACCATTCTAGAGAGCAATATGGAACTATGCCCAAAGAACAATAAAACTGTTTATACCCTTTGACCCAGCAATTCCAGTTCTAAGCTTATATACAGAAGAAAGAAATGGGAAAAGTTCCACATTACAAAATATTCATAACAACTCTTTTGGTAGTGGTAAAGAATTGGAAATCGAGGGAATGCCGATCACTTGGGGAAATTGAGGGTATGTCCATCACCAAGTTATGGTACATGAATACTGTGGAATATTATTGTTCTATAGGAAACCATAAATGGTCAGACTTTAAGAGAAGCATGGAATGACCTACAGGATCTGATGCTGAGTGAAGGGAGTAGAGGCAAGAGAACAAACAATGTACACATCAATATTTTAAGATGAACAACTTTGATGAAAGCAGCTCCTCCCAACAGTTTAGAGAGCTAAGACAGCTGTATTAGACTGGCTATGGACAATGTTATCCCCATCCAGAGGAAGAAAAACAAAACAAATAAAAAAAACACCCTTTAGAATCTGAATGAATACTGCATTCACTTTTAAAAAATTTCTCCTATGTGTTTCTTTCCTATCTCATGGTTTTCTTTCTGTTTCCTTAATCCAAATCCTAATGACTAATCTGTAAACATGCTAAACACAAATGTGTATGCACAATATTCATTGGATTTTTATTTTTGCTGAGAGGAGGGAGGAAATTATATAACTTAAAATATGAATATGCACATGGACGAATGTTGAAAAACTGTCCTAACATATAATTGGAAAAATAAAATAAAATATCAATTAAAAAATAAAATTGCAAAAATAGATGACAAATATTATCCATCACCAGTAGTCTTGATCTTGTGCTTGCTCAGAGATCTTTCAAAATTGTTCCCTTTAATTATATGTTGTTACTATAAATTGTCTTTCTGGTTTTCTTCACTTTAATCATTCATTACAATTTTTCCAGATTTTTCTGAAACCTCCCTTTCATTGTTTCTTAGAGTACAATAACATTCATGTTGTACTTTGTTCAGTCAATTCCCAATTTATAGGTGCCCATTAGTTTCTAGTTTGTTTTTTGTCACCACAAAAGGAACTTCTATAAATATTTTTGTGCATTTGAATCCTTTTCCTCTTTCTTTGATCTCTTTGGGATATAGGTTTAGAAGAGGTATTGTTAGTTCAAAGGATATGCACAACCTAAGTAACCTTTTTTTTTCATTTTTTGCCATAAGTACAAATTGATTTTCCAGAATGGTTCAATCAATTTATAGCTTCCCAACATTTTATTCAAAGTGCTGTTTTTTCCACCGAAGATTGAGTTCTTTTAGTTTTTATTACAATTATTTTTTATTTGTTATTATTTTATTTTTCCCAGTTACATGTAAAAACAATTTTTAACATTTATTTTTACAGCTTTAAGTTCCAAATTCTTTCCCTTTCTCCCTCCTACCCCACCCTTATTTGAGAAAGCAAGCAATTAGATACAGGTTATTTCTGTGTAGTCATGCAAAATGTTTCCATAATAGTCATATTGTGAAAGAGAGAGTAAAAAGAAAACTCTAATCAAAGGTTGATATTTTTAAAGTCACTTTTCTTTATGAAGTATTCTTTTACTTCCCCTTTTAGCAATAATCCCCCTATAATGGATAATGTACCCTAAAGAGCTATTCAAATCTAAGATGGTATCATAAAATTACAGGAGAGCATATTTCAACTTGAAGAAGGGAAGAATTTTCTAAAACTGACAGTTGATAAGCAACAGAATGGACTGCCTTGAGTGTAGTGAATTCACCCTCACTGGCAATGTTCAAGATGACAGCTGTTAGGAATGTATTAGAAACACTTCCTCCATTCAGTGGAAGGTTGGATTAGTGACAGGTTATCAACGTTAGAGGACCTGGCTTCAAATCCTGAAAAATCACATAAGCTGTATAAGCCTCAATTTCTTTAGCTATAGAATGAGGGAGTTGCATTAAATGACTACTAAGTTTCAATTTCTAAGTTTCCTTCTAAGATTAAATTTAGGTGTCTAGAAATGTATTTTACTTGGTGAGTAAAAGATGTCAGAATACAAAACCTCTAGGTTCCTCTCTTTTGCCCTTATCAGAACAGAGAGAGAGAGAGAGAGAGAGAGAGAGAGAGAGAGAGAGAGACTAAAAGAACAGCAAGAAAAGTAAGTAGAATAAAAAATGACAATAATGTAAATAGAAAAAACAGCAATAAAATTAAAAATGCTGCAATCACAGCTCCTATAACCTCACTGATCTCTCTTTTACTAAACTAGAAGCAACACAAGATAAATTACAAAGAATTATGCAAAAGAAGGAATATTCCCAGCGATAGTTTCCCCCCAAAAAGGTGACCTTCTCTACAAAGAATGGAGTTTGGGGTAGAGGCAAGAATCAGGGATGGAATGTAGTTCTCAGATATCACCTCCACATCATAGAAGGAACCAAGGAACAGAGTATGTTGTCAATCCAGTAGTGTTACGATTTTCTAAAGACAAAGGAAGGCATGGGGAATATTAAGAAATCATTCATCCATGATTTATCAGTGAAGTCCTAGGGTATTCTTGCTAAACAGAGAGTAACTGGTACTCTTTCCATTCCATATTCTTTGACTTAATATGCATAAATGAAAAAATCTTTTTTTGCTCACTTCTGAAGAAAAGGAAAACTCAATTGTGAAAGCTTTGTACTTGCCTGTTGATCTTCAAAGTATGATCAAGTGAATTATAGTTACAAAGGAAGGCAGAAAAAGTATTAAAATTGGGTAGAGAAATTCCTAGTCTATGTCCTCAGGCCAACAAGATAATTCACCTCTCTGAGGGCTCTAAAATTGCTACTATGATTTCATTACAACACAGCCTAAATCCTATGGAAGTGCTGCCACCTGCTGTGCAAAAGAAGGTAGTTTCTGTCTTCACCCCGCCCCCACAATTTGACAAACTTCAAATTAGAAGAAAAGTTTCACCTGTATCTGTATCCTAGAACATTGTCACCACATTTTAATAAACTTATTGTTTCTCATTGTTTAATTGAATACTTCCCCATATAAATAATCACAAGTATATCTATGGTTGGATTTTCTGAGATGCTTGCTTTTTCAAATGGTAAAGTTAATTGAATTTTGATTTCTTAATACTTCCCACTCCTTCCTTCCTCTTTAAAAAAAATCATATTACTCTACTGGATTGACAACATACTCTGTTCCTTGGTTCCTTCTGTGATGTGGAGGTGATAACTGAGATCTCTTTTCCATCCCTGATTCTTGCCTCTACTCCCAAACTCCACTCTTTGGAAAGAAAGACAGCATTTTGGGAAACCATTGCTGGCAATATTCCTGCTTTGCATAATTCTTTGTAATTTACCATGTATTGCTTCTGGTTAGTTTAGTAAAAGAGAGATCAGTGAGGATTCAGGAGCTGTGATTGCAGCATTTAATTTTATTGTTGTTCTTTCTATTATTGTAGTCTTTTGATTACTTTTCTAGCTGCTCTTTTAATCTAATTCTCTGTCTACTCTGATAAGGGCAAAGGAGAGGAATGGACTAAATGACAATTGAGGTCCTTCAGATTCTAAAATTCTGTGATTTTTGTTAGAGATATCTCAGTAGTTACTATTCCCAAATTGGCAAAAAAATAAGGGAGGAGATTATTCTCTTTTAATAGAGAGACAATTTGATGACTGAACAGGGGACTAAAAAGAATCTTTGCATAAGGAAAGCTGATAAAATCAATGTGTGTGTGTATGTGTGTATGTGTGTGTGTGTGTGTGTGTGTGTGTGTGTAACACTCTATCTCAGATAGAATGTTAAAGAGACATAGATTTTTTTTGATGAAGAACTGCTCCTCTGATGAATGTACTGAGAGAATCTATCTGAAAGACAGAACAGTAACTTAGGAGATATGATAGCTATAAGGCATTATGGTCTATTAACTTATTTGCATGTGGCTGCCAGAGAATTTTGAAGTGTGCAACCTTTACAATTATTAATAAAATCACAGTTTAGGGGCTAGGAGAAGATTTATAAGGTCAGCTAGGTTCACACATAAAAGAAGGATGCATTTTCTTGAGTTTTCTTTCATAAAGGGACAAATAAGTGACTGATTCTTGGAAGATTAGTTTGAGGTATTAGAAGTTGTTATACAACAAATGGGAGAAGAAGCTATAAAGGAAGAGAGAGAAGAAGAAATAGTAAGAAAATGAGATGAACATGGACGGTATGCATCTGTCATAGGGTCAGAAGACAAGGAGGGTTTCCAGCTAGGACGGTGGACTTAGAGGCTTTCGTGCTTGGAATTTCCTGATGGAAGGAGTCATTACTTTGGTGGGTTTTTTGGGGGTTGGTTTTGTTTGGTGAAAAGATGGAGCAGCTGCTCTCTAGATGATGGTAGGAAGAGAGCTGAAATCTGCTATGTATTGTATTTATTGCTCTCTAGTGTCATTCACAGACTGAGAAAGGGGAAATCTTCCAGAATATCAGTTGCCCTCTACTATTTTGGTCTGAGAGGGAGAAACAGTAGTGAAAGATAAACTTTACCTAGGTTTTTCCATGGGATGTGATTTGCTATGAGGAGAGACTTGCAATCTTGTAGACTAAGTAGAATCCAGTGCTATTTACAGAGCTGCAGAACTTGGTAGTCCTCTGGTAGGAAGAAACTGATTGTTATTTCAATTGACAGAATATCAAAGTCCTCCCGCTGACAAGTGACACCAGAACCAGATTAAAATGTAAATAGAAATGTTTAACGAAATCAATAAAAATATAATACATAGATAATGTTAATTTGTGGTTTTCTAAGTCAATGGGCAGCTCACAGAGATCCATTTCTATTTGAGTTTGACACCAGGACTACTTTCATCCTCTATGAAGAAAAGCCATGAGACTTCTGGCCAAGATGGTGGAGAGAAGACAGGCACAGTTCTAAAATCTCCTGATCTTTCCCCATACATGATATTAAACAAACCTCTTAACAGAAATCTGATCAACAAAACCCAGAAAGAAAAGCTAGGAGAAAGAACATCTACCTCAGGATTTGTCTTCTGCAGTCATGGGTGAGTATGGGCACAGAGGGTGGACTTTGCTGGGAGAATGGGATGGGGGAGAGCCTGGGAGCCTGGATCAGCTGCAGATCAGCCTGATTAGTGGTGTCACTGGAGCCTGAGAACTCAACATGCTTGATCAGCAGTGGGGCTAGAGCCTGGTTGACTGCGGGGGCTTGGGTCAACTAGGAAGCTGAGGCATTGGTATTGGCGCTGATCCTCAGGAACTTGCCAGCAGGTAGTCCTCTGGAGGAACTCTAAGGAGTTCCTCCATTTCCTCTGAAGCCTCTTCTCAGAACAAACACAGTTACAGACTACCTCCACCCCAGGCTAAGGCCCAATAGCAGAGCCAGCTCAGCTGACAATAGGGAGGATGATGACCTCACTCCAGGGTAGAGCCCACCATTGATTGAAGACAAAAGTATTTAATAGCTTTAATCTTTCCCTTCAGGCTATGGGAGAAGGCCTCAATCAAGGTCACAGACACTCCAGAGAAAGCAACCAGCACCCTTATTGGCCAGCTGGAGAAATTACACTCAGTTAGCAAATCCTCTAGCACCCTGCACTGACCAGCTGGAGATATTACACTTAGTCAGTAAAGCCTCTAGGGATCCCAACACCAAACCTCTGTGAACCAGCCCCTCCCCAACTCAAGGTCTTAGCAAAATGAAGAAAGGTCAGTGAAAAGGTGGATCGATAGAAAAATTCTTGGAAGGAAAAAACCCTAAATCAGAGAGACCTAGAACCTCTAAGGAGAATATTATCTGGTCTCCAGCACAGAAAGACTTCCTTGAAGAAATAAGGAAGGAGTTGAAAAATCAATTGGGAAATCTGGGAAAAGAAACCCAAGAGAAGATTAACACCTTGCAACAAGAAAACAAATCATTGGAAAATAGAATTGGACAAATACAAAAATGAGAATAATTCTCTCAGATCCTCAATTGGTCAAATGCAAAAAGAAAATAATTCTCTCAAAACCTCAACTGGTCAAATGGAAAGCTCTTTCAAAAATAGAATTGAGCAATTGGAAAAAGAGTTGCAAAAGGTAAATGAAGAGAACTCCTCTCTAAAAAAAAGAATGGAATCTGTGGAAACTAATGATTTCATGAGACAGCAAGAGCCTGTTAAACAAAACCACAACATAGAAAAAATAAAAGAAAATGTAAGCCAACTCATCAGCAAAAACCACTGACCTCAAGAATAGATTGAGGAGGGACAACCTGAGAATTATTGATCTTCCTGAAAATATTGAAGAGAAAAAAAAGCCTGGGCTTAATATTACAGGATTTAGTGATGGAAAATTGTCCTGCTATCATGGAACCAGAGGGCAAAATAGTTATTGAAAGAATACATCGATCCCCTCCAGAAAGAGATCCTAAAATGAAAACAACAAGGAATGTTGTGGCCAAATTCCAGAACCTTTAGATAAAAGATAAAATCCTGCAAGCAGACAGAAAGACACAATTTAAATACCAAGGAGCCACAGTAAGGATTATGCAGGACCTGGCTGCATTAGTGTTAAGGGATCGAAGGACCTGGAATGAGATATTCTGAAGAGCAAGGGAGTTTGGAAGGCAGCCAAGAATCCACTATCTGACAAAGCTGAGCCTTCTTTTTCAGGTGAAAAGATGGACATTTAATGAAATGGAAGAATTCCAAAAATTCCTGATGAAAAAACCAGAGATAAATAGAAAATTTGGACATCAAATAGGAGGTCCAAGAGGCATATGAAAGGTAAAATAAAAGGGAGGGGTAAAGGAAAAATCCCTGCTATCCAATAAGATGGAACTGGCTATATCCCAGCATGGGAAAGAGATGCTCATAACTCTTGAGAATTGTAACTCTAACAAAGAGAATATACCTAATCAGAAGTGATGGACACTCATGACTTATCCATAAGCCTGATATCCAATGGGATGAAACTGGCTATAACCCTGCTTTGGAGAAAGACTAATAACTTTCAAGAATTATAACTCTATTAGAGAGAATAAACTTATCCAGAAGTGATGGATACTCAGAAAAAATGATTTAAAAACTATTCCTCATTAAAAAAGGGACAGGAAGGAAATGGGAGGAAGGAGGGGATTGAATGGGTCAAATTTCATTTCATTAAGAGGTACAAAAGATCTATGGTAATAGAGGGGAAGAAGGAAGGAGATAAGAAACACTTGAATCTTCCTCCCTTCAGATTTGGCTTAAAGTTAATTTACACACACACACACACACACACACACACACACACACACACACACACACTCAGTTAACTTAAAAACATTTTACCTTTCAAGTATTAAAAGGGGGAAAGTGAGGGGGGATAGAGATAGGGAGGGGGAGAAAAAGGGGAACTAGCAGAAGGAAAGGAAGGGAAAGGGGAAAGAAAGGGGCAGGGTATATATAGGAAGGCAAACACACTGAAGGGGGTGGTATTCAGAAACAAAATACTGGGGAATATGGATAAAGAAAAAAGGGGAAAAATACAAACAGAGGGAAGATAGCATGGGGGACAATAAAGAGTTAGTAATTATAACTTTGAATGTGAATGGGATGAACTCTCCCTTAAAATCTAAGAGAATAGCAGAGTAGATTAAAAACCAGAATCCTACAATATGCTGCTTACAAGAAACTCATTTGAAGCAGAGAGATACATATAAAGGTAAAAGGTTGGAGCAAAATTTATTTTGCTTCAGCTAAAGTGAAAAAAGCAGGGTAGCCATCCTTATCTCAGACAAAGCAGCTGCAAAAATAGCATTAAAAGAGATAAGGAGGGAAACTACATCATCCTAAAAGTTACCATAGATAATAAAGTGAGTTCAATATTGAATATATATGCACCCAATGGGATGGCATCTGGATTCTTAGAGGAGAAGCTGAAAGAACTACAGGAAGACATAGACAGCAAAACTCTACTAGTGGGAGACTCCAACCTCCTGCTCTCAGATTTAGATAAATCGAATCATAAAATAAACAAGAAAGAAGTTAAAGAGGTAAATGGATTGTTAGAAAACCTAGATATTATAGACTTATGGAGGAAGTTGAATGGGGATAGAAAGGAATATATATATATATATATATGTATATATATATATATACATATATATATATATATATATATATATATATATATATATATATATATATATATATATATACCTTTTTCCTCTTCAGTACATGGTACTTATAGAAAAATTGACTAGGTACTAAGGCATAAAAACCTAATAATAAATTGTAGAAAGGCAGAAATAGTGAATACATCTTTCTCAGATCATAATGCAATAAAAGTCATATGCAATATTGGGCCAGGAAGATATAGACCCAGAACTAATTGGAAATTAAATACCCTCATTTTTAAGAATGAGTGGATCAAACAACAAATTACAGAAAGAATTAATTATTTTATCGTAGATAATGGCAATAATGAAACATACCAAAACTAATGGGATTCACTCAAGGAGGCTGTCAGGGGATATAGATTATATCTTTAAATGCTTACATGAATAAATTAGAGAAAGAGGAAATCAATGAACTAAATATGCAACTTAAAAAATTAGAGAAAGAACAAATTAAAAATCCCCAATTAAATACTAAATTAGAAATTCTAAAAAATTGAAGGAGAAATTAATAAAATCAAAAGCAAAAAACTATTAAATTAATAAATAAAACAAAGAATTGATTTTATGAAAAAAAACAATAAATTGATAAACCTCTGGTCAATTTGATTATAAAAAAGAAGAAAACCAAATTGCTGCTATCATAAATGAAAAAGGTGAACTCACCACCAATGAAGATGAAATTTAAGTAATAATACAGAATTATTTTGACCCACTCTATGCCAATAAATTGGACAATCTAAGTGAAATGGATGAATATTTACAAAAATATAAGTTGCCCAGGTTAAATGAAGAGGAAATTAAATACTTAAACAACCCTATCTCAGAAAAAGAAATTCAACAAGCCATCATTGAACTCCCTAAGAAAAAATCTCCAGGGCCTGATGGATTCACAAGTGAATTCTACCAAACATTTAAGAAACAATTGATTCCAATTCTATATAAACTCTTTGGAAAAATAGGGGAAGATGGAACTCTGCCTAACTCTTTCTATGACATCAATATGGTGCTGATGCCTAAACCAGGAAGAGTTAAAACAGGGAAAGAAAATTATAGAACTATCTCCCTGATGAATATAGATGCAAAAATCTTAAATAAAATCTTAGCAAAATGATTACAAGAAGTTATCACTAGGATAATACATTTTGTCCAAGTAAGAATTATCCCAGGAATGCAGGGTTGGTTCAATATTAGGAAAACTGTTAGTATAATTAATTATATCAGCAACAAACCCATCAGAAATTATATGATTATATCAATAGATGCTGAAAAATTTGACAAAATACAGCACCTATTTCTACCAAAATCACTAGAGAGTTTAGGAATAAATGGACTGTTCCTTAGAATAATTAGCAGTATCTATCTGAAACCATCAACAAGCATTATATTCAATGGGGAGAGGCTAGAGGCATTCCCAATAACATCAGGGGTGAAACATGGATGCCACTACTATTCAATATGGTTAGCTTTAGCAATTAGAGAAGAAAAAGAAATTGAAGGAATTAGAATTGGGAAGGAAGAGACAAAACTCTCACTCTTTGCAGATGACATGATGGTCTACCTAGAGAATCCCAAGAAATCATCCAAAAAACTACTGGAAACAATTAGCAATTTTAGCAAAGTTGCAGGAAATAAAACAAACCCTCATAAATCCTCAACTTTTCTATACATGACTAGCAAGATACAGTAGGAAGAGCTAGAAAGAGAAATCCCATTCAAAAATAACCTCAGACAATTTAAAATACCTTGGAAGTCTATTTGCCAAGGCAGACTCAGAAAATTTTGGAAAATACAAATAAAATCAGATTTACATAACTGGACAAACACCAACTCCTTATGGATAGGTCAAGCTAATATAATAAAAATGACAATTCTACCAAAACTAAACTACCTGTTCAGTGCCCTACCAATCAAAATTCTAAAAAATTACTTGAATGAGTTAGAAAAAAGTTGTAAGTAAATTCATATGGAGAAATAAAAAGTCAAGGATTTCCAGGGATTCAATGAAAAAAAGTGCCAGAGAAGGTGGCTTACCTGATCTAAAATTGTATCATAAAAATTAGTCATCAAAACTGTCTGGTACTGGCTAAGAAATAGAGTGGTGGACCTGTGCAATAGACTAGGTGCAATAGCAGGAAATGATTATCGTAATCTGCTATTTGATAAACCCAAAGAGTCCAGCTATTGGGATAAATACTCTCTCTTTGATAAAAACTGCTGGTAAAATTGGAAGTTAATATGGAAGAAACTTAGTTTAGACCAACACCTCATACCCTATACCAAGCTAAGATCAAAATGGATACAGGATTTAGACATAAAAAACAATATTATAAGCAAGCTAGAAGTTCAAGGACTAATTTACCTGAAAGCAGTTTATGATTAAGCATGAAATGGAAAACATCACTAAAAACAAACTGGATGATTTTGATTACCTTAAATTAAAAAGCTTTTGCACAGAGAAAACCACTGTAACCAAGATCAAAAGAAATGTAGTAAATTGGGAAACAATATTTACAACTAATATTTCTGACAAAGGACTCATTTCTAAAATATACAGAGAACTGCATCAAAATTTTTTTTAAAAGCCATTCCCCAGTTGACAAATGGTCAAAGGATATGCAAAGACAATTTACAGATGAGGAAATCAAAGCAATCTGTAGTCACATGAAAAATTGCTCTAAATCATTACTTATTTGAGAAATGCAAATTAAAGCTTCTCTGAGGTACCACCTCACACCTCTCAGACTGGCCAATATGATCAGAAAGGATAATGATCCTTGTTGGAATGGATGTGGGAAATTTGGCACACTATTACATTATTGGTGGAGCTGTGAACTCATCCAACCTTTCTGGAGAGAAATTTGGAACTACGCCCAAAGGACAATAAAAATGTGCATACCCTTTGATCCAGCAATTCCACTACTGGGTCTATACCCTAAAGAGATGATGAAAAAGGGTAAAAACATCACTTGTACAAAAATATTCATAGAAGCCCTATTTGTAGTGACAAAGAATTGGAAATCAAGTAAATGTCCTTCAATTGGGGAATGGTTTAGCAAACTGTGGCATATGTATGTCATGGAACACTATTGTTCTATTAGAAAGCAGGAGGTATGGGAATTCAGGGAGGCCTGTAGGAATTTGCATGAATTGATGCTGAGTGAGATGAGCAGAACCAGAAAAACACTGTACACCCTAACAGCAACATGGGGGCAATGATCAGCCTTGATGGAGTTGCTCATTCCATCAGTGCAACAACCAGGGACAATTTGGGCCTGTCTGCAATGGAGAATACCATCTGTATCCAGAAAAAGAACTGTGGAGTTTGAACAAAGACCAGGGACTACCTTTAGGATGACCTTTACCTTTAGTTTAGGAAAAAAAAAACTGACATCTTATTGTCTGATCTTGCTATCTCTTATACTTTAAGTTTCTTCCTTAAGGATATATAATTTCTCTCTCATAAAAAAAAGAAAAAGAATAGCTATGAGTTTTGCCTAAGGGGAGCTCAAAGAAGGGGAGCAGCTTGCAGAAGAGAGGCTTATATCCTTCCTTGTTCTCTTCAGGAACAATATACACCAGCTGTGACTTGTCTGCAACACATATTCCTCCAGCCTTCTATCTCTCTGCTAGGTTTCTCCTCAACAGACACTAGATACACTGATGGAATAATATAATCTATGTTGAAAGATGGATTAGTATAATATTTTTCTTCCTGCTCTGGTTTCCTAGTGAGTGAATGTTAATATTAATACTTTTTTTTTGGTTTCTATTGAGTAAATATTATTTCTGCCCTTGCCTTCTATTGGGTAAATATTATGATTACTCCTGCCCTTGCCTTATTTTAAATGAATGTTATGATTATTCTTGCTTTTGTCTTATTGTTAAGTAAATGTTTATTTTTGAATTAATGGTGTCAGGATGACTGATTTCATATAAAGTGGAAGTATACAGGTATCTCAAGAAGTATTATGGTGAGTAGTAGGAATAAACTTTTCCCCCAATATCAGAGTTATTCCTAGGACCTTTAGAGAGAGGATGTCATAGCAGCATGTTATGTTCCCCTTTGGGAAAATGAGAGCTAGTTCGAGTGAACAGGCCTGTCCACAGAATAAGAGTGGGAGTCAATACTCTGCCTGGGCTTCCTGAAAATTTTTTTTCTTGAGTTTCTAATTAAATATACAGAATAATATAGAAACATTGCTTTTAACATTAGGTATTAATTGCTTTTTTTTGAGGGAGTAGAGGGGAAGAAGAAAGGGAGAAAAATGTAAACTTCAGAACCTTGCAAAAATGATTCTTGAAAACTACCATTACATGTAATTGGAAAACTACATAAATAAATAAAATGCTTTTTAAAAATTAGATGTTAAACAGGAATATCCACTTCTACTGTTTCTATTTCTCATAGTTTTAGAAAATTTTCCAATAGCAAAAAGGAATAAAAAAAGAAATTAAAGAAATCAACATTGAGGGCAACTGGGTGGTTGGACCTGGAGGCAAGAAAGCCTGAGTTCAAATTTAGCCTCAACACTTGCTAGCTCTAGAATCCCAGGTAAGTCACTTATTCTGTTTGTCTCAGTTTCTGTAAAGTGAGCTGGAGAAGGAAATAGCAAACTACCTCATAACTTTCTCATGAATACCCCAAATCATAAAGAGTCAAATATGACGAAACAACTGAATATGAACAAGAATTGACAATAAAAGCTAAGATATTTCTTTTTGCAGGAGACAAAAAAATCCAAAAATTTCTACCCTTGAAATTCAAAACAATGAACAAAAACAATAGTGAAGATAAATAACTTGAGTGAAGTAGAGGATAAAATATATGCTGCCTTATCATTTATTGTAATATTCTACAATCATGAAGAAAAAGAAACTAACAAAAGAGAAATAATTTTTATAATAATAATAATTAAAAACAGCAACAGCAACAACAAAGTTTATCAGTTTGGGCAATTAATCCAAGAAAAAAAATAAGACATCTCTATTTCAAGATAACTTCAAAATAATTTTGACAGGGAAGAAGTGAACTCCTGGAGGAATATCCTTTGCTCAGGATTAGGCCAAGCAAATACAGATAATATATCAATATTTCACAAAAATTATAGATTTAATATATCAATTGCTTATTTCATAAAATTCAGTTAAATGAATATAAATTCTTATGTAAAAATAGAAGGCTAAGAATATTAAGCGCTATGAAGAAAAATTGTCAAAAAAGTAATTATAACTAAAATGTACTTTGAAGCACCATTAAAATTATCTGACAATGCAAATAGAATAGAGATAGAAGTCAATGGAATTGAATGGAGAACAGAAATGGAGCTCAATGTATATGAAAATTTAGGAGTCATATTGTTTTGTTTTGTTTTTAATAAACCCAAATGAAATTCACTGAATTTAAGAGTCAGAAGGGATTTCAGAAGTCATCTAATTCAGTTCTTTCCTGCAACTGCTTGAAGACCTCCAAGAAAAAGGTAACCAAAGTAATATGCTCTACTTTTGCATATTTCTAATTGTTTCAAAGTTTTGCCTTCCCACCTAAATTTGTCTCTTTGTGAGTCTATGCATTGTTCTGAGTTCTAACTTTTGAGATCAAATATAATACAATTTGTAGAAAAGGTGCTCACAGTCTGGCTCACTATGTCCAAAACAATTGATTATTTTGCTCTCCAAACCCTACTCACTTCCCAATTTCTCTATTACTTCTGTTAACTGTTCCTATTACAGTAGCATCTTCCTCCTCACCCAGGCTTGCGTCCTATGGGTCAATCTCAACTTTTAACTCTCACCCACAAATCTATTGCAAATCTTATTGTTTCTACCTCCCTAACTTTTCTTCATTCACACAAAGTTAACCCCAGGGCAGACCCTTATCATTTCTGCCTTTTACTATTGCACTAATCTTCCACCTGGCCTTCCCCCATCAAGTTCTTTCCCTACTCCAATCTATCTATCCCCTATTCCACTGCCAAAATGATATTTCCCCCTAAGTGTGGGCCTATCACTCTCTTAATTTAAAGACTCTTTCCTACTGTTCTATATCTGGCTTATGATCTTTGTCTCCAATCAGCATAGTAGAAATATTTCTAGGAATTGTCCTGACCCAGATTTGTACTCTGTTAACTTGGGTATCTTGAGAAGTTACTTCATGTCTCTGTAAAATATGGCACCAAAGATTGCTTTTAACTCTAAAATGATAGCTCTATGATCCTTATGAACCTCTACAGACATGTTCATATTTCTCTTTTTTTTAAATTTTTTTTATTTTTAGATTTTTCGAGGCAATGGGATTAAGTGGCTTGTCCAAGGCCACACAGCTAGGTAAATATTAAGTATCTGAGGTCGGATTTGAACCCAGGTACTCCTGACTCCAAGGCCAGTGCTCTATCCACTACACCATATAGCCAGTGCTCTATCCACTGTACCACCTAGTCACCACATGTTGATATTTCTCAAAAACCCCATGGCCTATTTCTTTAATCTACCTCAGCTACATAGAAGGATGGTCATACTCTTGGTCTTGTCATCATTCATAATTGCTCTATCTTCATGACCAAGAAATTTAGCATTTTAAAATCTACTTACAATCTCTTTTCATTCTATTTCTCTCTAAACCTTATTGTTCCCGAACTTTTTCTTTGACTTGATCATGATATTTAATTATACCCTCAGCATTCCTAAAATACTTTGTTTTCCTTCCTTCCAAATTGCAACCTTTAGTAAACCAATTCAACATAGTACTAATATTTGCTGAATTTCTTGATTTCTTTCCTATCACCCTTCATGCCTGGCTAAACCCCCAGTCTTGCATTACTACATCATAACCTTCATTCCTTTATATCCACATGTTGAAGAATATAACTGGAAAAAGACATGCAACCATGCTCACTGGGTTCACTATAAATTTAGGTTACCTAACTCTATGAATATAGAGTGGTGATTTTTTTTTACTCCTCCTTAACTGGTTGTTTTCAATTGAGATGTTCAACTTTTAGGCTGCCTAGATTTCTCCCTTCATACCTCTCTTTCTTCTTCCTTCAAGAGAGCCTCCTGGAATAACAAAGATATTTTTATAAAAGGAAGAGAAAACAAATCAGCAAAATTGAACAATAATTTGATATGCAATGATATACATCTGTGGACTCGGTTCTCAACAAAGGAGTTGGTGAGGTACAATTTAAATATATATATATATATATATATTATTTGGGTCAAGCCTGTTATTTATAATTTTATAATTGATTATTTTATGGTGGTTGTTCTTTTCATTTATATGGTGTCTATTTTTTTTTGGTTCACTTTTTAGTTAGTCCATATAAGATTTTAGTTAGTCCATATAAGACTTCATAATTCTTCATATTAACTATATTTGTTTATTCTTATAGTCCAACAATATTCCAGTACATTGATGTTCAACAATTTATTTAATCACTTCCCAATTGAAGCCTATTTTGTTTGTAGTTCTTTGATGCCACAGAGTACTACTATATATATATATATATATATATATATATATATATATATATATGTGTATATGTATTTTAGGTTTTTGTAAGGCAATGGGGTTATATCGCTTGCCCAAGGCCACACAGCTAGGTAAGTTTTAAGTGTCTGAGGCCAGATTTGAACTCAGGTACTCCTGACTCCAGGGCCAGTGCTCTGTCCACTGCACCACCTAGCCTCCCCCACAGAGTACTACTATAATAACAATTTATATTTATATAGTGATCTGAGACTTTCAAAGAGCTTTCTATATGTTATTTCCTTATATATGTTATTTCATTAAAATAACCTGTAAGTTAGATCCAATTATTATCCCCATTTACATGGGGGATATTATGGTTGAAAGTGAAAAAGATGTTGAATGTCTTGCCTAACTCAGATCTTCCCACACTCTAAGTTTAGATCCACATCTGTTGCCCCAACTTTGTCAACAACTTCCTTGGGAGACACACTTTATTATCATATTCTGTTATTTTCAGTCGTGTCTAAGTCTTTATGATGCCATTTGGAGTTTTCCTGGCAAAGATACTGGAATGATTTTCTGTTTTCTTCTCTAGCTCATTTGAATGTACCTCACCAACTCCTTTGTTGAGAACTGGGTCCACAGTATGTATAGCACAGTATAGAGTTCCCAGACTGGAGTCAGAAAGATTCATCTTCCTGAGATCAAATCTGCCCTCAAACACTAACAAGCTGTGTGACCCTGAACAAGTCACTTCACCCTGTTTGCCTGTTTCCTCATTTTTGTTGTTAAGAATTCATGTTCTATCCATAGCTATTAAATACATATTATCTGATTCTCCTCTAACATTGTATGGATATGAATTTACCATTCAGTCTCAGTTGCCTTAGCCAAATTTCTGCTAGACCGTTTTTCCCAGTGGTTCTTAGGCTTCTCATGTAATTTATTTCATTTGGTTTATTAATACTGTGTTGCCGAATTTAATTATTTCTCATTTTTCCTTGTCTGTGTTTATGTTGATCTATTTTTCTATTTTTAAACCGGTATCAAAATATCTTTAATACTACTGCTTTATAATAGAATTTGAGAACTAGAAATGCTATTCTCTCTTCATTCCTATCCCTACCCCTTTTTTATTATTTCCCTTGATATTTTAGAACTTTTGTCCCTCTAAGTGGAATTTGTTCTAACTCAGTAATATTCCTTTGGTAGTTTGATGGTTATAGTATTAAATTTGCTATTTTAACTTTGGTAATATTGTTGTTTTTATTATATTGGTATATCCTAGTTATGAGCACTGAATATTTCTTCAACCATGTTATTCTTTATTTCTTTAAAGAATTTAGTAGCAGAATCTATGAATTGAATGTGATTTGATAGATATTTTAATGCATTTTGTAGTTATTTTGAATGAGATTTTCTTTGCTAGTATTGCTTCCTAAATTATGATATTGTTATTATGTAGAAATGCTATTGCTTCTTGTAGGCTTATTTGGTCTCCTGAAACTTTGCTGAAGTTATTGTCTCAATTAGTTTCTATGATGATTCTCTGGTACTTTCTAAGTAAGCATTTACCAAGTCCTCAGAGTTTTGTTTCCTTTTGTAAATAGTTATGTCTTTAATTTTGTTCACTTGCCTTATTACTATTGCTAACATTTTTAGAAAATATCAGATAATAGCACAGAAAGGAGATATCCTTGCTTTATTACTGTATTTATTGAGAAAACTTCTAGAGCAATCTCATTGTATATGATGTCTGCTTTTGGTTATATACATACACACATACACATATGTATATGTATTTTTGTGTGCACATTCATATTCATATAAAAATCTCTTGTAGGAGGGCAGCTAGGTGTCACAGTAGATAGAGCATTGGCCCTGGAATCAGGAGGACCTGAGTTCAAATCTACTTCAGACACTTAATAATTGCCTACCTGTGTGACCTTGGGCAAGTCACTTAATCCCATTGCCTTAAATAAAAAAAAACTTTAAAAAACTCTTGTAGCTTAAATATATGTATTATGCATTCATATTCATATAAAAAATCCCTTGAACCTTAAATTTTTAGGCATGTGTTGAACCTTCTGAAACTACTGAGATAATCATGTGGATTTGGATTTTTTCTTTTTAATGTGACTAAGAAGATGGACTATTTTCATAATGTTTGAATCATTTTTATATCTCCAACTCAATAAATTATTTTTATATAAATTGTTATAGTCTTTTTGCTAGGATTTTATTAAAATAAATATTCATTAATGATATTAGTTACTTAACTCTATTCATTTGCTTTATTCTTCCTTGGTTTAGATATTAGGGCTACAAATTTATAATATAATTTTTGAGAATATTTTACATAATATGGGTATGCTCTTTAATTGTTTCCAAGAAGTTTCCTGTAAATTTGCCAGGAATGAGATTCATTTTCTTCAGTATTTCCTTTGTAGATAATTTGAATTCCTTTTATGGGTTTAGATTATTTAAGATTTTTATTTGGTGTTAAGTAACTTTGGATATTTTATATTTTTTGTTGTTTTATTTTCTGTTTTGTTGACTTGTAACTGTGTATACTAGGTTATAATCATCTTTTTTGTTTCTTTTATTCTTGTTGTGATTCAACCTTGTTAGTTTGATATTTTTTGCCCTATTCTTTTTAATCAGGTTAGCCAAAAGTTTATAAATTTTAGAGAATTTTATCAAAGAAGCAAATTTTAGATTTGTGATCAGTTCTTTAGTTTTTTCATTTCCAACTTATATCTCAATTTTCAAAACTTCTTTTTTTGTTTTGAATTTGTTAGTTTTCTAGTTTTTAAAAATGTGCTCTCTCCTTCCCCCATTCTTTTTTATTTTTTGTCTCTGTTTTTCTTTGTTCCTGTCTCCTTTCCTCTCTGTCTGTGTCTGATTGCATTTTTTCTCTCTGTTTTTCTCACATACCTATTTCTTCTATTCTTCCTCCCCTTAAAATTTAACAAAACACAATGCATATATTGACCATATATTAAAATTTTATCTTATTCTTTAGAAAGTTTAATAAATATTTCAAACCTATATTATTTGTAAAAGTCTGTTTTCTTTCTGTGCAAGAAATGGAAGGGAGGGGGAGGGAGGGAGAGAGGGAGGGAGGGAGGGAGGGAGAGAGAGAGAGAGAGAGAGAGAGAGAGAGAGAGAGAGAGAGAGAGAGAGAGAGTTGCTACAAATATTTTTGTGCATAAGTTCTTATCTATATCTTTAACATTTTCCTTTATGGACTTAGGCATTATGCTATTTGGAACATTAAATGCTGATCTCAGTTGATTGTCTATAGTTTCTTTAAGCATGATATAATTTCCTTGTTTACCTCTATATGGTAAATTTTTATTTTATTTTATTTTATTTTTTTCTGAGAGCATGATTGCAACTCCTGCTGTTTTGGATCCACTTGAAATATTTTTTTTCTAGACAACCTATTTATCTCTTTTCTAAGTGATAGATTATTAGGTTCTGCTTTCTTATCCAATATAGTATCTGTTATCCTACCTTCTACAGGACTTTCCTATCCCTCTTAATTCTAAGGCTTATTTCTATTTAGTTGCTTACATGTTGTCTCTCTTATTACACTGTGGGTTTCTTGGGAGTAAGAAGTACCTCTTACCTTTCTTTGCATCACCAACATTTACTGCAGTACAAAACAGCTACTTAATAAATGTCTATTAGAGACTGATTTAACTGAACTCTTTATTTCATTCATGTTTAAAATTATGAGGATTAGGAATATGTTTCTTCCATTTGTCTCTGGTAATTTTTTAGTTAGCATTTTTTTGTTCCTTTTCCCATTTTAAATCTGTACTTTGTTCCTATGATTAATTTTGGTTATTCTATTTTGGTGCAAACCTATTCCTTGCTCTGCCCCCTCCTTTTTTAGTTCCTGTTTCTTTTGTCAATCTTTTTCCTTGACACATTGATTTTTTCCTTTCTTTTGTCTAATTATTTAATTCTTCCTCTCTCTCTCTCCCTTTTGTACCTCTTCTCCAACTTATTCTGTTAGTTCTAGAAATTATATATAAATATATTCACGTACATGTAGACATACACACATAATAAACACATATTATATGTGTATGTGTTCCCCTAAATCTCAGTTTATGACTTCTCTGATGGCGGTTATACCCTGATACCTGAAGTACAAAGTTGCCTCAGTCTCCTCCCATTCCTACTATCTCTCAATTCCAATTTTATCCTGGGTTCTTATTTTTTCCTTCTTTGAGTTGTTAGTTTCTGCCCTTATTCATTCATTCATTCATCTACTTATTCTTTCATTCATTCATCAATTCATTCATTCATTCATTTACTTATTTATTTATCCATTTATTCATTCATTTATTTATCTATCTATCTACCTACCTACCTATCATCTATTTATTCATTCATTTATTTATTTATCTATCTATTCATTCATTCATTCATTTATTTATTTATGCAAAATTGGGGAAGGGTGAAGGCAGAAGGAAGTCAAATTCTCCCATGCTATTATCTGTGACCCATCATGTCACTGAAAGTCAATTTTTACTGCCTTGGGCAATGGGAGAAGAAATAGCTGGGGAAAGTAGATCTGATGAGCTATTTAAGGATTAATATTTTCCAGTACTATTCAACAGACTGTTACATTGTTTGGCTCCTTACTTTCTTATCTTATTAATTCAGCTATAATTGTGCTACCTCTGGTACATAATTATGCATGTCTTTGTCTGTGTGTGTGTGTGTGTGTGTGTGTGTGTTTACTAGCTAGTGGGGACTTGCAGGCAATGTTTTGTTGATTATGTGATCCAGAAGTTCCCTAATTGATTCTTTATCTCACTCTTCAAAGTGGTCTTTTAAAACTTTTTTTCTCAGGCTTCCAAAACTACTCTTCTTCCATCCTCATAGCTGAAGACTTACCCTTATATTCTGTTAAGAAAAGAGAGACCATTTGGGGTTAGTTTCCTCAAATCTTTACATTTTAAATCCTTTAACTTCATTTCCCATAGTTTCTGATGAAGAGGTGGATCTTCTTGTTGGAAGCTAACCTCTCTTTATGTATCCTTGATTCCATCTCTTCCTATCTTCTCTGGAATATTTTCTTTTCCCCCTAAACATTCCTCCCTTCTCTAATCTTCAATTTGTTCTTATCCCTCTCTTTTGTCTCCTTTCCTATTGAATACACATGGCCAAGTTTTCCCATCCTCATCCTTAAATACAAACAAACAAAGCAAAATTCTTACTAGTTCCTACCATCCCCTTAAACTATCGCTTTATGTTTCTCCTATCTCACTCAAACCTAGAAAAAGCTACCTATATTAGTTTTTTTCCACTTCTTCTCTCACATTTTTCAACTCTTTTCATTCATTTTTTCAATGCTGGCTTATGATTTCATTGAAATCTGGTTTTCTCCAGTTATCAGTGATCTTGTAATTGCCAAATATAATTTTTTTCCCCTTTAACACTCATCCTTTTTGTCTTCCTTTCAGTAATTGACACTATTGTCCATTTTCCCTTTTAAGAAACTCTCTTCTAAGGGGCAGCTAGGTGGTGTAGTGGATAAAGTACTGGCCCTGGAGTCAGGAGTACCTGGGTTCAAATCCAGTCTCAGACAATAATTACCTAGTTGTGTGACCTTGGGCAAGCCACTTAACCCCGTTTGCGTTGCCAAAAAAAAAAAAGAAACTCTCTTCTCTTCCAGGTTCTTCCCTGTATCTCTTCACTCTCTTACTTGACAACTTCATTAACTCCCATTGATTTAATCATCATTTCTATGTTAATGAATTCCAGATCTATGACCCTGATCTAGATTCTGTCTTGAGTTTCAGTCTTATATTACAAAACGCCTATTAGGCATTTTAAAATGGAACATTCTACAGACATTTTGAATTCAATATTTCCAAAAAAGAGAACTCAGCCTTCCCTTCACTGAAGGCATCACTCTTCTGAACTTTTATTTTTACTGAGTACATCCACCAGTTGTCCAGGTTCATAACTTTAGAATTATCTTCAACTCTTTACTCTCACTCACCTTTTATATGAAATCAATTATCAGATTTTGTTGCTCCTATCATTCTGTTTTGTCTTTTGCTATATATCCACTTTTTCTCCATTCACACAGTCCTTATCTAATTTAGGCTCACATCACCTTTTGTTTAGACTACTACAATAGCCTTCTCTTTGGTCTCCTGACCACACCTCTCACCCCATACCAGTCTATTCTACAAACAGCTACTGAAGTGACCTTTATAAGTTGAACATCTGATCATTTACTCTGCTACTCAATAACTGCCAGTTACTCCCTGTTGTTCTAAAATAAAATATAACCATTTTTAGGCATTTAAAACCCTCCATATTTAAAACTGGGACCCAATTTAACCTATAGCCTTATTATATATTAATCACTTTCATGAAAACTATGGTCCTTCTGTTTCCTATTGCACAGTATTCCATCTCCCATATGCATACCTTTTTGATGACTATCTCCCATTTCTTGGATGTATTATCTCCTACCTCTTCCCCTCAGAAGCTCCACTTTCAATTTGCTCCCTTCTGTATGAAACTTCCCTCCCTCCCTTCCTCCTTTCCTTCCTTCCTTCCTTCCTTCCTTCCTTCCTTCCTTCCTTCCTTCCTTCCTTCCTTCCTTCCTTCCTTCCTTCCTTCCTTCCTTCCTTCCTCCCTCCCTTCCTCCCTCCCTCCTTAAAGAAAGCAAGATTGGGGGCAGCTAGGTGGCACAGCGGATAGAGCACTGGCCCTGGAATCAGGAGGATCTGAGTTCAAATTTGACCTCAGACACTTAATAATTACCTAGCTGTGTGACCATGGGCAAGTCACTTAAACCCATTGCCCTGAAAAAACTAAAAAAAAAACAACAAAAAAACTTCACTGCCTAACCTTTGTTTCTGTATCTTCAAATACTAGCAAAGTGCCCTGCATTGTTCAAAAAAAAGGCTTACTGATTGAAGATTTTTCTGTTTTCTTCTCTCTCTCTCCCATTTGTTTATATATCCCCTGTTCCTCAATTCCTTAAAGTTTATTTTTTACCTTAATTTCCCTGAATAACTTAGTGCACCATCTTTACAGCTTCATTTATCTTTTTTCCTTTTTCTTCCTCTTGACTGCAGCCTCTCATTTAGTATGTATAGTGTGTAATCCCCTAGCACTCCTATATATTGACTGTACTTCATCATTGTCATGCTACCCCCACTATTATCACCCATGAGTCACCTTTAACTTTTCACCTATTTTTTTAATCAATACCTAAATTTTAATTCTCTAATGTTATATTTACATAAGTCTCCAGTCCCACTTCATTCTACCTTTTGGGGAGTAACTTTTTTTTTGTGAAAAACAGGATCAATAGTGTATTTGAGGAACAGAGAAGTCATCAGTCAGAATTACTATTTTGTTATGGGTTACTCTATTTCTTCATAGGATTACATCCAAAAACTGGGTTATATGAACCAGAATGTGGAGGGAGAGTGGCTTCATGAAGAATCCGTCTACCCCTGAATAAGGGATAGGAGATGGGAATGGGACTTCGGGGAGGATGAGGATAAATTCTTTGCACCTTTGACAAACCAGAAAGATTGTTCATTACTTTAAGTAATGTAATTGTTCATTACTTTAAGACAATTTCTCCATTTCAACGGTCTGTGTGAATACTTTGGGTTAACATGCTGCTAAAGGTAAGGTGAAGATTTATTTATAATGGGATCTATGATTTCATCTATATAAAAAGTTCCCAATGAGGAACTTCATTTTGAAAGGGATTTTCTGTTTTTTTTTAAATGTGATCTATACCATTTGGGGTGAAGTCTATGACTTCCTTCTTAGAATAATGTTCTTAAATGCAAAAAAAAATAAAATGTTGCAAAATTATTTTGAAATAGGAAAAATTATTTTTGAAATAAGAGTATCAAAATACATTAAAAAACAAAATAAAACAAATAAAAATTCGTAGGCCCCAGTCTGGAGTACTGAAAAGGAAAGTGTTTTTATTTGTTCGTTTGTAGGAAATAGCCTTGAAGTATAATGATGAGAGAACTGGCCTTGGGTTCAGGAAGATAATGGATTCAAGTCCTGCTTCTCACACATGCAGGCTATTTCCTACAAACCAATAAAAACACTTTCCTTTTTTAGTACTCCAGACTGGGGTCTATGAAAATGGTCAGGGAGAAGGGAACCTATGCAGATTAGATACTTCCTGTTACAAAAAACCTAGAGAGAGTCCGAAGAAGCCTAGTTCAGCCCTCTCCTACTTCTGCAGAGAACTAGATTTCTAGTTCTTATCTTGTTACCCATTCAACCAGCCCCAGTCACCCCACTGGGACCATATTCCTGCCATATCTCTTCCTTCCCCATCTCACACTTCCCTTTACTTCTTGTTCTGAGAACAGTGATCAACTGAGGACAGTGTTTCTGAAAACATCATGTTCCATTGCCCTTTGGCTCCACTCACTATGGGGACTTTAAGGGTTTATGACTGGTGAGGCTAGAATGAGAAAAATGACCATGTTGAAAAATCGACCCGAGAGCTGGGGGGTGAAGCAAGGAGTCTTGAATTTGTTAGATTCAAAGGACCTGGATTTGATCCCCAGCCTTGTCTCTTACTTTGTGATCTTAGTCAAGTTACTTTTGTTCCTTGGTCTCAGTTTCCTCAACTGTAAAAGGAGGGAGTTGGACCAGATGAGTTCAAAAGGACCATTCCAGTTCTAAATCTAAAATGCTAATGAAAGTAGATTCTGGAAGGAGGGAAATCTCTGAAGTCTGAAGAAAGGAAGATCAAAAAAAGCATGTATTGGGGAGATGGCCTCTTCAGATATCTGTAGCTTCCAAATAATTTATCTTCCTATGTTTTTCCTAAAGAATCTGAACAATCAGTAATGTCTTACTCCAGTAACTCTTGCAGCACTCCTGTTCCCATACAATTATATAGTGTTTTCTCAGCATCCAAAGTCCTGTCTCCTACATATTAGCACTCCCATGCAAAATGACCCAGCCTAATATGACTGATGTTTGCTATAAACAGTATTAAGCTAATTTTACAGATGAGAAAACTGAGGTTCAGAGAGTATACATGACTTGCATACTCTCCTAAAGTTAGTGAAGCCCTCTCTAAAAGGTTCAGATTCCTACATTGCCATTTTGTTTAGGTTTTTGCAAGGCAAATGGGGTTAAGTGGCTTGCCCAAGGCCATACAGCTAAGGTAATTATTAAGTGTTTGAGACCAGATTTGAACCCAGGTACTCTTGATTCCAGGGCCAGTGCCTTATCCACTGTGCCACCTAGCTGCCCCACCTACATTGCCATTTAAAGCTCTTCCCAACATGGCCCCTTCTTGCCTTTGCAGTTTTATTACACAAGACTCCCCTTTATATGGATTATGGTCCAGCACCAGCTCCTTACAGGAATCATTCCTGAACCCCACAGCTGTAAGTGCTCTCCCTCTTGTTAGGAGGGACTTTTGTTTTTATACTTGGAGAATTTTGTTCAGCACCTGGATCATAATAGGTTCTTAATAAAAATGTTTGTTGATTGATTGGTGGTAATATTCAACAACTAATGTTGAATTCAGTGTGATAAATATGACTTTAGTTACTGAATTCTAAAATCTTATACTGGTCCCTCACAAGTTGACTACAATTCTGGGTTGTTCAGGGCTATATCAGCAGAAGATAGGTCAGATGATGAACTGACAAGTGAGAATTATTTGGCATGGCAATTTATAAAACTGTCTACTAAGGTTGGGAGGAGTTGTGCTATAGTTCAATAGAGAGGGTTTCCACACTGATGAAATCAAAGATATTTTCAAGTAATGAAATAATTTGTGGAATAAAATTGTAGAACATGGTGTCCCATACAAGTAATGTAACATGAAAATGCTAGAACACACAGACCAACAAGAAATTGAGGCTATGGAATTCTCTTGGGGATTTCTGGAAAATCAATTGTAAATCCATACACTTACTTTGGAAGCTGTTCCTACTTATCCTTAACTTACCTTCTAAACTTGATTATAGTTCTTGTTATGTCCCAGACACTATTCTAAGTCTTGGTAATAAAAAGACAATGAAATAGTCATTGCCCTTGAAGAGTTTACATTTCAACAGGGCAAATGCTATGTACATAAATATATATACAAAAAATACCTGAGTTTTTATTTTTTGAGGGGTTTGGAAGAAGAAATTAGCAATTGGGGAGGGAAGATAATGAAATGCTTTGTGTAGAGATCATTGTTTGAGTAGAGTTTCAAACAAAACCAAGGATTTTAAGCCTAGAAGGAATCCATTTTAAGAATACCCAGAAGGATTGAGCTGCTTCAACTGATGGAGTGCATTTTTTTTAATTAATAAAGAAACAGTGGTAGGATAAAAGTTTTACATAATTTATATGTATACAATTTCAAAATTACATTGATTCTCCTAGCAAGGTAATAATTTTTTTATTTCAAAGTTAAAATTTCTTTTCATCAATTGACCCTTCTAGTTTTGTGGCAGTGAAGTGGGAGTGCATTGTCAGCATGAGGATGCCAATGTGATGAGATGGGAGATGGTGTGTTGTATGTGGGGAATAACAAGAAAGCCAGTTTAACTGGGCTATAAAATAGAGAAGGGAATATTAAATAATAAATCTGGAAAGGTAGTTTGGGATCAGGCTAAGGTCTTTACAAGTTAAAAAGGGAAACTTAGTTCATCTCAGAGATGGAAGAGACCTTAGAGGATGCTCATTGTTCGGAAAGATCGATGCTGTCAGAGTGCCTTACTGAAAAGATCTCTTGCAGCTTTCTGATGGCCTGTAGCTTATACCTCACACCACTAGATGCTACTCTTTCTCTATCACATAGCATTCTGCAAGACAAACAATCTTGTTGATGTAAATGAAATTTAATTCTTCACACCCTGGCTGCTATTTAAATGCAAGACATGACCCTATTCTGTGTATTTGATTACAGTCATTATTAGAACTGGACAATATTTAGAAAATATTTTGTAAGCTTGAGGCAGTGACACGACCTGAAAGCAAACAGCACAGGATACCAAATTTCAAAGAGTCCAAGGCTATTCAAGTCAGACATTTGCTGACTTTTCCTTATGATTCAACAAAACTACAGCTACTAATTACCTGAGTTAATAATCTTTCTTTTTTTAAAAATTGCCACTGTGATGACAAATGTTTTCATTTTTTCTTCTAATACAATAGAAGTTTAACACCTACTCAACGCTGCTTCTAGTGTTATTAGTGAACATTTATTCTGATAGAGGAAAAAATTGCAGGCATGTTTATTATCTACATATCAATTTTCTTTTGGAGTTAGATTATATAGACTAAGAAATCAGAACCTTGTTTAATTTGTTTGTCGCTGCACTGGCGGCATGCTGTTATTTAGATAACACTTTTTGACAAAGAAAGTATTAAAAGTTAAAGGGTTTGTAAAATAAAAAAAATAAACAAATAAATGCATTTAAATAAATGACTGTGTGTGTAGTGAACAACTAGTAGGTAGTTCGGAGGTCTTGGATTCAAGTCCTGACTTTGTCAATGTCAACTGGGTGATTCTGGGCAAATCACAGTCTCCCAGAAATTTGGAGAATTCTCTAAAACTCTAAAAGCAGCTAACTGCTAGTCTACATGGAGAGAATTTGTATGCCAATGAAATCTAAGGGATGGTCTAACAAAACTCTAACTAAATTAAATTCTTAAACATTTTTCTTACCTTAACCTCAACTCTTTCTCTGGATATAGGAGTTGAGATAAAGGAGGAAAGGTCATTTTTAAACATATCTTTAATAAAATAGTGAAAAAAATCCCAAAAAATCCAAAGTACATTATCTATTCTTCCTATAAAGGACAAATTTCAATGCACATCAATACATTTTTAAGGCTGCAAAGCCTTAAAGTATAAAAATATTGTTAGTCTTGAAAGAGAAATATAGTAGAAAATGGTAGTTGCTGGTAGTGTCTACTCTTGTGATTTTTCTTAAACCACAGATATATCCTATGCCCAATCAAGTCAGCTGTACAACATGAAGAATTAAAAGAATTTGTTGAAGCAATTTCTGAGCTATTGTGGTTGAAGAACAGAGGAAATAGAAAGGGGGCACTACAGGTTTGGGCAAGGACTCACTGCTTTTGATTTTTTTTATTTTTATTTTTTGCAAGGCAGTGGGGTTAAGGGTTAAGTGGCTTGCCCAAGGCCACACAGCTAGGCAATTATTAAGTGTCTGAGGTCAGATTTGAACTCAGGTAGACTCCAGGGGTGGTGCTCTATCCACTGCACCATCTAGCTGCCCCTTCCTTTTGATTTTCAAAAGGAAATACAAGATAGATTCTTCAAATTATAGGTCAATGAGCTTGACAGCAATTCTTAGCAAGATTCCAGAATAAATCCTTACAGGGTTGGTGTGTGATCATTTAAAAATGCAGGGGTCAATGAGAATAAATCTTGTCAGACTAACTTCATTTCCTTTCCTTTTGTGGACAAGATTACTTGTAGATTAGGGTGAGGCATTTGACAAATTCTCTAACTATATCACTGTAGATAAAATAGAGGCATGTAGATCTGAGATGTCAAGCATTCTTTCAAGACAGCATTGCACTCTGGAGTTGGAAGCAGAATAGGCAACATTTAATAAAATAAATACATGGTAATTTGTGGTTTTTGAATTCACTACATGATGCCAGTTTGACATTATTGATGTTAATGATAATATAGTTGTTCAATGATTTTTCAAATGTATCCAAGTCTTCATGACATCATTTGCTTGATAAAAGATATTAGACAAATTTGTCATTTTCTTCTTCAGTTCATTTTACACATAAGAAAGCAGAGACAAATAAGGTTAAGTGACTTATCCAAGGTCATACAATTGGTCAGTGTCAGAAGTCAGTTTTGAACTTATGTCTTTTTGACTCTAGGCTGGCACTTTATCCACTGTACCAGGATAGTGTGGTGATTTCAAAGTGGCTTGAAAATCTAGATTAAAAGAATGGAGACTAAGTTTGTAAATTTGGAGGGTTGTCCCTAGGAGAGTTCTAAAGAGTCTTGTTCTTGTACTTTTGTTTTTTTGGTTAATCAGTGACAGATAAGGAAAGAGATGGGACACTTGGCAAAAATATTAAGCAATGCTTGGTCAATTATAGCCTAAGCAAAGCTCAATCAAGTCAATATGCACTTATCACGACATACATTTATGATAACAACATTGTCCTAAGTACCAGGTACCAAAGAAAAGCCAAATTACTCCCTGACTTCCACATATGGGCACTGCAAGACACCAGAAGGGATGCTGGGATCCAATGTGATCTTAATAGTTTAGAAAGGGAAACAAAATCTATTTAAAGCCAAGAGAAAATAAATCAATCACAGTGAAGGATAAGGAGTTAGGGAAGAAGAGACTAGAGAGTAATTCATGGGAAAAAAAGATCTGAGAGTTTTAGCTGAATGTAGACTCAATTTGAGCCAACAGTGTAACACAGCAGGCAAAAAAAGAAAATGGCATTATAACCTGTATTAATAGAAACAGAATATCTAGAATGAAGGAGATGATAATCCCTCTGTGCTGCCGGTCCTTCCCTGACATATTATTTTCAGTTCTGCATTTTGCAAGGGATGGTGGCAAATAAGAACATTATCAGAGGAGAGTGACCAGGACAATTTCAGAACAGTGTTATGAAGAATGGTTGAAAGAAAATGGACAAGTTTAGCCTGAATGTAATAAGACTCAGAGGAAGAACTGATAAATGAACTTTTAATGTTTGAAAGTTTTTCATGTCAAAAAGGGGTTAAATTTGTTTACCATGGTGAAGGAGGGTGGAATTAGAATTAATGGGTAGAAACTACAGGAAGGTAGTATAAAAACAAATTTCATAAATAATTAGTATTGTCTCTAAGGAAAAGGGGTTTTGTATGGGTACAAGGTGTTTCTGGTCACTGGAATTCTTCAAGCACAGACTACATGAACACTTATCAGAGATAATAAAGACAGAATTTATGCTTTATGTTGTCATAAATGATTTCAGTTCTGAAAATTGATGATCTTGTGAAAGAATACAACTCTCTCTCTCTCTCTCTCTCTCTCTCTCTCTCTCTCTCTCTCTGTGTGTGTGTGTATGTGTCTGTGTGTATCTAAATCTAGTCTTATTCCAGAACTGGACTATTAAATTACGAGAAGGTGAGGACAAGTAGATTAAATGCCAAAGGGGAAAATCAGTGTTTCTAAATCAAACTGGTTGCTAGTTCTTTGCCTTATATAGTATTCCACCACACAACCCTATCCCTAGAACACTCTTTTTTCCACCTATCCTTCATAGAATGCCCCGCCCCCCCAACTCAAGGGTTAACTTTTTTTGGTTATGCAATGGGGTTAAGTGACTTGCCCAAGGCCATACAGCTAGTATGTATCAGGTGTCTGAGGTAGATTTGAACTCAAATCCTTCTGACTCCAGGGCTGGTGCGCTATCCACAGTGCCACCAAGTTGCCCCTCAAGGGCCAACTTTTGTACAAGGTCTTTCTTGATGCTCCCCACTGCCCATCCCTTGTAAAATTATTTTGCTTTTATTTATCCTTGCCCATGTTATATTTCCCTGGTGAAATGCAAGCTTCTGGAGGCAGGACTCTAATTTTTCTATTCTCCACATCCCCAAGATCTAGCTCAATACCTAATATATGAGTCATTTGTGACATGCCTATTGAATTGAACTATTTTTTTCACAACCAGGACAGATAATCTAGCAACAAGGCATTCCTCTTTATAACTATGTACTTTTATTAGAACAACATTGAAATGAATTGCAATTTTTGTTTCTCCTCAACTATTAATCTAGCAGATTTTGAATAGGAAGGAAAATACTGATATATCATTCTACAATCTTGAGTTATTTTCCAGGGGAAGAGCACAAAAATTAAATATAGGGGGGGAAATACATTTACCCTTTATCATATAAGCAAAGGTGAAATCATTTCCAAATGAATACTTTGCAAAGGTAAAGTAGAAGTCTAATGGATGAAATGATTGACGAATTTGGTAAACAAATCCTGGACTATAACAATAGTTGTATGAATCAAATGTTTGATACTGTAAATTTAAAATCAATTATATATGGAATATATTATATGCATATATAATACATAGTAATATTAAATAATATATAATTATATAAATGTTAATCATCATTATCATTACCATTATAACTATTATTATTATTGAGAGGTGTTTGAAGTTTAGCAGTTTTGCACCTTTGCTATGAGGGATTGCTGAGCCTTTTCAGGGTTGCTCATACACGGTTGGGACTACCTGATCCCCAAATCTCACCTGTAGGTCCAAGAAGTTGTGGCAGGCACGGTGGCTATACACTGGTAAACCTTGGAAGATGGGCTAAACCAGGTTGAGGGTAAATGACAGGTCTCAGTCCTGTTGGTGAGTTAGGGGGGTTGTCTACCCAGGCACATGAAGACTTCTTGGAGGAATGAGCAGGTAAGAATAATTTGACGGTGGCAGGATCAGGCACTCTGAAGCCTTCAGAGCTTGGTCAGATATTGAAGACACCAAAGTCATCCACTGAATGGCTATCACCAGACATCTTGATTCTTACCTTGCCATTGGACTTTGGTGAGTTTAGAAAAAAAGAGATGAAGAATGGTTGAAAGAAAATAGATAAGTTTAGCCTGAATTTAATAAGACTCAGAGGAAGAACTGATAAATGAACTTGACTGTGTAATTCTGCTTCACTTAATTCAATTCACTAAAAGTTAAGATGTTGCCAGTGATGTCATTGGTACTTTGTGAATATGCAGGACAAACAACAATTACTATTATTATTATTATATATACAAGAAGAAAGTAAAATCTAGCAGTTATCATCTCACTCTTGTCATTTGTGTTCAAATTTTATTTTTGTGTCCTCCACAAGTAGTAAAAGTGTAGAGAAGTTAGTTCAGAGGCTATCCCTCACCAAATGATTAACATAGAAATGATTAAACCATTAGAAAAGAAGTTGCAGAAGTACAAATGATACAAAAGTATCCTCAAGCACAGTTTTTGAGGGAGTGCTAGAACCAGCTAGTATAAGCTTGGAGGTTAATTGCTAAATTTTCATTGGGAATATTTATACTTCAGAAATAGGTAAATGCTACAAAACAAAGACTGATTTATTGTTTTGTCAAAGGAGAAAAATATGTTAATAATGCAGATTGGATTTTAAAGTGAGTCCTGTGTACATTCTTTTTAGAAGAATCGTTGTTAAACATTTAACAGCTCCTGGGGGAAAAGCAGGTTGAATTAATTAAAAACTGGAATCATATAAAAGTTAAAAGTTGTTTTATGAATTTCTAAATATATTTAGGTATATTTATATCTATCTATATACATACAGCTATTATTAATAAACATTCATTTATTAAGCCCCTACTATGTGTCAGGCAATATAATTGTTAAGCATTTCTAAGTACCTACCTTCCTTTAATAATAAAATATATCTAGGCAGATATCTTTATACTTTATCCTTCTTTTAAGCAGAATTTCCTTATCAGGAGGGTAAATTGCCAATATTCCTACTGCCGTAAGGAATGCTTATTTCCCCAATGGATTCGCTTAGAAGGCTGGATGGGATAGTTAAATGCTTTTGACAGCTTTTTGAATGTGCTCATTTTCAACCAATAATGTCCCTCTTCTAGAGTTCTGATCAAGCTGCTGAGCAGCTCCTGATGCCAACCAAAGAGGTCACTTGTCTGGAGAAAAAAATCATATATGTCTTCTTCATATAAGAAAAAAGAATATTAAAGTTAATATTGCAAGACTCATCTGTAATAAATACAATCATTTAACTACATCTACCTAATGTTCCTAAATTAAAAAAATGTTTGTATAACAGAATAAACATGCTTTAATAAACTTACTGATGGTGTTCTTTCAATTTAACAAGGACAAATATAAACTTCAGCCCTGCTAATTTCATAAATTCTTAATCAGTAGACTTTAAGTTAATGAAAAGACATTATAAATGAAAACTATGACCAATCTCTTTTGAGGGCAGACCAAAAAGAAATGGACTTAAACTAAAGAAGGATGAATTTTGTTTTGACATAAGAAGTATCTCCCTGATCTAGAGGGTGTGAGACACTGGGGCAAGCATGCTTTGTGGGAGAATCACAATTTTCTTTCCAGGAATCTTTAATAACAGAGTAGGTACTTACCTGTATGGACAGGGAAGATGAAATAGAGCTCAGATTCAGGGTGACAGACTAGATGCCCTCCTAGAATCTCTTTCCATTAGTTTCAGTGACAGGGACAATTAATTCGATAGCTCATGAAATGGTTGATCAGTTCCAATTATCATCTAGTAGACATTAACAAATGAACCTGAAAAGTAATAAGATTTTTTGTAGGGTGAGTGGATGTGATGCAAATATAATTTTAAAAATCATTTTCTATAATTAATAGCCCAAAGATTTGGAGCTCTATAACTCTATTACATTAACAATTTTTTATATTTATGATAAAAGCTCATAAAAGTAGTAAATGTTTAGTGGATGTTCCATTTCCAAGTTAATATTATTGGCTTTGTTTAAAAGAAAAAAAAATAAAGTGATTGGAAAAACCCTTTCAAAATGTGTAGGAATCACAATGATATTATGACATTGATGCCAAATGTTACTAAGGCTTTAAAAATTATCATGAACCAAGCTACTCTTCAAAGCATAGCAAGCACTATTTAATAAATAA
This sequence comes from Macrotis lagotis, assembly GCF_037893015.1. NCBI lineage: Eukaryota > Metazoa > Chordata > Mammalia > Peramelemorphia > Peramelidae > Macrotis > Macrotis lagotis. The sequence goes on along the minus strand of NC_133663.1, from coordinate 130,221,476 downwards.
TGTTCTTGCCATCAGAACACAGTCATTCTAACTTTCTTTGTGAACAGAATGGGTTAATAAAAAACAAAATAAATTCTCCTTGCAAGATTTATATGGCAAGTTATTATTTATCATCACAGCATCTAGGAGTTACAAGGGGATTTAGACATTATTTAGTTCAACCTCTCTCCCAAAGAAAGAATTCCTTTAACAGCATATCAACAACAAACATCTAGTCATTACTTGAATCTTTCAGTGATAATGAGCTCATTTTTAAGGGATATCATTACATTCATAGAAAGTTCTAATGGTTATAAAGTTTTTCAACATCTTAAGCTAAAATTTGCCTCTTTCTAATTTTCAACTTTGAAGAAAATAAATAATCCTTCTCCAAGTTTTTCAGGTTATTAGAAAACAGTTTTAAATTTTTCCATTTAATTTTTTCTCTTGGCTAAAAATTTTCAGTTCCTTTGACAATTCTTCATATATCATTTTGATAGATTATAAATTGCTGAGAGGCAGCAACTGTTTCACTTTTATCTTCTTATTTCCAATATCTAGAAAAACAAAGTGACATATACTGTGAGGAGAGCTTAATAAATGTTGAGTGATAAGACTTACAGATCCTATCACTATCACCATTGCACTCTCAAGTTCATTAATGTCCTTATTCCAAAATGTAGTATCCAGAACCAAACACAATACACTAGCTATGGTTTGACTGATAAGTTCACTGGGATTATTACTCACTTTTGATCTACATATTATGTGTCTACCAACAGTCTAAAGTTGCTTTAACTTTATTTGTGGCCATATCACAGGATTGCCTGGTATTAACTTATTGTTATTTCGAGCACCATCTCTTATTGTATGATCTAGTGATCATGGCAGCCAGTGGGACAGTCAGTAGAATGCTGTGCCTGGAGTCAGAAAGACCTGAGTTCAGATTTGACTGCAGATGCTTACTAGCTGTGGGACCCTGGGCAAGTCACTTAAACCCTATATGGCTCAATTTCCTCATCTGTAAAATCAATTGGAAAAGGAAATGTGAACACCACAGCATGTTCCCCAGAAAACCTCAATTGCTGTCACAAAGAGTTGGATATGAGTGAAAAAAAAACAGACAATAAAAAGTTGTAAAACCAATTTGTCTGGCTTGTACCTATGCAAGATTGAAAAAAACATCTTCTCTTCTTGTTAGTTTCTATCTAGCATTCCATTGTGGAAATATTTTTAAATATTAATTATTTCATTTATCACATTAACTCTCACTTCTAGGTTTTGCCATCTGTAAATTTGGTAATCATATCTTTTATGTTTTTATCTGAGTTACTGATAAAAAATATTGACCAGGTTAAAACATTTCACTATAGAAATATTTTTTTGTTTACGTTACTCTATTTCTCAATATTCTTTGGATAAGGTCTTCAACTAGCTTCAAAGCCTAACTATACTCCCATCCCTCCAACATCTCTATTATTTGACACTGAGGATGAATGAAGAGTTACACAGATGAAGTGGTATATATGAGAAACGTAGGCTAGAAAAGAAAGATGAGGCAATCCAATAGTGAAAATGTGAGATGAGAGATGGATACCTTTTATGTTCCACTGATATCCAAGAAGTGTTAGAAAAATATAAGGAAGACTCTGAGTGCACTGAATGAATTTCTTTTGATGAATTAGTGGGAGAAAATGGTTGAGAGCCACAAAAGAGGTATAAGTATGGATGAGATATGGCCTTCATCTTGGTAAGGGAGATGTCTGCCTTGATGAGATTTCAGATTCACCAAACTATTGTAGAAGGCAAAGATATCATGAAATTCTTCTTTCAAATGTCTTGTTCACATCTGGATTCACTGTATCTATGACAGTTTCCTAATCCACCAGTCTAGCAACCTTATCAAAAAAGAAAATGAGATCAATTTGGCATGATTTGCTCTTAGTGAATTCTTTGCTGTTTCCTAGTCATTATTACTCTATTGTTCAAATGCTCACACACCAACAGTGTAGAGTCTATTCTAGAATTCTGCCTGGGAATAAGGTAAAATTTACTAAACCATAGTTCCCGAGATCTATATTTTTCTTCTTTTTTTTTTTGAAAAACATGAATTTGCTTGAGCAGATATGTGACAGTTCTATGCGTGACTATTGTCTTTTTGTTTCCAATGAATTAAAAATTCCAGCCCAAAGCTCTGGGTGAGAAAGATTTATGGAATGGCTCTAAGTATATAGGGTGCAAATTGCTAACAAATCTGTCAAAGTTATTCTTGGTTTCTCTAAGTTCTTTACTGTAAGGTTAATCTATTGGTAATTATTTATTAAACATGCTATATGCTAGATGCAATTTTCTCACTGGAAGTTGAACTAGATAACCCCTAATGTCTTTTCCAAATGTAAAACTCAAATCTCATAATTCTAATTTTTTTGTATCCATGGAAAATAGGTATATCTTTATGCATACATATATATGCATATAATACATCAATTTTTCCCACCTGATATTTCCCACAGCTACTATTCTGTGGTATAGGACTGGGAAGGGGGCTTTACTATTTACCTCTCTGAAGGGGGACAATAAGACAATATTAAACATCAATTTCAATTCCTCTTGCAACTCTTCTTGGGCATGAATTTTATATTTCCAGCTTAGGAACAGGGTATACACCTCCTTCTGCATTCTGTTGTTTTTACCTCTCTGGCATCATCTGCCACAACCCGGTAAAATCTGTGTTTAACTTGAGACAAGCGTAAGTTTTCTTTCCATTGTGAAGCCTCTATAGAAAGCAAGTTTCAAAGAAACTGAATTGTTTTTTCTTTTTTTCCAAGATTTTATTTATTTTGAGTTTAACAATTTTCCCCCTAATCTTACTCCCTCCTCTCACCCCCAACAGAAGGCAATTTGCCAGTCTTTATGTTGTTTCCATGCTATACATTGATCCAAATTGAATGTGATGAGAGAGAAATCATATCCTCAAGGAAGAAACATAAAGTATAAGAGATAGCAAGATTAGACAATAAGATATCAGTTTTTTTTCCTAAATTAAAGTTAATAGTGCTTGGTCTTTGTTCAAACTCCACAGTTCAAAGAAACAGAATTGTTACAGTGATTTCTTCCACACAGGTGAAGTCCCTGGCTACATTCCAGTCTCCAATCCAAGCTAAGAATCACTGACTGTGGTCCCTAAAAGTGGGCAGCCCAAGAGATTCTTTCTTATACATGGGACGGTAAGAAGTGATTGACTTCTGGGGCCTGTCCAGTAGTATATAAGCCTATTGAGGTCAAGGACCATTTGGTTTTGGACAAAGTCTTATACATAGTACATACTTATCTAATGTTTACTTAATTGTTTTTTTTAAAGTAAGATTTATATAGCAATTCAATGTTTGTTATACATTTTACATACATTATGTCATCTGAGCCTCACAACTATTTTGTAATGCAGATACCATAGATGTAAATGCTTTTTTGATGATGAATTAATTGAATTGCAGATTTTGAGAGATATAGCTAGTAAATATGGAATTTGATCCAAGTTTTCCTGGTCTTGCACTCTAAACAGGCTACTTTTCAATCCTTAATTAACAAAAGGGCATATTACCCAAAATCAAAATGATCTAAGATGAGATCAAATATCTAAATAAACTATTTCATGATAGAGTAGATTAATCAACAGAAAAGAACTCTAAAATATCAATATTTAATTAAGATGATCAGTAGATCAGATGAAACAATTACTTTTTGATCTGCTACATTATTTTATTGAGCTCTTGAGTCTTCAAGTCAAACTAAATGCTGCAACAGTTGCTCTACATCTTACTCTAGTGCTTAGTAAACATGGAATTCAACTTTGTCATCTTCCATTGCTTCTGGTACTAAAGAGAGTTTGAATTGTTGAGGCAACAATACCCAAGACATTCTTAAATAACCTTATAAAATTCCACCTATTCCATTTTCAATTATTTAAAGAAGTTGAAAAGGAAGTGTAAGAGTATCACATTTTTGCACAAACAAATCCAAAAAAGCAAAAGTTAAAGAGGAAACAACTTTGTTTTTATTTATTTATTTAAGGAATGGGGTTAGCTCAAGGTCACACAACTAGGCAATTATTAAGTGTTGGAGGTCACATTTGATCTCAGGTTCTCCTGAAAAAGCTCTTTGAAGCAAGTTTCTCTGAGAAAGGTCTAATTTGCAAGAACTAATTCAAATTTATAGGAATAAGATGTGATTGACTCGTAGAGTGTTCTGAACTACTATTGGTATGATGAGCCACCACCAGAAACATTGTAATAACCTCAACATCATGATGTCATTTTTAAAGCAATTTTTAGACTCTACTTCTCACTCATCAGAATGGCAAAGATAGTATTAAGGAAAATGATAAATTTTGGAGAGGCTGTGGGAAAATAGGTACATTGATATACTGTTGGTGGACCTGTGAATGGGTACAAAAATACAGGAAAACAATTTAGAATTATATAAAAATTGTTACTAAACAGGACATATATCCCTTTAGACTCAGCATTATCACTTCTAAACCTATACCCTAAAAAGATTAAAAAAAAGAAAAGTCTATATGTACCAAAATATTTATATAAGTTTTTTGTGTGATGACCAAACAAGTGATTAAGTATTTGATAAAGTAAGTATAACTGATTTGTTTTAGCAATCTTTTAATTACAAATTCTGACAAATAACTTAAATTTCCATATTTGGGCTAAATTTTCAGGCAAATACACTAGTGAAAGTCTCAATGGACTTCTTCTTCTTCTTCTTCTTCTTCTTCTTCTTCTTCTTCTTCTTCTTCTTCTTCTTCTTCTTCTGCAAGGCAGTGGGGACTTGCCCAAGAGCACACAGCTTGGTAATTAACTTGTCTGAGGTTGGATTTGAACTCAGGTTTTCCTGACTCCAGGGATAGTGTTTGATCCACTGTGCCACCTAGCTGCCCCCCTAGCTGCTTCTTTGTGACCATAGGCATAGCATTTAATCTTCTGGAGTTTCAATTTCTTTATCTATAGAATGAGGTTAATAATACTTGTGTTACTTACCTCAAAAAATCATTGTAAAGAAAATGGTTTGCAAATTTTATGTGCAATATATATCATGCATTATAAATGGGAGTTGATATGCAGTAAAGTCTTAGTATAGTTTTTTATTATTCTTTATTTTTTTAATTTTTTATAAATAATATTTTATTTTTCTAGTTATCTGTAAAATAGCTTTCAATATTCATTTTTATAAAGTTTTTGAGTTTCACATTTTTATCACTCCATTCCTTGACATTTCCCTTCCCCAAGATGACAATCTGATAAAGATTATACAAACGTGTAATCATATTTCCACATTAGTCATGGTGTGAAAGAAATAACAGAACAAAAGGGAAATGTCACAAAAGATAAAAACAAAAAACAAAAAAGTGAAAATAGTATGCTCTGATCTACATTCATAGTTCTACATAGTTCTTTCTCTGGATATGGACAGCGTTTTCTACCCTGAGTATTTTTGGAATCTTCTTGGATCATTATATTGCTAAGAAGAGCTAAGTCAATCATACTTAATCATCACACAATGATACCATTACTGTGTATAATGTTCTCCTAGTTCTTATCACCTCACATCAGTTCATACAGGTTTTTTTAGTTTTTTTCTGAAAATTTGCTGTGCATCATTCTTATAGCACAATAGAATTCCATTACATTCATATAATATAGTAAATTGTTCAGTCATTTCCTAATTTCCAATTCTTTGCTACAACAAAAAGAGCTGCTGTAAATATTTTTGTACATATAGGTTCTTTTCTCTTTTTATGAACTCTTTGGGATACAGACCTAGTAATGATAATACTGCACCAAAATTATGCACAATTTGATTACCTTTTGGGCATAATTCTAAATTGCTCTCCAGAATAGTTGGCTTAGTGCTGTTTTAAACTATTAAAGTTTAAAATATAAGGAGCTCCATATTTTAGGACACTCTTTATTATTTCTGTCCATTTATACTCCTTCACTTTGCTTTTGGATTCAATTACCATTCATTTACTAAAGGAGAGGAATCCTTAAGAATGTAACCAGTGGAAGAAACTCTTTAAAAGAGGCTTCTTGGATATTGGAAATTCAGGAAAATAATGAAGCTCATTTAACAGTTAATCATTTTAAATTTCAGCATATTTTGAACCTTTGCTTCAAAACCAGATCATTTCTCTGTAGCTAGTTAGGAAACAAAATGAGCTGATTTTCTTCCCCCCCTGCCCCCCCCATACTAAACAATTTTGTAATTATATGGGAAGCTAACCAGGGCAGTCTAGCCAGCGGCTTGGCTTAATGTCCTAAACCTCATAGTGAAATATGCAGACATACTGGAACCACATGTTAAAATCTCATCAGTTGATTCAGCCTTTCTTCCTTCTGACTAACCTAAATTCAGGATCATACAACCCATTAGAGAACTCTATCATGCCTAGTTCTGAATAAAATATCAAAAAATACTCCAATCAGAAGCTACTTTCTTATAGAGTTTGGCCTTGTTTTGAACTAATTTCACTCCTGTTGGTTTGGACTCAGGAGAGTGAGGGGATTTTAGAATCAGTCTCAAGGTCAGTCTTAGTTGAGATGACTTCAAGAAAATCAGGGAACTTTTAGTTGAAATATGGTATTTCTAACCTTTTTCTAGAATTATCCAAGACTAGAACCAGTGGCCTGCCCTAAATCATTACCTATTATTTTAAAGTCTACTCTAGACTCATATCCTTGGGTTGGGAGATACTATATTACTGGATTTTTCTTTTATAGCTTCACAAATGTAATTATAACTTGCGACTATGAAATAAGAAGACCAGAATTCTAATGTGGTTTGTAACTTGAATCTAAAGGCCATTTCCAAAGAGAGGTTCCAAAAATGTTCTGAGTGGTAGCATCACTGAAAAAAAATCAATTTAATAAGTCCCTACTATGGGTCAGACCCTTGGCTAAGCATGAGTGATACAAATAAGTCCTCTAGGAGCTTACAGTGTGATGGGGGAAGAAAATACACAAAAGGAAGGTCAAAAGAGAAGGAAGTGCCACCATTGGATAACTTGCTTGGGCTTGGAGGTGGAGGTGGTGGGGGGGGGAAGGTATTCTGTGGAGTCAAAACCAAACAGAGATGCTACCTGGGAACTTCCTTTACCAAAGGAAGATTTTGGAAGCTCATTGCTCCACCCTCCAGTCTTCCAATAAGAAGGGAGAGACACCTGAGGGAGTTGAGAAGGTATTGAGGGTCAAAAGCTAATTCAGTCTGCATGGTGATGGGATATTCCATCGATTGATCAGTTTATTCTGGGGGTTACTATGTTGAAAGATAATACTCATCTGGATGTCTAAGTTTTGATATTTTGGTTGAAGAATCAATCCCCTTGCTTAATTGGGAAGGGGTGATAGCATATAGGGAAGAAGAACCCTAGAATTAGTTAGAAATTGTTGTTTTTTGGTTGTATCCAACTTTCTGACCCCCATTTGGGGTTTTCTTGGTAAAGATACTGGAGTGATTTGCCAATTCCTTCTCTATCTTGTTTTATCTGTGAGGAGACTGAATCAAAGTGACTTGCCCAGGTTACATGTCTAAGAAAGTATTTGAGGTGGGATTTGAATTCATGAAAATGTGTCTTCCAGACTCCAGGTCCCATTATAACTGACTGCAGGTCCACTGCACCACCCAGAGTCAGAATATTCTAGTTTAAATCCCAGCTACACCAGTTAGTCTCAGTGATACAATTCCATTTATCTTTTTGACATTCTTCATCTGTAAGATGAGAAGCAGACTATTTGTAATGCTTCCTCATTTATGAAATAATGAAAATAACACCTACCTCAAGGGGTATATATGATTAAATGAGGAGCATTTACAGTACTTTTCACACATAAAACCCCATGTAAGTAGCAGTTATTCTCAGTCAAACACTACAAGAATCTCATGAGATAGTTTTCACGTTCATGCCTTCAAATTCTCACAGACATGCATTTTGCCTTCCCAATATGGCTCCATCAAGACTCTCAAATGTAGGTGACCTAATTGTTTATGTGCTTTGGATGATAAGTAATGGCACAAGTGCAGTGAATTCTTCCAGTTAATGAATCCCAGAAGACAAATCATGTATTGTTGGTCTTTTTGAATGCTGGAACCTGGTCTCAGCACTTTCAAAAGGGATCACTTTGTCTTTGTCTAACACTAATAAATTAGAATAAAAATGAAGAAATAAACTAAGAATGTGTCTGCTTCACAGATAACATTGATTCTTTAACATAGCTTCCTAAAAGACACACAACGGTTGGTTGTTGCACTCCATTCTCAAAGAGGACTAAAGTGACATAATTATATTGCACAAAGGTACAGTGTGTCTGATTGTGGCTGACCAGATCAATTCCAGCTCAGAAGGCTCCACTACAGGTTAGACACAATCTATATGAACATTTGAAGTGGAGATGTCTCTAAATTTGTGCATCTCATTTCTTTTGAGTAATTCTGCTTTGCTCATAGAGAATAGTTTCTTCTTTGATTCAGGCATACCATGCTGAGTGGTTCTGTGCCAGGGCCTCCTGTGTCTCACAAATGATTCCAAGGTTTTTCAGAAGGACTATGAGAAACACACAGACTTATTGTGAGAGTACAACTGAACAGTTACTTAGTTGGCAGCCCCCAAATTTTGTCTTAGGGAATTTTACTGAATTGTAACTCACTACAATTGTGTCAACAGTGACTGAAGCAAGTAGCTAGGACCAGGGATTCATCAAATATTTCTGGACCCTTGCTTATTTCTTGGAATCACTTTTTTTTAGGTTTTTTCAAGGCAATGGGGTTAAGTGGCTTGCCCAAGGCCACATAGCTAGGTAATTATTAAGTGTCTGAGACTGGATTTGAACCCAGGTACTCCTGACTCCAGGGCTGGTGCTCTATCCACTCTACCACCTAGCCACCCCCTTGGAATCACTTGCAAATTTATGATAACTAACTGGCTAATGGAACCTCTGTGCTTTGTTTATAAGGAGAGAAAAATACAACATTTTAAAACATATTCCCAAAATATTTGTAGAGAATTTTTGTTCCTTTGATAATTCCAACATCATATGCATATAGAAGAATAAACATGTCACTGCACATTAAGGCTTTATTTTCTAGTTACAACACTTTGGCAGCACTCTGGATAGAAAGCTTTATCCTTTTCTTTTGGATGTTGGCATATCTTTTTTTCTAAGAGTCAGTGTCTATCTTCTTTCAGATTTATTTAATCTTCATTTTATTTAAGCCTTGTGTGTCCAATTCTTATCTTCTTTCATATCTAGGGCAGCTTTTGAAATCAATGACTTTCAAAAGTGTTTGCATACTCAAAAATTTCATAGGTAGGATGATAAATAGCCTAAAATTTTTTATAGGATATTTTCTGATCCTGCCTTTTCCCACTCTCATCTATTTTATTCTCTCTCTCTCTCTCTCTCTCTCTCTCTCTCTCTCTCTACTGTTCAACTCACATTCCCTCAGTTTGCTATTCTCTGTCCTCCACTTAATTTTGTGGTTTTTTTCAATTTTTTTTTACCTCTTTCTAATGACTTCTTCCTTACATGATAATATTCTGGTAGAGGAAACAACATGATTCTGATCTGTTCATCATCACCTAGTTATTCCTTCCCTCATTCTCCTTCTTGAGATGAAAGCAGTCAACATACTTGAGATGCTAAAGAACTAAAAGCCACAGTGCCAAATGCATCCTTGGTTCATTTCACCAATGTTCTTGGAATATTTTTACTTCTGTATTTCATAACACAAACCAATAGATATAAAATTAAATATAGACAAATTCACATGCAAGGCAGTCTCCAAAAGTCACATGATATAGCTACAAGTCCAATTTAATTTATTATTGGAAGTTTCCTACCCTCCTTAATGTTTACTATTCTTCTGAAAATGGACTTTCCTCCCAATAAATGGCTATATATATGTATGAATGCATGCAGAAAAAAAGTTTGTTCTCAATGAACTGTCTTTCCTATAGGAATCTATATCTATACACATATGTATGTATATGCATATACAAGTTCTGTAACTTGTTGGACATATGACCCTGGGCAAGTCACATTTCCCATCTCAGGCTCAGCTTCCTCATCTGTAAAATGGAGGGTTTGGATTACATAATTTATATGGTTTCTTCCATCTGTGTGTGTTCAACCTGTGGGCTCATAGGCTGTGTGTGTGTGTGTGTGGTGTGTGTGTGTGTGTGTGTGTGTGTGTGTGTGTATGTGTGGTGATTAATTCTCATCAGCATTTGTTGTATTCATGAACGGGCACCGAATTCTGAATGCTACCCTGGACAGGTGATGAGGCCCAGAAGAACTAAAAGGCTGGATAATTACTTATTTGTCTTGTAAAATAAAAAAAAAAGCAACGAAAGCCTCCAGTATAGTAAAATGACCACCTGTGGTGAATTTATGGAAAGATGTTTTAAATAATTATCTAGAATATATGGGTTATAATCTATACTCTTAGAAGCACTATCTACATTAATGAAATCACATGATATTCCAATATTGCTATAAATCTATTTTTGTGTTTGAACATAATCTTTAACAGAGGAATTGCTACTCAGAAACTGCTGTCCAAGTAAGGAGACAATAGCCTCTTCTCTTTCCACTGTCCTTTTGATATCTCTTTTCCTTCAGTTGCTTGAAACTAACTCCATCCTTTAACTCAATCCTCTCCTCTTAGCTCCATTTCTCACCTTGAGCTTGTCTAATTAGGAATTTCAGTCATATGACTAGGGAAACTACCATTTTTGGCTTGGAGTTGGGGGGAAATCTTGCTCCCACTGCTTGTTTGGGCACAAAGTGGATAAGTAAAGCAAATCAATGCTTCCTAGATTGGCAGATTAGAGGAAAAGCATTGGGCTCTCCTTACTGAAGTATCAGAGTTGTGTTCTCAGTTGTCCTACATGAAACTCTGAATACATTTTCCCACAGGAACGTGGTTTTCAGGTTTCATGGTATTGTGTGTGTGTATATAGTGCCATCCATCAAATCCATTATGAATTGAATGAAATTTTATAAGCTGTCCTGGATCTAATGATCATTTTCTGTATTAGTTCTAGGAAATTTATTCAAATTTTCAAATCAGAAGGAAAAAAGGAAGGAGACCAGTATTTATTGCTTACTTTTTGCCAGGTACTCTATTAAGAGCTTTATAAATATTATTTCATTTTAGCCCTGCAACAACCCTGGAGATAAAGTATTATTATTAATTATTATTATTATTATTATTATTATTATTCCATTTTAAAGCTGAGAAATGAAGCTAAACATTATGTGAATTGACTAGGGTCACACACTAGTAAAAGTGCCTGAGGTTAGATTAAAATTCAGGTCTTCCTGAATCCAGTATTCTATCAACTTTATGACCTAGTTACCTCTAATAGAAAACAATTTATTAGTAAATGGGTTCTGTTCATAGAAGGGAATATCAGGCAAGAAAATTCTACAAAGTGTACCTATAAGAGATTCCCAAATAAGAGCAGCATAAACAAAAAACAATTTTATAGAGCAGATTCTTCTCATCACAAAGAGCCACTAAACAATAAAAATGCAACTTCTCCAATCTCCAAATTTGATCCTGTTTGATTTGGAACTTTGTGTTACCTATTAGTCATCAAAAATAAGTAAAAACAATGGGAAAAGATATTGGATCTCGTCATAGAGGGATTTCTACCATTGCAGACTCAAATCTATCCATGATTTTTTGTCCCCCTCAGTTATTGTGTCCCTGTTTGTCCTTCCCAAGTTTCTCCACAGAATGTCCTACCCAAAATGCAGAGGTCTTTTCTAGGTTTGATATGATATAAGTATTTTCACAGATGGCCACATTTGAAACTAAGGTTGACATTTATTGGGAAAATAAATCTTAGGCAGTGAAATGAAAAAGTTATAAAGGAAAAGAACTATCACTAAAGGATTTTTTAAATCTCCATGACCTTGACTTCATTTATATTGATCAAGTTTACTAATCAGAGAATGTTAGAGTTGGCTAGAACCCCTAAATAGGAAAAATGAGGACAGGAGAGAAGTAGCCTGAAATAGTTGCTCTTAGATCACAAGCAGCAATGTGACAAAGAGAAAACTACAGCTAATTTGTATTTAGAAGAACAGGATTTGAATGCTTGCCCAAAGTCAATGACTTTGGGCAAGTCATTGAATCTTTTGAGTCTTCCATTTCCTCTTCTATAAATTGAGGTGATTGATTGGAGTAGGGTGACCACCAAGGTCTCCCTAAATCTAAATCTTTAAACATGATTGTCCTTTGATTCCCAAACTACAGTTCATTCTGTAATACTTGGTTGAATTATTCTTCTCTTTCATTTTACTTTGACACATATTCTGTCCTGATCCTTTCCTTATCCATTCCTCACAGCATCTTATAGCAGTGACTTTTCTTATCGAAGACCCTACAAATAAGGTGTTATTGAACCTGGCTTATAGAAAAATCATCTGTAAAAGGAAACATTGCCTTTGAAATGTGGGAGAGGCCGTGGCACGGCCTAGCTACAGAGCTGCCTGCTGTCACCACTGGGGGTCAGAAGAGCAACAGAGCTTTGAAACCAGTTGCCGACAGTTTGGGTCCTTTTTTATTCCCAAGGCATCGGCGGAGGCCCAGGGAAGTTAATGGACCAAGTTAATAAGAAATGGGGCAGAGTATCAGAGTAGCTAGATGGCAGACAGAAAGAACTCGGTTTTGGGGGTTCCTAGTGTCAGTGCACTTTCCACTACACTACCCTCTTACAAGCCACTGCAGACTTTGAAAAAAATTCTGAGGACATGAAATAAGCTGGGAGGACGAGCTCTTAAAAGAGAAACAAGGGCTAAACAGTAGTGTCTCTGAATGAACTCACTTTTACCAACTGCTTAGCATTTAATTTCTTAGAAATCAAAAGTCTCTTTGCCTCGAAAGTTGACAGATCTTGTGACTGCCCGGCCAAGATTTCACTGAAATAGAGACGGATCTTAGTGGTGTTTCAGGAAACTGTCTCAATCTCCCTTGGTACAACTAATTCCTTCTTCTAAGTAACCTAAATTCTTCATGTTGTAATCCCCAAATTAGTTTTCTTTATTTTGAAGGATTAAAGAATCTCCTTAAACTGAAAATAAAGTATGTGAGGAACGACACCCCCCGCCCCCGGACCCCCCGACCCCGCAGGACACTGAATAGAGATTAGTTTGCTTATTCTGGAGGTCACATATGAACAAAAAGCTCATGAAACCACCCCACCTCAGGGTGGAGCGAGTTTGGTCCATCTTGATTCTCCCAGAGAACTTCCAACAACCGATCCGAGGTGATTGCCGGGCAGAGGGCCCCTCGGGTTTTCCTGCATCCTTAAGAGACGCAGAGCTCTCCGTGCCATCCCATCCCAGGACCACGCCCCTTGACTGCGGTGGTCGCCCCGCTTCCCCTCTCCCACTTCTTTTCACCTCTCCCTTCGCGATAGAAGTGAAAGAGAGTTGAGTGAGAGCGCGACTGCTCCAGGCTTCCCAGTGCGGAACTGGGGGAAAGTCGGCTAGAGAGGAGCGGACTGAAGGGTCACGCCGCAGCCCTGCAGCCGGGAGCCCGGTGGGTTGGAGAGAGGCACAGCGTCAGCGTTTAACATGCAAATGTATTCCCCCTCCCCCTCCCCTCCCCTCCTCCTCCTCCTCCTCCTCCACAGCCTCCTCCTCCTCCTCCAGTCCCCCCTCCCCTGCCCTGGCAGCGAGGAGGGAGCCCGAGCCTCTGCTGCCTTCAGCTGGCTCCGCAGCTCTGCCTCCACCCACGTCTCCTGGGAGTCGCGGGGCCGCGGGCAGCTCTACATAAACAGAGCGGCCGGCCGCTGCCCGGGACTCTCCCGCAGTCGCCGGGAGAGGGGAGCGCAGGAGTGGCCCCCGCAGCCCACGCCGGCCGCTCGAGCCGCGCGCTCTCCGGGGCGACCCTCCGGGGCGACCCTCCGGGCTCTCTGCTGGACGAGCCTCTGGGACTCTCTGCTGGCCATCCCTCCGGGCTCTCTGCTGGCCATCCCTCCGGGCTCTCTGCTGGCCATCCCTCCGGGCTCTCTGCTGGACGACCCTCCGGGCTCTCTCCGCCTAGCGCGGCTGGGCTTCCGCAGCCTTTGGAGGGTGCCTGCGGCAGGCTCTCCGGGGCGCCTCCTCCTCTGCTCCTCCGGTCCTCCTCCTCCTCCTCCTCCTCCTCCTCCTCCTCCTCCTCCATCGCGCCCGCACCTTGCCGATGGCTCTGGCCGACAGCACACGTGGGCTGCCCAACGGGGGCGGCGGCGGCGGGGGCGGGGGCGGCGGCGGCCCCTCTCCGTCCCCGTCGGAGCCGTCCGCGTTCCCCGAGATCGTGGAGCTGAACGTGGGGGGCCAGGTGTACGTGACGCGGCGCTGCACCGTGGTGTCGGTGCCGGACTCGCTGCTCTGGCGCATGTTCTCGCAGCAGCGGCCGCAGGAGCTGGCCCGGGACAGCAAGGGCCGCTTCTTTCTGGACCGGGACGGCTTTCTGTTCCGCTACATCTTGGATTACCTGCGGGACTTGCAGCTGGTGCTGCCCGACTACTTCCCGGAGCGCAGCCGGCTGCAGCGGGAGGCTGAGTACTTCCAGCTGCCGGAGCTGGTGCGCCGCCTCGGGGCGCCCCAGCAGCCCGGGCCCGGCCCGCCGCCGCCGCCCCACGCCCGGCGCGGGGGCTCCAAGGAGGGCGACGAGCCGCCGCCCCCGGCCTACCTGGACCCGGAGCAGCAAGAGGGCGCGTCGGCCGGGGCGCCCTCGCCCACCCTGGACTCGGCCAGCCGCAGCCCGTCTGGGGGCGCCGGGGGCCCGCTGCTCACCCCGTCGCAGTCCCTGGACGGCAGCCGGCGCTCGGGCTACATCACCATCGGCTACCGGGGCTCCTACACCATCGGGCGGGACGCGCAGGCGGACGCCAAGTTCCGAAGGGTGGCCAGGATCACGGTGTGTGGCAAGACCTCCCTGGCCAAGGAGGTGTTCGGGGAGACCCTGAACGAGAGCCGAGACCCCGACCGCCCCCCAGAGCGCTACACCTCCCGCTACTACCTCAAATTCAACTTTCTGGAGCAGGCCTTCGACAAGCTGTCCGAGTCCGGCTTCCACATGGTGGCCTGCAGCTCCACGGGCACCTGCGCCTTTGCCAGCAGCACGGACCAGAGCGAGGACAAGATCTGGACCAGCTACACCGAGTACGTCTTCTGCCGGGAGTGAATCATTTGGACGCCCCCCCCCCCCATCCCCATCCCCACCCCCCCTTCCAGGCATCTAAGAGGAATATCAAATGATCCCGTTAGGTTTCTCCCCCCCCCCCCGCCCCATTCCCCCCCCCCCCCATCCTCCTTGGCACCTCAGAAGCACCTTCTGTTACGACTTCCTGTCCATACTAGCCCATCCAACTTTGCAACTTAGTCCCAGACCTTGAATGGGAGGTCCCATCCCTTTCTTGGCTGATCTTTTTATCCCGGTTCACGTTTTATCCGGAAGGGTTAAAAGGTACAAACCTCTCCTTCCGCTTGGCTTGTCTCAGTCCCACTTGGACCCCTCACTCCCATCCGCATCCTCTTTCCAGCCTCTCTTAAGCCTGCATGGAGTGAGATAAGGTTGTCACAAAAGAAAACAGAAAACAGCAGAAAACCTACCGCACCAAATACTTGGGGCTTGACAACAACGCCTGGACTGTTCAAACTCGAATGGGAAAGGATCCAGGGTGTTGGAGAAAGTCATATTCCTTGAAATCTTATCCAATGCTTGTGACTCAGAGGTGGTCGATAAGGGTTCGAAATTGGTAATATTAAAAGTCTGAGGAAAGTTTATGATTTTAAAAGTTTCTAGTACAGCCTTCTTTGACTTCCTTTTAAATGATAGATTTAAACTGGATACATAAGGCTATGGACTGGAAGCAAAAGAGACTGTCCTGGAATTTGGGACACCTCAAATACAATCGAATTAGTCTAAATGAATAATGTCTTTAAAAATGTTAAAGGTTAAAGAAAAAAAACCAACTGGCTACATTTTTAGTTATTTCAGTTTTCATGTAGCTACTTAAAATTGCAGAAAGGGAGCTAGTTGACTGCTCTGCTTCCTGAGGCTGACTTGCCTGGCCCATCACCAAGAGCACTTTGCTCTACTTTAGTTGACATGGCAGCCGTTATTGGCAACAGGGAGGAATAGTGCTGCCACAGAAGACAATAAGTAAGCCCAAATCTGCAGCATTGCATGAAATAATTTGACAGGGAGTTTTAAAAACAAAACAAAACAGTAGGATAGCCAGTATTTTTCAACGGAAGAACCACGGATATGACGAAAGGACCAGGTGTGGATGGAGAAGTTTCTTTTTCTTTCAGTGAAGGAAATTTGGTCCTTGCTTAGCTCTGACTAGCAAGAACATTGGAAATGGGGAGAAGAGGCACTTGGTTTGAAATCTGAACATTTTCACCATCTGTTTAAGTACATGCATGATTTTGATGCCAAACAGTGCAGGAAAGCACATGCTCAGCAATTGCTAAAGATGCTAAGTAACACATAGTAAAACAACAGTTACTTAAAAAGCAGCTTATTAATATAAGTTCACCATTCTGGTTTCTGACTTAGAATTTACTAGTACTTATATGACCTAACCAAAGACTAACTAAAACCATTAGGGTTTTAGTCTTCAAACTTTATTTCCTCATTCTGGAGAGGAATTCTAAAATGACAATTTTCAAAGTCCTCTTTTACTTTGTAAAATATGCTTAATTTTGGTTACACATAGATTTAAGACCACTTATTGTTATTTTCTAAAAGCCAAAATGCTTGTCTGACTGCTGAGTAAATCAGAAAACAGTATTTTTTGCAATCTTCTCATATGGAATTGTTAAAAGAAAGGTGGAATCTATCCAGGTGGTTCATTTGCAGAGAAATCTAAGCACCAAATGCTGTCCAGTTGTAAAATGGAATATTTTGAAAAGAAAGCAAATAAATGCTTAAAAGTTATTGGAGCAATAAAATGGTTAACTTGAGGCTAGTGCAACAGAATACAGAATGAGACCTGGTTGCCTTATGCCTTTACTCTAAAATGAAATAAATCCCTTTTTGCATATGCTATCTATAACATAAATGAAAGGAAACTGATCCTAGCTCCTGAGTATGTAAGATGTCATTCTCCGGAGATTTCCTGGCCTACAAGTCTTTCTATTTTTTTGTTTGTTTCACTACTTTTCTCAGAAGTATCTTTTGAAAAGATTTTGTAAGAAGCAATTTTCAGGAAAAGTATTTAAATTTGTGCTTTTTCTTTATTTCTTTTTTTAAAAAATGAACCTTGTACTGTATCTTATGTCCATTAACAGAATTAAGGATGGAAACAATTTTCATCTTAGATGACTTATCATCCAATGTATATATATATATGTATATATATCCAATGTATATATTATATATATATATATATATATATATATATATATAGTATGTGACCATTTCCCACTCATCTTTTAGTTTTAAAATTCATTTAGTAATGCTATGAAATGTCACATATTAACCCAATCCCTTGTATCATGTGCTGTACATACTAAGGCAACAAGTTCTGATCAGTTTCCTTATTCCCATTTCTTTGAAAAATTGAGTATAAAAGAAGTACAATTGTATAACTAAGTTTGATCCACCATTGTTTGCTTGAATTTTAATTATCCCCAAATTCCTGTTGATTTGATGCTATCTTAAAATTAAGGTACCTGTATTTTTAATCTGCTACCTTTTTCTTCCTTTTGTAATGTGGATGGTGAAAGTTAAGAGTTTTCTATTACAGTGCCTGCCTAGCAACAGGTTTTTTTTTTCCCAAAGAATTTTTTTTTATGATAAAATCACTGACATAAGAGATAGGAATGAGTGATAATGTAAGGAGAGTCATTTCATTTCTCTTCGTATTTTAAATACCATCTCAGATTTGGTAATTATTAAAATGTTAATCTCATTGCAGTCTGAAGTGTTGTTTGTTCAGTGTCTAGAGGTCAGTGGTGAACACTACAAATAAATAGTAAAATCAAATGCTATTTACTGATTAGTTCATTAGACAAGCATATCCATAACTTAAGTCTTAGAAATTTATATCTGGAAGGGAATTCAAAGATCATTCCCACTTCCTCACTTTATAGATGAGGAAACAGTCCTAGAAAAGTGAAGTGATTTGTGGAGGTCCTTTGATTCCAAATTTACTATGTTTTCCATTCTGCTTTCTTTTCCTTTTCAGGGGGACCTCAAGAGACAAATTTAGCCATTGAAAGAATTAGTGGTTCTTAATGATTGAAAGACTCAGTGACTCTCATTTATGTCCATATACCCATAAAATTCTATCCAAACCATTCAGCAAGAACTTTTCCAGTTCTAGGTTCTCATCTCTCAAAGTCATAAGGCTGTCTTTACAAATCTTGTGAAATTTTTATCTATCACATCTTTGAATTGAATCAGATGTTTTGTGTATCCTTTAGTTGGAGGACTAGGGATTCAAGACTTAAGGAGAGTTGCCTGTGCTTTTCTTAAGGAGATGAATGCCTTGCCCCTTAAGTTAGAAATAAGATCCCCCCTAAACTGGAACATAGTCTTTAGTGGAAAAACTGGTAATTTCCTGCTGAATTTAGTGTGTGTTGAGAGTCTAAATAATTTTGGTAAAGAAGTCTACTTTGAGACCTGCATTATTTGCTTCCTAAACCCTTTTATTCTTTTGGAATTGGGACTTTTAGATGGATCTCCACAGATCAAAACAAATTGAGGATTGGAAATTGCCTGCTAGATATTGGCAGTTATAAATAATTAATTTGAATAATTCAGGCCTAACAAATATACTTATGCCTGAGCAACTTGAGGGGGGGGGGGAAGAGAGACAGAGGCCCTACTTATCCAGGTAATTTTGGTTATTATAAGACTGGTTCCTGTCAGATAGAAACTATCCATGTTGTTTCATATATTCTTTATTATTTAGAAGCTCAACAGGAAATTGTCAACTCTTTAATCATTAGTTTCATTCTAAAATGAAAAGGTGATGGTGGGCCATCTTGAACCCACTGGTGGTTAAAAAAACAGGTACTATTATTATCAATACTGTTTTATCTCTTTTGAAACCATAAGTTTGACAGGATATCTATTTTTATACATGTAGATTATAAGCCATATTCATCCTAGTTTTTAGACTGAATGGCATAGAAAAAACAGAAATCCCTTGAGGATGTTAGAGACCAAATTAATTTTTTTTCAAGACTTACTTTACTCTTGTGTTTTATATTGTGTTGTATTTTGATTAAAGTGTTAAAAATCTAGAATACACTGTGTTTGACATTATTGTGTTTATTTTTCTAGCAAGAAAAAACTTTTCAATCTCGCATTTTTTGCACAACATACTATGTACATGGCAAGTTTTTTGAAGAAGTTCATTATCACACTTGGTTTATTTTCAGGCAAACTCACAATACAAACTACTTATGATACAGTTTTCTTTAATGCAGGGAATTTTCATGGAACTTGGAAAAAATACATTATTTGTATAGCACCATACACATATACCACCCAAATCATACTAAATTACCCTCTGAGAATGGACAATTTTCTAACCTTACAGAAAAATCAGTACATTATTAATGAAAATAATGATAATTTTAATAGACTATTGTACCATAACAAAGTCTGGAGGGAGAACTAGAAACTCATGAAGAGTTTCTTTCACAGGCAAAATAACAAGTTTTATTCAATTGATTGAAGGTTTGCTTTAATAATAGTCTACAGAGAGTATGAATATGTTGTGAACCTATTGGAGAAGATTCTTTTGTACTGGGTTTTGTGTCATTAGTAATTACTAAAATGGCTATTTTTCTTCACTGTGAAAACATTTAGATATTGAATGAAATTTCTTAGATGACCTGTTTAAATCTTTGTTTTTGAGAACTAAAGTATGTTATAAAGTCCTCTTTGGTTTCCAAAAGTAATATTGATAGCAAAAAAAAACCTGCCAGTAATTACAAACTAAAAGATGAGGATTTAAGTTGGGGTGTCTTGAAAACTTCATTGCCTCAATAGAAGCTCTACAGAAGAGAGAAATCTTGAATAGATAGAATATGGACCAATGGACTTGAATTTTCACCTAGGTCCCCCAATATATTTTGGGGATATAAGAACATCATAATGTAAAATGTAATACTGTTGTCTTTCTTACTTTAAAAGTTGCTGAGAATTCCTCTATTTTTGTTTCAATTCAAATCAAGATTCAGTATTTCCTTACAAAAAGAATGCAAGTCTCTTATCATAGATATTAATTTGAAAGAAGTCAAATGATCATATATTATTTCCAATTTTTTAGGTAATACCATTATTTGATAAATTGAGGAATGCTCTGCCGCTAAATGTGAACTTGAACAAATGATTTTACCTCTCTGGGCTTAAGTTTCCTCGATTTAATGAAAAGTTAGACTAGATAATCTCTGAGGTAGTTTCCAGTTCCCAATCACTATGACTCTATGAATAAAAGTTGCTAGTCTACAGTCAGCTGAAGAATGTTAAAATTCCTACACAGCAATTTTTATAGCTTTTGGTGGCCTATTTCAGGTTTTTAAAATCTTTTCTCTTCTTCTCCCAATTTTTGTAGAAATGGCTCATTGATATATAATATTTAATGTAAAAATTTAACTCATCATTATGACCTAAGTAATCAAAAAACCAAGGGAGAAAAATCTCTACTTCATTTTATAATAAAATGATTATGAACCTTTCTCATTTGTATACACTCAGAGGGAAAAATTCTTCAGGAGCCTATGTTCTAGAGATTTTTATTTTCCATATACATAACTAGTTATATAACATCCTCATTAGTGTTTTTCTCCTTACATTGTGGAGTAATAAATCCTTGATTTTGTGACTTGTTATATATTACATTAAATATTAAAATCAAAATTATCATTCCTAATTTAATTATTCCTCCTTTTTGGGGGTATGAATTCACCTGAAACCTAGTCAGATTTCAGTTAAAAGAATTACTAAATAGTGGGAAGACTTCCCAAGTCGTTATGGGAATAATGATAAATCAAATGAACTTCTCACTATGTAACAGACCAGCTGTGCCAGGAAGTGAATAGATTCCTTCTCTTGATGAGCCTGTACCCAAGAAGATATAGGCAACATGGCTCAGAATGGCAAGAAGAATGCTGATTGGTGAATGTTTTTCTCTAACTCAGTACTCTCTAGCATATGTACCTTTTTTAGGAACATGGGGAATGTAGGTGGTGATGACAGCAGATCTGTGGATTAAAGTTGGTAGAGAAAAAAAGAAATATAAAGACTGAGATATGCCTTAATTAAAACTGATATTTACATAGGTGAAGATGGGAGGCAGAGAAGGTGAATAGCTCCACTTTAAATATTGGGGGATTTTACTGTTTGAATTTTATTCACTGAGGTCAATGCTCACAGAAGGAATTCTAGATCTCTGCTTTTCAGATGGGGGGGGAGGGAGGGAATCAAAGAAGCAATTGCTAGGGAATGCCAAGTAGCTCTTTGGACTACAGAATTGCAGTAATAAACCTTGGTCTTTGAAGAGTTTGAGCCAGTTTCCCCCTAGAATTCCTTCTAAAATTTAATGTCTTTCTAAGTGGGGGGGGGAAAGACGTTTGGGGGCTTTCTATCATTTAAAGGGACAATGTGGCTTATGGAAACCTTGTAAGATGGTGGGACTATGATGGAAAAAAAATCTTAAACCACTACAGAGGAGAAGCAAGTTTATAAAGTTATGTGTAGGTAATGCTTTAGGTTTTCATATTTTGAAAAAGGGACTGTTTTTTATTTCCATAAGCCCTTTCATTTCTTTCCTTATTAAAAATTCAATTTTTAAAGAGAATATTACTTTGGAGTCCTACTCTGATGCCATATTGTGGTGTTCTAATGAGCCTGGGTTACCCAAGGCCATGACAATAAAGTGTAAGTTCAGATAGCTGAAAAGAGTGGTATAGGACTATCAATGTGTGATGTGTGTACATAAAGGAGATATAAGAGCCCATTAAGTTCATGAGAATTTTCCTTTCTTTATTAATCAGTAATCAGACCAGAAGAAATTCAGTTATTTTTCATATATGTATATATGTATGTATGTGCATATGTGTATATTTTCATTTATAATATGTACATATACACATATGTGTGAATGAAAAGTAACATGACATAGTAGTTAGCTTTGGAGTCACAAAAGACCCAAGTTAAAAGTTCTGAATCAAGGGCCACATGACCACCGGCAAGTTACTTAACCCTACAGTATGCCAGGCAACTTTCTTTACTGAAGAAGAAGCTTTTTGTCTTAGTAGAGGGAGTATTCTCCTTTAGGGTGAACTAATGAAACAGCAATATCTATCATCTCTCTCTCTCTCTCTCTCTCTCTCTCTCTCTCTCTCTCTCTCCATCTATCTAGTTATCTATCAATCTTTCTATCTAGAAAGAAATGTCTATTCATTTATTGATGTTTCATCTTGGAGTCAGGAGGATGGGAGTTCAGATCCAGTCTCAGACACTTAAACTTACTAGCTGTGTGATCTTGGGCAAGTAACTTAATCCTAATTGCCTCACATTCAGGGCAATTCATATCTGGTCACTTGACCCAGTTGGCTGTGGAGGAGAAAGTGAGGCTGGTATCTTAGCATAGCTCCCCCTCATTCAGATCCAGTTCATGTGTTTGTCATGGCATCACCTCCCTTGTGTTGTGGTCTTAGAAGATGAAGGACAAACATTATTATTACACACAAACATACTTGTATTTATGTAAGTACAGATAATTCTATTTCTTCTGTACCTCTAGGACTTTTCATTCTAATCTGATAGATAGAACAGGGAAAATTCTCTCATCTCTCCTTTATGATGCCTCCCATCTAAGTCCCCCACATGTCCCCTTCAATGTAAAAATGACCCATTCTCATCACCCTTACCTTTTGTTTCTGTCGTATTGTCTTTCTCTCCAAACCTATACTTATTCATAGATAAAAGAGAGAGAGAGAGAGAGACATTAGAGACCAATGCAAAGCCTTTTTGTGGGCAAAGCTGATGAAAAGGAAGGGAGGAACATTTTTTTTTTTTTGCTCATTGTTTCCTTCCATCCCATTATTAGAGATAATGGATGGCCGTATTACTGCTCTGTTTCCTGGTTTAGGCTAGTCATGATCACTTTTTATAGCCAGTTGCTATGGGATCACAGTCTTCATCTATCTATCTATCTATCTATCTATCTATCTATCTATCTATCTATCTATCTATCTATCTAAGCTGCAAATGTATGTAGATGAGAAGGTATACTGATGAGATATCATGTAAGTAGGTAAAGAATGTTATATGTATTTAAACTAAGTACTACTTGTTGAATATCTTCACTAAGCTATGGCTAGGCTCTGGACACAGTAGACCTTTAATACATTGAATACTTGTGAATGACTCTTGTGAATAAGTCACAGATTGATCACTGTGGTCCTACATGAAATCTTTCAAGCTTCATAGGAACTTCCCAATGCTCATGCTCTACTGGCACAGTCATTCAGGACATGGGGTCATTTCCACATCACCATGAAGCATCATGGAGGACTTCAAAAAGTATACATCACATCAAAATAACACTATCAGTACATTGCCAAAAATGGAATCTGTGGACGACAACAACAGCAGTTATCATACTAAGTAAGTTTTCTAAACATTTTCTGTTTTCTTAAGGGAGGAGGTTGAGGCAAGAATTGGTGATGGTTAAATATTGTTACCTCAAATCTGTAGAGAGGCATGTTGGAACTGTGGGAGGAAGGGAGCGAATAAGTGTTTCTAAATACTAACTACTTGCCAGGCACTGTCCTAAGCATTTGACATTTATAGCATATAGAAAGTCAGCCAGGAAGATGTGGGTGAAAATCTAACATATGTTGACTGGGTGAACCCCAGGAAAATCAATTTCTTTTGTTCTAGGCAAGTTTCTAAGACCATATGTTTGTAGATAAGGTACCAGCCTGTATCTGTGGAGGGAATTTCCTCATTTGAGAATTCCCTATCTCATCTCCCACTTTTTCTTGTAACAATAACATGTGATTAGAGTTCTTTTAAAGTTTACTCATTTAAAAATCATAAATCATCTACCTTTCATCTAATTTTCTGGAAACCAAGGCAAAGATAATTCTTATTTTGGTTTTGTATGGGGGAAAGGAATAAAAGGGTACTCCTCTTAGGTCATTAATCTCCTTTAAAATTCAAAGGAAATGAAGAATGGGACACTTCATCTTGAGAAGAATGCCAAGAGCAAGAAACAGGGAAATTAGACTGCCCAATACTTTGGTACTTGCTACCTAATTCATTGCCTGGCCTTAATTTTAATTTAGCCCTCATATATATTTCTTTGTCAGATTTGGACAGTAATACCTACTTTATGCAGTATTTAGAGGCTTGCTTGTTTTGTGCCTGAGAGTGTAAACCTACTTTTTCTTGTACAGTGGAATAATTTAGTTTATTATTTGTGCCGTATGTAATTTTAGAAAATCCTGAATATTCCCAACTTTGCTTTGTGCTACATAGATTTACTAAGTCAACACTCATTTGTGATTGCTTCCTTGAAGTTCATATTTTGTGAAATTATAAGTATGGATTCATAAAATTGCTACTTTTCCATCTGACTTGAAAATCACTTGCTTTGATCAGACAAAATGAGTTTGATATTTTTTTTCCTTGAATTATGATTAGTTAGTTGGCAGTTACTTAAAGGCTCCATGTGATTTTTTGTCCGAAAACATTTTCATTTTATAATAAAACTCAAGTTTACTGAAAACCATGTTATAGGCTTTCCATTGACACAGCTACTTGATATGTGGTTTTGATGATCTTAACTAAAAATTTTTAAGAAAAATTGTTAAAAAACCATAGGAAAGGAATTTGACCTACCTAAAAAGTTATAGTGCATGATTCTCATATCCAGAAGCTGAGACCTGTGGGTTTGTTAAATGAAGGCTTCAGAGGTTGTTTTCTTTATTTAAAAAAATCTATTTGAGAGGATTTTGACCTTATAATAGTTAATGTACTGTTTTTCTCTCTATTCAGAGACTCACACTTAGCCACGTGATATTTTTCCCATTTGGGTCAGTCTGTTCAAAGTGTGCGTTCTATACATGAGCCAGTATCTGAAACACAGCTGTTAGGTCAAAGTTTAGGCCCACCAGCTTTGAGAGTGTTCCTTTGAAAACATGAATAGCAAAAATACAATAAAACTTTATCCACATTAGTTTCCATCATAGAATGCTTAAAAACCTTCAATTCTCTTAGAAAATTCCATGAGAAAGTTGGACATTATTGTCAGCATGTTATCCAATTAAAAGTAGTTTTTCCTCAAGGTGTATTCACACACTATTCTCAAAAGTCATTGAAGTAGTTATTGGTATAATTTGAACAAAGTGAGGCCTTTGACTCAAAGATCTGGAAGTAGCAGGTGAAAGGGCTTTTTTTTTAATGGTTAATTTGAATTATTTAAACTTCTGTTTCAATTGTCTGTCTCACATATATATGCATAAGTGAAGTTTATGATAAATATAACCAGAAGAAAATTTACCTGTTGTAAGGACAGTTGGGATATATGGATTGCCACCCAACCTCATCTATGACTCCAAGAAGCTGTAGCATGCACAACTCCAGTAAAACTGTCTCAGCTTACTGTCTAAACCAGGTTGAGGGTACCCAGCTTCAGATCTGTCAATGAGTTAGGGGGCTGGCTACTCCAAGAATATAAAGTCTTTCCCCTGCAGAATGGGCAGATGAGAACATTTTGTTCCAATGACCATGTTGATGTGGAGTGCTTAGAGCTTGGTCACACATCAAAGATGCCAAGATAATATACACTATCCCTGGCCAACATCAGTCAACTCAGCTTTCATCTTTTATCTTGCCAGTGGACTTGACTTTAGAAGAGATGGCAAGACTGACAACTTTGTGCAACTCTGCCTCACTTAAGTCCAATTTACACACCTCAGGGCATCACCCTATGATGTCATTGGTTCTCTTTGAAGAATGAAGACTAGGAAGGCTCATTTAAATATCCTTGCTTAGCCTGAGAATATTCTTTACTTTCAGAAGTGGTAGATAGAAATGGGGGCTAAAGAGGGGTAAAACAGAATACCCAGAATACCATGGAATTTATTTACTCTTTCTCCCTTTCCACTCAGACTTCTCTAGGGGTGTATCTGAAAAAAAGTTCAAGGGAATAGAAATTCATTCAAGCAATAAATATTTATTAAACTGCCTACTATGTGCTAATCACTAAGATCTAAGGATACAAAACAAAGCATTTTATGAGAAATAGAACCTACTGACTGTCCCTTGCCAATGAATCTAATTGTTTTCATTAGACACAAAGGACTTTATTTTATTTGAAAAAACTAATAATTTTTTTAATAATATTTCATTTTTTGGTTCCCTTAAACTTAAAGAGAAGAGCAATGTTTATCAAACTAGTTTTCATAAACTCATAGTATGAGATTTTTTTTAGGTTTTTGCAAGGCAAATGGGGTTAAGTGAATTGCCCAAGGTCACACAGTTAGGTAATTATTAAGTGTCTGAGGTCGGATTTGAACTCAGGTACTCCTGACTCCAGGGCTGATGCTCTACCCACTGCGCCACCTAGCTGCCCCAGTATGAAGTATTTTTATCGCAAAGAATATCTAATTAAGACTGAAACTTTGACTAAGTGGGCATATTTGTTAGTGTCACTTCCATAATCCTTAGTCTCTAAAACTATAGTCAGGATTAAGGATTAAGTCACAGCAATTAGTTTTTAGCATTTCATAAAGTTGAACAACATTTATTTTAGAGAATTCCATGTGAGGGAATTAGAACAGCAAGTGGTAGTGGGAATTGAATGAACCACACTAGACTAAATTCTGGAGTCAGTTCACTTTTCTTTCTATTGAATTATGAGTCTAGTCCAATTCTGTGTTGTGAGAAAACATGCACTGTGTGACTGAGGAGTTAGAACCCCTCTACCTGCAATTTAGAGACCCTTAACCAAAGACCTGGGTTATGCTGACTAGAAATTCAGTCAGAAGTTTTCTCATAATTATATACCTTAAGTAACCCACTAAAAATTGGCCTACTGGTCAATCAGTTATTGTGTGCATGTTTCTTAGATTAAATATTGACATGAGTGTAATGAGACTTTTCTTTTTTTGATTTCAGGTAATTGCACCTATTTATTTTCCCTCTCCCAACTTGGAAAGTCCCTAATCTTAACTATAGTTAGAAATCAGATGACCTAATATCATATTCTGGTTAATTTTTTTCTTTTAATTAATAGGTCCTCCTTGAGTGTTAAAAATAGATAAAAATCTATCTCCCCCTGTATTTGGGTACAGTGACAAAACTGAGAGACTTGGCCCTGATTGGACAATTGGCATGAGTTACTTAATAAATTGATATACTGGGAAACTTGAACCTTGTTTCCTCAGTCATTTCATCTTTCATTTGCAACACATATTAATTAGTTTTTAACTTGAAAGGTATTTATTTGAATGATTAATGGTAGAACTTCTATAAGATGAAAATTATGAAATACAGAATAGAAATAATGGCAAATATATATTAACATGCATTTGCCTTGATATTTTGATTGAACCCATTATCTCAATGGTGTTAACTCATCTCTAACTTCTCATACATTCTCATTTTCTTCATGTTTACTGATGAACTCCATATCCAATCTGATGTGTCCTTTTCTCCTGGACCTTAAACAATTTACTTTTTATTTTTTTGGTAAATAGTATTTTATTTTTTCCCATTACATGTAAAGATAGTTTTCAACATTTGTATTTTATAAAATTTTGAGTTTCAATTATTTTCTCCTTCCCTCCCACCCACTTCCCTAAAATGGTAAACAATCTCATGTAGGTAATACATGTATAATCATGAAAACATATTTTTATTTTGACAGTTATGCTGTGAAAGAAGAAATGGAACAAATGGGAAAAGTCACTAAAAACAAAACCAAATAAAAAAAAGTGAAAATAACATGCTTTGGTCTATATTCAGCCTTTATAGTTCTTTCTTTGGATGTGGAAATCATGCATCTTTTGGAATTGTCTTAGATCACTGTATTGCTAAGAAAAGTTAAGTTAATCATAGTTAATCATCGCACAATGTTGCTATTACTTTATACTTTATATATATGCATGTTCTCATTCATGCAATATCAGTTTATGTAAATCTTTCCAGATTTTTATGAAATCTGCATAGGAATCATTTCTTATAGCCCAACATTGCATTCATATACTATGACTTGTTCAGCCATTCTTCAGTTGATAGACATTCCTTCACAAAAACCTGATAAAAACATTTCTGTACATATATGTCCTTTTCTCCCATCCCTCTTTTATGATCTCTGTGGGATACAGACCTCTTGAAGAATCATCTTTTATTATTGTATTGCTGAAATGAACAAGTCCATTATAGTTAATCATCACTCAATGTTGCTGTTAGCATGTACATGGTTCTTCTGGTTCTGTTCATTTTATTCAGCATCAGTTTATGCAGGTTTTTCTGAAATCCCTTCCCTCCTGACTTTGTAGAACAATAATGTTCCATCACATTCATGTACCACAATTTTCTCAGCCATTCCTCAATTGATGGGCATCCCCTCACTTTCCAATCCTTTACCACATAGAAAAGAGCTGTTGTAAATGTTTTTGTGCATGGGATTTTTTTAACCCCCTTTTTGGTGATTTCTTTGGGATACAGACCTGGTAGTGGTATTGCTGTATCAAAGAGTATGCACAGTTTTATTACTCTTTGAGTGTAATTCCAAATTGCTTTCCAGAAAAGTTGGCTCAGTTTATAACTCCACCAACAATGCATTAGTCTCTCAGTTTTCTCACATCCCCTCCAATATTGATGTTTTCCTTTTAGTCATATTGGTCAAACTAATAGTTTTAAGGTGGCACCTCAGAAGTTTCTTTTGTCTTTTGCTAATCAATAATGATTTAGAGCATTTTTTCATATGACTATATGTCTTCATCTGAAAACTGCCTATTCATATCCTTTGACCATTTGATAATTGAGGAACTACTTGCATTCTTATAAATTTAACTCATTTCTCTATTTTAGAAATGAGTCCATTGACAGAAATACTAGTTGTAAAAATTGCTTCCCAACTTATTTCCTTCCCTTTAATCTTTGTTGTATTGGCTTTTATTTGTAAAAAAACTTTTCAATTTAATGTATCAAAATTATTCATTTTGCATTTTATAATGTTTTTGCTCTCTTCTTTGGTCATAAACTGCTTCCCTCTTTATGGGTCTGACAGATAATCTCTTCTTTGTACTCCTGTTTGGCTTATGCCACCTTTTATATCTAAATCTTGTCCCCATTTTGACCTTACCTTGATATAGGGTGTGAGATGTTGGTGTATGCCCAGTTTCTGCCATACTATCTTCCAGTTTTCCCAACAGTTTTTATCGGAGAGTGAGTTCTTATCCAAGATGCTGGAGGCTTTAGGCTTATCAAACAGCAAATTGCAGCAGTCATTTACTACTGTTTCTTTTGTATCTAATCTATTCCACTGAACAACCATTCTATTTCTTAGCTAGTACCAAACAGCTTTGTTGATTGATGCTTTAGAATATAATTTTAGATCTGGTAGGCTACCATCCTTTGCATGTTTTTTTTTTTATTAATTCCCTTGATATTCTTGACCTTTTGTTCCTCCATGTGAATTTTTTTTCTAGTTCAATAAAGTAATTTTTTTGATAGTTTGATTGATTTGGCACTGAATAAGTAATTAAATCTAGGTAGAATTGTCATTTTTATTATATTAGCTATTATATGAAGGCAATGAGCAAATGATATTTACCCATTTATTTCAATCTGATTTTACTTGTGTTTTCATATAGTTACTGAGTTTGCCTTGGTGGGTATTTTATGTTGTCTACAAGTCCTTCTTCTCTTTTTATCTCTTGCCACTGTGTCTTGTTGGAAATGCTGCTAGTTTATGTAGGTTTCTTTTGTGTATTGCAACTTTGCTAAAAATTTTAATTTTTTAAGTTTTTTTTAGATGATTCTCTAGGATTCTCTAAGTATATCATCTGCAAAGAATGAGAGTTTTGTTTCTTCATTATTCTATCCTTTTTTTTCCCCTATTACAATTTTCAATATTTTTTCATTATTTTCTATTTCTTCAATTATTCTAATTACTTCAATTTATTTTTCTTCTCTTTTTTGCTAAAGCTAACATTTCTAATACAATATCAAATAACAGA
Organism: Macrotis lagotis; assembly: GCF_037893015.1. Taxonomy (NCBI): domain Eukaryota; kingdom Metazoa; phylum Chordata; class Mammalia; order Peramelemorphia; family Peramelidae; genus Macrotis; species Macrotis lagotis. The sequence continues at coordinate 130,191,204 of NC_133663.1, read as the reverse complement.
GGTGATCCCTGTTTCAATGGGCATCCTTGTTTCTCACCAGATCTTATTGGGAATGCTTCCTGGTATTCCCATTATATAAATTGCTTGTCGATGGTTTTAGATAGGTAATACTTATTGTTTTGAAGAACACTCTATTCATTCCTTTGTCCTCTAGTGTTTTTAATAGGAATGGGTGCTGTATTTTGCCAAAAGTTTTTTCAGCATCTAATGAAATAATCATATAGTTTCTGTTAGTTTTGTTATTGATATATCAATTATGCTGATAGTTTTCCTAATACTGAATCAACTCTGCATTCTTAGCATAAATCTTACTTGATCTTAGTGTATTATCCTAGTGATAACTTGCTGTAATTGCATTGCTAATATTTTATTTAAATTTTTTTACATCCTTATTCATTAGGGAAATTGTTATATAATTTTCTTTTCCTGTTTTGACTCTTCCTGGTTTAGCTTTTTGTATCATATTGGTATCATAGAACTAATTTGGCAGATCTCCTTCATTTATTTTTTCAAAAATTTTTATATAGAATTGGAACTAATTATTTCTTGAATCTTGGTTAGAATTCACTTGTGAATCTGTCTGACCCTGGAGATTATTTTCTAATCTATTTTATTTTTTTTTGTAAAAACAACTTAATTTTATTTATTAGCTCAATCTTTTTTTTTTACTTTTGATTTAATTTATTTCTCCTTTGATTTTCAGAGTTTCTAATTTGGTATTTTTTTGTTTTTTGTTTTTGCAAGGCAAATAGGGTTAAGTGACTTGCCCAAGGACACACAGCTAGGTGTGTGTGTCTGAGGCCATATTTGAACACAGGTACTCTTGACTCCAGGGCCAGAGCTCTATCCACTGTGTCACCTAGATGCCCCATCTAATTTGGTATTTAATTGGAGATTTAAAATTTGTTCTTTCTCTAATCTTTTTTAGTTGCATGCCCAATTTATTGATTTCTTCTTTCTCTGTTTTATTCATATAAGCATTTAGAGATATAAATCCCATAAGTTTTGCTATGTTGTCTCCTAATTGTCATTATCTTGGATGAAATTATTAATTATTTCTATGATTTGTTGTTTGACACACTCATTCTTTAAAATTAGATTATTTAGTTTCCAATTAATTTTAGGTCCTTCTCTACTTAGCCCTTTATTGCACATGATTTTTATTGTGTCATGATCTGAAAAGTATCCAGTTAATATTTTTGCTTTTCTCCATATGGTTATGAGGGTTTTTTGCCCTAATACATGTCAATTTTTGTGTAGGTATCATATACCACAAGATAAAAAGGTATATTCTTTTCTAACACTATTTAATTTTTCTCCAGAGTTCTATTATATTTAATTTTTATAACATTCTAATTCACCTATTTAACTTTTTTCTTGTTTATTTTATGGTTAGATTTACCTAATTCTGGGAGAGGGAAGTTGAGATCCCCTAACAGCTATCTATGTCTTCCTGTAACCATTTAGCTTCTCCTCTAAGAATCTATGTGCAGTACTACCTGATGCATACATTGTTGAGTATTGAAATTATTTCATTATTTCTGGTACCTTTTGGGAGGATATAGTTTCCTTCCTTCTCCCTTATCTATTTTTGCTATTGTTTTGTCTGAGTTAAGGATTGCTACCATTGCTTTTTTTACTTTAGCTAAAGCATAATATATTCTGCTCCAGTCTTTTCCTTTACTTTGTGAGTATCTCTCTGCTTTAGCCATGTTATCAATGCCTTCACTGAGAATGAACATGATCTCAAGGTCAGCTACTGCACTGATGGCAAATTCTTTAACTTGAAAAGGCTAAAAGTCAAGACCAAAGGGAGTGTTGATGCATGATCTTTTGTTTGAAGATGATGGTGCTTCAATGCAGCCTCTGAAGCTGAGATGGAACAAAATATGGATTGATTTTCTGCTGCTTGTGCTAATTTTGGTCTAACAATTAATACTAAGAAAAACTGGGTGTTCCATCAGCCAGCACAACACCATCCATATGTAGAATCATTGATTACAGCAAATGAAGTTTTTTGAACTGTGGACAATTCACTTACCTTGGTAGTGTCCTTTCCAAGGTGGTACACATTGACAATGAGGTTGACATTCACATTGCCAGAGCTAGTTCAGTATTTGGGAGGTTCTGAAAGAAAGTGTGGGAGAGAAGAGGTATTAGACTATCAAACTGAAGGTCTACAGAGCCATTGTGGTGACCTCATTGCTATATGACTACATGTCAGGAAACTGAATTGCTTCCATTTAAATTGTCTTAGGAAGAGTCTGAAGATTACCTGTTAGGAGAAGATACCAGACACTGAGGTCCTTTCTCGAGTTAAACTTTGTAGTATTCCAACATTACTACAGAGTGTGCAACTACGATGGGCTGGACATGATGTTAGAATGCCAGATTCTAAAAAGTATTTTATGAAGAACTCACACAGGGCAAACACTCACAAAGGGGGTCAGAAGAAGTGATACCAAGAGACTCTGAAGGTTTCATTGAAGAACTTTAGAATATATTGTACAGCATGGTAGACACTGGCAAAGGACCACCCAGCATGATGTGCCCTCATCAGTGAGGGTGCTGCATTCTATGAGGAAAGCATAATTGAAGCAACTCAAAGGAAACTTGATACCCATAAATTTAGAGTACCCACCCTAGGTGTTCACATGGACTATTTGTGTTCAACATGTGGTAGAGCATTCTGAGCTCATATTGGTCTGATGAGCCACAGTAAGATACACTGTAATTTGTCTCTAACACAGTAATGTCATTTTGTCCTTCTTTGAAAATGAAGGACCAGAACCAAACCCTCTCTGCTTCAAATGTGTTTTTTGTAAGGAGCATAATGTGGGATTCTGGTTTTTAATACACTCTGCTATCAGCTTCCATTTTATGGGAGAGTTCATCTCATGCACATTCACAATTATAATTACTATTACTTTCCATGCTATCTCCTTCATTTACACTTCTCCCCTTCTTTCACCCTATTCCTCCTCACTAGTATTTTGTTTCTGAATACTGCCACTCTCAATCTGTCCCCCCTTCTACCAATCACCATCCCTTTTCTTCTCCTTTTCACTTTTCCCATTCTTCCTTTCCTTCCCCACTCTTTCCCCTCCCTCCTGAAGGATAAATTTCTTTTTTTTTTTTTTTTTGGTAAGGCAATGGGGTTAAGTGGCTTGCCCAAGGCCACACAGCTAGGTAATTATTAAGTGTTTGAGGCTGGATTTGAACTCAGGTACTCCTGACTACAGGTCCAGTGCTCTATCCACTGCGCCACCTAGCCACCCGAAGGATAAATTTCTAAACTCAACTGAGTCTATATGTCATACCCTCTTTGAGAAATATGTTAAAAGTAAGATTCAAGTAGCTCTCACCCTTACTTCTTCTATCCCTCTACAATATTAGGTCCTTTGCTCTTCTTCACATGATGTTATTTACTCCATTCTGTCTTCCCCTTCCTCCTATTGCTTTGAAATTCTCCCCTTTTCTTTTTTAATGTTTTAATTTTTTAAATTATTCTATCAAAATCAACTTATATCATACCTTCAGCCTAAGTATACTCTCTCTCATAGAGTTAGTTATAATACTCAAGAGTTATGAGAATCTTCCTCCCATGTAGGGATGCAACCAGTTTAATATTATTGAATAAGTCTTTTCTTTTCCCCTGTTTACCTTTACCTTTTCATGTCTTGAGGCTTCTGCTTGAAAATCAAATTTTCTGTTCAGCTCTGTTCTTTTCATTAGGAGAGTTTAAAAGTCACCTATTTTGATATGTGTCCATCATTTCCCCTGAAAGAGTATGCTCAATTTTGTTGGGTATTTGATTTTTAGTTGTAATCCAAGTTCTCTTGCCCTCTGGAACATCATATTCCAAATCCTTCAATTTCTTTTTCTTCTTTTATTCCAAAGGTAATGTTTCTTGTACAATATTGAATGATAGTGGTGATAATGGACATTCTTGTTTCATGCCTGATCTTATTGGGAAGGCTTCTAGGCCATTCCCATTACAGATAATGCTTGCTAATGGTTTTAAATAGATATTCCTTATCATTTTAAGGAAAGCTTCCTTTGTCTTTATTTTCTCTAGTGTTTTTAATGGAAATAGGCTCTGTATTTTGTCAAAAGCTTTTTTTCCTGCATCTATTGAGATAATTTTGTGATTTCTGTTGGTTTTGTTAGCAATTTGCTTTTTCTTCATAAAATTTCTATTATAATGCCTCATCATGTTATAAAGATGATCCTAAGTCCTCACAGACTATGACAACAGAGTTCATGCTCTTAGATAACTGGTAGCCAGATAGCCTGAGGATAGAGGCCTATCCAATGACCAGTCTTACTAATCATAGAAACACGTCATCCTTAGCCGGTTGACTGTTGAACAATGAATTCTTAGAATTAATGGAAACCCATGAAACAAACTAACAAAATACAAAATGGTTCTTCAGTTTCTGTAGTTCTAGGAGCAGAATAGTGAAAACAGTCTAGACAGAGGATAAAAATAATTACATTGAAAAAGATCAATTATTGGTACTCTTAGTGCAAAGTTCTTGCCTGATAATAAACAAATTATAGTTACTCTTGGTAAAAGGAACCCTGTAAATATTGACATTCATAAAATGAGTCTAGATTATAAATGAGGTATAGCTAAATTTAGGAGAATAACACAGGTTTTTGTTGGAAGAAAAACATGTCAGCTGCTTTATTTTTCAAAAATGTGTATTTGAAAGAAATTTCATTTCTACATAAGAATTTTATTATCTATGATTCTTGAGCAGTTTAATTTGATGCAAATTAAATGCTCTTATATAAATCACTGGTGCTTCAATGCTTTTGTGGTCAAATAATTCATCTAATGGTCAATGATAATGAGGCCCTTCATTCATTGCTGTACTAGTGCTTGCAAAGTAGACATCGTATTGCCAGCTCTCAATTTGAAGGCCTTCTATCAGGACAGAAGCTATATTAGTTTGAGAACCCAAGGTCACTTTCTCACTATGATGAGATAGGCAATCCTTGAGTTCTGTAGCTTAGTTCTAGTACCATCTCTGACACATCTTTTGGAATCTCACGCCTTCTCCCCTTCCCTTACTTCCTGTATATTTTGCATTTTGTAGTTCTGTTTTCCCCTAGCCTTAATCACTAAGAGGGTTTACCTCAGTCAAACTGAAAACTGTTAAAAGACCTTAGATTCAAGTCAAGGTCTTTTACTGCATCCAAGGCCATTTCAGTCATCTGATTCATATCTGACACTGGATCCAGATGATTATAGAGGAGAAAGTGAAACCAGTAACTTTGTTCAGCCCTCCCCTTACATGTCATGACATCACCCCCCTGATGTTATCATGGTCCTCTTATAGAGGGAAAGACAAATAACAACATTAGAATATAAACTTCTTGATGGCTGTTTTGATTATTATCTTTCTGTCTCCAGAAAGTGACATAGAACTTAGCAGATAATGGGAGCTTAATTAATTCTTTTTTTTTTTTTTTTAGATTTTTGCAAGGCAAATGGGGGTAAGTGGCTTGCCCAAGGCCACACAGCTAGGTAATTATTAAGTGTCTGAGGCAGGATTTGAACTCAGGTACTCCTGACTCCAAAGCCGGTGCTCTATCCACTGTGCAACCTAGCTACCCCTTAATTAATTCTTCTTAAATTAAATGAACTTGAATAAGAAAGCCTTCATAGAAAAATTAATCAAAATAGTGGAGGCCCTTTCTCTTGGACTTTAATATTGTTCTCTCTATCCTCCTGCTCCCCCAACCCCCCCCCCCCAAATAAAAACCCTCTACTCTAAAGATTTTTTATGGTATAAAAATAAACTTACTATATCAACAGAATGCAAACTCTGACAAGCTCATTCATCTGAGCCCAGGCCCTTGTTGGCCCTGTTTACATAGACTGTAACCCATTGTCTACTTATTTTTAAAACTGGTGAATTGCAGAAATTTAATCTATAAAAACCTTGACACTGGTCTTTCCCTCTTATAAGATAGAGCTTTGGTTTTATTCAGAGAGAAAAATGATTAAATAAAACAAAGGAGATCTGTTTTGTTTTTCATTAGAGTTATTTTTGTACTATGGAAGAACTGGTTTTTCTCTTTGCATTCTTTCATTTACCAGAAAATTTCAAGTCTAAATAAAATAAGTTATACTTATTAAAACAATGTCTTGATTTTATATATACAAAACCGACAGTTGTATAGTTAATGGTTGATCACAAATTTTGTGGTTATCTAAGGCAACCTATGACTTCATCACCTGCTAGTAGCTATGTCCCAAAGGAATGGAGGATCAAGCAAACTTCACAGATCCAGTTAGATGAAGGGAGTCTAAAGTCTAGGAATGTCAGCAAAAGTAGAGAGGGACAAGTACATCAACAAGAATAGTAATGGAACTTGTTATTTATGCTCCTGGGGTAAAGATTGTTTACATTTCTGCTTTTGCTTTCCTTTCTGCTGTGTGTGAATAGTTAAGAGTTCACAGGTGTATGTTTATAGCTAATGAGAGGCATACACCCAAAGATGACTCTAAATTATATTTATAGAAGAGTGGGGGGAGGAGACTTCTGACTAAGAATAAAGCAAGCAACTAAGGATTTTGGTACGATGAAGGAAGGACAGATGTAGGCAACATTTTGTAGTAAGGATTATAGTATCATAGATATAGAGCTAGAAGGGACTTCACAGTCCATCTAAATTAACCCTTTAATTTTTAAGATGAGGAAATCAAGGCCCAGGTTGTTTAAATGATTTGCCCAAAGCTACACAGATAGTAAATGTCAGAAAGGACTTGAATGGCAAGTTATATGGTTATGTGGGCTAAAAGATAGTGTGAAGTAAAATGTCAATGTACATTTCTGAGAATTCCAAAATTGAAGCATTATTAACCAGGCTAATGTTTACATATTTTTTAGCTTAAAAATGAAAAAATAAGTTCAATGTAAAAAATTTTAAAAAATCAGATTTAGTGAATAGAAAAAGATAGATGCATTCAAATTTCTTCATGAACTTCTTGGATTGGCCTTTTTAAAGAATGATCTTCCATTCACATTATACTGTGTATAGAATGCTGTTAGACCTGGAGGGGAAAATGATTGCTCCTTATAAAGGAATTGCAAAGGCAGAATGTTGCATGAATCACAAAAACGGAAATGATCGCAAAGGAAATTGTGAGAAATTATGTGACTTACTTCTATTGCAGCAAGGGCATAAATTAGTGACATACATTGTTTTTTGCTAGTGCAGAGTTAGATTATGGGATTATATGATTTTAGAACTAGCAGTGACCTTAGCAATTAGGTCAATCTTTTGTTTTATGGTTGAGGAAATTGAGACTCAGAAGGTCTTAGATCTTTCCAGAAGATGAAGATCATCCAGGTCATAAATAGCAGACAAGTTTCAGTCTTTCCACTTCAGTAGTAAGAGAACATTGAACATGGAAAATGTTCTTTTCCTCTTGTTTCTGGTACATTTAAAATGGGAGTGGGTAAAGGTTGGTTATGGGCAGCAGTTCCATTTGCCTAGACCTGCTGCAGCAGAGTCTGGTGTCAATTTAATATTCTTTATTATTATTTTACATGCAACCTCCTTCCTAGCTTATGATTCCTGTCAGGTCTGTGCATTATTACACATTAGTCATTTTTCATGGTTCGGCCTACAAGGCTTAAAAGGAAGACGGGTGTATTTCAGTAATTTTGCTTACAATTTGATTTGTGTTCACTAGAATCCCAATTTAGTTTCATCAGCACATTTCAACACACAACAGCTGGTCCCCTGGTTGTGATCATTTACATATATTAGCAAATGAAGGCTAGACACTAGCTGCTCCAAAATGTCATCTGATACCCTCCTGGAGGTGCATCTGACTTCTTTCATGGTGAGCTCTGCCTCCACACTTTAACAGCCTGTCTGCCTTAGCGACTCTAGTCCGTGAAACCATTTATTTTTAAGCTGTCAGGTACCCAGTGACTTTTGAGCTCTGACATTATGAGATTCCACAAGGAACATAATCTAATAGCTTGCTCTGTCTTTCTTCAAGGTCATGCAGAAATGATTTTTCTAAATATGTTTGTCATTAGATAAATGGAAAGCCTTCAAATAATTGGCTCTTTATTGGGTAATGGCAGTTTTCCTTTGGTGAGTAATCAATAAATCAATTAAGAACATCCCCTTTGTGTATGGATACTACTGAGGATTCATCCAGCTCTAAAATTTGGTCATTCTATGAATATCTCTGCTAGCTGGTGAATTAAATCTTTTTGGTGTGGTAACAATCTACATTCTGACAAATTCAAAGAAATGAATTTTGACTTGTGGCTTGTGAAACTACTTTTAATACTAAGTAGTTCAGGGTGTTTTTTTTTAAGAGTTCTCTTTATATACTTACTATATATAGTAAAAGACTAGGTTAATGACCAATCTTACCCTTGGATAACAGATGAGAAAATGTACTTCTTTCCTTTTGGTATAAGGGTAGAAAACGACATTTAAAGAATGTTGCATACATAGATATGCCCATTGTGTTGGTTTTGCTTTATTGTTTTTATTTATTAAAAAAGATGACTAGTTCACTGGATAGGGAGGTGGGTGAGTTATCTCAAGAAATTACTATCTTAGAAGTGACCACTTAACAAAAGTATTCTTGAAGCATGGTCCAGAAAACAGGTAGTCTATAAATTTCTTCATGGACTTCTTGAATTGGTCTTTTTTTATTATTGCTACTTCTATTTATGTGATACAGTAGGTAGTAGCTGCTACATCAAAAGTCAGAAAGACTTGATGAATCCAACTTTGAGACTTACTAGCTATGAGAACATGGGTGAGTCCCTTCTACCACTGTAAGTTTCAGTTTCTTCATTTATAAAATTTAGTTAATAATTCTTATAGTATCCCTCCCTGATAAGGTAATTACTTTTTTGAGATTTTAATTTGAGTTTTACAAATTTTCCCCTAATCTTACTTCCCTTGCCCCACCCCCCACAGAAGGCAATTTGCCAGTCTTTACATTGTTTCCATGGTATACACTGATTCAAATTGAATGTCATGAGAGAGAAATCATATCCTTAAGGAAGAAACATAAAAATAAGAGATAGCAAGATCAGACAATAAAATATCAATTTTTTTCTAAATTAAAGTTAATAATCTTTAATCAAACTCCACAGTTCTTTCTCTGGATACAGATGGTATTCTTCATTGCAGACCACCCCAAATTGTCCCTGATTGCTGCAGTGATGGAATGAGCTAGTTCAACAAGGTCGATCATCACCCCCCATGTTGCTGTTAGGGTGTACAGTATTTTTCTGGTTCTACTCATCTCACTCAGCAAATCCCTCCAGGTTTCCCTGAATTCCCATCCCTTCTGGTTTCTAATAGAACAATAGTGCTCCATGACATACATATACCTGTTAAGGTAGTTAAAAGAATCAAATGAATTGATATACACAAAGCACTTTGCAATCTTTAGAGTGCTAGATCAGTCGGCAATTAATTTATTCCTGGGACGATCCATTTATTTATCATCTATCTATCTATCATTTAACATCAATAGATATTTTTGTTTCTGTTATGAATCAAGAAATAATTTTTCATAATTCTGATTGGTATTATCCAAAAAGAGAAGTCTATTCATTCTTCTTTGTTCTTTTTTTTGGGAGAGCAAGTGAAATTTGATACAAAATTTTGGAAACAACATGGCACAGCAGAAAGAATGTTGGTTTTGGAGTAGGAGGTGCTTCCCAACTCTGACACTTATTACTTGTGTGATATTGGGCAAGTCACTAAATCACCATGGGCCTCAGTTATCTCATAGATAAAATGAAAGGGTTGGACTAGATGGACTCTGAAATCTCTTCTAGCTCTAGAACAATGATCCCAAGAGCTATGTAATGATTTCCTTTGCTTAAGTAGTCTGTATTTGAGAATTTTTTGTGAACAACTGAATAAAGAGATTTTGTATTCCATGAGGAAAGATAACTCTTTTGTTTAATAGGAAGAATTTATTCTCTTTCATGTTTTATTTCCATTTTCCCTTTTGAGGTGATAAAGTATAATTTAATGTATACTTTTTTGGGTGCTTTGTTGCAAATTGTTGGAAGAATACTGATATTGAAAAGATTATGGATTCATTTGAATATTTGATACAAATATCTCAAATGAGTGCTACCATTTCTTACTGGAAAGAGGTAGAATTTTATAGAAATTTTTCATATAAAGTTTAAAAATGCCTAATGATTTCTTATTATACAGATTTTTAGCAAATATAATATAGTATTATTCAACAAAAATTCATTAAATGCCTGCTGTCTATAGAAGAATTTTCTGGAGATTGGGTTGCTTATAGTTTGATTGAGGGATATGACATAGTGGTGCTGTGCCTCTTTAGCAAAATTGAAGGTTGGAAGGGAAAAAGACAGAGAAAGGCACTGAAATGTGAAGAGGAAAGTCTTCAGTTGTAAAAGAAAAATTCTACACTGTAAAATGGGTCTAATAATTGAATATGTCAATTACATATGAAGTGACTCAGGGCACAGACTTCAAGGATATCATTGTCAACAACTGCTCATCTGCACAAGACCCAATGGAGGGAAATGGAAATGTAATTTTTCTAATTATCATAAGGAAAGGTAGAGTACAAAACTGAGAGTAGCCACCTCTGTGCCCGGAAGAATTGCTAATCAAGAGAGTCTAGACTCTTCCCAACTCCTTTCTGCAGAGTAACCTAACTGGTCTAGCCCCAAAGCATCCATGTTCAGTGAGGACCCAGTTCAGAAGCTGAACAATCTGCAAGACGCAGCCCACCACCAACCAGCACAGTCACTAATCTAACTGATGCACAAAGTGACTGTCACCCAACTCATGCCTTGAAGCAACCTTTATAAAACTTAGCCCGGGAAAGAAAGGGTATGAAGGTCCTGCAGTTCTAGCATTGTAAAGTATATAAATATATATATATATATTTATATACTTTAAATATATATTCCCTATATGTGTGCCTCACCACTATTATACTATAAACTTATGTATATTCTTCTTGTCACAGACTATATATATTTGTGGGAGAGGATGTTCCAGATTTTGGGGGTAATGCTTTATAATTACTAGTTTTGATATGCTGAGTAAATGCATTTGCTAAAAAACTAAGTCTATTGGCTGATTGTTAAGGGTAAGAACATCAGTGGGGGCTCATAAGCTATAGGTTAGGAAGATAGCCACCACAGAGCTGTTACCATTAGTATCATTGGAGCACTAGCAGCTGACTCTGTGAAACTAACTTACCAGCTAAGTGCACAAATAACTATATAAAACAATATATAATAAGTGCATCAGATAGGTTCCTTCCAAAGCGTTATACAAAGATCAATTGGGCATGAGTTTTCATCCATTGGGGTGTAGTACAGGATCAGAGAAGGCATGGAAGAAAAGTAATAACTTTCAAGTGTAAGTATTATCATCAATTGAAAAGTATTTATTGACTACCTACTTAATAAAACTGTATGCTTTTTTATTTGTTTTTTGCAAGCCAAACACAGTGACTCACCCAAGTCACACAGCTAGGTAATTATTAAGTGTCTGAGATCAGATCTGAATTCAGGTCCTCCAGACTCCAGGACTGGTTCTCTATCCACTGCGCCACCCAGCTTCCCTGAAAACAAAGTTTGAATCTATAAATAAAATATTAAAATAGTCTTCTTTTCAATAACCCTTAATAGGTGGAGATAGACAATCTAGTGTAGACTCAAAGTTAGAAACACTTTGGTCCATTTTTCTGCCTCTGACTGCATATCAGCTGTGTAATACTAAATATTGATCTAACTTTTCAATTCTTGACATAACATTGTAAAAGTTGCAGAGGAAAAAGCAAATCTACATTGAGTAGAGGTTATTCCTTCCCCTGGGAGCTCTTTATGCTAGTGAAATCCTAGGTCCTATTCCTGTCCTTTTTTTTAGGTTTTTGCAAGGCAAATGGGGTTAAGTGGCTTGCCCAAGGCCACACAGCTAGGTAATTAGTAAGTGTCTGAGACCAGATTTGAACCCAGGTACTCCTGACTCCAGGGCCAGTGCTTTATCCACTGCCACCTAGCTGCCCCAGTATTGAGGATTTAATAAATATTTTCTTGATAAAGTATAGAATTTAGTTATATGCTTGTTATACCAACATTCTTTTTTTTTTTTAGGTTTTTGCAAGGCAAATGGGGTTAAGTGGCTTGCCCAAGGCCACACAGCTAGGTAATTATTAAGTGTCTGAGACTGGATTTGAACCCAGGTACTCCTGACTCCAGGGCTGGTGCTTTTTCCACTGTGCCACCTAGCCGCCCCAATTCCTGTTCTTTTGTAAAAGAAACTAAAAGAAAAAAAATCTAAGCTGAATCTGAGTCAGTGGCACATGGGAATGTGGATTTATAACAAAGTTTGTTTTGAGTTTAAATTTTAGGAATTTGTAGCTGTTGTTGCCTCTTGTACAAAGACATCTTATGAGCCCAAAAAACTAAACAAAACCCTAAAGTTGTTATTTCTTCTCTAAGAATTCCACTTTGTGGACAAATTGGTCCTAAAATAAAGGGAGAAATAGGGTTATTGTCAGTTCTCAAGGTTAAAAAATATTTTATTTGTTAAATATTTCTCTATTACATGTAAATTTGTTTCAACAATCATTTTTTAAAATCTTGAGTTCCAAATTCTCAACCTTTCTCAAACACCTTCCCCCTTTAGAAGGCAAATAATTTGATTTTGATTATACATGTGATATCATGAGAAACATATTTGTGTATTAGTGATGTTACAAAAGAAAACACAAATAAAATAAAGTAGTAAAGATAAGGAAAATTTAATAAGTATGCTTTAGGGACTTTGACCAAGACAGCAGAGAGAAGACAGGCATAGTTCTAAAATCTCCTGATCTTCCCCAATATATGATATGAAACAAACCTCTTAAAAGAAATCTGATCAACGAAATCCCGAAAGAAAAGCCAGGAGAAAAAACATCTACCTCAGGATTTGTCTCCTGAAATCATGGGTGAGTCTGGGTGCAGAGGGTGGACTCTGCCAGGAGCACTGACTGGGGAGAGCCTGGGAGTCTGGATTAGCCACAGATTAGCCTGATTAACAGCTGGGGCCCCGGAGGGCCCAAGAACCAGACCTGCTTGATCAGCAGCAGGGCCAGAGCCTGGTCAACTGTGGGGGCTTGGATCAACTAGGGGGCGGAGGCTTTGGTGGTGGCACTGACCCTCGGGAGCTTCCTTGTAGGGCTGGAAGGAGAGTTCTGGTGCAGGAGAGCTGCAACATCATCCAGGGGCTCCCATTTCAGCTGAAGCCTCTTCCCAAAACAAACACAATTACAGACTACCTCTGCCTGAGGCTAAGGCTGAGCTGCAGAACCACCTTAGCTGACAACAGGGAGGGTAATGGCCTCACTCCAGGGTATAGCCCACCATTGATTGAAGACAAAAGTATTTAACAGCTTCAACCATTCCCTCCAGGTCAAGGGAAAGGGCCTCAATCAAGGTCACAGACACTCCAGAGAAAGCAACCATCACCCCCTACTGGCCTGTTGGAGATATTACATTCAGTGACCAAAACCTCTAGCAACCACTACTGACCAACTGGAGATATTACACTCATTGAGCAAAGCCTCTAAGGATCCCAACACCAAACCTCTGTGAACCAGCCTGTTCCCAACTCAAGGTCTTAGTGAAATGAAGAAAGGCCAGTGGAAAGGAGGGTCCATAGAAAAATTCTTGGAAGGAAAAGACCCTAACTCAGAGAGACCTAGAACCTTTGAGGAGAATATGGTCTGGTCTCCTGCACAGAAAGACTTCCTTGAAGAAATAAGGAAGGAGTTTAAAAATCAGTTGGAAAATTTGAGAAAAGAAACTCAAGAGAAGATTAACAACTTGCAACAAGAAAACAAATCACTGGAAAATACAATTGAACACATGCAAAAAGAAAATAATTCTCTCAAAGCCTCAATTGGTCAAATGGAAAACTCTTTCAAAAATAGAGTTGACCAAATGGAAAAGGAGTTGCAAAAAGTAAATGAAGAAAATTCCTCTCTTAAAAAAAGAATGGGGTCTGTGGAAACTAGTGACTTCATGAGACAGCAAGAGTCTGTTACACAAAACCAAAAAATTGAAAAAATATAAGAAAATGTAAAATACCTCCTCTGCAAAACCACTGACCTTGAGAATAGATTGAGAAGGGACAATCTGAGAATTATAGGTCTTCCTGAAAACAATGAAGAGGGAAAAAAGCCTGGACTTAATACTGCAGGATTTAGTGATGGAAAACTGCCCTGACATTATGGAACCGGAGGGCAAAATAGTTATTGAAAGAATACATCAGTCTCCTCTGGAAAGAGATCCTAAAATGAAAACACCAAGAAATATTGTGGCCAAATTCCAAAACTAACAGATAAAAGAGAAAATCTTGCAAGCAGCCAGAAAGAAACAATTTAGATATCAAGGAGCCACAGTAAGGATTACACAGGACCTGGCTGCATCAACAGTAAGGGATCAAACATCCTGGAATGACACATTCCAAGGAGCAAGAGAGCTTGGAATGCAGCCAAGAATCCACTATCCAGCAAAGCTGAATCTTCTTTTTCAGGGGAAAAGATGGACATTTAATGAAATGGAAGAATTCTAAAAATTCCTGATGAAAAGACCAGAGATAAATAGAAAATTTGGACATCAAACAGGAGGTTCAAAAGACACATTAAAAAGGTAAGAAAAAGGGGGTGTAAAGAAAAATAACTGCTATCCAATAAGATGAAACTGGCTACATCCCAACATGGGAAAAAAGAGTCTCATAACTCTTAAGAAATGTAACTCTATCAGAGAGAATATACCTAGCCAGAAATGATGGACACTCATGACTTATCCATGAGACTGCTATCCAATGGGATAAAATGGGCTGTAACCCTATTTGGGAGAAAGACTCTAATAACTCTCAAGAATTTTAACTCTATTAGAGAGAATATACTTAACCAGAAGTGATGGATACTCAGGATTTTCTATGAATCAGATAGAATGATTTAAAAACACTTCCTCCTTAAAAAAGGGGACAGGAAGGAGATGGGAGGAGGAAGAAGATGGAATGGGGTAAATCTCATTACATTAAGAGGTACAAAAGACCTATGATAATAGAGGGGAAGAAGGGAGGAGATGAGAAACACTTGAATCTTCCTCTCATCAGACTTGGCTTAAAGTTAATTTACACACACACACACACAGACACACACAGTTAACTTATAAAACATCTTACCTTTCAAGTATTAAAAGGGTTCCCCCTTTAAGGGGAGGGGGACAGGGAGGGGGGAAAGGGGGAACTAACAAAAGGAAGGGAAGGGAAAAGGGAAAAAGGGAAAGGGAAATGAAAGGGGAGGGTGGTGATATAGGAGGGCAAACATACTGAAGGTGGTGGTATTCAGAAACAAAATACTAGGGAATATGGATAAAGGGGAAAAAGAGAAAACACAAACAGAAGGAAGATAGCATGGAGGGCAATAAAGAGTTAGTAATTATAACTTTGAATGTGAATGGGATGAACTCTCCATTAAAATGTAAGCAAATAGCAGAGTGGATTAAAAACAGAATCCTAGGATATTCTGCTTACAAGAAACTCATTTGAAGCAGAGAGATACATATAGAGTAAAGGTAAAAGGTTGGAGCAAAATATATTTTGCTTCAGCTGAAGTGAAAAAAGCAGGGATAGCAATCCTTATCTCAGACAAAGCAGCTGCAAAAATAGATAGCATTAAAAGAGATAAGGAAGGAAACTATATCCTCCTTAAAGGTACCATAAACAATAAAGTGATTTCAATACTGAATATGTATGCAACGAATGGGATAGCATCCAAATTCTTAGAGGAGAAGCTGAAAGAACTACAGGAAGACATAGACAGCAAAACTCTACAAGTGGGAGACCTCAACCACCCACTCTCAGATTTAGATAAATCGAATAATAAAATAAATAAGAAAGAAGTTAAGGAGGCAAATAGATTGTTAGAAACCCTAGATATGATAGTCTTATGGAGGAAAATGAATGGGGATAGAAAGAAATATACCATTTTCTCTGCAGTACATATTACTTATACAAAAGTTGACTGTGTACTAGGGCATAAAAACCTAATAATAAATTGTAGAAAGGCAGAAATAGTGAAAACATCTTTCTCAGATAATAATGCAATAAAAATCATATGCAATATTGGGCCATGGAGACATAGATCGAGAACTAATTGGAAACTAAATACCCTCATTTTTAAGAATGAGTGAATCAAAGAACAAATTATAGAAAGAATTAATTATTTTATCCTAGATAATGGCAATAATGAAACAACATGCCAAAACCTATGGGATTCACTCAAGGAGGCTGTCAGGGGATATATTATATCTTTAAATGCTTACATGAATAAATTAGAGAAAGAGGAAATCAATGAACTAAATATGTAACAAACAAATAGAGAAAGAACAAATTAAAAATCCCCAATTAAATACCAAATTAGAAATTCTAAAAAATTAAAGGAGAAAATAATAAAATCAAAAGCTAAAAAACTATTGAATTAATAAATAAAACCAAGAGTTGTTTCATGAAAAAAAAAATAAAATTGATAAACCTTTGGTCAATTTGATTAAAAAAAGAAAGAAGAAAACCAAATTGCTACTATCATAAATGAAAAAGGTGAACTCACCAATGAGGAGGAAATTAAAGTAATAATTCCGGAATTATTTTGCCCTACTCTATGACAATAAATTTGACAATCTAAGTGAAATGGATTTATATTTACAAAAATATAAGTTGCCCAGGTTAAATGAAGAGGAGATTAAATATTTCAGAAAAAGAAATTCAAAACACCATCATTGAACTCTCTAAGAAAATAATCTCCAGGACCTGATGGATTCACAATTAAATTCTACCAAACATTTAAGGAACAATTGGTTCCAATTCTATATAAACTCTTTGGAAAAATAGGGGAAGATGGAACTCTGCCTAACTCTTTCTATGAAACCAATATGGTACTGATGCCTAAACCAGGAAGAGTTAAAACAGGGAAAGAAAATTATAGAACTATCTCCCTGATGAATATAGATGCAAAAATCTTAAATAAAATCTTAGCAAAATGATTACAACAAGTTATCACTAGGAGAATACATTTTGTCCAAGTAAGATTTATCCCAGGAATGCAGGGTTGGTTCAATATTAGGAAAAACTGTTAGTATAATTAATTGTATCAACAACAAACCTATCAAAAATTATATGATCATATCACTAGATGCTGAAAAAGCTTTTGACAAAATACAGTACCCATTCCAACCAAAAACACTAGAGAGTGTAGGGATAAATGAACTATTCCTTAGAATAATAAGTTGTATCTATCTGAAACTATCAACAAGCATTATATTCAATGGAGAGAGGCTAGAGGCATTCCCAATAAGATCAGGGGTGAAACAAGGATGCCCATTATCACCAGTACTATTTAATATCATTTTAGAAATGTTAGCTTCAGCAATAAGAGTAGAAAAAGAAATTGAAGGAATTAGAATTGGGAAGGAAGAGACAAAACTCTCACTCTTTGCAGATGACATGATGGTTTACCTAGAGAATCCCAAGAATTCATCCAAAAAACTACTGGAAACAATTAGCAATTTTAGCAAAGTTGCAGGAGATAAAAAACCCTCATAAATCCTCAACTTTTCTAAATATGATGAGCAAGATACAGCAGGAAGAGCTAGAAAGAGAAATCCCATTCAAAGTAACTGCAGACAATATAAAATACCTGTGAGTCTGTTTGCCAGGAACTTTTTGAAAATAATTGCAAAACACTTCTCACTCAAATAAGATCAGATTTAAATAATTGAGCAAACATCAACTGCTCATGTATAGGTCAAACTAATATAATAAAAATGACAATTCTACCAAAACTAAACTACCTGTTTAGTGCCCTACCAGTCAAAATTCCAAAAAATTACTTTAATGAGTTAGAAAAAGGCGTAAGTAAATTCATATGAAGAAATAAAAAGTCAAGAATTTCCAGGGATTCAGTGAAAAAAATGTGCAAAAAAAGATTGTTTAATGCTACCCAATCTAAAATTATATTATAAAGCATCAGTCATCAAAACTGTCTGGTATTGGCTAAGAAAGAGAGTGGTGGACCAGTGCAATAGACTAGGTGCAATAGCAGGAAACAACTATAGTAATCTGCTGTTTGATAAACCCAAAGAGTCCAGCTATTGGGATAACAACTCTCTTTTTGATGAAAACTTCTGGGAAAATTGGAAGTTAGTATGGAAGAAAGTTAGATTAGACCAACACCTCATACCCTATACCAAGATAAGATCAAAATGGATAGAGGATTTAGTCATAAAAAGCAACATTATAAGCAAACTAGAAGATCAAGGAGTAGTTTACCTGTCAGATCTATGGAAAGGCAAGCAGTTTATGACTAAAAACAAACTAGATAATTTTGATGACATTAAATTAAAAAGCTTTTGCACAGAGAAAACCCACTGTAACCAAGATCAAAAGAAATGTAGTAAACTGGGCAAAAATCTTTACAACTAATGTTTCTGACAAAGGACTTATTTCTAAAATATACAGAGAACTGAGTCAAATTAAAAAAAAAAGCCATTACCCAATTGACAAATGGTCAAAGGATATGCAAAGGCAATTTACAGAGGAGGAGATCAAAGCAATCCATAGTCATATGACAAATTGCTCTAAATCATTACTTATTAGAGAAATGCAAATTAAAGCTTCTCTGACACCTCTCAGACTGGCCAATATGACCAGAAAGGACAATGATCATTGTTGGAAAGATTGTGGGAAATCTGGGACACTAATACACTGTTGGTAGAGCTGTGAACTCATCCAGCCTTTCTGGAGAGCAATTTGAAACTACGCCCAAAGGGCAACAAAAATGAGCATACCCTTTTATCCAGCAATACCACTATTGGGTCTATACCCTGAAGAAATGACGAAAAAGGGTAAAAACATCACTTGTACAAAAATATTCTTAGCAGTCCTTTTTGTGGTGGCAAAGAATAGGAAATCAAGTAAATATCCTTCAATTGGGGAATGGCTTAGCAAACTGTGGTATATGTATATCATGGAACACTACTGTTCTATTAGAAATGAAGAGAGATGGGAATTCAGGGAAGCCTGTAGGAATTTGCATGAACCAATGCTGAATGAGATGAGCAGAACCAGAAAAACACTGTACACCCTAACAGCAACATGGGGGTGATGATCAACCTTGATAGACTTGCTCATTCCATAAGTGCAACAATCGTGGACAATTTGGGGCTGTCTGCAATGGAGAATACCATCTGTGTCCAGAGAAAGAATTGTAGAGTTTGAACAAAGACCAATATATTCCATTGTGTTATTACTACATTTCCTAGCTGGTAATAGATTAGTCTGGTGATTATTAATTTGTGATATAGTTTGAAATCTGGAACTACCTGACCACCTTCCTTCATATTTTTCCCATTGATTCCCTTCTTGATATTCTTGACCTTTTGTTCTTTCAGATGAATTTTGTTATTTTTTTTCTAGCTCTATTCAATAATTCTTTGTTAGCTTGCTTGATATGGTGCTGAATAAATAAAGTGGAATTGTCATTTTTATCATACTGATAACTTATCCACTTGCAGATGATGTTCTCCAATTGTTTAGATCAGATGGTATTTGTATAAAGAATATCATGGCCTTATGGGCATATTTTTGCCATTGTGTTCATATAGTTCCTGGATTTGTCTTGGCAGGTAGACTGAAGTATTTTATATTATCTGCAAATATTTTATATTATATTTCTCTTTCTATCTCTTGCTGCTTAGTTTTATTGAAATTTATGTGGGTACATTTTATTTTCAACAACTTTGCTGAAGTTATTGATTATTTCACATAATTTTTTCATTAATTCTCTGAGATTCTCTAAGTATATCATCCTCTCATGTTTGAAGATTTATAGTTTTGTTTCTTCGTTGCCTATTTGAATTCCTTCAACTTTTTCTTCTCATTGTTATAAAGCTAGCATTTCTAGTACAATATTAAATAATAGTAATGCTAATGGGCATTTTTTGTTTCACCCCAGCTTATCCCCATTACAGATAATGCTTCCTGATGTTTTAGATACCACTTAACATTCAAGGAAATATTCCTGTGCTTTCAGAGTTTTTTCTAAAAGTAAAAATGAGTGTTGTAACTTGTCCATAGACTAAACTGAGATAATATGATTTTTGTTGAGTTTATTATTGATTTGGTCAGTTATACTGGTAGTTTTCTCCAATATTGAACTGAGTCTTGTCACTTGGTCATAGTGTATGATCTTTGTGATTTATTGCTATTGCAATATATCTATTGTGAAGATTTTATTTAAAATGTTTTGGATCTATATTCTTTAGGGAAATAATCTATATTTTTTCTCACAAGCCATATTTGCCATATCATAAAAGAAATTTGGTAGAACTCTTTCTTTAACTACTTTTCCAAATAGTTTATATTAGTATTGAAATTAGTTGTTATTAAATACTGGTAAAATTCACTTGTGAATCCATCTAGTCCTGTGGATTTTTTCTTAGAGAATTAATTGATGGCTTGTTCAATTTCTTTTTTCTAAGATAGAATGATTCAAGCATTTTATTTCCTCTTCTGTCAATCTGGACAATTTATATTTTTGTTAATATTCATCTGTTTCATTTAGATTATTTGATTTACTAGCACGTAATTGACAATATTGTTCTAAATTGCATTAAATTTATCTCCATTGGTTATGAACTCACCTTTTTCATTTTTGATATAATTTGTTTTTCTTCTTTTTTTTTTAAATCAAATTACCTAAATAGTTTTATCATCCCCGCATCCCATAAATCAAACTCCTATTTTTATTTATGATTTCAATGGTTTTCAAACATTCAATTTTATTACCCTGATTTTCGGGATTTCTAATTTGGTTTTTAATTAGGGATTTTTCTTTTTCTAGTTTTATTTTTAGTTGCAGGCCCAATTCATTCATCTGTTCTTTCTTTCTTTTACTGATATATGCATTTAGAAATATAAACCTTCCCCAATAACTGTTTTGATTGCATCATATAAATTTTGGTATGTTGTCTCATTGTTATCATTCACCTTAATGAAATTACTGATTGCTTCTATGATTTGACCTTTGACCCACCTTAGGTTATGTAGTTTAAATGAATTTTTAATCTTTCTTTCATGATCTTTTATTGAATATAATTACTATTGCATTATAGTTTTTTAACATTTCTACTTTTCTGCATTTGGTTGTAAGCTTTTTTTTGGGGGGGGGTGTATCTAATAAATGGTAATTTGTGAAAATGCTGTATCTAACTGAAAAAATGTATATTCCTTTCTAAACCATTTAGTTTTCCTCTAGAGGTCTATCATATCTAACTTTTCTAAAATTTGATTCATCTCCTTTACTTCTTTCTTATTTATTTTTTATTTAGATTTTTTCAAGTTCTGAGAAGGGAAAGTTGTGGTCCACCATTATTATACTTTTACTGTCTTTTTCATCCTATAACTCATTTAACTTTTCCTTTGAGAGTTTGATGCTATGCCAGTTAGGTATATGTGTTTAGTATTGACATTACTTCATTATCTATAATATCTATTAACAAGATATGGTTTTCCTGTTTATCTCTTTTAATTGGGTCTATTTTAGTTTTTACTTTGTCTGAAATCATGATCACTACCACTGCTTTTTAAAAATTTAACCTAAACTGAAGCATTAAGCTCCAGTTTCTTATTTTTACTCTGTGTTTCTTTGTTTTAAGTGTGTTTCTTATAAACAGCATATTGTTGTGTTTTGATTTCTAATCCATTCTACTGCCTGCTTCCATTTTATAGGTGAGTTCATTCCATTCATATTCCCAATTCACATTCATTATGATTATTGACTGCGTATTTCCATTTCATTTCCCTTTATTACCCATCCTTCCTCAAATGTCTGTTTTGCTTCTGACCACTACCTTCATTAATTTTCCTTCCCTCTTATAAATCCTCCCAACTCTTATCTCACTCTCCTTTTATTTCCCTTTTGGGTAAGATAGATTTCTATGCTCAACTGAATGTTTATATTGTCTCTCTTAGAGCCAGTTCTTTTTTTATTGTTTTTTGAATTTTACAATTTTTCCTCCAATCTCACTTCCTTCCCCCACCCCCACAAAAGGCATTTTAATAGTTTTTAACATTGTTTCCATACTATTTATTAATTGATTAAAATTGAATGCATTGAGAGAAAAATGATATCCTTGAGGAAAAAATAAAATACAAGAGGTAGCAAAAAATAGGATCCTTTTTTTTTTAAAATTAAAGATGATAGTCTTTGGTCTTTGTTTAAACTCCACAATTCTTTCTTTGGATACAGATTGTAATCTTCATTGCAGATAACCTAAAATTGTCCCTGATTATTGCACTGATGAAATAAGCAGGTCCATTAAGGTTGTCCATAACCCCCTTGTTGCTGTTAGGATGTACAATGTTCTTCTGGTTCTGCTCATCTCATAGAGCCAGTTCTTATGAGAGTAAAGTTCAAACATTGTCCCTCCATATTTCCCTCCATTGCAAAATCTAATTTTTAAGTAATAGTTTTTGAGCAACTTCTTGAAGTTCTTTTTTCCCCTCATTTGACCAATTTTGCTTTTTTAAGGAATTATATTCATCAGTGAATATTTTTAACCTTCTTTTCCCATTTGACCAATTTTGTTTCCTAATCTGTATTTTTGTGCTTCTTTTTACCAAAATTTGATTCTTTTCAAAATTTTCTTGCTTCATTTTCATTTCTTTATCTAATTTTTCATCTACTTTTTTAATCTGATTTTGAAACTAATTTTTTTAAAATCCATCAGGAATTCTCATGTCCAATCATATTTTTCTTTGAGGCTTTGTTTGTTACTGTTTGATTTCATGTTCTTCTGAGTTTGTGCTTTGATCTTCCTTGTCACCAGAGTAATTTTTTACAGTCAGATTCTTTTCTTCTGTTGTTTGCTCATTTTCCACCCAATTTCTTGTCATAAAACTTTATATTAATGTTGGGCTGTGTTCCTATCTTGGATCAAGGGTGTTGAAGAGACTCTGCCTTAAACTTCAGATTTTTTTGTACTATAGCTTTCTGAGCTAGTTCTTGGGGATTTTGAAACTTTTGGTGCTTCCAACATGGTATGATTAGGGAAGAAGTGTGATCACTGCCCTTTTGTTATGCATTACAGTTCTTACACTAAGGTCCTAGAATCCCTAGGATTTTCAATAGATACTTCTCTTCAGGGGCCCTCCTCCCTTGGGATCAGAAACAACACCTTTCCTCAGGGTCCCTGATTCCTTGTGACTGAAAGTGATATTGTTCCTCAAATATCCTTTCTCTTGACCAAAAGTATGCTTCTCTACCTTTGAACTATGACTCAGAAGAGGGTTGCCAAACAGTTGCTCTTCAGGATTCCTAATCCTTAAGGAAAAGTGCTCCTCTCTGCCCTATAACTATGACCCAGAAGTTGGCATAGGCAGTAGTGTTGACAAACAGTATCTGGTCTTTCATTCAGTGTTAGCATAGGAGTACCTTCTCATCACTTTCTGACCATTTTTCAGATTTCCTTTTCATTTCTGGCTTAAGAGCTTTTAAAGCTATTGCCACTTCTGTCATCATCATCATTATCTAGTTCCACCATTGGTGTTTCATCCAGGGCCATCCTCTCCCTCTGGGTCACAGATCTCACTTTCTGGCCTCCTATGTTGTCTTAGGCTGGAAGAATGGCTCACTCCAATCTTCTGTTCACTCTTCCATTCCAGAATTAATTTTGAGGAGTTATTTTTAAAGGTTTTTTGGAGGGGAACATTGGGAGAGATAATCTTTCATTACCCCATCATCTTGGCTTTGTCCCCTTGGCTCCACCTCTGGAAGTAACACAATCATTTATGGTGGTCTCTAACAAAGTTCTCAAATAAAAGTAAAGTGTATTCTAAGGGATCAGAATTGCAATGAAAATGGTTCTGTTTGGGAACAAAGACTGATAAAAAAAGAACAGTAAATTCAATGAACAAAAGAATTACTGGAAACTTTTAGGGGATAGGCTAAGTACTGGCTATAGAACCAGATTTTGAATTATAACATTAAAAAGTTTTTTCTTTATTGTTAAATTGCTCTTATTTTTATATCCTAATATTTTACCTTGACCGTATCAAAATAAATGACAATAATTCACCTTGTTACTATTTCTTTTATATGCTAAAAATCTACTTCTTTTGTATTAAATTCATTATTATTTCTATGTGCCAGGCATATCTTGTTTACCAAATGAGGGAATGGAGGGGATTAGAGAAGCAAGTGATTAATTAAGGAAATTAAGTGAACCACACTGATTTCATCTTGTTTCTCAGCTCTTAGAGCTAGATAAGTTCCTTTTCTATTGAACTATAAGTCTATTCTAATTGTGAGAAAACTTTATTCAATTGTGTGAATTGAGAGAAAACTTTATTGTATTATTTGAACCTAATCCTCTGTGAGTGGGAAGTTGGACCATCTCAACCTGATGCAGAGAACTTTAACAAAAATCTAGATAAGGCTGCCCAGAAACTCAATCAGATTCAAAGACTGATGCAAGAAGTTTTCTCACAACCTATATGTCTTCTCTGAAAAAAAACTACTTAATCATTTATTGTTTCCATGTTTTTTTTTTTATTATTTACAGAAATTTGGGTGGAGTGGGATACTTCCTTTTCTGATTTTAGGAAATTGCACCTGTTCACTCTTCCCCCTTCCAATTTAGAAAGTCCCCAAACTTTCATCCAATTAGAGATGAGATTACTTAATATTGCATTGCTTCCTATATTTCATGAATTGTTTTTAATGTATAAAAGTCTTTCTCCTCCTAAATTTGAAGTGTACGCTTAAGCTGATGAAGTCTGGTCCTGTTTTGTTAGGCAATTGGCATGTATTACTTAATAAATCTATATATACTTGGAAAATTCAGCCTTTGTTTTCTTCTGTTATTTCATCTTTTATTTGCCACACATAATATATGTGTTCATGAAAAAGTGTATAAATCAAATTTTAAAAATTGATTCTGTGGTTGAAACAAATATCTATTCAAAATGTAATTTAAAAAAAGATTTGTGTTCTGTGTAAGGGATATGAGTCCTTTCCAAGCCATTACTAGTAGTAACTAAATTAGGAAAATTAAAATATGGGAATAGATTTATACTGAGATCAGCTAGAAATTAATGGTGGATGAGAAAGAGAAAGAAAATTATCCTTTTCTTACTGAAGGAAAAGCACCTTTTAATCTTCCTCAATCATCATGTTTCTGTTTTTCTTGTTTTTTCCTCTTGTTTTGTGTAGAGAAATGAAAGAGAAGTTTTATTTTTTGATTTATTTCTTTTGGCAATGCAATGGCATTAAGTGACTTGCCAAAGGTCACACATCTAGGCAATTATTAAGTGTTTTAGACTGCATTTGAACTCAGGAACTCCTGACTCCAGGGCCAGTGCTCTATCCACTGCACCACCTAGCCGCCCGAAAGAAAAGTTTTGAATGCTAAAAGATAGAATGATAAGCTGAGGTCTTCTTTATGATTGGTTGAAAGAGCCTTGATAAATCAATAAATTTATCTTTGGCTGAAACAGAAAGAAGGTAGTTTACCATTAAGAGAAGTTGTGGGTTGTTCTGATGTTAATCAGTTCTGAAACTTAAGGACAAAGTACTTAGTAAAGGTTTTTTTCCCCCCTTAAACTGCAAACATTTTGAATTGATTTATCAAGGAAGAATTTAAGGAAAGCAAGAGATTATGTGACAGCTACCCAGAGAACCAGGAAAACCAGAGTGCCACCTCGAATTTCACCTCTTATGAATGCTGTTTATTATCTGGGTCACATTGTTTCATCTTTCAGTAATCTGGGTAACTTTCTCAAACTTAATTTGTATACAAGATGTCCATTTGCATTTCTAGGGGAAGTAGACTAGCAGTTCAGTACCTATCCTTCAGAATAAGTAACAAAATACAATATGTCACAGTCCTATAATATTTTAAATAATTGCACTAATAATTAATGATCAGTATTTAAGTGCCATGTTATATTTCTTATAAATAACATATTGTTGTTGTTGAGTCATTTCAGTCATTTCCAACTCTTTGTGATCCCATTTTGGTTTTCTTGGCAAAGATACTGAATTGATTTGTCATTTCCTTCTTCAATTCATTTTGCAGAAGTGGAAACTGAGGCAAATTGGGTTAAGTGACTTGTCCAGGGACACACAGATAATATCTGAGGTCAGATTTAAATTGAGGTCTTTTGGATTCCAGGCTTATTTTCAGCATCACCCAGCTAGCCCAAGAAATAAATAATTAAATAAGTAAGCAAAAAAGCAAAAGAGTGAATTAAAAAACCACGGTTTTTCCAAAAAACTTTCAGCAATTGTCCTAAAAAATAGAAGAATATATGTGTACTTGGCATAGTTAGATAATATCCTCAATTGCAAAAATGGGAATAATGATTCTATACCTAAAATTATAGGGAACTCAGATGAAAAGTTTAATAAATATAAAAACACCATTATTCCATTGGAAGCATGAATTTGTAACAAAAGATCCCTCCCTTTCTTATCTTGGCCCCCTCTTATATACATACATACATCTATAGATGTATATGTATATATATATACACATCTATAGATGTATCTATATGATTTACCAGCTTTTTCCTGAAATCACTTCTTTTAATACATTGTGGCATTGTGTTCACCAGATTTTGATACACATTCCAGTCTATTTTTCTAAGTTTCATCTTAATTATAACCCACAGTTTTTCTTTTCATTTTTAAAAAAGATTTTTGATATATTTTGTTTATTTACATCATAAGATAATCCACTTCTTTGGAGTCTTTAGTAGTTCTTCTATCCATTTCCATTGTTTTAGCTATT
Organism: Macrotis lagotis; assembly: GCF_037893015.1. Taxonomy (NCBI): domain Eukaryota; kingdom Metazoa; phylum Chordata; class Mammalia; order Peramelemorphia; family Peramelidae; genus Macrotis; species Macrotis lagotis. Next base: position 130,164,289 of record NC_133663.1, on the reverse strand, counting down.
GTAGATATTATTTTCTTGGTTCTATTTATATCCTGATTCAGTTCATAAAATAACTCTTTGTATGCTTATCTATATCCATCAGTTAGCTATTCCCAATCATTGAACATCTACTTTGTTTCTGTATACTAGCTTTTCAAAGAACACTTGACTTACAGTTAAGAGAGACTAGAATTCAATTCTGCCTCAGATATTTACTAGTTATGTGGCCATGGTAAAGTCATTAGTTTTTTTTTTTGGCTCAGTTCTCTCATTTGTAAAAATGCATATATAGTCCCTATTTCACAACATTGTTGTGAATATCAAATGAGCAACTGTAGTCATGAAATTAAAAAATGTTTGAATTTTGAAAGGAAAACAAAGGCAAATATGAATAGCAAACTAAAAATTGACACATCACTTTGCTGACAAAGGTCCATAGAGTCAAAGCTATGAATTTTCCAGTAGCAATGTGTAGTTATTATATAATTGGACAATAAAGAAAACTTAGCACCTTGATGTTTTCAAATTGTGGTGAAGGATAACAAAGTTCTCAAATAAAAGTAAAGTGTATTCTAAGGGATCAGAATTGCAATGAAAATGGTTCTGTTTGGGAACAAAGACTGATAAAAAAAGAACAGTAAATTCAATGAACAAAAGAATTACTGGAAACTTTTAGGGGATAGGCTAAGTACTGGCTATAGAACCAGATTTTGAATTATAACATTAAAAAGTTTTTTCTTTATTGTTAAATTGCTCTTATTTTCATATCCTAATATTTTACCTTGACCGTATCAAAATAAATGACAATAATTCACTTGTTACTATTTCTTTTATATGCTAAAAATCTACTTCTTTTGTATTAAATTCATTATTATTTCTATGTGCCAGGCATATCTTGTTTACCAAATGAGGGAATGGAGGGGATTAGAGAAGCAAGTGATTAATTAAGGAAATTAAGTGAACCACACTGATTTCATCTTGTTTCTCAGCTCTTAGAGCTAGATAAGTTCCTTTTCTATTGAACTATAAGTCTATTCTAATTGTGAGAAAACTTTATTCAATTGTGTGAATTGAGAGAAAACTTTATTGTATTATTTGAACCTAATCCTCTGTGAGTGGGAAGTTGGACCATCTCAACCTGATGCAGAGAACTTTAACAAAAATCTAGATAAGGCTGCCCAGAAACTCAATCAGATTCAAAGACTGATGCAAGAAGTTTTCTCACAACCTATATGTCTTCTCTGAAAAAAAAACCTACTTAATCATTTATTGTTTCCATGTTTTTTTTTTATTATTTACAGAAATTTGGGTGGAGTGGGATACTTCCTTTTCTGATTTTAGGAAATTGCACCTGTTCACTCTTCCCCTTCCAATTTAGAAAGTCCCCAAACTTTCATCCAATTAGAGATGAGATTACTTAATATTGCATTGCTTCCTATATTTCATGAATTGTTTTTAATGTATAAAAGTCTTTCTCCTCCTAAATTTGAAGTGTACGCTTAAGCTGATGAAGTCTGGTCCTGTTTTGTTAGGCAATTGGCATGTATTACTTAATAAATCTATATATACTTGGAAAATTCAGCCTTTGTTTTCTTCTGTTATTTCATCTTTTATTTGCCACACATAATATATGTGTTCATGAAAAAGTGTATAAATCAAATTTTAAAAATTGATTCTGTGGTTGAAACAAATATCTATTCAAAATGTAATTTAAAAAAAGATTTGTGTTCTGTGTAAGGGATATGAGTCCTTTCCAAGCCATTACTAGTAGTAACTAAATTAGGAAAATTAAAATATGGGAATAGATTTATACTGAGATCAGCTAGAAATTAATGGTGGATGAGAAAGAGAAAGAAAATTATCCTTTTCTTACTGAAGGAAAAGCACCTTTTAATCTTCCTCAATCATCATGTTTCTGTTTTTCTTGTTTTTTCCTCTTGTTTTGTGTAGAGAAATGAAAGAGAAGTTTTATTTTTTGATTTATTTCTTTTGGCAATGCAATGGCATTAAGTGACTTGCCAAAGGTCACACATCTAGGCAATTATTAAGTGTTTTAGGCTGCATTTGAACTCAGGAACTCCTGACTCCAGGGCCAGTGCTCTATCCACTGCACCACCTAGCCGCCCAAAAGAAAAGTTTTGAATGCTAAAAGATAGAATGATAAGCTGAGGTCTTCTTTATGATTGGTTGAAAGAGCCTTGATAAATCAATAAATTTATCTTTGGCTGAAACAGAAAGAAGGTAGTTTACCATTAAGAGAAGTTGTGGGTTGTTCTGATGTTAATCAGTTCTGAAACTTAAGGACAAAGTACTTAGTAAAGGTTTTTTTCCCCCTTAAACTGCAAACATTTTGAATTGATTTATCAAGGAAGAATTTAAGGAAAGCAAGAGATTATGTGACAGCTACCCAGAGAACCAGGAAAACCAGAGTGCCACCTCGAATTTCACCTCTTATGAATGCTGTTTATTATCTGGGTCACATTGTTTCATCTTTCAGTAATCTGGGTAACTTTCTCAAACTTAATTTGTATACAAGATGTCCATTTGCATTTCTAGGGGAAGTAGACTAGCAGTTCAGTACCTATCCTTCAGAATAAGTAACAAAATACAATATTATGTCACAGTCCTATAATATTTTAAATAATTGCACTAATAATTAATGATCAGTATTTAAGTGCCATGTTATATTTCTTATAAATAACATATTGTTGTTGTTGAGTCATTTCAGTCATTTCCAACTCTTTGTGATCCCATTTTGGTTTTCTTGGCAAAGATACTGAATTGATTTGTCATTTCCTTCTTCAATTCATTTTGCAGAAGTGGAAACTGAGGCAAATTGGGTTAAGTGACTTGTCCAGGGACACACAGATAATATCTGAGGTCAGATTTAAATTGAGGTCTTTTTGATTCCAGGCTTATTTTCAGCATCACCCAGCTAGCCCAAGAAATAAATAATTAAATAAGTAAGCAAAAAAGCAAAAGAGTGAATTAAAAAACCACGGTTTTTCCAAAAAACTTTCAGCAATTGTCCTAAAAAATAGAAGAATATATGTGTACTTGGCATAGTTAGATAATATCCCCAATTGCAAAAATGGGAATAATGATTCTATACCTAAATTATAGGGAACTCAGATGAAAAGTTTAATAAATATAAAAAACACCATTATTCCATTGGAAGCATGAATTTGTAACAAAAGATCCCTCCCTTTCTTATCTTGGCCCCCTCTTATATACATACATACATCTATAGATGTATATGTATATATATATACACATCTATAGATGTATATGTATATATATATATATATATATATATATATATATCTATATGATTTACCAGCAAATACGTAGAAAACACAGAAATATCTTTTCATCTGTATGCTGGCTTTTTTCCCCCCGATAAAACGAATTAAAAATTTTGGCTTACACAATTCTTCTTTTAACTTTTTATTCTTTAAAAATTATTTTTAAATGCGCAATATGTTCTCTTTTTCCTGAAATCACTTCTTTTAATACATTGTGGCATTGTGTTCACCAGATTTTGATACACATTCTTTAATTCTTCATCATGAAACTATACTTTTATCACATTGGATCATACATGTATTTTGAGGAACAGTCTATTTTTCTAAGTTTCATCTTAATTATAACCCACAGTTTTTCTTTTCATTTTTAAAAAAGATTTTTGATATATTTTGTTTATTTACATCATAAGATAATCCACTAATATCTCTTCCTTATCTTTTCTCAGAGAACTATCCTATATAACAAATAATATTTTTAAAGGAAAAGAAGAGAAACTACCTTCCCCATGGAAAAAACCCTTAAATATATTTAAAAAGTTTGAAAGCATGTGGGATGTATTCCACTTATGGAGGAATGAAAGAGGAGTGTCTTTTTATATCTCTTCTTCTTTGGAGTCATGCTTCTTTGTAATTTTGCAACATTCATTCTTTATTCTTTAGTAGTTCTTCTATCCATTTCCATTGTTTTAGCTATTGTAGATATTATTTTCTTGGTTCTATTTATATCCTTCTGATTCAGTTCATAAAATAACTCTTTGTATGCTTATCTATATCCATCACATTCATCATTTCTTATGGCACAATAATATTCCATTATATTTATATACCACAGTTTGTTAGCTATTCCCAATCATTGAACATCTACTTTGTTTCTGTATACTAGCTTTTCAAAGAACACTTGACTTACAGTTAAGAGAGACTAGAATTCAATTCTGCCTCAGATATTTACTAGTTATGTGGCCATGGTAAAGTCATTAGTTTTTTTTTTTTTGGCTCAGTTCTCTCATTTGTAAAAATGCATATATAGTCCCTATTTCACAACATTGTTGTGAATATCAAATGAGCAACTGTAGTCATGAAATTAAAAAATGTTTGAATTTTGAAAGGAAAACAAAGGCAAATATGAATAGCAAACTAAAAATTGACACATCACTTTGCTGACAAAGGTCCATAGAGTCAAAGCTATGAATTTTCCAGTAGCAATGTGTAGTTATTATATAATTGGACAATAAAGAAAACTTAGCACCTTGATGTTTTCAAATTGTGGTGAAGGAGAAGATTTTTTGAGAGTTCCTTGAATAGCAAAGAGATCAAAAAATTCAGTATTGGGAGATCAAATATTGAAGTTGAAGCTTAATCTTTGGCCATATAATTCAAAGATGGGGCTCATTGGAAAAGACACTGTTGTTGGGAAAGACTGAAGGCAAAAAGAAAATAGGATAGAAATAAATAAGATGACTAGAGGGTGTTATGGAAACAATGAAAATAAATTCTAACATGTTTCAAGAGATAGTGAAAGATAGAAGATTTTGGCATGCTATAGTCCATGGGATCATCACGAGTCAGTCGCAATTGAACAATTGAAAAACAGTGAAAATGTAAAGCACTAACAGATGTCATTTATTATTTTCCATATTCCTAGGATCATGGATTTAAGTATCTGAATATGCCTTCCTTCAAACTCCTCCTTCTACCCCTCAAATACCTTAATAATAGAGCGCACGGGGCTTAATAAAAACAAATGCATCTTTTGGTTGAAAGAATGGATTTGCATGGTAAATTGTAAAAATTTAAAAGCACAAATCATGATTTATGAATTTACAGATCTTTTTGAATTTTAATTATAGTGTGTTTTTATTTTTTCCTCAGAAGGAAATACAGACTTGTATCCAAAGCCTGGCTCTGACACCTATTAGCTGGTTGACCATGGGCAAGTCATTTAATTTCTCTGTATCTCAGTTTCTTCATTTGTAAACTGGGTATATTAATACCTATATTCTCTTCTTAACAGGGTTGTAAACCTCAACTTACATTATGCAAGTAAAGTAATTTATTATTTTTTACATTCATAGGATCAGAGATTGATTTAAATATTTGAATACCATACCTTCAAACTCCCCCAGTTTCCCATCTAATACTTCAAAAATAGAACATATGGCACTTAATAAAAACAAATACATCTCTTTGTGATGAGAACATGGATTTGCATAGTAAATTGTGAATATTCAAAAACACAAATCATAGTTTAAGAATTCAGAAGTCTTTCTGTATTTAAATTGTCGATTTTTTTCAGAAGGGAATAAATTTTGGGAACTGAAATGGGAAAACTGAAGTTATGGAATAGCAACACTGTATAATTTTGAATACAGTAGAGATGCTTACTATATAAAAGAAACATCTGGTGAATCTGTTTATAAAGAACTCTTTTGTAATGTGAAAAAAAATTATTCGCCAATTCATCAGCTTTATAATTTAAGTTTTCTTAAAGAGAAGAGAATACTGTATTTTCCCATGTGTAAGACATACTCTTTTTCAAAAAAATTGGGGTCTAAAAACTGGGAGCATCTTATATAATGGTGGTAGATTTTTTTACTTGCATTTCTCACTTTTTTGGTGCTTGTTGTCTTTGTGCTTATTGTTTCACATTTGTTACTGGTATATTAGGATATGTTTTGCCATATTCTGCCTAGAAATGGATCAGGAAAGACTTTTGTACAGTGCTGAATTCAAGTTCAAAGTGATCCATTTTTGCAAAAGTGAATGGAAATTGTGCTGCTGAATGTCAGTTTGGGTCCTTTTCCAACTGAGAAAACAATCTGAGACTGGCTATGGGAAGAAGAGACCCGATACTCAGTAAGGTCATGGGAGGCAAGTTAGCCAAAGACTGATTTAGAGAGGGATTTGAAGATATGGATTGCAGAGCAAAGGGCAATTGGAATTCCTGTGTCCACAAAGATGGTTCAGCAGGAGGCAAGGAGAATTGCTGATGATAAAGAAGAGATTGATTTCAAAGAAGGACATAATTGATGCTTCAGGTTCATAAAACAGAATGGACTAAGCATATATCCACCCACCAGACTTGCCCAGGGAGTGCTTGTAGTCAACCCGAGACCAGAGCATATACAGGAGAGCAGTCAGAGCCTCTCCTAAGACAATAATTAGTCATCAAACACAGATGATGACAAGCTAACAGACAGGAGTTTTGAAAGTGCTGAGGAGTTGCATGAATTATATGATGAATAAAACTTGAGTTAAATAACTTTATGTAATACCTTTTTTTCAAATTTTGGGTCTCAAAATTAAGGTACATCTTGTATGTGGAGAAATATGGTATGTAGTGTGCTTACTACATACTAAATTACTACCAAATAGAGTAATGATATTAATATTAATGCATTGGATTATATGAGTAGCTTCCAAAGAGAAGATAATACTGTCACATTTATCAAACCTTTCTGGAGATCTCTGAAAGTTAGGGAGAGACATGATTTTTATACTCATTTTATAGATGGGGCAACTGATAAGGGAAAACATCAAGCATTTCTGCCAAGGTCACAGACACTCTGGCCATTATGAACATTTTTGACCCCTGGAGGTCTTTACTACTGGAAGTCAATGTGGAGTTTGCTCATGATTTTAAGAATTAAGAACCCTTTCAGCCATCTCAATATGCTGTCATAAAATGTTGAGTCAGAACCATGGTAATCCGTCCTTTATTCTCCTTATAAAGATGATCCATTTGCTAGGGGAAGGAATTGTTTTCTTTCAATGACTTCTCTGGTTCTCCTTTTTTTTGGTTGAACCCCATAATCTCTATGGTGCCCAACTCTAGATAGGCTCCATGACCCTATCTATGACCCTGTGATGTCATCTTGAAAAGTAATATATGGTTCAACTTCTGTCACTCGTCATGTATCACTATAAATTAATACAAACCTCTCCTTCCTGCTCTCCAGACTCCCTATTTGCTGAGACACAAAAATGTTGGAATTAAACCAATTAATAACCTTACAGTAGCCTTTAAATGTTTAAGTGAAATAATCAAAGCTGCAAACTTCATTGTTGTCTCATTTTAAGAAAATGCCACAGATACCACAACAGTCAAAAGTCATTGACCTTGAGGCAAGATCATCCACCAGCAAAAAAATCAAGATTTGCTGAAGGTTCAGATAATGATGAATATTTTATTAGCAATAAAATATTTTAAAATTTAAATATGTTCCTTAGCTTTTATTTAGACATAATGCTAATGTACACTTATTTAACTACAAATAAGAGTAAGCATAACTTTTAAATGCACACAAAATATTTATGTGATACACTTTATTTCAATATTTGCTTTATTAGTGTGTTCTAGAATCACAATATCCCTGAGGTAAGCCTACATATCTTTTGTTTCATAACTGTAGTAACACACTATTCAGGGTATGAATTCATGTGATTTTTTTATTTTATTTTATTTTTTTTTAGGTTTTTGCAAAGCAAATGGGGTTAAGTGGCTTGTCCAAGGCCACACAGCTAGGTAATTATTAAGTGTCTGAGACCAGATTTGAACCCAGGTACTCCTGACTCCTGGGCTGGTGCTTTATCCGCTGTGCCACCTAGTCACCCCTTATTTTATTTTTAATTTTTTTTGATGATTTTCAATAGTTAATTGATTTTCAGTTGGAACTATACATTGAGATAATGAACTTGTGTGTTGATCCTCACATGTAGCTGTTTTCTGTGTGGAAAACTCTAAAAGCTGTCAGGAAATGTCCATGACTGAAGTCATTCAGATTATCAGAACAAGCAGGATTAAGAACACCTACCAGTCCTAAAGAGGCAGTTATATTGATTGGGTTGAGTCCATTTACATGCAAACTTTTTGTTCACATTTTCCTATTTGCACCTGGAATCCCAAGGCTATTCTTTTATCAACTCAATTTTCTATATTTGCCTCCCGTTCTTGCCTCGTTGCTACTTTAACTGAATTCTTCTGCTCAAAATGATACCTGTTGGTTCTGGAATCTCTCTGTGGCAATATGTTGCCACTGTAACCTGTTCCAATCAGCCCAGTATTGTGCTACCACCCTGGTGGGCTCTCAGCTTCAGCTTTTGGACAGTTCTGCCTTCCTTTTCTTTTCTTATGTTTTTAGTAGACCTGGGATCACTCATATTCTCCACCTTCTATGTCTTCTTTAGCTTACTTACTGCCTGCTTACTCCCCACCCTCTCTGGCTTTTCTTTTCTGCTGTTTACAGTTTGTAAAGAAAGGTTATGTAGTTTTGTTCATTCATTTCTCTAAAATTCTGTGGGGTGGATGACAGCCATCCCTAATGATATGTTAATCCTTAATTATATGTTATATATATATATATATATATATATTTATTATATGCTCATATAATCCAAATATATTTATATAAGGGCAGCTAGGTTGCATTGTGGATAGAGTGCCAGATCTATAGTCAGGAAGATTCATCATTATGAATTCAACTCTGACCTCAAAAGTTTACTAGTTGTGTGACACTGGGCAAGACACTTCACCCTGTTTATCTTGGTTTCCACATCTATAAAATAACCTGGAGAAGGATATGAGGAACCATCCCTGTATCTTTGCCAAGAAAACCCCAAATGGGTTACAAAAAAAGAAAGCAACAACAAGTATTAATTGCTGATTTATCCAATTACTATCTGTAGCTTATCTATTTCAGGAAACATTTTTTTCCTTAGCATTCATGATCAAGGCAGAGAATTCAGCTTGTCAGCCATCTGCTTGTCATGCTAGCACTACATTTGATTATTATTTTATTTTCCCCAATTACATGCAAAGATAGTTTTCAGTATTCATCCCTTTGTATTCAGCATTCATTTTTTGAGTTCCACATTTTTCTACCACCTTTGTTTCCCTCCCCCTTTCCATGGCATTGAACAAGCTGATATAGGTTGTTCATGTACAGTTGTATTTAACATATTTCCCTTTTAGTCATGGTGTGAAAGAAGAATTAGAATTAATGAAAAAAAACTACAAGAAGTAACAAAAAAGAAGTTTTAAACAGTGAACGCAGTATACTTTGCTTTCCATTCAGCCTCTCTAGTTTTTTCCTCTGAATATGGATGTTATTGTCCCTAACAGGTCTCTCAGGATTGCCCTTAATCACTGCTGAGAGGAGCTGGGTTTATCATAGTTGATCATCTCACAATGTTGCTGTTAAGGTATGGTACTACATTTGGAATCATGGTATAGTGAAGAGTATTGAATTTGAAGTCAAGAAGTGATAAGTTAGAGTCTTCTTACCCCTGATACTTCCTACTTTTATAAATCTGGCCAAGTCATGTTAGGTCTCTGAGCCTCAGCTTCCTTATCTTTCATAAGGTAATATGTGTTATGTACGAAATGAAATAATATATTAGATGCTTGCCAGTCCTTAGAGTTGCTAGTACAACCCTGAAAATTCACTGACTTTTGCAATGGTATATATAAATGCCAGCTATTTATTATACATTTCATTTTTTTCAAAGGAATTTGGTCATGGGATGTCATTATTCTGAGCTCTAATATAGATGTATAGTTAATGACTCTTAAGCAAAACTCTTTGGAAGAAGGGGCAAAAGACTTGTACAAGTCTTCATAGGTTCCCATCCTGTGTGCTTTGAAGAATACCACAGGTTCTGAAACTGGTATTTAACCCATGTGTTTCTGAAAGGTTTTATTTCTGAGTTCATGTTTTGTTTCCATTATATTAAGACCCGACTAGACTACAAACTCTATTGGATTAAAAATCCTCAGATCTCTGAAATAATTGCTAATTCTAAATGTAGCCTATAAGGTTTCATGGAATGGAGAAGCAATACTTTTTGGATAGCAAAGTCTAGATAATCGTTACGATTTTTGTTGACTACTAGAAAACATTTATTGATACAAACATTTAAGTTATACCATGCTCCATTGTTTGCTTCAGTGATGATAAGGTTGACATTTACAGAGGATTTTTTGGAAAGCAATTTTCTGTTGTTCCCTCATACGATCATCTGCTTTGAGACTTAATGGCTTTTTTTTCTTGAGAGAATGAAGCAAAGTTAATTTATTATGATATTTTTATATGCCTGAAAAGAGTAGCCAGCCCTATTCAATTTTTATGTGCCCCAGAGTGTTTTGTATGTTATTATTTTTATTTATTATTATTAAGCTATAACTTGGTTTCCTTTTTATGATGAAACATAAAATTAGGTTGATTAAAGATGATTTAAATATTACCCAACTTGTTTCTAGGGGCATTGATTTCTGTACTTCTGTAAAGGCCCTTCAGAAGGCTTTTTATATCCTAGCAGTTCTAATTCAGCAGATTAAAGTTCAATATAATTTATTTAAAATAGTTTAAAAAGGTTGGGTATCAGGTGTTGTTTAATCTTCCAGGGGATGTTTGGGAAATGCTATCATTTTCTACCAAAGTCATTTTTACAATGAGAGACAATTGAATCTAGGAAGTAAGAAAACAGGCACAGATGGAAGGAACATGCAATAAGTAATGTAGAAAAACAGAAGAGAAAGGTGAGAAAATGTGAAGAAAAAGATAGATCAATGCTGAAGGAAGCTGAATGTCAACAAGAAAGACTTACTAAACAAAAGTGGCACTAATGTGGAATTTGAGTATTATTGAGAATTGTTTCTTTATAGGAGGTAAGAAACATCTAAAACTAAAGAAATTTCCCTCTCAGGGTTATTGTGAGGATCAGGTGAAATAATGTATGAACAAAACTTCGTTATTTGTTAAAGTGTGAAAAATGTGTCACATACATATATGCACATAAATACATATGTAGAAAGATAGTGTTCAGTCACTTCAATTGCATCCGACTCTTTGTGACTCCATTTGGTTTTACTTGGGAAAGATTGTTTTGCCATTTTCTTCTCCATCTCATTTTATAGATGAGGAAATTGAGGCAAATAAATAACTTGCTCAGGGTTATACAGCTAGTTAGTGTCTGAGGCTGGATTTTGACCTTAGGATGATGACTCCAAACCTGGTGCTCTTATCTACTCTGTCATCTAGTTGTCCCTAGGCATAGATATTGAGGAGGATCCTTCCAAAATTAGTCCTCACTAAATTTTGGTGTTGCAAATAGATAATTACATAAATATATGTTAGCCCTCAGAGTTTGTTCTAATAAAGGACACAAACTAACCTAGCAACACAGAATTAGGTTAACATACACATCTTTAAAAAATATATTTCTTTAAATTCTCAGATTTCACAAGTGTGCTTGGGAGGTCTGAGTAAGGGAGCCCAATACCCCATATGGAATCTTTCTCAGGCATTTTTTATAGTTTTGACTATTAGAAGGATCTGAAACATCACCTCTGGCTGGACAAGGGTCCCAGGCAGGGGTAACCCAGTATGGGGTGGGGGCAGCAGACATTCCAGTGAAAGAAGTAGTTTATCATTTATGCTATAGACCTTCACATAAACACCTTTCCCAATCTAAATTCTCATACCTTCTATTAATTATCTCCTATTTAACTTTCATGCAACTTTTTCCCCTGCAAATTTGTTGGCTTCTTGTTTCTTCTATTAGATTGTGAACTTCTTGAGTGCAGATGCTGTCTTTTGTCTCTATTTTTGTTTACTACTACTTAGCACAGTGTCTAACATATAGTACTTCCTTAATAAATGTTTATTCACCGACTTACTAAATCAGGACAAAATGAGTTAAATACAGCCTACCTACCTGAAGTAGGTAGTTAACTGTAAAATGGAAATAATAATAACACCTAGAGTTGTTAGTTGTCAAGTGAGATAGTATTTGAAAAGTGCTTATCACACTGCCATAGTAGGCACTTAATAGATGACCCTTCCTTGCAGTGGGACCCTCCAGGTTCTGAATTCTGGGATCAAAACAGATAAAATTAAATATGTAATTTCTCTTCTATATGACATCTCTTCAAATAGGCAAAGCCACTTACAATATTTTTCCTTAATCTTCTCTAAACATGCCCACCTCCTTTAGTTGTCCTTTATAACATAAAGATGAAAGACTGTCCTCTTCAGATCACCTTCCAGTTTATCAATGCCTCAATTAGACTGTAGCACTTTCTAGAGAGAAATTCTGAAAGACTATTAAAAGTCAATAGCTTTTAGCCACTGGATCCTGGATCTACTCAGTAAACAAAGGTCAGGCACAGGTCTCTAATCTCTCTTTGTAACTTCCCAAAACCAAGTTTTCCAAGGTTTCTTTGCATTGTCATTCCTATTGTATTTATCTCAAATACAGGAAATTCTACCTTTGTATCATATGCAGCCCCAGATGTTTATGTGATGATTATAATGATGTTTTCTTTCAAAAGTGTTGACAATTCATTTCACTTTAAATGGTCCTTATGGTTTCACAGATTTGAGCAAGTTGTTGGATTCTGGAGGGTAGGTCATTTTCTATATGTGGGCCAAAAGAAAGACATTTTTCTTTTTATTTAAAATCAAATAAAGCTATATTTAGATGGAGGAAATATGTTCATCAAACATTTGGATGAAAGCTGACTGTTAGGACCTGGTGCCTAAAAACTGAATCTCTAATAGCACTGTAATTAGAGAAGCCCCATGGAGACTTGGGGACCAGGTGAAATATATTATGAATAATTGTAAAACCATAGGAGGGCATGCAGAGGCAGCAGTAGCTGGGATATTTAAGGACAAGGAAGGCATTAACATTGCTAGGGATAATTAAATTGACCAAAACCTCCTTGCACTTGGTTATTATCCAGTTTTTTTGTAAGGGCATGATCAGAAAACGAACCTTAAGATCAAAGGTACGACTATTTGTGATCATTCTATCTTCTAAGCCTCCTGGAGCAATTTTCCCTTAATGGTTGCATTTGTAAAGATAATCATCGTTCAAATATTGCCCAGCCTGTATTTTTGGCATGATGATTATTCTGAGACCCTCAATCATCTTAAGGAGATGGATCCAACAGGATGAGGGAGCTGTCCTCCTTCATGTGTCATTTTGGTAAGTTTGGTACAGATGTGGTATAAGTTTGAAAGGCAAGTGTGGTACAAAATCATGCTATGTTGACTGTTCCTCCATCAGCTACATATTCGGACTGAGTATTGTATTGGGATATTTCCTAGTATTTAATTTGGGGGATGTGTATTTGTATTGCAAATTTGACAAATACAAACACGACTTTAAAATACTAAGACATGAACATATAAAACACATACGCACACACACATATAAATATATACATGTATAGATTTCCATATTGCGCACATTCATTCCATTTAATTACATCAAATTTGCACAAACAAAAGGAAAGTAGCTAATGTTTAAATGGGGAAAAATCTTGTTAGTTCTAAGCTGTCTTTGTTGTTCTTTGAGCCTCCTTTTATTCTAGCTTGTGCTTTTTTCCTTTCATTTCTATTTTTCTTCTCTTTTCTGGGGCAGGGGAAAGAAGACATTGCTAGGTCTGCATCTCTGGACCATGATTCCTTTGTTAAGAAGTCAGTTTCAGTCTTCACAATGTTAGAATAATTGCATGAATTGTTCTGGTTCTGCTCATTTTGCTCTGTATCAATTTATTTAAGTCACTCTGAATTCTTTGCTTTCATAACAAAGGATTTCATTATCATTAATTCATTTCATTCTTATACCATAATTTATTCAATCACTGGCCAATAAATGGGCATCCTTAGTTTCCAGTTCTTTGCTACAAAAACAATAAATAGAACTGCTATAAACATTCATGCATACAAGGGTCTTTTACCACTTTTCTTCCTTCGGGGGACACTGCCTAGTAATTATATCATGAATTTTTGGGTTTAATTTGAAATGATTGGACTGATTTATTCCTGGACCAGCACTGGACATCCCATATCTTTTCCATCATTTGTCACTTTTCTTTCTCATTTTTTGAAGTTTGATAGTAATATAGAAGCTAAAGGTTGTTTTAATTTTGATAGTAATATAGAAGCTAAAAGTTGTTTTAATTTTTATTTCTCTTATTAGTGATTTGGAGCATTTTTATGTAGTCATTGACTATTTTTTTTTCATTTTCTTTGTCCCTTATATGTGGGGATGGCTTTTGTTCATATATGTATGCGCGCGCGCACACACACACACACACACACACACACACACATATATTTATATACTTAAAACAATTTCCTGTGTATCTTGGGTTTTCAAGACTCAGATCAAGAGAAAACCTAAAGAAAAGACCTAGAGAAACTTGATACAAAGATTCCCCTTCCCCCACATTTAACTTTGTTTTATTTTTTTTGGTGTAAATTTGATAACCAAATTATTTTCTGGCTTGTGTGATCCTCTCTATCCCTCTAATCTGAATAATTTATACATTTACTATAACATTGTGGAAAACTTTTAACCTATCCACATTTTAAAGGTATCTCTTTTTCTGGTCCTTGAATTTGTATAGGATATGACTTTTTATGTCTAGGCCATACATTCGTTTGGGACTTATTATGATATAAATGTTCAGTTTTGGTTTAAACCTAATTTCTATCATGCTGCTTTTCAATTTTTGTTAAATAGTGAACCTATTCTTTTGTAGTTGTTGTGCTGCATTCATCAGCTACTTTGTTACTGTTTTTGTTTTTTTGCCACGGAACTTATGTTTCTCTAATGCTGTCAGCTCAAGTCCACTTTGTGGTATGCTCACCCCAATGATATGATTTCAAGTTCCAGCTCTGTTAAACCAATTGAGTGTCCCAGGTCTATTTAACCAGTGAACACCAATTAGCTTTTTTACAGAGGAATACTTACTTCAAAGCTATAAGAAAACAGATGTACACATATTCCTTCTCTAAAAACTGGGAGGGGGTATCTTTCCCTTATGTTACCTTGTTTTTTTTTTGGGGGGGGTAGCAGGCTCCAATTTAAAGCAATTTTTACATGATATTCATTGCACCAAATTAATTTCTAAAGGTAATTTGGCCAACGAATAGATCCATTTACATTTATGTTGCTGTTGGATTGGGGTGACTAAGTTGTTTGATACTTCATTCTCTGTTTTCTATTTTCTGGCAAATCTTGGCATGGATATTAGCTCCTGGATTTCTGGTGGCTTACTCTCCTGATCTTTACAAACTCATAAAGTCATAGTCATCTTCAGTGAGCTAATTAAAACCAGGAAAGAATGATCCTAACAAAGATTGGTGACAATAGGGCTATAGACCTGTTCTCCATCACTCAGAGGAGAGGTGTCAAACTTGTAGCCAAGGAGTATGAACAAACCAGATTAAAATGTAATTTGTTGTTCAGTTGTTTAATCATGACTGATCCTTTGTGACTCCATGGACTGACTGTCCACAGGGTTTTCTTGGCAAAGATACTGGAATAGTTTAGCATTTTCTTCTCCTGTTTTATATAGGTAGAAATTAAGTGACTTACCCAAGATCTTACAACTAGAAAGTATCTGAAGTTAGTCTTTCTGACTCTAGTGGTCTAGTCACTGTACCACCTAGCTGCCCCCCCAATGTAATTTGAAAATATTTAATAAGATAAATAAAAATGAAATAAAAATATTTAACATATTTTAAGTAAAAGGTATAAGTTAAGTTAATATAAGGGTTGCATGGATTCTTGTAAAGGATTTACTGGCTACTGTTTCTATTTGATTTTGCTTTAGAGTATGTGTAACTATAATGTAATGAGGGTAGGGTAGGGTAGAAATATTTGCATTTCTTTTCTTACTATGATGTTGCTATAAATATCCTTTTGTAAAAGCTGATTGATGTTAAATTTAAAATATAACTGACCTTGCTATGGAAGAATGTCAGAGCATCACTACATTTGTAATATTAATATATATCTATGGTTATATCTTTATCTATCCAAGGACTTGAGTTTTATATGAATTAATTTTGTATCCTGATTTTTGCTGGTTTTATTTCAATTAATTTTTAGTTGTCTGTAAGTTGATCATTAAATCTGTATAAGCAAAAATTTTGTTTTTCCTTTGCCTGTTCTCATTACCTCAATTCCTTTTTCTTGTTAATTTTAATATTTCTAGAATGTTATCAAATAAAAATGGTAATAATGCACATCTTTGGTCTGCTCCCTGATCTTATTGGAAAGGCTTCTAGTAATTTTCCATTACATCAAATGCTAGATATGGCATTTATCATGGTTAAGGAAAGGTTTATTTATTTCTGTGCTTTTAGTGTATTTTTTTTTTTTAGTTTTTTTCAAGGCAAATGGGGTTAAGTGGCTTGCCCAAGGCCACAGAGCTAGGTAATTATTAAGTGTTTGAGACCGGATTTGAACCCAGGTACTCCTGACTCCAGGGCCGGTGCTTTATCTACTGCACCACCTAGCCGCCCCTAGTGTATTTTTTTAAAAATAGTAATGGATTATAATTTTCCAAATACTAAACCAACTCAGTATTCTTGGTATAAATTCATTTTGGTCTTAATATTCTTTTAAATATGTTGCTTTAGTCTCTTTGCTAATACTTAGTTGATATATATATATATATATATTTATTTTTTTGCCAATAATCATTTAGGGATATTGAGTGATAGTTTTATTTCTCTTCAGATTTTTATTTCAAAATCATATTTGTTTAATAGAAGAAATTTATTTGCATCTATTCCCCCCCGTGTGTGTGTGTGTGTGTGTGTGTGTGTGTGTGTGTGTATGTATTAAATGTTTTGATATGGAAATGTTATGTTTTTTATTACGTGCTTAGATCACAGACTCAGGGTATCTAAAACTGACTCCTGAGAAGAAGATAAAGTTTTTATAAGACTTAGATAGTCTCTAGTTTCTAGCACATATGTCTATGTAAAAAATACATATGTACATATACATATGCACACAATTACATTTTACAACTACCAAAAGAGAAAAGTAAAGATTTACATTTCCAGATCATCTTGTAAAATCTATACCAAGTTAATGGAGAGGAAAGAGATTTACATGTCAAAGTTTGCAGAAAGGGAAAAATGACATTAGATTAAATTGCAAATTGATCAACAAACACTGAGGGGAGTTACTTTGGAATTTACAATTAGCTGATGGTTATTATAAAACTAGCCAGAAATCCTTTTACCCCTAACCAGTTAATCATCTGAGTTAAATTATTAGATGTTTCAATTAAATTCTATATTATAAGGAAAGCCTCAGCAGGATACATGATTTTTTTTAAACAAACAAAATGATCAAACTAAAACCAAATTGAGGGGAAAAAACTTATGATAGATTATATACATTATTATAATTAATTGTTCTTTGAGTATTTAATAGATAGAATTTTAGTAAATATTCACCATATCCTTAATATTTTTCTATTTGGAAGTTTATGGCTTAGTTTCCTTTTCTGAAAAATTGAGTTGTTTAAATTCTCTTTTTCTTGTTTTGTGAATCTGGGCATTTTGGGGGGGGGGTGTAAATATTCAATCCTTCCAGTTATGTTAGGAGGGTTTTATTTATTTATTTTTGGCATATAGGGGATAGGGATTGTTATATGATTGGGCAAAATGATTTTTAATTTCCTTTATTTTCCCTTCATTTGTTGTAATCCTTTTAAATATAATTTTTGGTATTGACAAGTTTACCTTGTATTATTTAATTCAGAGTAATAGTTAAAAAAGTAGATTAAAAAAACCAGCTCCTAATTTTATCAATTTGATTTTTTTTTGCTTCCAATTTTAATACTTTTCATTTTTCTGGAATTTCTATTTAATAGTTGATGTTTCAAAAATGTTCTTGTTTTAGTTTTTTATAATTGTTGCATTTGTTCTTCAATCAATACTTTAAGATTAAATTTCTTCATCTCCAATTTTTTATCTTTTATCAAAAGTCTTTTATTGACTTCAATTTTTATTGTAGAGGGTCAACAAAAAGGCTATATTTAACATTTTTTGCTTTCCTTTACTTTTTAGTGAGTTTTTATGCCCTGGTACATAATAAATTTTTTTTCCAAAGATCAGCTGAGGAAATCTATGTTGCCTTTAACTAGTCATAAGAGATTAATAATAATACCCAACTTTAAAAGTTCTTAAATTCTTTATTTTTATCTTTTTGTTGGGTTTGTTAGGGTTGTGAAGATTTCATTGAGGTTCTCAAACCTTAGCATTTTATAGCTTATGCCTTTAGTTTGATTAACTTTTTCCTTAAAGTATTTGCTTGCTATTCCATTCATTGCATATATGTTGAATTGCTATTTTTTATTATGTAGGGTGCCTAACATAATGTAATACTCCTATTTAACTTTTTTTTTTTAGATTTTTCAAGTCAATGGGGTTAAGTGGCTTGCCCAAGGCCACACAGCTAGGTAATTATTAAGTGTCTGAGGCCGGATTTGAACTCAGATACTCCTGACTCCAGGGTCTGTTCTCTGTCCACTGTGCCACCTAGCCACCCAATGAATTTTTAATGATTGATTAATGAGCTCTCTAGTAGCAGAGGTGACAAATAATCTATGCCTCTCCTGGGTAGTAGAAGATGACAGTCCCAGATTACCCTGTACACAGCAGAAGTCCAGAAACAAAATCTCTCCCTCCTCCAGGACCTTAGGAGTTTGTAGTGTCATAAGAGAATTTCAAGCTTAACTTTTTTTTTTTTAGGTTTTTGCAAGGCAAATGGGGTTAAGTGGCTTGCCCAAGGCCACACAGCTAGGTAATTAGTAAGTGTCTGAGACCAGATTTGAACCCAGGTACTCCTGACTCCAAGGCCGGTGCTTTATCCACTACACCACCTAGCCACCCCTTAACTTGTCTTGAAAGTGAATTTTTGGGAGAACACAATAGGACTCCATTTGGTCTGTATTTGCTGAAGTGCAGTGTGTGACCCTGCAAAGGAACAATTGCAACAACAGGTTCTCTTGAGTGTCTTTTCTTGCTTAAAAAAAAAAAGAGTATTTAGTCTCTGGGATGTCTTCCCTCCCTTATCTAGGCTGTCAGACAAATTTGACTGAATGAAACTAGCTATACTCATAAAGAAACATCCCTATAGTTAATAATACATTCTCTTTAACAGTATGCTTTATTTCTCTGTATAATGAGCAGTTGCCTTTTTTTCTCTTTGTTCTATATAATTGTAGAAATACAAATGAATTGTGAAAAACAAATTCCCATCACCTGGTGTTTGTCATTCATAGAGTCTGAATATAATAAACATGCTATTTGATTTGTTCTGGTTTAATTGGCATTATCTAATAGAATCTGTGTCTAAATTCATGCATAATACCATTGTTTCATATAGTGACTAATTGTTTGTAAATGTTTGAGAATTATTTAATCCATATCCTTTGACTACTTTTTCAATAGGAAATGAATTTTGGTGTTAAATATTACAGAAATATACTAGGATACTGTGGTAGACATTCAATATTTAAAGTTAAAATTGAAAACATTTCCTAACCTGAAGAAGTATTCATATTTAGGGGATCAATTTGCAAATAGCTAATTATTTGACTGGTAATTTCAAAGAGCTTGTAGGAACAAGCAGCATTCTCAATCAATGTGCTGAGCCTGGGTATCTAGGATGATTTAAAATCTCCTTTAGGGTCATGGTCTGATATGTATGGTAGCTTTTGCGAGAAGGAAGATAGGAAGGGATGCTTGGGATTGGGCAGTTGGTTTTATGAGGAGAATTATTAGATTAGATCAGGGTTTCCGACCATTTGGGAATACTTCCATTGGAGTTTGTATGAAGTTATAATTGGGCTAGAACTTTGATCATGGTTATTCTTAAGGTCACCTATATTAACAAGTTCTGTCATTATCAGAGTTAGGAGCATGTGAAACTCCGTAATAATTCAAAATACAATGGTATTTTGGAAGAGTTTTAAATGAGTATTTTCTTCTGCTAATAGAGCTGGTGACTGTTGTGGGCCAAGCCTGCCTTAGGGTAAATCCTGTTTCAGAAGTGGTGCAGTGGATAGATAGACAGCTGGGCCACATATAGGTGCTTGATAAATGCTTTTTTCCCCCTTTCCTTTCCTTTTTTCTTCTAGCAGTTAAAAGGAGCATAACTATAGAATGGAAAGGATATTCAGCTGAACTGTAATAATGATTCACCCGAGGGTAGCTTTTTTACCTGCCTCTCTGTTGGCTTGCTGTTGAGAAGTAGAGTTATATGTGTTCCTCTGCTGGTTTTTGTACTTGGGTGACCAGGAAGCTATTATGTCTGTGGTTTGAGCCTTAGTCCCTTGCACCCATTAATTTGATTTGCATTTCTTTTACTACTGATGTGGAACATTATTTCAGATGGTTGTTAATAGTTTATAGTTTATCCTTTGTTCACATTCTTTGACCAATTTTTATTGGGACTATATATTTCTATCACTAACAAGCACATATTAAGATACTGTGCTAAATACTTAGAATTTAAATTTAAAATGCAATACTCTTAAGGAATAGCTCAGTTTAGGTGTTAGAACATATAAATAGCAAAGTGTTGAATTTTAAAGAATGAAATTAAGCAACCAAGGGCATTGGGATTTCCAACAGGAGATGGACCTGAGCTGAGCCTTGAAGGAATGGGAGAGTATATTTCAAATAGGGGGGAATGACCTATACAAATTTATAGAGGGTGTAAACTGAGCATCAAATTCAGGAAGAGCATGGAGTCCAGATTGGCTGTAACATATGAGTATGGAAAAAATAAGAATGTGCAGTTTGTCTGCAGAAGTGGACTGAAGCCAGATTCTGAAGGACTTTAAATGTCAAGCTAAGGAGTTTGTTTTTTCCCCCAGATGTATGTTTTCTCTCTTCCATCCCAAATGAGAATTGTCCTTCTCCTGCCAGAGGATTGGCTTAATCCCTGAAACATGGTGGGGGGGGCAATAAAAGAAGGGAAACAAAGAAAATTGTTGTAAGGCTTTATGAACTAAAACAAATTTCTGTTGCTCAGCTTTATCTGACTCTTCATGACCATATTTGGAGTTTTCTTGGCAAAGATGTTGAAGCGGTTTGCCATTTCCAACTCCAGCTCATTTTACAGATGAGTAACTAAAGGAAACAGGGTAAAATGACCAGCCTAGAGTCACACAGCTAATAAGTATCTGAGGCCAGATTTGAACTCAGAAAGATGAGTGCTCTATCCTCTTGCACTACTTAGATGAACTTTAATATAGATCATTATAAACAAATACATTAAGAAACAATAGACCCTACACTCTGGAATAACGAGCTTTAACCGAGTAGCTGGTAGATGCAAGAAAGAACCACAGCTGACATTGCAGAGTTCCCCAAGATGTGGATCCTTTATATTTTTTGAACCAAAACTTCTCACCCAAAATACTGTTTGTTGCTTTAAAGGTGAATTAAGCTGAAGAACAAACACTAACCATTCCCAGTGTCCTGGAGGACTGGAAGAGAGCAATATTAATGATCACAGGCATGGAAAGGATTCATAGATTTAAAAATGTTATAATTTCAGTATGGAATAATAGTAATAATAGCTGACATTCCTTTTTTTTTGTTTTTGTTTTTTGCAAGATAATGGGGTTAAGTGACTTGCCTAAGATCACACAGCTAGATATCTGAGTTTGATATCTGACTCCAGGACTGTGTTCTCTGCTGTGTCACCTAGCTGTCCCCCAAACTGACATTTCTATAACTCTTTAAAGTTGCCAAGACACTTCACATAATTTCATCTAATTTAATCCTCAGTCGTAATCCTTAGAATTTTTTTTTGGATAAAGATTCCAAAAACCTCAGAAGTTGGTAAGAAGGCAAGAGCATTATAGACCTTAAGGAGTACTATCCACACTTCCTAAGAGGGGTTCCAGACATTCAATTCTTTCTTTAGCCTTAAGAAGATAGAATAAGAGTACTCTTAAATTAAGGTGTGTATATATATGCATTTGAAAAAAGTGAATGAGGAAGCAGGAAAAGACTTGGAGAATAGGACTCTTTTTTGAATGTTATTTTATTTTTTCAATTTCATGCAAAAAATAGTTTTTAAGGTTCATCTTTTTTGTAAGCTTTTGAGTTTCACATTTTTCTATCTGTGAGGCTGATCTGTCTGCCACGAGTCTTCTCAATCCACTCCATTCTCTACTCAGTGGTCAGTGATCCTCATCATCTATCCCCCACTCAATATATTCCAATGTGGCCCCGTTTCAGCCAGGAACAAATATACAACCTGCTAGTTATTAAAAGCCCTTAACCTGCTCCCCACCAGTTTTTCCAGGCTTCTTAAACTTACATTTCCTGCCCTCCTCTCCCTTGGGCAACTCTGTATTTATCTCCAAGATTTCATTGACCGTCCCCATGCCTGGAATGGGGGAATCATCCCTTCCTCCTGGATTTCTTCAACCCCCCCCCCAAAATCCCATCTTTTACAGGAAGCTTTTCTGAATTCTCTGAATTCTAGATTCTAGTGCCTTTCCTCTCTTGATTGTCTGTCTTTCTCAAACAGCTGGGTGGTACAGAGGGGAGAGCACTGATCCTGGAACCTGAGAGGCCTCAGTTTCCTGAGTTCACATCTGGTTTTATTAGCTGTGTGACCCTGAGCAAATCACTTAATCTTGCTGCCTCGTCTCCTCATCTATAAAAAGAGATAGAGAAAGAAATGGCAACCCCCCCTCCCAATAGTGTCTTTGCCAACAAAACCCCAATAGGATCTTGAAGAGTCAGACATAACTGAACAAGAACACCAACAACATCCTGGAGATAGCTTGCTTGTATATAGTTTGCATGTGGTTTCTCTCATTAGATAATGATCTCTTTGAGAGCAAGGACTGTTTTTTTACCTTCTCCTTGGTCAGCCCTGGTACATGGAACTTATTAAATGTTTATTGACTAAGACATGACAGGTATTATTAAACCAATTTTATAGATGAGACACTCATGTCTCAAAGAAGATAAATAGTTTGTTCTAGTCACATAGCTAGAAAATAAGAAAGGAGGATTTTGAACTCGGATTTTTTGAGTCTAGTTTCAGCTATCTGTTATATATTAGATTATCCAGTCATGGGAACCAAGGGACTGGGTGGATAATGATCAAATTAGATAATATAAAAGGTATGAAAAGTGTGCACAAGGATTTTTTTTTTCAAGTTTTAGAATAATAGAATCAGGGGGCACTCTTTTGAAACTGAAGTATGTTTAGGAGATATGAACAGATATAATTTTATACAATGACCAGTAAATATTAAAAAGTTAGTATCATGATCTCTTTCTCCTTCCTCCTCAAAAAAGTTCTGAAGGATTTTAGATGCCAAACTGAGGAATTTGTTTTTCATTCTAGGCAGTAAATATTTATAAGGATCTTATAATCTAATGGGAGAGGCAATATGTGAACAACCATGAACATACAAATTATATGCAGAAAAATTGAAAATATCATGAGTTTGAGTAAATTGTTAGATGATGGATCACAATGGATGAATTGTTTTTTTTTTTAGGTTTTTTTTTTTTTTTTGCAAGGCAAATGGGGTTAAGTGGCTTGCCCAAGGCCACACAGCTAGGTAATTATTAAGTGTCTGAGGTCGGATTTGAATTCAGGTACTCCTGACTCCAGGGCCAGTGCTTTATCCACTATGCCACCTAGCTGCCCCCACAATAGATGAATTGTTAAAGGAAACCAGTAATATTTATTAACCTCTTGGTTAATCACCAAAGACTCTTCTCTTTTTTGTCTCTCTTCCCCAGTCAAAATTCTACATGAATTTCGTAATCTAACTCAAAATCCTTGGACTTGCTCAGATCCCCCAAATCACTTCCTTGCAATAGTATTCATTTTCTTCTCCTCAAAGTTAAGTCCTTAATTGATTATATCTTGTCTTTGTTGCTATTCAGTATATTCATGTTATTTTTGTCTCCAAGCACTAAGCTTTCTGAGGGTAGAGACTATATTATTGTTGTTGTTGTTGTTGCTATTGCCTGGAAGGGAATCTAATAGGCTGAGTGTGATAGACATCTAAAACTTGTTTACTTCTTATCTTGATAACTATGCCTTCCCACATGACTTTCTTTCATTTAGTAATGACTACAGAATAGTAATTCTTAGATTCCTAAAAAAAGGGTCTGAGGATATTTTCACTTGTTTGCCTGTCATTCTCCTTCTTGTCATATATGATTAATCACTAATAATAGTTGTGAACAAGGTAAACAGGAGGGGGAATCTCATAAATATATTTGTACCATACAACTTGAAACAGTAAGCTAGAGCAAGTGCCTGCTGGAAAACAACTGCTCCCCAACAGAAGATATTGGCCCATAATTCTTAGGAGGAGATCTTGGGGTTCACTGTGTTTATATCCAATGGACCATCTGTTAAACCAAAAGACAGGACTAGGAGTAATGACAGATTCTGTGAAGCTAGAGAAGAAACACGGAGTTTTATCTTCTTGTATTAATATGCTGTCCTATGCTAGGATATCTTAGGTAACAGGATGTTATAATAGCCAAGTCCTGAATCATGTGATATGGAGGCTCGGGTTCATAATTGGAAAACTAAGAAATATCTGATGGTTATTCGGATTATAACAAAAGGAGGCTTACTTAGAACATGAAAAGATATTGAAAAGGATAACAGTACCTTGGAATAGCTAGGTGGTGCAGTGGAGAGTGCACTGGACTTAGAACCAGGAAGACTCCTCTTCCTGAGTTTAAAAATATGTCCTCAGATATGTATCAGTTATGTGACCCTGGGTAAATCACTAAATACTTCCTCCTCTGTGAAATGAGCTGGAGAAGAAAATGGCAAACCATTCTGGTATCTTTGCCAAGAAAAAAAAAGTCAGATGAGATGAAAATTACTCAACAACAAACAACAGCACATTTCTATTTAAAAAAATATATTGAAAGTACAGGAATAAATTAATAATAATAAAATAAAACAGCACTTGGATAGCACATAAACAACTTCCCTATGGAATTGTATCTGATTAGCAGAGCAGAGTGTGTTGATTCATGCAGGTGGTGGGTATAGGTCTGAAGACAAGACTGATTACATAGGCTACATGGGAGGTAATTTCATAAGTTATAGAGAAATAACACTACAACATTGGACTAAAGAAGGAGAGTTAATTTTTTCCAAAACTGGAAACAAGATCAGTTCCTTGAAATCTTCCATCTTAATATTGTTTGGTATGATTTGTGCTATATCAATAGGAAGTTTTGATGGAAAAAAACCTTATTTTCATCAAATTTCATGGTTCTATGGGTTACAACAAAGTATGGATGTTGGATTCTCATCGACTTTCTCAAGAGTAGGTTGGCAATTGAACATGTTGATTTGGAACATTGAGGGAAAAATTTAAAATATATGTTCAGGGCATCATGTACTTAAAGGAAAAGGAGGCTAATTCAGTTGACTTTAGATGACCAGAAAGTTCCTGCAATAGGGTATATGCTTGAATCTTGGGTCCCTTGACCTGTAAAATCTTAGAAACAGCTTCTTCTTTGGGAAATGAACTATCACGATTGCATAGTGGTAGACCCTGTTACTTTTATGAATATTATTCCTCAGACAGATGGTTTATTTTTAGGAAAATTAGAGTAGTATCAACACTGGGGCATCTTCTTTGTCTGAATCAACAGTTGTATTTACTTGAATTTATGGGATGGGAAAAAATTAAATTACTCTTTCTCATGCCTCAGAAAAAAATAGGAGATCCAAAAAAGACATTTTTCCTCTTCACTTAGACCCAAAAGAGGTATGTTGCCTGATCTCTTCAACCCTTTATCTCCTACATTTTTGATTAAAATACCATTGTCTGTATAGTAGCATTTCCAAAAGTGTTAATTCATTAACAAGGAAGGATTGGAGTTAGCATCTTCAGACTTAACTATCCCTGTACATTCAGCCACCTCATTTCTCTGGAGCTCAAATTCAGTAAAAGAGAAAGTTGTACCAGGCAATATGTAAGATTCTTTGTTTTTTTCATTTGGTGAGCCTATTAGCAAAACAAAGTGACGTCCTGGGAAGAACTGAGTTTATCTAAGGGTCATCAAATTAGGAGAATTCTTATTTATAAAAATATATATTATAAATAATATATACTAATAAAATATAGCAACTATATTATTTTCTTTTCTTAGATGTTTGCTTTTCCTAAATATGAATATATTTTTGATATAACCTATTTTCCTCTCTCTCTCTCTCTCTCTCTCTCTCTCTCTCTCTCTCTCTCTCTCCCTTCCTTTTTTTTGATTGAGAAGCCTTCACTTGTGAATTGTTCTTTTTTTTCAGTTTTTTTTTTTGCAAGGCATTGGGGTTAAGTGGCTTGCCCAAGGCCACACAGCTAGGTAATTATTAAATGTCTGAGGCTGGATTTGAACTCAGGTACTCATGACTCCAGGGCCGCTGCACTATCCACTGTGCCACCTAGCCACCCTGTGAATTATTCTTGATCACAAGGTTTCTTAATTCAATACTTTTCCGTCCTCACTTCTTTTCATTCTATACTCTTGGTTACTTTGTTTTTAATCCATAATAACTTTCTGTTCTCTTTGTGATCCTCAGACATGCTAAGTTTAAAATTATAGTAAATTTTGAGTCATGTAGACCCACAGATTATCTGGTATGTATTTTCATGATACTTGTACTTGTCTATAATTTAAAATTTTCTTTTCTTTTTTAAATGAATCTGCCCTGCTCACTTTCAGCTTTCTTGAGTAGGAATAATTTAAATTCCTCTCATTTGCTGGAAATTCATTTCTTATAGATTATTAAGCACAGGAGATGTCAATGGATTTTTCCTTTGAATTTTTATGTGTCATGTTTGAGACTTGATATGTTTTAGTGGGTGGAGGTATCTTATTATAGTTACAAAATTTTTCCTCTCTTCTGACATTTCTATTATATGGCTCTTTTAAGTCATAGAATTTATTCATTCTTTTGCGGCTTCATTTCACTTATTTGTTCACTTTCAAAAAATCTCTGCTTGCTTTTCTATGATTTTTTCTTTGTGATGAATGCTTTTCTACCTTCTCTTTATTGTTCTTTTATTTGCTTGTTATTTTAGGGGTTATAGAAGGAAGCTGAGATTAGGCAGTATTTCTTACTCTGCCATCTTGCCAGAGCTTCCTGATGATCCTATACAGGCATGGTTTATACTGGATTAAGGATAAAGACAACTTTCCAAAGTTCCATTCATAAGTTAGAACTTGGAAGTTTTCTTTCATTTCCAAAGAAAGGACATGGAGGACTTAACTCTGGTATAGCAATGGTAAGCAAGTAGTTTAGAAGCTGACATTGCAATGGATAAGATGAGGGATGGCAGATTGAAGGATAATTGCAAAAATGCTATATCAAGTGTAAAGGGAACATCCTGAGGATTCAAAAACAAAATGACTTCTAAGAGCTGTGAATTAGTCTTTAACCATGCTCTTTCTGAGATTGAACCACCTTGCCTCGGAAAAACAAATGTACTTTTGGAGGGTGTGATAAAGACCTCTGGGGGTTAGATTGTACTAGTTATATCACTATAGTAAACATCCATTTCTAAAAGTAAATTAAGTCTGGTGTATTATTATCAATTTATGAATGATGATGGTTGAGGATGATGTTGTTGTCCTTCATTCTTGAAGATCATGATATCAGGGAGGTGTTGCCATGACATGCAAGTGAATTGGATTTGAGTGAGGGGTGTTCTGTGGTTCTCCTCCAGAGCCATCTGGTTCTAGTGGTCAGATATGAATCAGGATAATAGGAGAAGGTCCTGCATAAGAGGTAATTAGAGTTAAATGACTTACCAAAAGTCACACAGCTAGTTAGTGTCTGAGGCCAGTTTTGAACTCAGGTTTT
This sequence comes from Macrotis lagotis, assembly GCF_037893015.1. NCBI lineage: Eukaryota > Metazoa > Chordata > Mammalia > Peramelemorphia > Peramelidae > Macrotis > Macrotis lagotis. Next base: position 130,136,297 of record NC_133663.1, on the reverse strand, counting down.
CCTTGACTTCAGGGCTGGTGGCTCTCTACTCACTGTGCCTTCCAGTTGCACTAGATAACACAGTGGATAGAGTGCTAGGCCTGGGGTCAGGAAGATTCATCTTTCTTAGTTCAAATCTGGACTCAGATACTTACAAGTAAGTCATTCAACTCTCAGTTTTGCCTCAATTTGCCTGTTTGCCTCAGTTTCTTCATTTTCAATTGATAATCCTGGAGGGAAGCACAGAAGCTTGTGAGTTTTTGAAAGAAACTTCCAAAACCCTATGAACCCTGGGGGTGACAGTAACTATAATCTGTACTCACAGAAGGGGTTGAGAAAGTTAAGTCTAGAGTAGACTAATTTAGAGTAATTAGAGTAAGTCTAATTATATAAATTAAGAGAATAAATATAAAGAGAATAAACACAGAGTGTTTATATCTGAGATTGCCCAAAGGGCAATACCCCTAAATGAACTTGGCCTTAATATTTATTGTCAAAAAACCAAAAACAGTCACCAAGTCTTCTTAGTAGTTATATAGTTGGACATAATTCGTATAATGTGGATCAATTACTTGCTGTATGTATAGCAAAGACTAATTTTAAAGCCTGGCAATTCTGAGTATGATATTTTTTAAAAAATGAATGCAAGCTTTTATATTTTCATTTATTTATTTTCATTTCTATGATTCTTAAGTTCTAATTTTGGTTGAATAGTTATGCTCTGGGCCTGAAGGAAAATGTTGTGAACAACCCAAAGTATATGTCAGAATGTTAATAGAAATCATTATTTAAATTATTTTAGAGGTAACTCTGAGAACTCTGACTTATCTAAGAAGAGAAGCAGTCTTTGATTTTTAAGAACATCAATTTGCATTATATTGAATTGGGTGCTGGGATGGAGAATTGTTTGTCAGTGGTTTTATTGATAATTATCTAATGATCTATTCTTTGGTTTCCAGCATTAAAGCCAAGGCTTGGGAGCTGTGTGCTTGCTTTCCTTCTGGCTCAATCTCTAATCATCTGCTTATGTTGGATTCACTTTTGAGTCTCAAAACATTTTGTTGCAATAGAAGCCCTGCTATTTTGGGGTAAACTCTAATGATCTATATTCCTTCTTGAATATTTTAGAAGCATTGAGAAAAGTAAGCCTGAGAAATATTTAAGCTTTCCAGCCATTCCCTGTTCTGTAAAAACAACTTTTTTTCAGAGGATTTCTTGGAAGGTTCTCTTGCTTCAGTAGATCCCTAGGGACCACAATAAAGTTACCTTAACTGGTTGGCTTAGCAAGAAGCAGGGTTGGGGAGGCAAGCTTACCATAAACTTCTGCTGCAGTAAAGAATAAAGGTAGATAAACATTTGCCTCTATTATCACCTTAGGGAGAAATGGAACAAATGAAAGCTTATTGTTCTTTTCTCTTCTCAACATCACATCAGAAGAAAGTTTTCCCATCAAATCATGCTTTCTAAATTTATGTGTAGCATTATTTTCTTGTTCATTTGAATCTTCATTAAATTTTCCCTGGTGCCTTCAATAGAAAGTTGGCTTCTTTTGATAACATTCTAGGAATAAGTCAGCAAGTGTCCAAATTGATTCAACAAACAAATATTGAATAGCACAATATTCAAATCACATTCTAAGAGGCAAGGAGTGGTGGTGGTAATTTAAAGATTAATGAGACAAATTTCCTTTCCTCAGGGCAAGAACAATTAGCAAAGAAGGTGAGAAGGACCTACCCCAGAAAATAGAATGTGATAGCCAAAAGAATCTAACAAGCATATACAAGAGATGCAACTGGCATACTAGAAGAGGGAGAGCTTCCTTTTGGAGGAGGATATTAGAGTAAGTTTAGTGGAGGGAGGGAATTTGAGTTGGACTTTGAAGTATAGGACTTCAATACATGGAGAGAGGGTGCAAAGGCATTCTATCAAGAGGAAAGGTAGATAAAAATGCAGGGCTAATTCAGAGTATGATCGGGACCAGAAGGAAATATTGAGTTGTTAGGTCGAAACCCGTGGCTCAAGCAGTTGAAAAATTCTGGATAGTTTCTGGTCAGCATGCAATTATGAAGCATGTTGAATACCAAGTCTGGGGGTATATGGCATAGCAGATAGAATAAGAAAGGAACCAAACAAACATTTATTATGCTCATACTATGTTCAGACATTGTCCTGTATCTTTACAAAGATTTCATTTCATCCTCACAACAACCTTGGGAGATAGTCCTATCATCAGCCTCATTTTATTGATGAGAAGACAGGCTAACAGGTTATTTTCTCAGGATCACACTACTAGTAAGCATCTGATACCAGATTTGAACTCTGTCTTCCTGACTCCCTGCCCAAACCTTTAACCATTGTCACCTGCTACCATCAGATAGAGTGGTGCACCTAGACTTGGGCTGAACTACATTTCAATCCTTTTTCTATAATTAATAATAGAATGATTTCCTAATCTCTCTGAGCCTCTATTTCCTGCTGGTAAAATGGGGGTAGTGATTTTTATTGTTCAATTGTTTTCAGTTGTGTCCAAATCTTCATGACCCCATCGGGAGTTTCTTGGCAAAGAAATCAGAATGGTTTGTTATTTCCTTCTCCAGCTCATTTTACAGGTGAGGAAACTGAAACACACAGTGTGAAGTGACTCACTCAGGGTCACACAGCTGGTGTTTGGGGCCAGATATAAACTCAGAAAGATCAGTCTTCCTGGCTCCAGGTTTAACACTCTCTCCACTATACCACGTAGCTGCTCCATGGGGGTAGTAAAACCCATAATCTCTACAGAGTTATAGGGAGACTTGAATGAAATAATTTTTTTATTATATAAGTATTTTATTTGTTTTCCAAATATATACAATAGTAATTTCTACCTATCATTTTTTGTAATGTTTTGAATTTTACAATTTTTCCCCAACCTCATTTCCCTCCCCCTTCTGCCCCCTACAGAAGGCAATCTGATAGTCTTTACATTGTTTCCATGTATACAATGATCAAAAGTGAATGTGTTAAAAGAAAAAAACATATCCTTGAGAAAAAAATAAAATATTAGAGATAGCAAAATTATGTAGTACATAAGACAACTTTTTTTTAAAAAAAATAGAAGGTAATAATCTTTATCTTTGAGTTTAAACTCAAAGTATTCCTCATGGTATTCTACATCATAAATCCCCTAAAATTGTCCTGGATCATTGCACTGATGGAATGAGCAAGTCCAAGGTTGATCATCACCCCATGTTGCCATTAGGGTGTACAAAGTTCTTCTGTTTCTGCTCATCTCATTCAGCATCAAATCATGCAAGTCTTTCTAGGCTTTTCTGAAATCCCATTTCTCCTGGTTTCTATTGGAACAATAATATTCCATAATATTCATGTACCATCCCTTGCTTAGTCATTCCCCAGCTGATGGACATCCCCTCAATTTCCAATTCTTTGACGACTACAAACAGAGCTGCTATGAATATTTTTTTTGTACAAGTGATGTTTTCGCCCCTTTTCATGATCTCTTCAGGGTATAGATCCAGTAGTGGTATTGCTGGATCAAAGAGTATGCACAAAATTATACGTTTTAAAACACTATAGAAATGTGAGTGTGTGATGATATGATTGTGATGATGGTAATGGCAAAGCTGATGATGCATAAGAATTTCAACTTTATTCATTTGGTAAGGAAGAGCCTTGGATGGTTTGAAATACAACAACATCCATTTCTTGAGATCCTACTGTATATCAATCATTAAGCACTGGAATAACATGATCAGCAACAAACTTCAGGGGGTTTTCTCTGGTAAGAAGAATGTAAATGGAATAAAGATAGAACAAACAGAAGAGAAACTTTTTTAGTATAGAGGGAATTTGGGTTCGAGCTAGGGCAAGGGGCAGTGGGAATGGAAAAGGGGATATGGTTATGAGATATCATATAGGAAAATATTAATTTTATGGATCATGCATAAGATCACAGATTTAGAAGCTGAAAGGAGCATAGTGGTCAACAAATGATGAGACTATAGTTATAGAAGTCTCTGAGGTTATCAACTCCTTCATTTTACAGATGAAGAAACTGAGTTCCAGAGAAAGTAGAAGGGGTAGAATGTGAACTAGGGTTGTCTTTACCAAATTCTAGCATTTTTTTTTATCACAGTTTGTCTTAATAATTGGTATCTGATTGGTTTGGGGCTGCTTGAGAACCAGTTTTAGCTATTTTGAAGGTAGCTAAATGGATTTGTGAATACAACTCAAATGGAGTCAGGAAGGCTGGAGTACAAATCTGGCTTTGGATACTTAATAGCTGGATAACCCTGGGCCTTTGCCTCTATAAAATGTTGATAATAATAGCACTGACTTCCTGGGGTTGTTGTGAAGATAAAAACAAAATAATATTTCTAAAATGCTTATCTGGTGCAAAATGAAGACATTTCAGGTCAAGCAATGCATGAAGACATTCTAAGAAATAGGGGTATTTTTCTGTGTATATCAGGGTGTGACCACATTGCCAAAACTACTGATCTCTAAAAATATTAAATAAGTTAAATTATTGCTTTTTCTTTTCAATGGAAGGAGGAGTAACTACAGGGAGACAAGTATGAGCAAAAATTTTACAAGAATGAATGTTAAAAATAAAGAGGCTAAATCAACATATAAAGAACTACTAGTTCAGTAGTAAATATGATCATTAATATACAAGGTGTTCCAAAAGTATTAGTGCTCTGATAGCTTGAAAATGCTTGAAGACTTTTGGAGTACCATGTATTTTTTTGACTGATACATGATTTCCTTGATAAGTCTGCTATGGAAGATGCATGGATCCTTTTTGTCTACTTCTTTCCATGCATCTTCCATAGCAGACTGTAAGTTAATATTGGTAATAGGTTATATCCTATTACTGCCTATCTTTTGGCCATAGTAGTGCCATTAAGCAAAAATTTAAAGGCAATTAATATAGTAGGTTAAAAAGTCACTTCATGCAAATGACTTCAGCCACATAGTTTAAAAGGAGATAACTAGTTAAAATATAATTATAAAGTTACATGCATTCAACTTGCTACTTTTGAAACTAAAGAAAAAGAACTTTGGAAAATCCTTTCACTAATTTCTGAGTCAAAAGTTTTTTTTTTGGGAGAGCCAACTTTTTCCTCTTTTCCTGATGTTATGTCTTTCCAAATATAACTAAACTTTAAAACTGACTTTTTAAAGTAGTTTGAGACTTGATTACAAAAGTGAAATGTAATAATGCAATAATAATTATTTTGCATTTATTTTCTTTCATTTTTGTTATCAAAATTTAGTTCTATAGCTGAACAAATAAATGCAAAGTAGATTTATTTTCCATCTTATCTCCTATTAATCCCTTTTATACCCCCTCTACTTTAACTAAATTGACCTGTTATTGATTTCTATCTGCTTTTTCAGAGGCTGATCTTTCTCTTACCTGGCCTTGACCTCTGTCCCTTCTAGTCCCTAATTCCCTTCAAGACTCAATCTCAAATGTCATAAAAACCTTTAGGTCTTTTCTACCTTATTCAGCAATTGTGTCTCCGTTAGGGCAGCTAAGTGACACAGTAGATAGAATACTGGCCTTAGAGTCAGTAGGACTTGAGTTTGAATTCATCCTCAGACACTTGACTTCACTACTTTCACTAGTTGTGTGACCTTGGGTAAGTCATTTAACTCCGACTGCTTCACATCCAGTACCATCTCCAGTCGTCCTGATTCATATCTGGCCACTGGACCCAGACAGTTCTGGAGGAGAATGTGAGGCTGGTGACTTAGCACAGCATCTTTCTCACTCAAATCCAATTCCTGTGCTTGTCATGGCATCACTTCCCTGATGTTGTGGTCTTCTTCAAGATGAATCAAAAAAAAAAAAGAAAAAAGGAAAAAAAATCCCAAACCCCAATAATATCATCTCTGCTACTGGTGAAATAATTTTGTGAATATAACAATATGCTTGGACTGACTGCACTGTTTGGTTAGGGTTTGAGCCTTCACTCTGGGAGTTGCATGGGAGCTCCCAGGATTATCTTTGTCTTGAGTTGGGGGAAGGAAGTATTCTCCATGCACAACTAAGCAGACAATGGAGATATGAGAGAAGAAGAGATAAAACTGAGAGGATGGATGTCTGGATGGAGATTGCTAGTGGCCATTAATTAAGCTGGAACCTTCCTTGAGTATTTCAGCTTATTGAAGGAACCTTATGGAACAGTACTGCAGAATTTTTTTTTTCTCTAGGAGACTGCTAATGCCAGCAATTCTTTTTTCTTTCTATTTTAATTGCCCCTGACAAAAGCTGGCAGTGTGCTCCCAACTTCTTCTTTAATTTTTATAATTTTTATTTTATAACTTTCAAAGCATTTTCCAACTCATGGTGGGCATGGAATAAAAGAAAGACTACCATCTGTTCCAGAATCCCTGGTAAAAAGGCAAAAGACTCTTGCAGAACTAAAGGTCAAATGACTGGAGAAGAAGGTAACTTAAAAAAAATATGACTTTGGAAAGTTACCTATGAAAGAAATAATTCAAGAAAAACTCAAGTTTAACTTTTTCTAATTCTCCAAAGGCTAAAGATCTCTAAGAACTATAGTTTTGATGATCTCACCAAATCTTTATTGACATGTTTGTTAAACTCATCAAGGCTTTAGTTAACATAATGAGGATTGTAGAGACATATGTTGCCTGAGGTTACCTAAACCTCAAATCTGTGAATGACTTGTTTTACAAACATGATTATGGCATGATTAAGAAATGGCAAATTGTCCTGATAGACTATGATGTTATGGCAAAAATATTTTCAATTATTCAACTATCTGAATGGAGGACTTAATTTATGGTTTTTAGTTTTTGCAAGGCAGTGGGGTTCGCCCAAGGCTACACAGCTAGGTAATTATTAAGTGTCTGAAGCTGGATTTGAACTCAGGTCCTCCTGACTCCAGGGTTGGTGCTTTATCCACTGTGCCACCTAGCCGCCCCAGGACTTAATTTGACAACCATATATTGGTAATCACTTCAAAGATGGTGGCTTTGTCTTATGGTCCTTCAAATCATCTTCTCCATGGGATGGAATGAAAAAGACTCCACATAAGGCCTGCTGGGAACAGGAAGATCAAATCAACTGGCTTATTTGAGCAATAAACTTAAGGTGCTTACCAAGATAATTTTCAAAATGAATCAATTAAATATTATGATAAATCAATATGTTTTTATTGAATACATTTCTGTTTAGGATATGTCCCTGAGTGAATGAAAAAATGTATGCATGTTTATTCCATACAAAACAGTACACTAAGCACTGGGAATACAGACAGAACTCCTACTCTAATTGGGAGAGACAATACTTAAAAGAAAATTGAATTGCTGGGAAGATGATAAGGCCCAGAAGTCCTATGGATGGAGGGGTGGCACAGAGGTTATAAGATTTTCAAGTTCAAGGATAAGGATTTAGAGATATAAACTTTGAGAATGAACTAGAAGAATGGATAGATATTTGGTGGTAAATGGATATAAGCCTCTAGGACTATATCAGCATGTTGTTGTCAAATGTTGTGTGTGTGTATGGGCCATGTTCCACCTAAGAACATGGAAGTTTGGGTGGAAATCATCTATTCCTCTACCTGTACTGCAGAGTTCATGTAGATGTCATTGGGATAAAATTCATCATTTTTTATTTGTACGGAATTTTTTTAAACTTGTGTTGCAATTTTTAAAAATATATAGTATTTTATTTTTCTCAATTATATTTTCTCCAAATACATTTACTATTAAGACTTTTAGTTTCAAATTCTCTTCATCCTCATCCTCAGCATTGAGAAGGCAGACAATTTAATATTGATTATACATGTGTAGTCATATAAAATATATTTCTGTATTAGTCATGTTGCAAAAGAAAATCTCAAGAAAAAGAAAGTTAATGCTGAAAAAAGCCTTTGACGAAATACAGTACCCATTCCTTCTAAAAACACTAGAGAACATAGGAATAAGTGGATTGTTCCTTAGAATGATAAGCAGTATCTTTTTGAAACCATCAAGAAGCATTATATGCAATGGGGACAAGTGAGAGGCATTCCCAATAATATCAGGGGTAAAACAAGGATGCCCATTATCATCACTACTATTCAGTATTGTGTTAGAAATGTTAGCTTTAGCAATACGAGGAGAAAAAGAAATTGAAGGAATTAGAATTGGGAAAGAAGAAACAACAAAACTCTCACTCTTTGTAGAAGACATGATGGTATACCTAAAGAATCCTAATAAAATCATCTGAAAACTACTGTAAACAATTAGCAACTTTAGCAAAGTCACAGGATATAAAATAAATCCTCAAAAATCCTCAGCACTTTCTATATATTAAAACCTCAAGAGTTAGAAATAGAAATCCCATTCAAAGTATCTTTAAACAATATAAAATACTTGTAAGTGTACCTGCCAAGGCAGATTCAGACTCTATGAAAAGAACTATAAAACACTTCTCACACAAAGAGAATCAAATTTAAATAACTGGGTAAATATCAACTATTCATAGATAAGCAGAGCTAATATAATAAAAATGACAATTCTAACTAAATTAAACTACTTCTTTAGTGCCCTACCAATCAAAATTCCAAAAATTACTTTAATGAGTTAGAAAAAACTGTAAGTAATTCATATGGAGAAATAAAATGTCAAGAATTTGCAGGCATTTAATGAAAAAAAAATACAAAAGAAGGTGGCTTGGACCCACCAAATCTAAAATTATATTATAAAGTACCAGTCACCAAAACTGTTTGGTATGCTAAGAAATAGAGTAGTGGATCTGTGGAATAGACTAGGTGCAAAGGAGATAGCAGGGAATGATTATAATAATCTGCTGTTTGATAAACCCAAAGAGTCCAGCTTCTTGCATTAAAAACTCTCTCTGATAAAAACTTTTGGGAAAATTGGGAGTTAGAAACTTGGATTGGACCAACATCTCACACCCTATCCCAAGATAAGATCAAAATGAGTACAGGATTTAGACATGAAAGACAATATTATAAGCAAACTAGAACATGAAGGAATAGTTTACCTGTCAGATCTATGGAAAGGGAAACAGTTTATGACCAAGGAAGAGATGGAGAACATCATTAAAAATAAACTAGAGGGCGGCTAGGTGACACAGTGGATAGAGCACCGGCCCTGGAGTCAGGAGTACCTGAGTTCAAATCTGGCCTCAGACACTTAATAATTATCTAGCTGTGTGGCCTTGGGCAACCCACTTAACCCCACTGCCTTGAAAAAATCTAAAAAAAATAAACTAGATAATTTTGATTACATTAAAAAGATTTTGCACAAATGAAACCGCTGTAACCAAGATCAAAAGAAATGTAGCAAATTGGGAAACAATTTTTACATCTAGTATTTCTGACAAAGGACTCATTTCTAAAGTATATAGAGAATGGAGTCAATCATAAAAAAACCAAGTCATTCTACAATTGACAAATGGTCAAAGGATATGCAAAGGCAATTTACAGATGAGGAAATCAAAGTGATTAATAGTCGTATGAAAAATTCCTGTAAATCACTATTTATTAGAGGAGTGAAAATTAAAGCATCTCTGAGTTACCACCTCACACCTCTCAGACTGGCCAATATGACCAGAAAAGGCAATGATCAATGCTAGAAGCGATGTGGGAAATCTCAACACTAATGCATTGTTGGTGGAGCTGTGAACTCATCCAATATTTCTGGAAAGCAATATGGAATTATGCCCAAAGGGTAATAAAAATGTTCATTCCCTTTGATCCAGCAATACCACTAATGAGTCTTTACCCTGAAGAGATCATGAAAAAAGGGTACAAATATCACTTGTATAAAAATATTCATAACAGCTCAGTTTGTGGTGGTAAAGAACTGGAAATTGAGTGAATATCCATCAGTTGGGGAATGACTGAAAAAATTATGGTATATGTATGTTATGGAACACTATTGTTCTATTAGAAATCAGGAGGGATGGGAATTCAGAGAAGCCTGGAAGGATTTACATGAAGCTAAGCCAAATGAGCAGAACCAGAAGAATATTGTACACCCTAATAGCAACATGGGGTTGATGATCAATCTTGATGGACTTGCTCATTTCATCAGTGCGTGGGACAATTTTGGAGTATCTGTGATGGAGAATACCATCTGTATCCAGAGAAAGAATTGTGGAGTTTGAACAAAGACTATTTAATTTTTTTTAAAAAAAAGATATCATATTATGTAATTTTGCTATCTCTTATATTTTAATTTTTCCTTAAGGATATGATATCTCTCTCAACACATTCAATTTTGATCAATGTGTAGCATGGAAGCAATGTAAAGACCATCAGACTACCTTCCATGGGGGTGGGGGGAGGGAATCGAAGGGGGAAAAATTGTGACATTCAAAAGATAATTAAAAAAGAAAAAGTTAAAAAATTATGCTTCAATCTATATTCAAATACCATCAGTTCTTTGGGGATGGAGAGCTGGAGAGCTTTTTCATCATAAGTCCTCCAGAGTTGTTTTGGATCATTGCGTTGCTGAAAATAGCTAAGTCATTCCCAACTGATTTCTTATAATATTGCTGTTACTTTGAGTGGATTATTTTCAGAAATATCCTTGTTATCTAATATTTTATTAGGATGCAATTTTATATATATATATATATATATATGTAAAATTAAACACTTTCTCTTACATAAAAATCCATGATTGATTAAGACTGTTGTGTTTACATAATTAATTTTTGTTACACAAAAGAAAATGAGGAAACTAATGAATTAGCTGGAAATTAACATTTAAATAAGACAAATATAAATCTCTATTAGAATATTAGAAATTTCCTAATGACGGTGCTATGAGTTGTATTTAATATCTTTTCATCTTTTTGATCTTCTATAAATTCTATAGCCTATATATAAACTCTATCTTATATAGTCTAATGGAACCTCGTCCACGTGGCTTTGGACCATTTCATACCCAAGCTATAAATGATCTCATTGTTAGAATTAGGTTAGGTTTCTTTGAATTTACTTGTCCTAGGAAAAATTCTAGTCTCTAGGTTGAAAGAAGTGTACATAGATAGATATTTCATCAAAAAGAAGGTTTCCTCATTGTGCTTCCCAGTGGTGGGAGCATTCATCTCTTCTTTTTTTTTTTCCTTTCCATTGACCATAGAGACTTTTCCAAATCTGTCTATCCCACTTCAAGTCTCCTATAGCACCTCTTCCCCACCTTCTCATTGGAGAACTGTTTCATTTTTCATTGGAAAAAATTTAAAGCATTCAGAGCTCCTTCTTGTCTTCTTATTTCACTTAATTATCTTTTGCTATTATTTCCTTCCTCAATTTTGTTGAGTATAGAGGTAGCCTTTTGTGCCAAAGCAGATTCACTTTCATGTACCCTAAGTTCCATTCTATCCCATGTTGTTGTCCCTGCTATCCCCACTCTATCTCTAATATTCAATAATTTCTGCCTCTTGATTGTTTCTCTACATCGTATAAATATGACCATGACTCCTCCAGCAAAATCTCTCACTTGATTTAGTCATCCCTGATAGGTATAAGTGTGTATTTTGCTTCCTTCTACAACCAAACAAGAAAGCTATCTATTATCAGCACCTCCTTCTACTTTCTCTTTTCTAATTCTCTTCTAACTCTCTATAGTCTGACTACCAATCCCATTTAATTGAAATTTCTCTTTCTAAAGTTACCAAAGATGTCTTAATTATCAAAAATAAGTGACTTTTTCCTAGTATCCTTTATGATCTAAGTACTGCCTTTAACTTGATCAACCACCCTCATCCCTTTCTCTAGGTTTTTGTGATACTTTTCTCTCCTGGTTCTCCTCTAATAGTCAATCACTCTCATCCTTTTCTCTAGGTTTTTGTGATGCTTTCTCTCTTGGTTCTCCTAATTGTCTGACCACTGATGTCTGACTTACCTGTCTGACCACTCCTTCAAAGTCTCTTTTCCTGGATCTTCATATAGGCCATGCTTTTTAACTAGGTGTCCCCCAAATCTCTATTGCAGGCTACTTTCTCTTCTACTTCTGAAGTATTCTCTTGATCTCAGCAGCTCCATACAAATGATTTTCGTCTCTATTTATGTTGTCCTAGTCCTAACCTCTCTCCCAATCTCCAGGCTTGCATTACAAATGTGAATTGACTCTCTTGAAACATCTTGGATTCAGCCTGTCCATAACAATTTATTATCTTTCTCCCCAAACTTCCCCTCTTCATCATGTATTAATCTTATCTCTGTGACTTATCTTCCTAATAGTCCCTAAACTCTAGGGAGGCAGAGATGACACCTTATATAAATTCTGTATCTCCTTCAACTTCTTGTGCATTGTCCTACACATATTTGGTGATTGCTATTGTTGTTTAGCTTTGATTTCAGCTTCTCTTATAGCTGAAGTTTTGGGAAGGTAAAACGAGAAGTGTTTTGAGACTTTTTTCTAATCCTAATTAACTACGGTATAAAAATTTTGTATTTTGGATATCTACATTTAATCTTTATAAATATTTAAAATTGACATACCTGGTAGTGTTTACATACACTAAATTAATTTGTTGGAGCTTGATTTTAACTTAATAAGAAGTATTTGATTTAAATTGGAATATAAAAGGAAACTGCTTTGGAAAAGTTAGGGATGAAAAAAATTGAGACAGGCACCTGAACTTTTATGGCTTCATATTTTAAAATGTTAAAAAAAATAAATACAGTGCTAGAAATCATATTTCTGGCCTGCAGAACCTAGAGATAAAACAGAGCCTACCCAGAGCCTCTCTGTCTTAAATTAATAAACAGAAAGAAGAGCTTTGAGTTCAGTGGGGGAGATGGAAGTTATTAGTGATCTCTTTTTCTTTTCTGATCTCAGCTTCTGTCCTTCATTTTTTTCTTTTTTGTGATTGTGGTTTGTTCTTTGGGAGTTTAGGTGAACTTTGTATAAATGGTTGGGTTGTCTGGGAAGAGAGGATATAAGGATAATTTAAAAGTAAGTGTTGATTTTAGGAAACCAGCCATGTCAACAGTTGAACCAGACAAGTTCAAATTGTTACTTTCTCAGTCTAAGTATCCAGTCTCATTCTTTCCAAATAAGGAATGAACAGCGACTAGAGAGTACAGGTAGCAAGGTGGTTCATTGGATAATTTGCCCAGCCTCAAGTCAGGAAGACTCATCTTCCTAAGTTCAAATATGGCCTCAGACATTTATTAGGTATGTAACCTTGAGCAAAACTTAACCCTGTTTGCCTCAGTTCCTTCATCAGTAAAATGAGAAAAAAATAGCAAATCATTCTAGCCAAGAAAACTCCAAATGGGGTCATAATGAGTAGGACATGACTGAAAGGACTGAACAAAGAGAAAACTGTATGATTATTTGTAGAACAGAATTTGTGATAAGAAAATCCCCAAAGCATTGTTTTAGAGGCTAACCACAAGGTTCTGGAAATTGTTTTGCTATTTTGAAGTCTGCTTTACTAGTGGTGTTTAATATAAGATGGTATTTTTTTTTTTTTACTTTTATGTGAAATGAAAAGGATGTACATTATTTTCTTTTGTACTAATATAATGAGGGCTACCAGACCTGCATTTTAAGTGTTGTCTTTTCATTTTTGCTATATATTTTTAATGAGCCTCATACTTCACCTATGCTATCTTTTTTGCATTTTATATGCCAACATGTAATATCTCTGTCTAGAATGATTTGCTGAATAGGTTCAAAGAATAAAATTCTTGACAGCTTGTTTCCTAATGCACAGGATTTGAGTGGCCAGCATGATAACAAAGAACCTTCAGTAGAAGAAAGAACACTTTTTAAATCAGCTCTCCTATCAAAGGAAAGTAAGGGGGAGGAGAGGTTAATAATATCATGACAACTTGTATACTTCAAAATATATTTTAATATTGTTTGCATACATCAATAAACTGTTTTTTTTTTTAGCAAAATCTACTTTTTTTTAGGTTTTTTTTGCAAGGCAAACAGGGTTAAATGGCTTGCCCAAGGCCACACAGATAGGTAATTATTAAGTGTCTGAGACCCGATTTGAACCCAGGTACTCCTGACTCCAGGGCCGGTGCTTTATCCACTACGCCACCTAGCTGCCCAACATCTACTTTTAAAGAATAAATTTTTATTGATGTTTTCTGTCCCAAGCATCTTTCCTCCTTCCTCTCTTAGAGAACCATTCCCATATAACAAATAGTATTACTTAAAGGAGGGGAAAAAAATACCCAGCACAACTGATAAATAGATTGTAAAAGTATGGGGGGAAAAGTATGTAAGACATGGATTTCCCTCCTCCACAAAGCAGAAGCGGGAGGGTTATCCTCTCATATTTCTTCATTTGAGTCCTGCTTGGTCTCTAATAATTTTGTTACATTCACTTTTGATGTCTTCAGTGTGTAGTTGTTCTTTCCATTTACACTGTTGTAGTCATATATTGCGTTCTTGTCTCTGTTTACTTCCCTCTGTGTCAGTTCATATAGATATTTATTTACATACTTCTTTGTATTTAAGACACACATCATTTCTTACAGTATAGTAGTATTCCATTACATTCATGTGCCACAATTTGTTCAACCATTTCCCATTTGAATGGGTAGCTACTTTGCTTCTAATTCTTTGGTATCACAAAAAAGGCTGCTGTAAACATTTTGGTATATATGGGAGTCAGTAAATATTAAGCAATGTGCTAAGGATTAGACATACAAAGAAAGGCAAAAGACAGTCCCTGCTCTTAAGGAATTCAGAATCTAAATGGAGGAGACAGCTTGTAAACAATTTTGTACAACTTAGCTTTAGAGAGGATAAAATGTAGATAATCAATAGAGGGAAGGCATTAGAACTAAGGAAGATTGAGAAAGGCTTCCTGGAGAAAATGGAATTTTAGCTAAGACTGGAAGGAAACTAGGAGGGAAAGAATTCTAAACATGGGGCTATAGTGAAAATGGCTGGACTCAGAAGACAGAGTGTCTGTGTGTATAAGGCATAAGAAGATTGGAGAGATGGGGGGGCAGGTGATGAAGGGCTTTGAATGCCAAACAAGATTTAAAATTTTATCCTGTATCCCCATATTTGATAGAGAGCTACAAGAATTTATTGAGTGGGGAGGTAACTATGGTCAGTCCTTCACTTAAACTGATGGTTGTCATCTTGGGTTTGTTGCTTGTTTTGACAAAGGTGATTTTGGGTTCATCTTGGTCACTACCTAAGAAAAGTCAGAAGATACTTTATTAGCTACTCACCCTTTTCCCTTGCTTTCTTATCTTCCTGAGAACCAATAGTCACAAATTATTTTTCTTTCTTTTTTGCCTAATCAGAAGTTTCAACTAACTCCAGCTAGGATTGTCTAAGAACTCTGGATAGAAGATCTTTTTCACCCTTTCCTATCTTTCTATCAATATGTTTACTGGGAGTTGTCTTCTAGAATCAGTTCCTAATTCGTCTCTTTCATGAATCTTATTTCTTTTCAGCTACCTTCTGTCTTTTCTGCCTTGAAAGAAGCATGTATAATTTACTGTTAGTTGTGAAAGCCAAGTGATTAATGCAAAGCAGTTATTCCTTTGATATTTGAGTTAATTCTCATATTTGATGAACAGTGATTTCATCGGTTGTCTTTGAGCCATAATTTCTGCAATATGGCTAATGCATATTTTAATTCAGTATGGGTAAAACACTTTTAGCTCCTGTTTTCAAAGATCTGTGAGGAGATGAATTGTTGGGAGAAATATGCTATGATATATCATTGCCAAAGGTTAACAAAAGTCTCAAGTCTGTGTTTCAACAAGCATTTGTTAAATGCTTACAATGTGTTAGGCACTATACTGAGAAGGGAGGTAGTGGTCACAAGTACACAGGAACTATAGAATTTGTGAAAAAGGAATAAAAAAATAGTGTCTAGAGATTAGCTTGGTGTCATTAACACATTCAAATTCAATCTCTTGATAATTGTTAGCTCTGTGACCTTAAGTAAGTTATTCAAAACATCTTAATACCGCAGACAGCTCTCTTAGAACATAAATTTCAATCAGTTGCTGATCTGCATTGGTGATATACTTTTGGAAACACAGGTCTACATGCACATACAAATCCATATTGAGGTGGCTGTCTAATCTGTAATATGATTTATTCAACTATCTGAGAGCAATGAATAGTTAAATGACTTCATTAGGATTACAAAGTGAATTGAGTTGGTGATAGTATTGAAACACAGTTCTTCCTGATTCCAAGTCTGGTTCTCTGACCATTGTTCCTCCTACTTCTGTACACCAAGGAAATCAGGTTCAAACTAAAAAAACAAATGTACCCTTCTTTCCCTCCAACTGTTTTTACTTCTAGCCATGTTTTATGATTTTTTAATTTGTTTTTGATAAATGTCAGAACTTTCAACTAAGTTCTCCTTTTAGTCTTGATTAAAGGAATTCTATTCTAATATGTATTATATATGAGATTAGCAGTTGGTTATTTTTAACAAGAAAAGTAGTTCCTCTCTTTGGGATGGTTTCTACCTTCCTGGATATGTAGCCACCTTTTCCATCTCTCTCTCTCTTTTTTAAAAGTTTTTTGCAAGGCAAATAGGGTTAAGTGGCTTGCCCAAGGCCACACAGCTAGGTAATTATTAAGTGTCTGAGGCTGGACTTGAACTCAGGTACTCCTGACTCCAGGGCTGGTGCTCTATCCACTGTACCACCTAGCTGTCCCCTCATCTCTTTCTTTCAACCAACCCTAGGAAGTTTGATTTTTCCATTAGTTAAACCCCTTTACTCCAGATCGGCAGAGAATCATAGGGATAATGAATAGTGAATTCCGGCCTCCATCCCCTGCCTCTGAGAAATTCTCTTCTATTTTTTACTTTCCTGTCCTTTCTACCCCTCAAGTCTATTTTGTTGTGGCTCAGATTTTTGACAAGGGGAACCCAAATTAGCTTTTGCTTTGCTTTGCAGAGTTTATAAATATAATAATCCATCATATAATATATAATAATCCTGTTCTTAGTTCAAAACTTTCAAGTACCTTGCACGGTACCTTCCCAGTCAACTGAGGACTTTGGAGGATGAGTTACAACAAGCCAAGAACTCCATTCAGGCTGGCAAAACTTTTATTCCCAGCTCTACATGTCCTTGACAAAGGGGATTACAAGACCTATATTAGGAACAGAATAAATTAATAGCGTCTTAGGTTTTCCTGAACTATGCTCCTATTCTGCCTAAGCCTCATGCTCTGAGGAGTTTACACTATTGAGGAGATAATTCCCTCCATTGAATTCTCAGTCTGAAACCTTTGTCAGTGGATTGAATAGGAAAAACAGTTACAAAGGTAATTTGAAGGTGCCTTACTATTGCCAACACTCAGCAGTCACCCAGAGCAAAATTGGGACAGAAGTGTTATCTTTTCACTTTTCTCTTCCCAGTCCTTTCCTTCTTCAGAATTCTATCCCTCTCAATCCCCCCTCAAAACCAGCTCTTAGGAAATATATCCCTTAGGTACCTCCTTTACCATAGGCTTTTAATTCTTAAGATTTACAACTCTTAAGATTTATTATATTCCCTAAGTGTAGAATAAGATACTTTGGAATTTTAGTCCTCCTCTGTTGAGGATAGAGGACTTTAAGGAGTGGGGGAGGTAGGGGGAGCATAGGAGCATCCTCCCTGACCAACTGTAATCATTAACACTAGCTACCATTTGATAACCTCCTTAAGAAATTCTATTAACCTTATTGAGATGTAAATTAGGAGGAGCTCTACTTTCTATTAACAAAAAAGGGAACAAGCATTTTATGTTTGAGTGTTGCAAATTACTGTTATTAATCACACCAGGCCAAATTCAAACTGGGAGTGGGGTGTGGGTGATAAAGAAAAGATGGTACCTGGAGTCTGTAACTTTTTGCCATTTCAAGGTCACTGGTAAAATGGACCAAATTGGGAGAGGGTACAATTTTATACTATTTGCCTTTCTTTGTATCCTCAGCTCTGGAATGCTTTTTGACATTATGGAAGTACATAATACAGACTTTTTGCCTTAACTCGATTTTACTGTCAGTGAGAACCTCAAAAAAGCAGTGAGAACTTGGGGATTCTTGCTTTTATCTTCCTAAGCCCTGAAAAGCTGGGTTTGTCCAGTTGAGGACATTGACCTAGAATGTTGTCCTATGAGATTCTTCAAGTTGAAACTATCTGAGCACTATGGAGTAATCTGAATATCAAGGAGATATGGGTAATGACCTCTAAAACAATAATAGGTCACTATGTCCCTTTGGTGATTTTTCTGCTTTATAGGATATTTAATATATTTACATTTATGTCTAGTAGAATGTTGACCCTTTGAGGGTAGAGATAGTGTTACTATTATGCTGCCTGGGACAAGAATTTTCTCATAAATGCTTATGTCTTGTCAATTTTTGTCCTTTATTTAGTGTATCTTCAGGCCTCTTTTGTGGATTGAAAAAAGCCTTGGAGTCAGGAAGATTTGAGTTCAAACACTTACTAGCTGTATTTAACCCTGGGCAAATTTCTTAACCTCTCACAGTCTCAACCTCCTCATGGAGGACAATAATAACACCTACTTCCTAAGGTTAAGACTCAACAAATATAAGTGTTTTACAAACTTTGAAGGCTTTAGAAATGCTAGCTTTTAACAAATTTCTGTACATGGAGAACAAATTAATTTTAATGTTGATTTAATAAAAATGTCAGCCTTCAGCTCTATCAATGGGTGTGGCTGATTTATGGAGTAATAACAATAAGAGCTTTGAAAGATGAGCAGACATAACTTAATAGAGTTATTCATGTCTGGAGGAAGTATCCAAGTTCATGATATCATAGATCCATCAAAGTGAAGTAAGAATATAGGGAAAAAATTCTCAATGATAAAATCAAATGCTAATACAATTGTATCCTGTTTGAATAAAACCAGATCTGATAAATAAAGAAGGAGGAAACTGGACCTTTGACCCAAGAAAGGGAATTTGGAGAATTCAGACAGTACCACCTGGAGTGGCTCATTGCTTTAACATGTTGCAACCATGGGGACAGAAGTATACCATAT
This sequence comes from Macrotis lagotis, assembly GCF_037893015.1. Lineage (NCBI taxonomy): Eukaryota > Metazoa > Chordata > Mammalia > Peramelemorphia > Peramelidae > Macrotis > Macrotis lagotis. The sequence continues at coordinate 130,117,304 of NC_133663.1, read as the reverse complement.
CTTTATAGCCATATTGGTAGTAGTTTCATTTTTTAGTGGTAATTTTATCCAGGATCATTTCTTCCCCTTCATTACTGATACTGATACAAAAATAGCTAGTTATGATTCTGTTTAATATACTCCAAAATCTAAGAGCTTTTGTTAGTATCCTTTATGTTACATGCAGGTAGGCAGGCATGTTTTATCAGGGTTATAATTTGAAAATGGCAAAACAAATATATTTTTATAACTATCTGTCCATCCATCCATCCATCCATCCATCCATCCATCCATCCATCCATCCATCCATCCATCCATCCATCTTTCTATCTATAAATCTCAGAGTGTTTGTGCTAGAAGGGACCTTATACATCATTTACATTTAATTCAATTTCCTCATTTTCCAGATGATGAAATTGTGACTCAAAGCTGTGAGTCCCACAGCTTATTTGTTTTTGGAACTAGGCCTTGAATCCAATTCTTATGGTTCTAAGTCACCTATTTTTCTCATCTCACTCTGCCTATTCCTTCTTTTTTTGTCTATTCCAGAATATCAATAGGAGTTCACCTCTTGATTTGCCATAGAGTTTCTTTAATAATTAAGCTTTCTTGATACATTGAAATTGTGATTCAGTTTACTAAACTTGTTACTGCATAAAGCATTTAGAATTGAAAAAGGATGATGGAAATTAATTTAGATTTTTTTTTACAGTTTTTTTAATATTAAGATAGTTTCCATAGAAGAAAAGTGACTGATAGCAGATTTAGTACTTTCCCCACTATCTTATAATGCTTCACCACAATTTTTTGATGATGTATCTATTATAGGCATATTGACATTCTTACTGTAAATCAAGTCAGAAGATTCAAGTAAAGCTGTATCTAAACAGAAAGGATTGGCTCTTCTTAGGTAGGCAAATAAAGGAATCAATGGAATTGGTTTCACCATGACCAAAAGCAATAGGATATATCATTTTTCTTTTCTATCTCAGTTCTCTTCATGACTTAGTTTAAAATTCCAACTCCTACTTGAATTCTTTCCTGCTTCCATTTTTCTCCCCACATTACCTCAAATCTATTTTTAATAGCATATGTCTATATATAGGCATGGCTTTTTCTCTGCTAGATTATAAGCACCTTAATTTTTCTTTGATTTAAAAAAATTTCTGTTATTTCAAGGATATTTATGATGAATATAAACAAGAAGACCATTCTGAACTTAATTATAGTTTAAATGTCACATCTCTTCAGAAAGAAGTAGAAAGAACTTAAGAAATTGATGAAGTTTTAAAAACTAAATCAGAAATGTATCTTTGTACTTGGTAATATTATAAAGGTGGGCACTAGGCAAAAAATATGCTGAAAAATATGTTTCAAGATTGAGAAATGAAAAATATGAGAAGTTTGTAGACAGTTCAGAAATCATATCTATATCATGAATGTTTTTTAAAAGGAGAAAGTTAGAAGGTGCTACAAGGGATAAGCTCTGAAGAGCATAAAATATATTTATCTTCACAGAAAGTTTCTAGGTTAATTTGAGTTTACAGACTAATTGATTACCAGTATCAAGGATGGATAGGCTCCTCTTTAAGTCTTTCTTCCAAGTTACCCAAGAGATGAAGTGGCAGAGTATATGGAATGATAAACTCAAAGCTGGAAGGACCTGGAATTAAGACCTGCCTCTGAAACAAACCAGCTCTGTAATCCTAGGCAAGTTTTATTTCCTGCACTAAACTCTTGTAGACAAGGGATGTATTTTGGTTGAGTAAATTTCTTATACTAATGAAATCACAAATCAGCCCCTGTCCCTATCCTATATGTTATTTCCTAACTTGGAAATCCTTGATGGAGGGACAATGAGGGAAAAAATGGTGAAAAGCATCAGGGTAGAAAAAGATGGCTATAGATGACATGGCAAGAAACTCTAATAAGTGACATCATCCTAAGAGTATTGTTGAAAATGGAAGAATTTATTGGAAAATGGAATAGATTTGCTACAATTTCTGTAGTAGTCTGTTCTCAGCATCAGTAACTTTGATACCACCACATCTTGTAATGATCTGATGCCTGAGAAAAAAATGATGCTTGATATGATGAAGCTGGAAATAGTGAATGTGCCAGTTCAGGCTCACATTAAAGAAGACTTCTCTGGAGATTACACAATTTTGAAATCATTAAGGAATTGAATTTTTATATTGAAGGAAAAAATCCAAATGATTATAATAGGTCTTAGTCCTAGAAAATGATCCAGAGGGCATCAACTGCTTTTTAATCTCTTAAAAATCTTTGATAACGAATTGCAAATGTATTTAGGGCATTCTTGATGAAAACAAAAGAAGGAAGTGCCACATCTCTACTGTTATATATATATGAAAGTATATTCCAGGTCCAAAAGTGGGGCAATGAATCCAGGAGGCTAATTTGACAGAAAGATTCTATCTCATTTAGAAAACTCTGGAGCTGTTCTTAGATACACAAACTCATCTAATACCAATATTTCTCCAATTATGCTATGGACATGAATCATGGAACGGTAGAGTTTACAAAGAATCAAATTGTGGATACACCCATACATTTGATGCTGGAAGGGACTTAAAGATTCATGAAGCATATTTATTCAATTTACAGATAAGAAAACTAAGGTTCAGATGTTAAGTGATTCACCCAATGTCACACAGATTGAGCATTCAAATATCTCATCTCTTATGACTCCAAATTTGCTTCTTTGTATTAAACCTTGAAGCATCTGTTAGTACTAAAGGCTGTAGCATATGACTTATGATGACTTGCATGAAAAGAGTTGTGTAAAAAGTAACATTCAGGAAATGAATAATTGGCAGAGGAAGTAGACCAGTCATGTAGCAAGAGTAAGTAATAACAGAAAAACAGCCTGAAAGAGTCAAAGAAACATAAAATATTGAAAGACTTGAAAGAAAGATTCTACTAAATTGTGAGATTACTTAGAAAGGATCTATGTGAAAGCATGAACAAGAATTGCACAGAATAAAATACAAATGGGTTGTGATCCAGGGGAGAAGGGTGGTACCCATATATTTGAGATCAAAGATATGTTGAAGTATAATAATTATTTTCTTGGTGATGGTATCAGCTACTGAATGAGGAATGGTCATAGATTGAAAATTCATCATCAAGTGATCAGTCTAGTTAATAAGCCTTGCTTGTGCTAACTTATTCTATGGTTTGGGTAATTTTCAAAGCTTTTACATTGTGGTAGAATCTGATAGAAGTTACTCTTTACTGACATAGCTTTCAGGAAGTCAAAGTATCTTCCAGATCACTAGACCACCACAATCTTTGAGGAATCAAATTATTGATAATCTGAAGTCCAGGAAAGAGACTCTAGGTGGGTGTTAGTAGGTTGTAGTATGTTATTATCAGCAATTTTTATGCAAGATATCATGTTAAAAAACACCACCACCAAGGATATATAGGACTGGAAAAAGATGTAGATTAGTCTTCTAAAAGTGAGAGAAGAGGTAAGCTAAGTGATATACTGGAAAGCATAAAACATTAAAAGAATAAAAGGCAGCTCTCTAGCATATTGGTAAGTTCTCATTGGACGTTTTGCTGAAGAATATGACTAAGAAATACATAAGGTATGAATGTCTAACTTCTGTTATTTACAGAGGAGGAAGGGGATCATATGGATCCATCAATGTATACCTATTTCATAAAGCAAGATGTGTGTGAATGTTGGATAAATTACTGTAGGATTATCTTAGGAGCAGCTAGGTGCTGCAGATAGATCACTGGCCCTGGAGTCAAGAGGAACTGAGTTCAAAATCTGGAACTTAGACACTTGATACTATCTATGTGACCCTGGGCAAGTTGCTTAACCTCAATTATCTTGACAAAAAAAGAAATATCATATATTTTATATTAAGCATGATGCCATGTTTCTTTTTGGTACATAACTTTTGAGAGATCACTAGGCTTCAAGTTCTATTTGTATCTAATTTTAGAAACTTTCCTATTTTTGGTGAAAACACTTTATTTGCATGTAATAACCTTGGTCTTCCTTCTCAAATATGTCAAAGCATAGTTTCCTTTTCCTCTATTGTCAGTCACTTACTAGAATTATTCATTGCTCTTTCAGACTCCCTGGATGGATGAGTATATACCTATTAGTCAAATTGCAAATTTCAAGGTACAAAATTATGTGTCATATTCAGTTGATCTAACTATTAAGTGATAGTATATTATCAGGCTTGTGGTATGCACACAACAGGATTAAAGAAGATGTATACTAAGAGGGTTCATTAAACCTCCCTTAGTTTAGTTTTGGTCCTGAGAAACAAAAAAGTTTGTGTAATAGCAGGAAACCAGAAGTACAGCTGGTTAAGAATGACACCCCTTTCCCCCATGATTAGGGAGAGAACTAAGAAAATTGATGCCCTTAAAAAAGGACCAACATAGAAGAAGAAGAAGAAGAAGAAGAGGAAGAAGAAGAAGAAGAAGGGAAGAAGAAGAAGAAAATCTCAATACTTTTAAATATATGTTTAAACAAACAATTATGAGTATGTTTTTTTAAAAAAAGATAAAAATCATTGGTAGAATTTCCTTTGTTTTCTGTGGTTTAATTTCTACATCCCTCAACTATTTTAGCTGTTTCTGTTATATCTTCCCCTTTGAGGAATCACAAAACTTATATACCCTTGGAAGAGTGGGTCTTTCTGATAGGTGGAAATCAACTCTTATTGTTTAACAATTAATGAGAAAATGAACATTATAATGAGATGTGAACCTTTTTAATGAGGAGATATGGCTGATGATATCACTCATAGTACTCTGTCCAGATCATCTCTAGCACTGAACAATCTAGACCAAGGGATCTACCCCTCACCCATACCTGTCTCAGTAGGACCAATAGGCAGAATTCACCTAGATTAGATTCTCTTTGTCAGTTTTTTCCCCCTGGAAGGGGTAAGAATTCTACATAAATAAGATAGTCTAGATAGGGTAGATTTTTGGAGCAAGGTCTGAAATCTCCTTGAGAGATTGAACTTTGAATGAAAAAATAGAAAACAAAACAAACCTGACTTCCCCTCCCCCCATATTAACTGGTTATTAATATGAAACAATTATTTCCTTCATTATCAATTATATATTTGTTACAGTACTTTTTCTTTGTTTTTTTTTTAGTTTTTTGCAAGGCAATGGGGTTAAGTGGCTTGCCCAAAGCCACACAGCTAGGTAATTATTAAGTGTCTGAGACCGGATTTGAACCCAGGTACTCCTGAATCCAGGACCGGTGCTTTATCCACTGTGCCCACTACAGTACTTTTTTAAAAAAAATTTTATTTAAGGCATTAGGGTTAAGTGACTTGCTCAAGATCATACAGCTAGACCAGTATTAAGTATCTGAGGCCACATTTGAACTCAGGTCCTCCTGTCTCCAAGACCAGTGCTCTATCCACTGAACCACCTAGCTGCCCCAGTTACTGTACATTCTAAAGATATAATTATTTCTTCATCTCTTTGCCACTTCCACTGTAGTTTTCAAAATGATACCTTAGTGGCCTTCTAAGTATCTAACTAATTATCAGGGAAAAACTTTAATCCTGGAGAATGCATGGCTTATTAAATACAGAATGGTGTTTGCAGAATCTTCAGTTCATATTCTCTTAAGAGTTATATAACCAGTGATGACAATCCCCACAGTGTTTACATTACTAATTCTTTTTTTTTTTTTTAGATTTTTGCAAGGCAAATGGAGTTAAGTGGCTTGCCCAAGGGCACACAGCTAGGTAATTATTAAGTGTCTGAGGCCAGATTTGAACTCAGGTACTCCTGACACCAGGGCTGGTGCTCTATCCACTGCACCACCTAGCTGCCCCACATTACTAATTCTTGAAGCAAAAAAATATGGATTTTTCAAGACAATTTCCTTAAGTCTTTATAATCACCAAATAATAATCTCTGAGCATAAGGAGCTCAGCAAAATTTGACTTCCAACCAGAGGAAAGAGTAAAGTTTTCTTTTTTAGTCTCATGCTGACACTTTTTACCTAAGATGCATTGATAAGTTTTGTCAACCTACATTTTCACATTATAATAATAAGCAGGTGAAAGGGGAGTCAAGGGAAAATGTGAACTAATTTTAGGAAAAAGATCCTTAGTACAAGTTGGAACTTTTGATGCAATTGAGATAACAACCATGGTGTTACAAATTAAAATCAGTTTATCATATGTTCTGTTAATCTGCAAGAGTTTCTTAAGCACCTACTATGAGTGAGTGATTTTGCCAGGTGCTGGGGATGCAAAAAAGAAAATAGTTTCTGGCTTTCAGGAGTTTATTACATCTTGAGGGAAAAAAATGACTCATATAGATGAATTCAAAATTTATGCGAATTAAATTGAAGGGGCAAAAGACAAAAAAAAATTTAAATATTGATATTTTGAACATACTTCTCAGCAGTAAAAAAGATGCCTTTGAGTCTTTTTTTTTAAAGCCTGCAATGTTACCAAATATAGTAATGTTTGGAAAGAAATCAGAAGATGAGTTTCAGAAATTCTTTTGCATACTTTACAGAAGAGATAGATCTGGTTAAAAGATATTTGAGAAAACAGAATGTTTATGGTTTAGAGACATTTCGATGGAAGACCATTAAATTATTGCAGCTTGCATATTACCATTTTGTATAATTTATTTTGTCATTTCCCAGGGACAACTATATTTCCTGATATGTTTTCCTTCTTTATCAACAGTTCTGACCTTGTAGACTAGACCATTTAATTTTACATTTGCACAAATTTTGCTAAGCATCAGCACTCAAATCTTTGTACCTAATTGAACTAGATGACTTTATTTAATAATTTAGTAAAGAATGGGGTGAGGGAGGAAAAGTGACAAATAGTGGGTTGAAAATTTTAAAAATTCTCATGAACAAAAAATTTTTAAAATATAAAAAAGTAAAAATGCAAATTTAACTGACATAAAAATGGTTATATTTGGTTAGGGAGCATAGTCTAAAAGAAAGAAAATTGAATAGGATTGAGTTACTCTTTGGTTTTTGTACTGAATCTTTCTGAACCTTTGTGTATTGTTTAATATGCCTACTTTAACTTTGGGTATCCCCTCTCAAGTTCCCTCTTGCTTTCTTCATGGTAGCCAGTCTTCTACTTCTTTGCTTCACCTACACCTGATCTTTCTCTTGAGTACTCTAAAATACAGAATTAGTCTTTACTTTAAATCTCAAATTAAAAATCTAAAAATCCATTTCCTCCAGGCCACTTACATAAAATTCTTTTAAACTGTTAAAAACTTATTAAATGTTAATCTGTTGGCCTTTCCTGGCCTTCAAAGACTTAGCTGAAAGGGGGGGTATATTTGAGAACTTTTTGGAAGAAGAAGGAAAAATCATGGTAATTATTGGTTATTGATTTTTATAATTATGCGTTTGGGGAGACTTTTAGACAAATTTAAGATCTGTGCTCTATACAGTGACCTTGGAGTCAGGGGGTCTTGAGTTTGAATCCAGAGTCAGATACTTGACTGTTACTAGCTGCATAACCTTGGGCAAGTCACCTAACCCGATTGCCTCCCAAGAAGGGTCATCTCCAGTTGTTTGATTCATGTCTGGTCATTGACCCAGATGGCTCTGGAGGAGAAAGTGATATTGGTGACTTAGCACAGCACCACCACACTCAAATCCAATTCATGTGGTTTTCTTGGCATCATCTCCCTGATATCCATGGTCTTCTTCAAAAATGAAGGACAAATATTAAATACAATCCAAAGGAGTATAGAGGAATTATAAAGAAAGTACAAGGTAGATCCATGGACAAAGGGATTATTCCGGGCTTCATTGCACCATGACGTCTCTTCATGTGCTCTATTATTGTCTTTGTTATGATGTAGTTGAGTAACAGTCATGGAGGACCATATACAAATTCAAATGAGTTAGGGTTGGAGGCCCAAGAAAGGCCACATGCCCATGTAGGAAGGAGGAGATACTTCACCTGAGTCTGGAAGAAAGCTAAGATTCTCATAGGCCAAAGTGAGGATTTAGAATGATTTGATTATCTGAACTTAAAATAGTTGTTAATGACTCAATGTCAGTGTTTGACTCTATACTACTGTACAGTTTTATCAGTCACTTGGATAAAGGTGTGTTTGCCTCGTTTGTGTTTCTTTCTAATCATATTCATCTATTCTTATAGTATTTCATTCCATTTTATTCATGTATCTTTAGCTAACCTCCAGTTTATGGCATTTGCTTTGTTTCCGGTTCTTTGATATCACAAAATTGCTAATAATTATTGTGATATCAGTGGGATCTTTCATCCTGTCTTCAACATCTTTGTGATATATGCACCTCTGTATCAGAGGTGATGAGCGATTGAATAACTTTTTAGTAAAATAGACTCACTACTTTCAAAGGGAAAAAAGATAAGATGAAACTGACACTAAATTTTTAAATTGTTTTTTAAAATTTAAGGCAATGGGGTTAAGTGACTTGCCCAAGGTCACACAGCTAGGTAATTATTAAGTGTATGAGACTGGATTTGAACTTAAGTGCTCCTGACTCCAAGGCCGCTGCTCTATCCACTGTGCCACCTAGCTGCCCTTACACTAAATTTTTTAAGGCACAAAACCCCACTGTTATGATGGGTAAAAAATTTGTATGGTGTCATTACACTGAGACAGATTTTATTTTACTTCTTGCATGCCTTATTAGACTAGAGATTAACTGACATTCTTAAAGGCCACTGAGCTCTAAATAGAGAGACAGAAGAGGAAAATACTTTGTGAAAAGTATATAAAGAATTGGAAATGTCCAGAAACAGAAAGGTCTGCCTTACCACTTATGAAGTAATAAGCCCTCTCCCTGAAAATGTCTATGCATAGTCTGCATGACCATTTTTCAGAAAAGTCATAGAAGTAATTATTATTTGAGAAGAGGATTGGATAAGTGACCTTTAAGATTGTATCCAGTTTCAGATTCTATTATCCTCTGGAAAGAAAAAGGAGACAAAGGGAAGTGGACCTGGAGAAAGATGCTCAAATTTGATGTTCAACTATTATGGTTCTTTCATTTGTGATGGTGAAATGCTTGGTTTATTATCCAGAGGCTTTACCACATGTTAACTGAAAGTAAATTGGAATACTTATTGGCATTTCAGCATCATTACTCCTCCAGGTGGGAGATTGAATCAATCAATCCCAGAGACCTTAGGAAGATAAAATTTTAATAGAATTTTTCACATTATTGACTCTGAGTTAGCATTTGATAACCAAAATTTTATTTTGCTATTTCATATTTAAATTCCTCTTTTGACACTTGTTAGCTATGGGACCACAACTATAGCATATTACCTTTTGCGACTAAACTTAAGTTTAGCACACTTTATTTTATTGCACTTTACTGTACTTCACAAATACTGTTTTGTTTTCTTTTTTCAAATTGTAGGTTTGTGGCAATCCTGCCTCGAGCCATCTATTGGTGGCATTTTTTCCCAACAGCATGTGCTCACATTGTGTGTTTCTATCATATTTTAGTAATTCTCACAATATTTCACACTTTTTCATTATTATTATAATGCATGTTTAGTGATCTGTGATATTAATATTGTAATTATTTTGGGATGTCATGAACTGGGAACTTAATCAATAAATGTTGTATATGTTCTGACCAGTCTACCAGCTAGCCAATTGCATTTTTCTCCTTCTCCTTGTGTCTCCATATTCCCTGAGAAACAACAATATTGAAGAATATTGCATAAATTTAGTTGATAAAAAAGTGGCAGGGTTTGAGAAGATAAAGTCCAATTTTGAAAGTTCTACTGAGTAAAATGCTGTCCAACAGTATCACATGATACAGAGAAATCTTTCATGAAAGGAGTCACAGTTGATGCAGTAAATTTTGTTGTTCCATTTTAAGAAATTACCACCTTCAGCAACCACTACCCTCATTAGTCAGCAGCCACAGACATCAAGGAAAGACTATCCACTAGAAGAAAGTTTACAACTTGCTGAAGGCTCAGATGATATTTAGCATATTTTAGCAATAAAATATTTTTAAATTAAGACATGTACCTTGTTTTTTAACATAATATTATTGCACACTTAATCATTTTTAGTATACTGTAAATGGTAGTTTAGTATAGTATTATAAATATAATTTATAGTATAATATAAACATCATATGCACTGCAAAACCAAAATATTGGTGTGACTTGCTTTATTGCAATATTTGCTTTATTGTGGTGGTCTGGAACTGATCCACAACATTTCTGAGGTATGCCTGTATAATATTTATCTATTAAGTTATATAAGGGTTAAAACCAGGAAGCTACATATTATTGAAGTATAAATTTATTTTGTATTGATAATGCTTATGCATTTCTATTGAATGTTTTATTCTAAAGCAAAGTATAAAGAGGACACAAGTTTACAGATATATTGCTAGATAATGCTATTATTCTATGTAGTTATTTTTTTGGGCAACATGATTGAATCTTTGATATAGCCAAATTGGAATAATTAAAATGATAGGTCACATTTTTATAAGCTTTTAGAGGTAGCCGGTGATGCAGTGGTTAGAGCACTATGGCTGGAGTCAGGAAGATTTGAGTTTGAATCTGGTCTTAGCCACTCAATGGGAATGACATTGACAGCATGTGAAGGTGAAATGAGATAATAGTTATTTTAAAAAGTGCCTGGCTTTAAATAAATGCTTGTATTCCTTTCAGTTCCCTTCCCTTTTAAGGTTTGCAAGGAACCTGACAGGAGGGAAACATGAGGATACTGAGTATCAGAGAAATTAAGATACTCTGTGTGTGTGTGTGTGTGTGTAGGGGCACCTTGGGGTTAAGTGACTTGACCAAGGTCACACAACTAGATTTGAACTCAGGTACTCCTTCCACTGTACCATATCTATTACTTATTCATCATATTAAAAAATTTATTAATAATTTGTTGTGTCAAGGTGGCTAGGTGGTACAGTGGATGGAGCACCGTCCCTGGAGTCAGGAGTACCTGGGTTCAAATCTGGTCTCAGACACTTAATAATTACCTAGCTGTGTGGCCTTGGGCAAGCCACTTAATCCTGTTTGCCTTGCAAAAACATAAAAAAAAAGAATTTGTTGTGTGCAGAGCACTTTGATGGGACTGAAAGAGATAGAAAATTTAGGTAAATCTGTCTTTAGGAAATTTATAATCCAGGATAAAATACATGTAAAAATAGCTACATAGCAGCGATGATTGTAAACAAAGTTACCTGAGTTTTAAGGTATTCTAGGATTCTACAGCTACATAAAATTGTAGCTCATAAGTTACCACCAATGTGGTAATTATTAAAGTGAAAGCATTTAATGAAATAGAAGAAAAGCAGCAACAAAATATTTACCCCATAAATCTGGCGCATAATCTACCATAAATATACATACAATATGTGGGAAGAATGAGAAACATGTAGAGGCAACTCAAGGCTCTGTTTTCTGTATTCATTTTGCTTCTCCTCTGGACCTGTTTCATTCTGGTCTTGTAAGACATAGTCTCTGTCAGGTTCTAAGATCCTGTTGAACATTAGTTGGTTGAATTCCATCAAAGCTGCCAAGCACGACTCTGGGTTATCACAAGGTTATGGAGCTTTTCTATCTCCAGGGATAGCTGCAGTTCTCAAATGAGGTATAAACCTTTTCCAGAGAGGAAGAGTAGACATTTTTTTTTGCTATAGGTCTTTTTAAAAAGTCAGAGCACACACCCTATTTCCACCAACCTTGGTTGGAATGAATGTCATCATTGGTGAGAAAGATGACACCAGATACCAAGTTCTTCTATCATAAAGTACCCTGACTAACCATGTTTTCAGATTTATTGTTTTATTTTTAAACTCTATTTTCATGTTCCCATTCAACATAGGACCAGGACATCTATATTACTGTTGCTTAATTTCTTCTAGAGATGATGTGTTCCCAAATTCATATGTGGCTTGGCCCACAAAGCTGTGTGGGTGTGACATATTGAGTTCATTTTGAGGACCCAAAATGCTTTGCATATACCACACAAATTAGTCTAAGGAAGCACAAAAACTGAACTGGGAGGTCAAGATAATTTTCTATTTCCTGTCTAGCTTCAATCCTACCCTTTTTTGAATTTATGTGTGGCCAACAGATCTCTCTAGGCTTTGAGCCTAGTCTACAAACTTAACATATAATAATTCATGAGAGGTGCAAAGTGTTATTTGAGGTTTGAGGGGAGAGGTTCATTACTAATTGAAAAAAATTAGTCTTTTTTTTTTAGCAACATTTACATTTGATTTAAACTCAATTCATTTTGATGGAGCAGAGCTCATAAAAAGACTCATATCACATCTACACTATTCCTGGGTTTTATGCTGGGATCAAAAGTGGTAACTATACTTAAGTCTTTCTGTTTCATGGATCCTTAGATGTCTCAACCTCAAAATACTGCTCAGTTATTCCTGAGGAGAGTTGTTGGAATATGAAATTAATGAACAAATATTGATTAATTAATTATCTGTGCAATGTTAGGATCTGGAAATGTAAGGACAAAAGTGAAATGGTTCCTTCTTCCCCTCCAATGAGCTTATCTGAGAGATAAGATATTATTATAGTTAAAATAGATCCAAAGTAATTTTGAGGGCGAGGGAATTAATAGCTATATGAAGATCGCAAAGGACTTCATGTAGAAGCTGATCTTTAAGACTTGAATGGGACTAGGGATTCTAAGACAGAAATGAGAAGAAATGAATGAGGGACAGCATCAATATGAAGGTGGGAAATGGAGATATATGTATGAGAAATAATATAACCAGTTAAAGTGGATCATAGAGTAAAGAGGTAAAAGTAAGAAGGTTGGAAAGGTTGGGCAGGTTGTGAAAATCCACAAATACCAAGCAAAGTTTATATTTGATTCTGGAATGAAGAGCCCTTGGAGTTGCTAATGGTGAGACCTGGGCTTTGGGGAAAAAATGCAGGTTGCTGAGTAAAAGATTAGGCTAGAATGAGGAAAAGCATGAGGCATGGAGACCATTCAAAGGCTTCTGTCATAGCATGGTGGAGACATGATGAGGATCTTTGAACAGAGATAAAGGAACATATTTCAATAATTTGAACAGTAGAACTGGCAGGAATTGGTAACATTGGATATATGAGATGAGGGAGGAGTGGAAAGAGTTAATGCAGCTTTCCATGGAGCTTGACTTATACTCTCTGTGTTTTCCTTAGAATAAATAAGTCCTTATCATTTTTTCATCGATAACTTCTTTGCACATTATAGGCCTTTTCTAGTTAGATCTGTAGCTTTTCTATAGTGAAATCAATGGCAACTATCTTTTGCTAAGGGGGTTTATTGGATTTAAGGTTGTTAGTGATTTGATATGAAATGTTCCTAGGTGAACTTGTAGTTGATATTTAATATTAAGCATCTTCTCCTTTCATTTTTTGTGTTTATTTTTCCTGTCTGCTGATACAGCCTACTATTTATCACACCGATGTTTAGCAATCTAAAGACAACTTAATATGACAGAGAATGTTGATGCTCTGGTTGTTCACTATGGTTTCATTTCAGATTTCTTTTAGTCTTCTTTTGCTCTAAACTTATAAAGAAAATCAAATCAGAAAGCATGTATCGAGTAATATTAATATCTTACATTTATATGGTCATTTGCAATTCCAAGAATTTGGATATCCATTACTTCATATGACTCTCAATAATCCTCATTTACAGATGAAAAACCTAAGCTTTGAGGGGTGATTGCTTATGAATGGTTAATAAGTGTCAGAGCTGGGACTCAAACTCAAGACCTTCTGATTTTAAGTCCAATTTCCTTTCTAGGATATCTTGAGTACCTATTTTATGCAAAACATTGTTTAAGGTTCAATGGAAGGACATAAGGATACACAAATGTTCTCTAAAGGAACTTAGTCTAGTTAAGTGATGATTCAAGAGATTAACAAAAACATAAGACACCAAAGTGGAAGATAGTAAAGGGAAATATGATTCTCAGGTGAGTGCTAGAGATACTAAAGGTTATGAATTTACAGAACTTTATTGGATTGAGAAGATATCCTTGAAAAATGATCTTCTTGTTTCATCTTCAAATGATAAGAAGTTTTAAACACTTCTTGATACAGATCCAAAGAAGAAATTACTTTGAATTCGAATAGTATAAATGACTTTCTTGAAGACATAAGATTTCAAAGAAGGTGCATGATTTTTGTAAACAAAGAACAGCTAGTCATTTTACATGACATGAGCCATGTGAGAAAAGGGAGAGAAGTAGGAATGTGTATGGAGTACTTAGCAAGTACAGGAATTAAATTTATTTAAGTATTGATCTAATTGGGACTGAATGGAAAGTAAGTTGGGGGCTCTGATGATTGAAGGCTTTGAGAGAAGCTGAACAATGAAGAGCTAGTAATATCACCCAGGAAGTAAGATAATTTGGTGGCAACCAGTGGGAATTTAGGAAGGAGAGTGAATGAAACTTGGAATATTCAAATTATTGATTCTAAAGGCAAAGGAATAAAATTCCTTATAATGTGATTTTGACTTTCTGTAAAGAAATTTGAAACTATCCACCCAAAGTTACTAAACTATGCATACATTTGGATCCAGCTATGCCATTCATAAGCTTTTACCCCAAAGACATCAGAGTGAAGAAAAGGATTTATATGTAGGAAAATATTTATAAACTTTGACACTAAAAGGGAAAGCTCCTATTGGGGATAGCTAAAGAAATCATGGTATATGAATTCAGTGGAATAGGAGGCTATAATAACTGATGAAACAGACAATTTCACAGGAAATTGGGAAGACTTCTATGAATCAATGCAGAGTGAAGGGAACAGAACTAGTAAAAATCATACAATGACAATACTAATAATAAAATTATAGAGGAAAAGCATCTTTAAAAGACAGTAGAAAGCTCATCAATGGAATAATAAGCCATCAGTCCAGAAGACTGAAGATGAATTTTCCCATTCATCTCCTACCTGAGAGGTGATGGACTTAAAATGCAGAATTATATATTTGTTTTTTATGACCAATGTGAGAATTGATTTTGTTGAACTATGTATATTTTTAAGGGCTTTTTCATTTAAAAATTGTTCACTGGGAATGCAGTGAGAGAGAGATGATTATAAAAATATCAATGATAAAGAAATTTAAAAAGAGAATAATGGGGGTGGCTAGGAGGTGTAGTGGATAGAGCACTGGCCCTGGAGTCAGTAGTACCTGAGTTCAAATCCGGCCTCAGACACTTAATTACCTAGCTGTGTGGCCTTGGGCAAACCACTTAACCCTATTGCTTTGCAAAAACCTAAAAAAAAATAAATAAAAAGAAAAAAGAAAATAATGGCTTCCAAAGATAGTTCTTATAAACTAGAGATTCATTGGAGGTGATAATAAAATTTGCTCAGCATTCCTTCAAAGATTCATTGTAGGAATCCTTTAGACACAGAATTTTTTTTTAAGAAAGATTTTATTTATTTTGGGTTTTATAATTTTTCCCCTTATCTTGTTTTCCTTCCCCCACTCCACAGAAGGCAGTCTGTTAGTCTTTACATGGTTTCCATGATATACATTGATCTAAGTTGAATATGATGAGAGGGAAATCATGTCCTTAAGGAAGAAAAATAAAGTATAAGAGATAGAAAAATTATATAATAAGATAACAAATTTTCCCCTAAGTTAAAGGTAATAGTCTTTGGTCTTTGTTTAAATTCCACAATTCTTTCTTTGGATACAGATGGTATTCTCCATCACAGATAGCCCCAAATTATCCCTGATTGTTGCACTGATAGAATGAGAAAGTCCATCAAGCTTGATGTTAGGGTGTACAATGTTTTTCTGGTTCTGCTCATCTCGCTCAGCATCAGTTCTTGCAAATCCTTCCAGGCTTCTCTGAATTCCCATCCCTTCTAGTTTCTAATACAACAATAGTGTTCCATGACATACATATAACACAGTTTGTTAAGCCATTCTAGACACAGAATTTTGTATTCAAGTGGATCATAAAGACCCTCTTGTCCCATATCCCTCATGACCATTTTATAAATCAGGAAATAGCTTAGAGATTTGTTCTGTTAAATGATTAAATCAAGTTAATATATCTAGTTCACACCGGAGTGGGCTATCTCATCATAGAAAAGAAAGGATTCCCACACCCCTTGCTTCTATTGTTACATAAATATTCCATGCTAAAAACATTTGAAATGTTGGAAAACTTGTGGAACTCAAATAGGGACATTTTTTTCCAGTTAATTAGTAATTGTCCAAATGAGATTTATTGATCAAGAATCTCTTTTGCAGAGTGAAGGGGGATATACCTTCAATATTCTACCCAGAAGTCTCTTTTAACATCAGAGTCTAGAGAGAATAATAACTGGTGGGGGATTGTCTATAATTTTCTGGGCAATGGTAGACATTATTTGAACCTCAGAGAGCCATAAACTAGGACTTGTGGGAGAAGTTGTAGGGAAACAAATTTTGAATTCATTGTTATGAATTTTCTGAACAAACAACAACAAAAAACTAGACCTATCCACAAATAGGGGAAAAATCTTCCTAATGGAGTAGTAAGTTCCCTGTTGTTGGAGATGTTGAGAGACTGACCATTTATCACAGATAGTGAAAAGTTTCAGTCTTTGTCAAGAGAATAAGAATCAATGATTTCTAAAGGCTATTTTAACTAAGATTCTATGAATCTAGTCGAGAAGTTCTAGGTATGGGGGGTGGGACAAATATATGCTTGTGTTTGAAGGCAATTTACAACATAGAGGGAGAAAACACCTGGGGGAAAAGGGCCTGAACCAAGCTATGCTGGTAAAGAGAATACCCTGCTAGGATTAAGCCAAAGAATTGCTTAGTGTAACCCCAAAGGAACTAGACAGAAATCTTGGAAACAGAGGCTGGAGGATACTTTCACATATAGAGCAGTGTTAATTTGCATGATAGTATTTTGTCCCTTATAAGGTACCTCCTGTATAAGGATATTCTGCATTCCATTAAATTAGCTTTTATTAAATGCCTACTATTTTCACTCTACTGATAT
The DNA here is from genome assembly GCF_037893015.1 of Macrotis lagotis. Lineage (NCBI taxonomy): Eukaryota > Metazoa > Chordata > Mammalia > Peramelemorphia > Peramelidae > Macrotis > Macrotis lagotis. Next base: position 130,100,281 of record NC_133663.1, on the reverse strand, counting down.
GTGGGAGACATAAAGTATTTGGCAAGGTATAGTTCTTGTTAACAAGTATAGAGTGTATAGTTTAGGGGAGGGATATATTAAAAATAGCTATAATCCATGATATTTCCATAAGAGTTTTGTAAGCAGAGTGATATAAAAGATCAGTCTGGATTGGGGTCAGGGGTAGGTTGGAGAATTGCAGAAGTCTTCCTAAAGTAGATGGAATTTGAGTTGGTCTTTTGAGAATGGAAAGAAGACCTTTATAAGGAATGTAGATTTCTCTGACAAATAACCATCTTGCCTCTATTTGAACACTTATAATGACAGGAAGCTTACTTCCCTATAAAATAGATACAGAAATTCCATTTTTGGATAGTTACATTTTTGAGAAATTCAATAAACATTGAACATGCTGATATGCATGGATGTGCATTCCAGGAATTTGGAATGGGGTGAGCAAAGGCATAGAGGGAAGAAAGCCAAAATTACATTTCCCTTGTAATGTAAAGGGGAAAATTTATGTGTGTTAAATGATTTTGCATTTTTGGTAGTACAGCATGTCCCAAAAGTTGTAGCATATTTTAAGCTATCAAGATTTAAGCTTTAATACTTTAATGAGTAATACTTAAGCTTTAATAGTTTAAAACTGCACTGAGACTTTTGGGACCCCCTTTATATTGCAACCTTTAGTGACTGGGCAGATCTGTGGAAGATTTACAGAAAGATATAAATGAGGATCATGTAGGATGATTTGAATGGAAAGGGGTGGTGATCTGCACTAGTGGAGGGTTTACCCACATAGAAAAGACTGCAAATAAGCAAAATTATATAAACTGCCTACTAGTCCCTGAAAGTGCCTTTATACCACTTTGGAGCATCAGGCTACCTGGATAGCCTGTAAAGCTCTAGTGTGTTCTCTCTCCCCCCCTCTCTCTCCTCCGCTCTCCTCTACCCACCCAACCATCTAAGCACACACACACACACACACGTAAATATACACACATGCATATATGACAAAAGTCTAAAAATAGTGTACATATGTCTATTCTCCATGCACACATGTACACACAACAATACACATGAGTAAACACAAACACATGAACCCATGCCATTTTGTATCCTTTCCTTGTAAGGGTCAAGTACTCAGAAAATACAGTCCCTACTGTTTAGGGACTGAACTATGTTTGTACCAGTGATGTACCAGCTGCTTTACCAAATGTGATTTTCAAATTTCACTAAGATCCTAACCCAAGCAAATTAACCCTAGTGGCTCAGGTGTCTGAAAGTCTTTTTCTACTCCTCGCCTACCCCCGCCCCCCACTTTCCTTCCCTTCCCATCATTGACATGAAATTCTGCTTTACTGTTTATTATCTATATGATGTTAGTCAAAGTTGTCTGGGCCTCAGTTTCACCATCTGTAAAGTGAGGAGAGGTTGGGGTAGATGGCTCTGGAATTTTATGACTTAGCTTGGCTTATATGTTTATGATTTTTATATTAAAAAATCTTATTAGCTAAAATAAAATCTTCATTGTTTTTTTCTATCATTTAGAGAAGAAAAAAATTCTTACTGTATTCTCAAGGAGGCATAAACCTCATTAAGATGAGTTTTTTGAGGTTATAGTCCCTACTTGTTTGATTCAATCTATAAGCCAGTAATGATTATTACCCACGCCTCTGCTCTCTCTGTATCTACTGAAAAGACCTACAGTTAGATACTATAGAGTATATCTGAAGGGTTATTTTCCCTCTAGGCTTCCCCAGAAAACAAATAGTCAGCAGAAAATAAAGAAAAGTACTTTGAAGTCTGTGTAGGAGTTAGGCAAACATAAATTATTATCTATTCTCAGTGTGAAGCAGAAATAGGCACAGGGGAAACCATTCTTATTCTTGGCAAGGGCTTCAGTGTCATAAAATGTGTTCCTTTCAGAGATTCATCTGGGCCCTTCTGACTTGGGGTCTTGGGTCTGACATCTTTGTAGGGCAGGAGAAGGATCTCAGCTCTAGCACCAATCTGTTGGGAGTTGCGCCGGCTGCAACACATTACTAAATTTAACTGTCAGGATTCTCTTTCTTCCTTGGAGGAGCAGAAATGAATTTTTCTCTGCCTTTTGTCTCTTGCCCCAAAGGAAGCCTCATGCTGGCAGCTATGGGAACTCGGTAAAAAGCCAAGCTGAGACACACCTGATGACAAAGTCCCATGGGCAATTAAAGAGATTAAGGAGAATTAAAAAAGGGAGGCTTTGTGGAATGGATGTTTTCAAAAGAGTAGAGGGACATTTATAGGCATATTTGTTAGTCAAAAACATTTCTCACCATTCATGGAAGAAATGGACTTTACTTTGCATGTTTCCAGATTTGGTCACAGTATTCCCAACTTTTATTTTGTCTGAACTGAGTGAAAGCCAATCATTTCATAGTCTTTTACAATGGATTGGGGAAAAATGAGGATGGTGCAGAATTGGGTCAGCAGGACATAGTGATAAAGTTGAGTGACTTTGGAACATTTGAGGAATAAGTAACATGTTAATACATGGTTACATCAGGTTGAACAGGTGCCTTCCTTGATTCTACCTTGGGACAACAAAATTGACCATATGAAAAATTATTTCCCATAGTGCTACAGGATTGTTTGCAGCCTATCTATGTTATATCTTTTGCTCTCTAAGGAGGCTACTGAAGAAAAAAGAAATGTATGAACTTGCCCCTTAATTTTCCATCAACATAAATTTTTGGTCAATTCAATTTGATAAGTAAAAAAACATTCATATGTAAAATTAATTTTAAAAAGATTTTGAGTTCTGAATTCTTTCTTCCCACTCATTGTGAAGACAAGAACTATAATATCAATTTTACATGTAAAATAATGCAAAACTTTTCCATGTTAGACATGTTATTAAAAAAAGCAAGGAAAAAATAAAGTGAAAAAATATGCTTCAATCTGTATTCACTCTATCACTTATTTCTTTAGAGATGGATAGTATTTTCTATCATAAGTCCTTTAAAATTTTGAAAAGTATTTATTAACCATTTGCTGTGTGATGGACACTGTTCTAGGCTGAGAGATATAAAGATAGAAAGGGAAATAGTCCATGTACATAAGAAAACAAATACTTTTTTCAAATCTGTGATTTCATTGGTACAAGAAATATTTTCTATCAATAGAGATGACAACTAATCAGTACTTTATAGTCTTGGAGAATTTAAGTGATCTATTAAGGGTTCTTTACCCAAGATAGAGAGGTTAAGAGTGACCAACAAATCAGAATGGAGAGTCTGATTAATGTACAAAGGATATCATAGCTAGGCTATCACAAAGGCTGGCCTTGAACTCCTATTTTCCTTATCCCAAGTTTTCTCTTTATCTTTCATGCCATACTATAGAAATCCTGTTAACTGGAAGAGGGATCAGGAAAGGCCTTTCATAGGAAATAGCATTTGAGTTGAACTTTCTAAATAATGTAAAACTTTTATTTGAATTTTGACAATTTGAAACATATCTTTTAAAGCAATGTTGTTAAGGCAGGACTATATGCTAATTCCTATCTATAAACTTAACATAGGCAAATTGTGAATTAGGTGACTCTTTTTCAGATCTGTCTTTCTCCAAACTCCCAACTCCACCTTGCCTTATACATATATTTTCTTCTTTGGTATCTAAAATTATCTTGCCTTTTCACTAAAAGCCAGTCCTCTGGAACAGATATTATACTTATTTACATTAATACACAAATAATTGATAATAACTCCAAGTGTTTTTTTCCTAAAAGAAACTGTATTTCAATATGGGGGAAAAGCCTTAAGCTAGAACCTTCTGTCATTCATTCACAAGGCTGTGAGCAATAATAATACTCTCTATGAACTTGAGGCTCACTAGTATTTTTCAAGCAATAAGCAATGATGAGGCTAATATATCATCATATATATATGCATATATATATTTGTACATATATATATATATCACATTAAAAATAGTCAAGGGAAGACAATATGCTGTTCTCAAAGTTGGCTAACCAAGATTTCAAGTTTGGTCTGGAAAATGCAGCAAACTTTCACTGTCAATTTCAAAGTATATGCAATTCAATTAAATTCAACAAACATTAAGGGGAAATAGTCTATTAGATACTGGGGAAAGGAGAGTTCAAAGAATATAAGAAAAATAGTTCCTACTTTCAAGGAACTTATAGTCTATTGAAACTCATTCTTGGTCTCTTGTTCCCTATTGATTGGGAGATGAGGAATCAAAAGTTATTCTTCACAAAAAAAAGTGAGGAAATATTAGGAATCTGTGAACTGGTAGATGAGCCAACAGTATGATTTAACAATAAAGAAAACTAACATAATCCCAGGATGAAATAAAGCCACAGTGTCCAACATGAGAGTGATGATAGTCCTCCTTTATTCTAGTACAAGTAAAAGTGCTAGTACTAGTCCAAATCTCAATAAAACTGAATTTGGAGCATTGAGTTCAGTTTTGGGTATCATATTTTGGAAAAGAAAAGAAAGGAATCTTTTGGATTGGATTGGAATCTATTGGATTGACAAATGTGATTTGAGATATATAATCTGTGTTAATAAACTGACAAGTGTCATTTGGGCTATATAATTTTTCAAGTGTCATTTGAAATGGGTCAGAGGTCTTGATATTCCTTCCCTCTGATCTATTCTTAACATCTTGGCTTCCAAGGGATTCCTAAACTTCCAACTTTGTCCATTGTGGTAGGAATAATATCCTAATCCCTGCCGCCCTATAAATTAGGCTCGTTTTTCCTTAAAAGGTATTGATGTTTTTTCAAGATTTGGCTCAGGGGGCTATGGGTTCAGACAGTTCAGTCTGACTATTGAGTATTACTTTTTGGTTGCCTGAGCACAAAACAGTCATAGGAAGCCATGCAAACATGAATCCTTCATTGGTGGACCACAGTGAAAAGTTAAAAAAAAGGGAACTTCATTGAACTGATTAAACTTTGGATGTTCTTAATGAATACCCTTGTTGACTACTGCTCTCCTACTATGGTTAAGTAAATCTCCCTTTGTTAATATTTTTAACTTTTTTTTTTGAAAGGCAGTGGGGTTAAGTAACTTGCCCAAGGTCACACAGTTTGATAATTATTAAGTGTCTGAGTCACATTTGAACTCAGATCCTCTTGACTCCAGGGCTCTATCCACTGCACCACCTAGCTACTCCTCCTTTTGTTAATTTTTGAATGATCTAAGAGAGTGTAATTCTATTTCAATATCAAATATAAACCACTGACTTGAGTCAGAACCAGCCCAAACCACCCATCATTCTTAAACAATTCAAATACATTCCAGTCCCTCCTCCCTACCCCCCAATAGTCACTGAATCTTTTTCAGGACATACTCTGTGTGTGTGTGAATCATCATGAGATTTATTGTCTGGATAGTTCAAGAAAGAGAAGAAAGGTATCCATTTGCCTTTGGGGTATGTATGTGAGATAAGTTTCTGGACTTCCCTAGCTGGAACTCTGGCTGTCTGTTCCCAGAGAAACAATGTTAAACAAGGTAGATATGTATTATGGAAAAAATGTGCTCTAAATAATAATCAACTGACCTTTGGTTGTGCTAAAGAATGAGGTTCTCGTGAAAGAATTTCAGAAATCTGTAAGTAGGTAGGCCAACAGTTCAAGATTGAAGCCAAATAAACTAATGGCATCCCAGAGGCATTGGGGTTAGAATTCTGCTTATAAACTGTTCAGTCTATATCAGGAAACTGTATTCAGTTCTTGGTTCCACCCTAGTTATTTGTTTTTCTATTGCATCAGGAAGGTGATTCCATGACATGTAAGTGAATTGGATTAAAGTGAGGGAGGACTGAACAAAGTCACAAGCCTCACTTTCTCCTCCAGGGCCATCTGGGAAAACTGGCAAGATATAGAAAGAATAGAAAGGACAACTGGAGATGGTCTTGGATGCAGGAGACCTTGGCCTTTTAGGCTAGGGTCTTTCCTAGTCTCATCCTGACTGAAGCAAGGCCTGTTCAATGATTATGGTTAAGTAATAAATGAGACAGAGGATGACCTCTTTTACCTACCTTGCCTCCCCTCCCCCCCCAGTCATTTTGGGAGGGGAAGACCCTTTGACCAAAATAGAGGCAATTGCTATTTATATTCACTTAGCAATCAGTATTCAAACAATAATGACCCAGCAGGCTTGGGCCAAGGAAAGGAAATAAATGGAGTTTGTATGGAAAGCACCAGATGATAGATAATGTGCAATATCTTGATATTATGTTATAATACCCCAAATGGACCACAAGATCAATATAGCAGCATGCTTGAAGGGAGAATAAAGACTTGTTGCCCAGTAGAGAACATTACAGAGGGTAATGTGATGACATCTTCAGAAGATATCAGCAAGCATGATTATGGCCACAACTCCCTTATGGGTATCTTTAAATACATGTATCTTGGCCCTGTGAGTTTCTAACATATAAGCCTTACCTCACGTTCCCCGGTCACGCATATTTCCTATGCATATTCTTGTCAGGCATATTCTCTGCATTGTGGGCCTTTCTTTTTATCATGGTAATATATGGCAGAGAGGATTCTCACAAAAAGTATATATTTATACTTTTTAAAACTCAAACATTGGGTTACCTCTACTGTATGGTCTTAGGCAAATCACTGAGTCTCTGTTATTTTATATGGAGATTTGGATTAAGTAAAAAAATATAAAATTTCCATCTCTAAAAATTCTAAGATAGGATAGAAAAATATTTGTGCAAGTTCCATTGAATCACAGGAATTTGCTATCACTGAATTTACTACCTGATAAGGGTGACAAATCTCATGAAACATAACCCCTTCATTTATGAATAAATAAAGTGAGTTCCAGTGGGAGTGATTTTCCCAAGATTTTGATTAATGTTTTAGCAAAGTCTTAAAAGATTTTTGAGAACTAACCCACAAATGTAAATATCATATAAAATGTTGTTTCTGTAGGACATGTGCTCTTGCTAAACAAATGACTTTCAGATTAATTTTTGATTACAATCCAGCTCATTACATTGGAGATAGCCTATACTTAAACCCCAAAACTTACGCTCTTCTCTGAACAGTCATTTCTTATGTTTTGGTTGATAATCTTTAAATTCCTTCCTATATTTGGAAACTTAGGAGTCCAAATCCCTTAACATAAATGTTACCTCTCTCACATTCCTCTTTTCCATCACTTTTAATCCTAAATTTCTATTTTTTCCTCACCTAACTACATTTTCTAATCATGAGTGTGTACCCTCTTTTCTATAGGAGTGTTAAAATTTTTTAAGGATCTGACTATAAATTCATTCACCTTTCTTTGAGTCATTATTTCACTTAATTAGGAAGAGTGTTTTAGTTGTTATAGAGTCCATTCTATGGAAGAACAAATGTGATAGGAATGATAACAATGATTCTGAGTCTTAGTTTCTTCATCTATAAGAAGGAGAATAGACTAAATAATTTCTGCTGTTCCTTCTGGTTTTAATTCTATATTCTTCTGACTATTAAAAATCATTTATACATATACTTGTGTATTTTACAATGCACATCATATCTATATAAAGCAAGGCAAAATGATTTAGTAAGTATTATGAAGTGGTTTACCATTTCCTTCTCTAACTCATTTTACAGATAAGGAAACTGAGACAAAAAGAGTTAAATGGTTTGCCCCAGGTCATATAGTAGTAAGTATCTGAGAATGGATTTTAATTCAGGTCTTCCTGATTCCAGGTCAGGTGCTCTATCCATTGCTCCATTTAGGGTATATACACCCTATGGGGTGTGTGTGTGTGTGTGTGTGTGTGTGTGTGTGTGTGTGTGGGACTAGCCCTGGAGTAAGGAGGACCTGAGTTCAAAAGCAGCCTTAGATACTTAATATTTACTAGCTGTATGAACCTGGGCAAGTCACTTTAACACCAATTTCCTCACATCTGGGGCCATCTCCAGTCCTTCTGATTCATCTCTGGCCACTGGACCCAGATGGTTCCAGATAAGATGGAACATTTTTTTGTTTACTTGTTTCAATCATGTCTACTCTTAATGACCCTCACTTTTTTTCTTTTGTCAATGATACTGGTTTGGTATTTTCTTCTCCAATTCATTTTTACAGATAAAGAAACCGAGGCAAACAGGGTTAAGTGATTTGCCCAGCTAGTATCTGATGCAAAAATTGAAAACAGGTCTTCTTGTCTCCAGGGTCAGTACTCTATCCACTGTGCCACCTAGCTGCCTCATGAACATAAATATACATACATAAAACACAATACATGTATATACATAGACACAAATACTTGTCTGTGTGCACAGGTCTGGACCTGAGATTTCACTAGCATAGAGAACTCTCACTAAGGAAGCTATATCTACTAATATAGGTTGGTAACAATTCTGCAACTTATGATTTTAGAAAGTCACCTGGGGCATTCTGAGGACTGCTTGTCTCTGCTTCTGTAGTAAGTGTAAGAGGCAGGACTTGTGTCTTCCTATTTCCAAAGCTGACTCTTTATTCCCTAAACTACACTGTACTTTAATATTAGATTGAATAAGAATTATTATTATTATTCTTTAAAATATAGGAGAAAGGTGTAGTCAGGTGGTATGGGAATCAGGAAAACTTGGGTTCAAATCCTTTAAATACATAATAGATGTGACTCTGGATTAGCCATTAAATCCCTTTCAATGTCCTGGGCAATTCTTTATGAGTTACAAAGAGAATATGTGTTAGTAGAATTTCCAAAGGGGGAATTCTCTGCACTTATAAAATCACAGGCTCAAGCCAATAAACAAGTGCTTTCTGTTTTACAATGTATTCACAATGCATAACAAAATGAGATATTAAGGGTCAACGAAATAAAATGACTTGGTCTTAGGTCATACAGTTATTGAGTATTGGAAATAGAGTGAAGTAAACAGTAATGTGGGCATGGAGATAACTATCTCTGATAAGAAGGCTCAAATTTAGAGAATTAAATTTGCAGAGATCTTGTAAGGCACTTGAAACAGACTGTAATTTCACGGAGAGTAAATACCACCTTAACAGTGCTCTGCACTCAGTAGGAAGTTAATAAATGTTAGTTGAATATTAAATATAATAGCTAAAACCATGATATCCCCAGTGACTTAATTAGAAACCTTTAGTCTTCCTGCTGGCAAGACTTCCTGTTAGAAATATTTAGCTGATTACATCTGCTTTCTATGTTATGATGCACATCTGTGTTAAATTCATGATTATTGGTACTTGTTGCGAAATCAGACTCTTTAAGAATCATGGTTTATTTTTAATTCCACCTTCATGTATTCTGATGAGCTGAAAATGCAAATTAAATTAGAGAACTTAGAAAAAGTTCTCTTTCTTCATAGTGACTTCTGAATCAACCTGATATTTTGTGGTCAAATGGAAATAGCTCAGGGGCAGTTTTATCACTGTCTTGTGTTAAATCAGTTGACTCTTAAATCCCAAGAATAATAGACTTATTTTCCTTCAAACATCTCCTCAGAAAAAGTTAAATAAAGAAGAAACTTGATAGATATTTCCCAAGTTTAACAAATAGGCTCCTGCATTAAGCCTGGTGAAGCTTAAAGATGGCATATGAATTTCTTAGCTAGTATGAGTGAAAGTTAGGATTTTGGTTTGTGTTCATGACTCAAAGGCCTGTGTATTTTTTTTTCTTCCAGTTTCCATGTTCATATTGGTGAGATATAAAAAAAAATCAGTATTAGAAGGTAGATTATGATAAATTCTCAATGAATGATAGAATAAGTATACAAGAACCTTTGAGGAAGGATTGAATAGTCTTGGAATTATAGCAGCATGGTAGCCACTTCTCTTGGGCATCACATAATTTCTGAGTGGGGGAGAGGGATTTAGAGATTATCTGGTTCCTATTTTTCAGACTAGGAACAAAGATTTATGTGAATTGAGCAAAGGTCACACAACTAATTTTTGGCAAAATTTGAGCTAAAAGTTCTCCTGTTTGACAGTACAGTACTTTTTATTATTCTATGCTATTTTCAAAGATTGGATAGGATATAGATGAGTGGAGAGAAAGGAGTTGTAATTAAAGAAAAATAAAGAATCATGTTTGTAAAGTGTCTCATAATCTTATTTTATCTTTATAATAAACCTTGGAAGGTACTTGCTATTATTATTTTTTATTTCATGAATGAGGAAACTGAAGCTAAGAATGGTTAAATGATTTATCCAAGATCACATGACTAGTAAATGTCTGAGATAGGATTTGAATTCAAGGCTTCTTTAAAAACATTATTTAGTATTTTATTTTATTTTTACCCAGTTACAATTTTTACCATTTATTTTTAAGACTTTGAATTTCAAATTCCCTCTCTTCTTCCTGCCCCATCTCCTTACTGAGAAAGCAAATAATTGATATAGATTAAAAATGTGTAGTCATGCAGAACATCTCCGTGATAGTCATGTTATCAAAGGAAAAAATTAACCTCCCCCCAAAAGAAACCTCCAGAAAAATAAAGTTAAAAAAAATTTCAATTTGTATTTAGATATCATCAGCTCTTTTTCTGGTGCTGGAAAGCATTCTTTATCATGGATAATTGTCATGGATCACAGTATTGCTGAGTAGAGCTAAGTAAGTCACAGTTGATCATCCTATAATATTGTACACAGCGAATTTCACTTTATATGAGCTCATGTAAGTTTTTCCAGGTTTTTATGAGTTTTCTGTTCATCATTTCTTATAGCACAATAGCTTTCCATCATAATCATAAACCACTATTTGTTCAATCATTCCCTAACTGATAGCATTCATTCACTTTCCAATTCCTTGCCACCAGAAAAGAGCTGCCACAAATATCTTTATTCATAATGGTCATTTTCCTTTTTGTTTTTCATGTCTTTTGGAATACAGACCTAGTAGTGCCACTGATGACATGCCCCTTGGGGATAACTCCAAATATCTCTATTGAATCAGTTCACAACTCCAGCAACAATGCATTAATATCTCATTTTTCCTATATCCTTTCCAATATTTGTCCTTCTCCTCTTCTGTCCTATTAGTCAATATAATAGGTTTAAGGTGATAGCTCAGAATTATTTTAATTTGCATCTTTCCAATAATTTTTAATATAGCTACAGATAACATTGATAACATCTAAAAACTTCATATCTTTTGATTATTAGGGAATGAATCTTATTTTTATAAATTTGACTTTGTTCTCTATGTTTGAGAAATGAGACCTTTATCAGAGAAACTTTATGATTCTTAACTGTAGTTCCCTCCATCCTATTCCTCTGTCCCATTTATTCTTTTTTTTTTTAGGTTTTTTTTTTTTTTGCTGGGCAAACAGGGTTAAGTGGCTTGCCCAAGGCCACACAGCTAGGTAATTATTAAATGTCTGAGACCAGATTTGAACCCAGGTACTCCTGACTCCAGGGCCGGTGCTTTATCCACTACGCCTAGCCTCCCCTTGCCCAATTTATTCTTTTCTCTCCTTTTACCCTGTTTCCCCTCAAAATTGTTCTGACTAGTCCCTCCCTTAATCTGCCCTCCCTTCCATCACCCACCCCCCTTCTCTTAACTACTTTCCTATAGGGTAAGATAGATTCCTATATCCATTTGAAAATGAATTTTATTTCCTCTTTGAGTCAAATTTGATGAGAGCAAGGTTCACTTATTCTCTCCCACCTCCCTTCTCTTTCATTCCAATTTAAATGCTTTTCTTCTTGCCTCTTTCATGTGAGATAATTTACCCTATTCCACCTCCCCCTTTGTTTTTCCTCCTAGTACATTTCTCTCTCAAGCCTAAATTTTATTTTACTTTTTAGATTTCATCTCTTCATATTCAGTTTACACCTGTGCACTCCTCTGCAAGACTTGTCTTTGAAGATGGGATTTTCTGTTCACCTCTATTCTTTTCAACCAGAATGTTTGCAAGTCCCCTTTTCCACTGAATATCCATTTTTCCATTTAAATAGTATGTTCAAATTTGCTGGGTACTTGGATTCTTGGTTGAAATTCCAGCTCTTTTGCCTTCTAAAATATATTTCAAACCTTATAATCCTTTAATATAAGAAGCTGCTAAATTTAATGTAACACTGACTGTGACTGCATGATATTTGATTTGGTTCTTCTACTTCCAATATTTTCTCCTTGACCTAGGAGCTCTAGAGTTTGGGTATAAAATTCCTGGGAGTTTTCATTTTGGGGTCTCTTTTAGGAGATGATCAGTGAATTATTTCAATTTCTTTTTTTCCCTCTGCTTCTATAATATCAGAGATGTTTTCCTTGATAATTTCTTGAAAAATGATATCTAGGTTTTCTTTTTAGTCATGACTTTTAATAGCTCAATCATTTTAAAATTAACTTTCTTGGATCTATTTACCAGTTCAGTTGTTTTTCAAATGAGATATTTTATTTTTCATCTTTTTTTCATCTTTTGAATTTTTATGGTTTTTTTTTGCAAGACAAATGGGGTTAAGTGGCCTGTCAAAGGCCACACAGCTAGGTAATTATTAAGTGTCTGAGGTCAGATTTGAACTCAGGTACTCCTGACTCCAGGGCCAATGCTCTATCTACTGCACCACCTAGCTGCCCCAATTTTTATGTTTCTTGATTTCTCACAAAGTCATTAGCTTTCATTTTCTCAATTCTAATTTTTTAAAAAGATTTGATTTATTTTGAGTTTTACAATTTTTCCCCTAATCTTGCTTTCCTACCCCAACCCCCACACAGAAGGCAGTTTGTTAGTCTTTACATTGTTTCCATGGTATACATTGATCTAAATTGAATGTGATGAGAGAGAAATCATATCCTTAAGGAAGAAAAGTAAAGTATTAGAGATAGCAAAATTACATAATAAGATAACGGGTTTTTTTTCTAAATTAAAGGTAATAATCTTTGGTGTTTGTTTAAACTCCACAATTCTTTCTCTGGCTACAGATGGTATTCTTCATCACAGACAGCCCAAAATTGTCCCTGATTGTTGCACTGATGGAATGAGCAAGTTCATCAAGGTTGATCATCACCCCCATGCTGCCATCAAGGTATAGAGTGTTTCTGTGATTCTGCTCATCTCAGTCAACATCAGTTCATGCAAGTGCTTCCAGGTTTCCCTAAATTCCCATCTCTCCTGGTTTCTGATAGAACAATAGTGTTCCATGACATGTATATACTGCAGTTTGTTAAGCCATTACCACTAGTAGTGTTTTGCAGTCTATGACTTCCTGTAGCTCTTTCAACTTCTCTAAGATTTTTGATGCTATGCCATTGGGCGCGTACATATTTAGTACTGAAATTACTTTACTCTCTATGGTACCTTTTAGGACAATATAGAGTCCTTCCTTATCTCTTTTAACACTATCTATTTTTGCAGATGCTTTGTCTGAGATAAGGATTGCAACTCCTGCTTTTTTTTCACTTCAGCTGAAGCAAAATATATTTAGTTCCAAGCTTTTACTTTTACTGTATATGTATCTCTCTGCTTCATATGAGTTTCTTGTAAGCAGCATATCACAGGATTCTGGTTTTTAATCAACTCTGCTATTTGTTTATGGTTTAAGGGAGAGTTTATCCCATTTACATTCAAAGTTATAATTACTAAATCTTTATTGCCCTCCATGCTATCCTCCCTCTGTGTTCCCCCCCTTTTCCCCCTTTATCCATATTTCCCAGTATTTTGCTTCTGAATACCGCCATCTTCAGTGTGTTTACCCTCCTATATAATACCCCTCCCCTTTCCCCCTTCCCCCTTCCCTTCCTTCTGTTAGTTCCCCCTTTTCTCCCCTACCTGTCCCCCTCCCCTTTCCTCCCTTTTAATACTCCCAAGGTAAGATAAGTTTCCTAACTTAATTGAATGTGTGTAAATTAACTTTAATCCAAGTCTGATGAGATGAAGATTCGGGTGGTTCTCACCTCCTCCCTTCTCCCATTCCATTACAATAGGTCTTTTGTACCTCTTGATGTAATGATATTTGCCCCATTCAATCTCCTCCATCCTCCCATCTCCTTATTGCCCCTCTTTTTAAGGAGGTGTTGTTTTTAAATCATTCTATCTAAGTCACAGAAAAGTCATGAGTGTCCATCACTTCTGACCAAGTATATTCTCTCTAATAGAGTTACAATTCTTGAGTTATTAGAATCTTTCTCTAAGGTAGGGATTTAGCCAGTTTCATCTTATTGGATAGCAGTTCTTTCTTCATTTACCTTTTTTTAAAATCTTTTCATGTGTCTCTTGAGCCTCCTGTTTGATGTCCAGATTTTCTCTTTAGCTTTGGTCTTTTCATCAAGAAATGTTGGAAGTTTCCCAGTTCATTAAATGTCCACCTTTTTCCCCCTTGAAGAGAAAGCTCAGCTTTCTTGGAAAGTGGATTCTTGGCTGCATTCCAAGGTCCCTTGCTCTTTGGAATATCTCATTCCAGGCCCTTTGATCCCTTAATGTTGATGCAGCCAGGCCCTGCGTAATCCTTACTGTGACTCCTTGGTATTTAAATTGTTTCTTTCTAGCTGCTTGCAGGATTTTTTCTTTTATCTGATAGTTCTGGAATTTGACCACAACATTTCTTGGTGTTTTCATTTTAAGATCTCTTTCCGGAGGAGATTGATGTATTCTTTCAAAAACTGTTTTGTCCAGTCTCAGACACTTAATAATTACCTAGCTGTGTGGCCTTGGGCAAGCCACTTAACCCCATTTGCCTTGCAAAAATCCTAAAAAAAAACAAAAAGCCAAAACAAAAACTGTTTTGCTCTCTGGTTCCCATCATATCAGAGCTATTTTCCATCACTGAATCCTGTAATGTTAAGTCTAGGCTTTTTTGTCTTCAGTTTTTTCAGGAAGTCCTATAATTCTCAGGTCGTCCCTTCTTGATCAGTTCTTGAGGTCAGTGGTTTTGCTGATGAGTTATTTTACATTTTCTACTATTTTTTTTCTATCTTTTGACTTTGTTTAACAGAATCTTGTTGTCTCATGAAGTCATTAGTTTCCACAGATTCAATTCTTTTTTTTTAGAGAAGAATTTTCTTCATTTACCTTTTGCAACTCTTTTTTCCAATTAGTCAATTCTATTTTTGAAGGAGTTTTCCATTTGACCAATTGAGGATTGCAGAGAATTGTTTTCTTTTTGTATTTGTCCAATTGTGTTTTCCAGTGTTTTGTTTTCTTGTTGCAAGATTTTCTTTCATGTTATTTTTGAGGGGACACAGGGAGTGCTTAATGTAGTGACTGTCTTCTCTCTGCCATCTTGACTGGAAGTCATCCTCAATTCTAATTTTTAAGGAAGCATTTTCTTTAATGTGATTTTGTACTTTCTTCTCCATTTGATCAATTCTACTTTTTAAGGAATTTTTTTCCTTCAGAGAATTTTTGTGCTTCTTTTTACATTTGACCTATTCTGTTTGTTTTTTAAGGCATTTTTTCCCTCATTGGATTTTTGTACCTCTTTTAACATTTGGCTTAGTCTGGTTTTTAAGTGTTATTTTCTAAAGTATTTTATGAGGTCTCTTTTACCTAACTGCTGACTTCTTTTTCCATGATTTTCTAGCATTACTTTCATTTCTCTTTCCAGTTTTCCCTCTACTCAAAATCATTTTTGAGTTCTTCCATGGCTTGAGACCAATTCATATTTTTTTTGAGATTTTGGATGTAGGAGCTTTGTCTTTGTTAACGCCTTCTGAGTTTGAGTTTTGATCTTCCTTGTCACCACTGTAATTTTGTATGATCAATGCTTTTTTTGGTTTTGGTTCTTGTTTTCTCATTTCTGCAGCCTACATATGACTTGATTTTAACTTCGTATTAAAATAGGACTCTGCTTCCAGTTTGGCATGTGCATTGTCCCAAGCTTCTGGGATTTTTCGCAACTATTTTCAGAGATGCTTATAGGGACTTGCAAGTTTTCAGTTCTTTGGAAGTGGAATGAGCTAAGGAGAGGTATTTAGTATTCTCCTTGCCAATGCTCTGGTATGTGAGTGACCTCAAGCACTCTTTTTCTACCCTGGAAATGTGAAGAACGTTTTTGAATCTCTATAGCAGCAAGTTCTGGTATGCTATGACTGTTACCCAGGACTGTGGCCCAGATCCAAGTCTAATCAAAGCAATGGAGTCTTGCCTCTGTGATAGCAAAGAGGTCCTTGTAATCTTCTGATCACCTATCTGTGTAACTTTCTGTTACTGCTGACTCAATAGCTCTCAAAAACTTATTCTACTTTTCTTGGGAAGGATCTGTGCTGGTGTTGCCTGCACGGACTGTGCAATAGAACTTTCCTGTGTACCTACTAAGTTGTTTTGAACTGGAAAACTATTTTACTTCATCTTTTTGTGGGTTATCTCAGTCAGGATGTGTTTAAAGTCATTATTTAAAGGTATTTGGAGAGGTTTGGGGAAGAGTTCAGGTGAGTCCCTACTTTTACTCCACAATCTCAACTCTGCTTTGAACCAAGGCTTCTTGGTTTCAAGTCCAACCCTCTATTGGGGTCCAGATTACAGAGGGCTTTGAATATTGTAGGTAGGTCCAAATTGGTATGAATGATGAATCCCCTGAAGTGGTCACACATTACATATTTACATTAGGTTGGAATTAGTTATCATATTTTACATAATTATAACTTCCAATGGGGCTAATTCCACATACATATGACTGCTTCAGGAGATTCATTTTTCTGTACTATCATGGACTCCCAGCTAGAGTGTCATTTGGTCTTGGGTCATGTCTTGAAAGTCCACGTGGATAATGCCCCTCTAGGTGCCTTAGGCAACTTCCAAATCTTAGATCATTTGGACCCTGAAACAGCTTCATATAGGTAGGTAGTACAGTTATTTTGCAGAAGAGGAAACTGAAAAGAAATCACATAACTTGTTTATGGAATTATGATGATACAAACATTAGGCATCATAAGGGGGTTTCTACTCAGATCTGATTCTAAATGCAGAACTTTGGATCTCATGTCACATTATTTGATATTTTTCAATAGATAATGCTGAACCTTTGAAAGATTTTACATAAAAGATCAAACCTATATTTCAAGAATATTAATATGGGACAGCATATGGGGCTGGAGGAGGTGAGAATAAGGACAGGAAGGAAATTACAGATTCAGTTGTCAAACAAACAAGTATTTATTAGGTGTTTAATTTGTTCCAGATGCTGTGCTAAGTGCTCACAATAGAATTATTAGCAAAAAGAAAGATACATGGCCTTCAAAGAGTTTATGTTCTCTTCATCATGAGGGATGATACATGAAAGGGAACTGAAAAAAAGATGGAGATAGGGAAAGAATCTATGTTAGGGTGCAGAAGTGAAGTAGGGAGAGCAGGAACTGGCCATAACAAGGAGAAAAGTGAAGGAATGAACACGGTTTTAGATGTTTAGTGTTAAGAACCTAAAAAAGATCTTCGCAATGGGAATGGAAAGGAAGGAAGCAATATGAGAGACTTTCAAAGAATCCACAGGACTTAGAGATTGACTAGTTGTGAAGAACAGGCAGGAATTAACTGTGACTCCAAGGTTTTTGACTTCAAGAAACAAATGAAACCTGGGAATCCATTTGATTCATATAGAATCGTGATAAGCCAGTTTTTTTTTTAAATTTGTACCTCAGTGCAATAGGTAGTGTCATCAGTGGTAAGGACTTCCCTACCAGAAAAGGGAATTATGTTCTGGAATCTAAAAGATCAGGTTTATTTATAAGGAACTTGAACACAAAAATAGTCAGGTATTCTCAGAAAATGCTTCATTAGGTCCTGCATAAAACTTAGATATGATAAAGAAATACAATTTTCCTCTTAAAGAGTTTTAACAGGGTTCCTCTTCAGTGAAAAGGTATTTGATGTAGAAATTGGGTTTAAGGTATAGGATATGATGATTGGCAAATGAGTCATAAAGAACTGGCATAAAGAGCCACTTGTACCACAAAAGAAATGTTTAAACAACAAAAGACTCATAAGTACCTATTAACAGCTACATAAGTCATCAAATAATAACTCATCATAGGTAATGATGATTATTTTTAGACTCCTGAGCAGATATTTAACCATGTCTTGGTTTTGTACCATCTGAACAATACTCTGCCTCTGATCTTTTGATTACTCAGTCAGGGGATCTTTTCTGATTTAGGATGATTGGGTTGTTTATCATTTTTCCCCTTAGAAGTGGTGTAGTTGCAAGAGACACCTTCTGAACTGCCAGACCTCATTATGGAACTCTAGATCTCTTCAAATTTCAAAGTTAATGCTAAGGCTGGACCATCTTTCTCTGAATCATTGTTCAATAACCTGTGCTCAGGAAAAAACAAAACAAAACAAAACAAAACAAAACAAAACAAAACAAAACAAAACATCAAGCAGAAGTGACCTGAGAAAGATGTGGCTCAGGGTCCTCCAGGAAAGTACATATCTTCACTTATATTTGTTCAATAGCCCCCATGGCTATTGAGGAGAAAAGGAGAGAGAAATCTTTTCTCTCATCCTTGTCCCAATTCCTTGTATCCCAGGGGAGAGATTTTGATGGATATCTCCCAATTCAAAGAGCATTTATTGAATGCCCATATAGTATCAGATACTATACAAAATTCTGATAATACAAAGAAATGTAAAAAGTGGTTCCCATTGTCAAGGAAGAAGAGAAGAAAAGTGGGAGAATGGCTAAGTGGGAAGAAGTAGGGAGAGAGGGATGGAAGGGGAGAGAGAGTGTCATTTTGCAGCTCTTCTTATAACCTACTGTGGGGGCAGCTCTTTATGACTCATTTGCCAATCATCACAATCACCAATCAAAGAGGTGTCATGGAATCAGGGTGCATGCTTCATGAGTTTAATACTATTACAATAGCAGCATCATTAAAAACATTTTATTTGGCTATAGAAGACAGCAGTAAATATTTGTAAAATGAGGCATTTATTAAAACAGATGTTATTGACAGCATTACTATTTAACTACTATCATGCAATATGAAGTAAATCTTAGGGGATTCCTGAACCTAATTGCCCTGGATCTTTTTATCATCCTTTCACCATGCAACTCATGATTTATGCATCATTTTAAAAAGCATAGTGACATAATGCCTTCAATATAATGTGTCATCTTTAACCTGTAATTAAAACAGAATAAGCTTTAATGAGTTTTTCCTAGTTCCTTTCCCTCTGAGCCATTGAATAAAATAACACAAATGACAAAGGAATACTGAAATGTGATTCCAAAGACTGATTTCCCTATCCTAGATGGAATGAAAGATAGAACATTTATTTTGAAGCAGATTTCCTTTTGGAAAACATTAAACTCAAAGAAAAAAGGAGTGCTAAGCTATTGACTTACAGTTCTTCAAAGGTAAAATTATTTGAAAAGTAGAAATTGCTTTATATTTATGCATTTCACATAACAATTTCTGAGAAACCCAGTTTACTGTCATGGAAAGCACTTAGCAAGCCACAAGAACAGTAAAAAAAAATGCATGTCCCAAATGTACACGGGAATAAGGTCAAGAGTTATTTGGACTGGGAATTTGTGATATGCTGCATGCTTCTTATAGAGCAAAGAGATTTATATTTTTTATTCCCAAACCACTTAAAGTCTAAGTGCTCTGAAAGTTACAGGTGTGCTTCAGTTATTTAAAAGATCTTTTTGAAAATAATTTTCCTTGGATGTTTTGCAGATGCTTATAGCCATACTCAGGAAATGCCCCTGGGAAGTCCTACTCTGCTAAGAGGGCATTTATTTTCTTTCTTTTCTACAATTTTGTTCCTTCAGCAAATCTGTTTTCATTTGCTCCCCAGCAATAATGCATGAAGTTCTGCATACCCTGAAAAATCAAGATGGTCCTTGGTCAGTGAATGTAGATCATACAATGGAAAAAAGGAATGATGTTAAATTTGGATTAGATTAGTGTGAATCAAGAATCCTCTAGAATGGTTACATTATTCTAATTCACATTGCTTATTTCCATTGGGTTGAAATCAATTATCATATTTTGCATGATTATAACTTTGGATAGCATGAATTTGAATACATGTGGCCTGCTCAGGGTTTTTGTTATTTAACTAATAGCAAATTAGATGTATACTCTCCAACTCCTTGCTTCAGGGAATGTTACTACCTACCCATGATTGATTTATTAGGACGTGTTTTCTCTCATATATCTTTTGTACAGTTGTCAAATGATATTCCTGAAAAGAAGGTACCATGTCACTCTCCACCTCAAAAGGTCTCAATGGTTCTCTTGATTCTCAATGATTGCCTCTTGAATAAAATATAGCTTGATATTCAAAGTTCTTTGCAGGCTTGCTTATTTTTCTGTATTTTTAAAATATTCCATCTCTATCCTTATCCCATGGCCAGCCTAACTGAACCACAGGGGGTAATCTGAGGGAGAAACATGAAGTAGAGTGTGCTAGGTGGGTCAAACTAATTCTACCATCTTGATCACCACTTCCCTTCAGATCTCACTGGAAGCAGCCCAGGACCAAGAGCTTAAGAACTGACCCTCTATACCCTGTTTCCAGTTCTGCCTTCATAGCAATCATCAAGGAGACCTCTTCTTATGGAAAGGATACCTGCCTTCTCAGATACCTTCAATACTAACTAATGACCAACTGCAACTGATGGGCAAAGAAGTCAAAGAGGTCTGAAAATAGCATTTCCCAGAATATCATCTGTGTTCTCAGTCTGGTTCTAGTGACTATTACCCAGGGAACTGTCCTTTTGTTGATGTGACTTAGTTACTGCCTCCCTAGATGCTTACAACTCTTAATTCTTTAGTTACTTTTCAAAAGAAAGTCTTCACCACCAAAGTCCTTTTTATTAACAACTGACTTAGAATCAGCAATTAATCTCTCTCAATCAATGGAAATGACATTAAAGAAGATGTATTATTATTATTTACTTTATCACTCTCTCTTGTTGTTTTTTTTTTTTTGGCAAGGTAATGGGGTTAAGTGACTTGCCCAAGGTCACACAGCTAAGTAATTATTAAGTGTCTGAAGCCAGATTTGAGCTCAGGTCCTTCTGTCTCCAGGCCTGGTGCTCTATTCTAGCTGCCCCTTACCACTGTATCTTAAAGATTACTGGACCTTTCCATCTGACTTGCATTGGAAACTTCCTATGTGTGTTGTCTTACCCATTAAAATGTAAACCTCCTTAGAGCAGGCACTATTCTACCTTTCTATTTGAATGCCCAACACTTAGCATAGCCTTTTGGTACCAATGTTTTACTAATGCTTTTTAATTTATTCATTTTTATTAATGAATTCTATATTTCAAATCAAATGTTCTGCTGGTTGTTCCCAATTCTCCAAGTCCTCTTCCTATCTTCAGGACATTCACAGTCTGACTGGCCCTTATGCCTAGAGTGTTCTCCCTTCCTTCCTTATGCTTCTTGGAATATGAAGCCTCCTTCATGGCTAAGCTCAGGTGCCAGCTCGTACCTGCAGCCTTTTCAGATCCCTCCAGTTAGGACTCTCTGTAAAATTATCTTATATTTACTATCTGCTTTCATGTTATGTTCCTTAAAGATAGGAATTTCATTTTTTGTTTTTTGATTTCCATTTCTTAGAACTGTATATTACATACATTAAACACTTAATAAATACTTGTTGGACTAAAGTGATGATTGAATTCTTATTTGTTGGGGTGAAGAAGATTTCATTGAACTATTTCTTTGGTCAGTTGGGCTTGGAGCATTATTGTTTAGAGATAGTTTACTGCCTCATAAGAATATCAGATGATGCTTTCATTTTGTTAAAGTGGTTTTCTCCAACATTAAATTATCCAATTAATTCTAGGACTTGTGTTTTCAGTTCATTTGGTGTACTGGTCAAAGAATCACTTTAGGCAGCTAGGTGAAAAAATAGAATGCTAAGTAAAGAAGACTTGAGATACAGCTGTTTACAGACTTTTACTAGCTATGTGTTATACCAAGTCACTTATCCTCTAGTTGATTCAGTTTCCTCAACTATAAAATGGGATAATAATGACATCTACCTCTAGAACTGTTGTGAGGATCAAATGATTTTCTACCTGTAAGGCACATGGTGCAATACCTGATACATAATGATAGATTGATTGGTTGTTGTCTTTTGTTCTTGAAGAGGACTAAAATTACATCATTAGTTTAGAGTTGAGTTATAGTATTTCTGACTGTGGCTGATCAGATCAATACGAGCTTGAACTTCCCTACCACAAATAGTTCATGTCATCATTTGGGGTGGATTCTTTAAATTTGTGCATCTCTCTTTTTTTTCTAGTTACTTATTATCATTATCATTGCTGTTGGGTATTTTCAGAGAAAATGATCCTCTCACAAAGGATAGGTACTAGTAACCTCTATTAAATTTTCTAATAAGCAGCATGAATAACTTCATTGGTTTATTTTAGCAATGACTTCTGCTCAAGGGATAGTGACAGTGTCCACTGGGCGAAGCCTCACAAGAAATCTGTCATCAGCAGAATTCTCAAAAAATGTTGTGTTTCATCATTAGTTCTATGCTTCCATTTCAGGTGCGCTGCAGAGAGAATTATGTAGATCTAGTCCCCGATAAATGGGAGGAAGGAAGTCAAGGAAGACATGATCTCATGGACATGTCTGTTGTATTTGTAGACTGCAACAACCAAATAGTGTTTATTTCATAAATTGTAACAATCTAGAGCAGTAGGTGGTACAAGCATCATTTTTCCCATTTCACAGGCTAGAAAAGTGAGCTAGATTTATAAGAAGAGATCTTGAGGCAATATAATATACTGGGGCTCAGCAAACCAAGTGCTGCCTTCTACCATTTAGGTTCATTCTTAGTGTCAGTCCTGTAAATATCATTTCTTTGACTTGCTTTGTCTCCATTCCAAATTTTCTTTGAGAAACTTCAATATATCTCATGTCTAGATTTCCACAGATGTGAATAAAAGGGGAAACAGTTCCCACATAAGCTCTTGAAGGCTACATGTTGAGTACAGGACATCCTTTATTTAACTCTATAGACAGCATGGAGCAATGACAAAGGATTAAATGAGATAATATTTGTGAATCATTTAATATAGAATTTGGCTCATACTAAGTGCTTAGTAAATACTGGTTTCTATTATAATTATTGTTATTACTATTATCAACATTACTCCCTGGTAACCCATAAATAATTGCATTTCTCCCATTCTACTCAAGTCCACTATTCCCCTAATCTCTCTCTCTCTCTTTTTTTTTTTAGGTTTTTGCAAGGCAAATGGGGTTAAGTGGCTTGCCCAAGGCCACACAGCTAGGTAATTATTAAGTGTCTGAGACCGGATTTGAACCCAGGTACTCCTGACTCCAGGGCCAGTGCTTTATCCACTACGTCACCTAGCTGCCCCTATTCCCCTAATCTATTCTAGACTCATACTGACATCCAGTGGCTTGACACCCTTTCTGGGAACTTAATTGCAAGAAAGTAATTTCCATAGTCTGTTGTCCAAATAAACCTACAATCTTATTGTACTGAGTCCTTGGCCTCCATTTGATCAAAAATGCATTTGAGATTGCTAATTATGGAACAACCTTCAAATCAGATTCTTATGGTCTGAATAACTCAAGATAATAGTTGAGTGTAAAGTCTAGCTTTTGCTTTTTTTTTTTCCTTCTCTATTATTGCTCAGTTCTTTGCTGCTTCTCCCATTATGGTGTTATGTACATGATCATCTCCCCAAGAAGTTAGGAACTTTACCTTCTTTCTCTAGAAGCTCAGATCCCTGACTTTTCCAGAAACTTGATGCAAAGAAATCTCTCCTCCTCTATCCATGAAGCTGGGGTCTAGGGGTTCTTGATATTTTTCCAATCAATGGAATTAAAGAACTCTTACCACTTTCTACGAATGCCACCTATTGGATGGATATGTTATATGACAGCCTCTCCATGAAGAGTAACAATGAACTGGGTACCAGAGACCAAGGGTTCAGGAACCCTCTTCCTCAGTCATATTGGTGAGAGCACATGTAATTGCAAGGTGCTTTTGTGGCATATTGCATTACAATTTAAAATACATTATTATGACTCCCAGAGCTAAATGAGTGTGAGAGAAGTGTGATAATTCAAAATCTTCTCTTCCTTCCCCACCATGTCCAACCCTGGTCTGCTCTTATTCTTGTTCTATGATTACTCTGATTTGAGCTTATTTCTCTCAGGATCTTGCTAAAAAGGACTTACCCTATGATTGACCTCCACCCCCATATTTCTCTTCTTTTTTTTTTTTTGGTTAGGCAATGGGGTTAAGTGGCTTGCCCAAGGCCACACAGCTAGGTAATCATTAAGTGTCTGAGGCCGGATTTGAACTCAGGTACTCCTGACTCCAGGGTCACTGCTCTATCCACTGTGCCACCTAGCCACCCCACCCCCATATTACTTATAAGTCCAACAAAAAGTATCTTTATTCCACAATAGACTGAACTAATTCATTTTTAATTGAGAGGTTTAGGATAAACTGTCCTCATTCTCAGAGAGGTATAACTCAACATGCTTCAGTTGATGTCTGTGGTCTATTCAAAGAGGCTATCATTGGGCATGTCCATCCCCTATATAGGAAAATACAGTCAAAATCCAAAATAAAATATTATCACTTTGTAAGCTCATCAGGTTGTTGTAGTTTGTGAGTGTATTAAGTACTGCAAAAATATTGAACTTGGGGTCTAAGAATCTGAGTTTGAAAATGAGCTCTGCCACCATACCTGTGGGACTCAGCTGGGACTAAGTTTCATCATCCATCAACAAAGAGTAGATCTCAGTAGAGCTCAGGAATGATCAAAGAACTTCTTTGATCAACCCTCATACCACAATATAATTTCATTCTTATATTTTATTCTTTAATACCATCATTTCAAATATGGAAAACACTGAGTGAGATTCAGTCTAAGGGATTTGCCTAAGCTTACATAGTTTATAAATATCATAGCTAGGTGCAAATATATGAATTGGTCATAAGTATCATATGGACATTTAAGAATAGTTTATTTTAGTGGTAAAAAAGAAAGCTAGATCTGTAACTGAGGTGGAAATTTGGGAGAGAAGTTTTGGGAATCCAATGTGTTGGTCGGTAAGGTAAAGGGAAATGGTTTTAACAACTCTAAACAGAAATTTTTCAGGAAACTGTGGTCCAGATTCCAAGATATGTTTAAATTATAATGATCCATCACAGATGGATGAGCTACTAATACAGGTGTTGAGCAATTGTGCCTCAAATGGGAAGAACAGGAAGAACAAGACACTGGAAGAAAAACATTTCAGTGAAAGGTTTTGAAAAGAAGAATGAGTATCTTGGGCCTGGACTTTACCATATGAATGTAATTCTTAAGAACTGTGTATCCTTTTGGTCATGTGCTTGTGACCTTGTGCTTACACTAAAGAAAGAAGAAGCTGTTTAAAAGCAAAACAGAAATCCAATATTAAAACTGTCTATCAGAAAATATATAGCTTTTATTTATTTCTATCATTTGCATGGGAAATGACTGTGATTTTAGTGATTTTTCCCCCCCTTTCCTTTTTACATTGGTGATAGATCAGAGGTCAGGATAAAGCAGAGTTAAGATCAGGAAAACTAGTCAGTCACCTATGTTAGATACACAGTAGGTCACAATGAGGGTTACTTTTTCATGTTGCTTTTTTATAATTTCTTTGAATTTTTAAAAACATGAAGGTCTTCTCTCTATAGCATATAGGTTATTGTTATTATCATTATCATTTTACAATAGCTCAAGTTTTATCTGCTACAGTGAAGGATTAGTAGTTCCTATGAATAACAATACACAGGGAGTACAATTTTTCAGCTTGGCTAAAACACATGAACCTGTTTTGCCACCATGCGCTGGGATAAAGGGGTAGAGTCTTTATGGTTGATAAGGGTATATATTAAATTCTCCAAAGTTTCATGAAGCTCACTATCAGGCTACCGATAAAGAAGTTTCCTTTAAAATTCTCCAATTGCAATTTAATTTGAAAAGAGCTCTGGGCTGGGAGTTAAGAGACCTGGATTGTCTCAGCTCTACCACGAATCACTAACTGGCTATATGACCTTGGACAAGTAATACACTCCTTGCACCTAATAGATATAGCTATAAAATGAAAGAATTGGGATATATGGTTTCTAATGTCCTTTTAACTTTTGATATTCCATGACTCTTTTCATGTCTATGATCACAAGACATCTCTCTCTGCTCAGAGATTGAGCAGGTGAACACACACAAAAATTCTCCCTTCACAATTCTTGCTCCATTCAAATTAAATGAGGACACATCAGGTAGCTAACCACACATAATCATAGAATATTGGAGGAGGAATAAACCTTGAAAAAATAAATATCTAGTCTATCTCTCTCATTTTTATAGATGAGGAGACAGGCCCAGAGAGATTGAATAACTTATGCAATATCACATAGTTATTTAGTGATAGAATTGGGACTTCTTGGAGCTCCTATATTTTACTGTAGAATATAGGATATGCTTTTTTGAGATTTGTCTTTATTGCTCTTTCCTTGGCTCTGGAAATGCCCCATATTTATGAGATCTTTTTTATCTGGTTTCTCCTTTTTCTGGGATCCATGAAATGTTATTGTTTCTAAAATACCTATTCTATTTTGGTTCATAAATCTTGATTTTCCATTTTGCCAGTTTTTCTACGAACTATCATGGCTTCCCCAACATCTTCTATATTTTTTCTCCATCTCAGAAAAAGCCCATAGTTGACGTTGCAACTATATTGGCACAGACATATACATATATGTAATTTTTCATTCTGGTATTCTGTCATGTTCCACTTGACTTCTACAGATGTTTCCTGTTCTGTGTTTTACCTTGGTGGTGAACCAGAGGGCTGGTAGAAAGCACTGCACTCAGGAAGGAAATGAAAGAAGTCAGAGATAGCAATTTGAATTGGATCACAATGTACCACTTTGAGAGGTGGTACACATAGGTGAAAGAAATGGTTGGTTCACTTCACTTTGCCTGGTGCTTTGGAGTGGGGGTGAGTGAGTGATGTGGTAGCAAAAACTTGGATCCAGGGAGCTCTGCAGTTATATTAGCACTCTCCTTGTGACTCACCTATGACTGTAAGAATCTTATTGTAAGACCAAGTCCCTATAAACACTGAATGAAAAGTAGTTATACTATAGTTGATAAGGTACTGTTTTTGGAATCAGGAAGACTTGCGTTTAATTCTCATCTTGGACACAAGTTATGGGACTCTGGGAGCAAATCATTTAACTCTCTGTATCTCAATTTCCACATAGGCAAAATGAAGGGATTGGACTCAGTGGCTTTATAAAATCCTTTTAGCTTCAAACCTATGATCTAGTGATCATTGAGCAATGAGAACTGATAATTGTCTACCTTGTCATCCTGTTGGACTGTTGCTGCTAAGAAGCTTCTGGCAGTAGCTATTGAGCTGGTGGACTTCCTCCAGGGTCCTGTTTAAAAAAAATCAATGATCACTTCTCTCTCATATATTCAATCTCTACTCTTTACTTGCTCCTTTTCTTTTAATGAAAACAAAATCTCTGCTTCTTAAAAATAAACCCAACTACTCTACCCACTTGAATGATCATCCAATTTTTCATTATACTTTTAATACTAAATTTCTTGAGATAGTTATAGGTTCACTACTTCCTCATTGTCAATCAGTAAATCTCTATTAAGTGCCAATCAAATATCAAGTACTATGATAAACATTATGCATGGTGCAAACACAAAAGTTGAGCAGTCTCTACCCTCAAGGACCTTATATTCTAGCCTATCTTTCACTTTCTAACCTGCAGAAGTTCAGAAGGGTAAGAAGGACTTCAGAGGGTCTGTCAATGTGTCTTCCAGCACTCTAGAGCATCCTACTCAGTACATTTACCCTTTAGATTCTTCATTCTCAACAACTCTTCTACATTGACATGGTTGCCTATTTTCTCCATCAAAAAAAATCCCCTTCTTTGACTCCACTTGGGTGCTGTCCTAGGTTCTCTCTTCTTTTTTCTATACACCAATTTACTTGGCAATTTTAGTTTTTTTTTAGCTGCCATTATCTCTTCCTAAGATACCTCCTAAATCTAAATTTCTCTCTTGAGTTACATATTTGCTTTTGCAACTGTCTGTAAGATGTCTTATAGGAAATGACAGAGCTAGAAGACCTAGTTCAATACTCTCATTTTTCTTTTTAATGATTTATTTTTCCAATTATGTGTAAATAACATTTTCAACATTCACTTTTTTGGATGGGGTAATGGGATAAATGACTTTCTCAAGGTCACACAGCTAGTAAGTATCAAGTGTCTGAGGTTGCATTTGAACTCAGGTCCTTCTGACTACAGGACAGATGCTTTATCCACTGCACCACCAAACTGTCCCACCAATATGTATTTTTGTAAAGTTCTCTTTTTTTTCCACTGTTTGCTCCCCTCACTCTAGTATAGCAAGTAATCTGATATATATATATATATATATGTGTGTGTGTGTGTGTGTGTGTGTGTGTGTGTGTGTACAATTGTGCTACATATATTTCCATATAGTCATGCATGTAAAAAAAGAATCAGAACTTAAAAGGGAAAAACAAGAAGAAAAAAAGCAATAAAGAAATCTTAAAAAGTGAAAATAGTATTCAAATTCCATAGTTCTTTCTTTGGATGTGGATAGCATTTCCCAACCCAGGTCTTTTAGAATTGTCTTTGATTGCTGTATTTCTGAGGCAAGCTAAGTCTATCATATTTGCTGTAGGGTGTTTGATGCTTTCTGGTTCTGCTCCCTTTACTTAGCATCAGTTCATGTAAATCTTTACAGATTTTTCTGAAATCTACCTGTTCATCATTTGTCATACAGTACCTTCATTTTATTGAGGAAGAAATTGATCTCTGGAGAGGTCAAGTGTCCACATAAAATCACACAGATATATCCTATGGGCCCATCAAATTCAACATTTTCAAAACTAAACCAAACTTGCCTTTCCAAACTCATCCAAAGATGAGCTCATCTTTCTAAACTCCTTAAATCTATTAATATTAGCATCACCCTCCTTGGCACCCAGAATAGAAACCTTATTCCCTCTAGGTCAGTTTACTCACAGCTCGGGTCCTTATTATTTCCAGCTATATAATAGTATCAAACTGACTTTTTCAACCTCCATTTTGGCATTGCTCCATATTACTGTCCTAATATTACTGTAAAATCAGTCTTACTATTACAGAGTTCTGATTGTACAGATCTTCTATTCCAAATTTTCAATGACTCCCCATTGCCTGTCTTATTTGTCCATGTCTACCTACACAAGTAAGAAGTGAAAAATAAGGCAGATATTCTAAGCCATAAAATGTAAATTCCCTTCCTAGTATCCCAAGTATCTAGCATAGGAGGTGCTTAATAAATATTTATTGACTGAATTATTGAAAGTGAAATTTATTAAGGTATGAAATTGTATAGAGGGCAGAAACCTGAGAAGCAATTCAGTTCAATAAGTATTTATTAGAGTTCTCGATCTTCTCATTAAACCCTGTGGCACAAGCTCAAACTTTTTGTCTCTACCAAAACATACCAAATGTAGTCACATAGCCAATTGAATATGAGAGAAGAGGGATTAATTTCTACAAAGTCAGTGAGTTTCCATTTGGGAGAACTCTAATAGTAAGGAAGTTTTCCTTATATTGAACTAAAATCTGCCTTGAACCATTGGGCTTATTGTCCCCTTTGTGTTTAAACACAAATAAAGACAATAGAACTCTAGTGGAATACTAAATCCCCTCCCCCATCTCCAATGATATTCTATTGAAACAGAAATTCTGCTCTCGGAATATTTTCATGATTTCCAGTGATGTTTCAAAAACTAATACCTTATAGGGCGGCTAGGTGGCATAGTGGATAAAGCACTGGCCCTGGAGTCAGGAGTACCTGGGTTCAAATCTAGTCTCAGACACTTAATAATTACCTAGCTGTGTGGCCTTGGGCAAGCCACTTAACCCTGTTTGCCTTGAAAAAACCTAAAAAACAACCCAACAAAAAACCAACGTGTTATAGAATGTATAAGAGTTCTGCTGTTGACTTCTGAGCATCTGGATTTTATTGTTGGCTTTTAAACTTAGCTAGCTTTAAACTGGCTTTAAACTTTTAAATTGGCTTTAAACTTTTAAACTAGCTACATTGACATATAATATTCCAGTCTAAGATGAAGCAAATAATCATAGAATCAAAGATTTAACTGGAGATAGAAAGGCCCTCAGAGACTAGCTAGTCTAACATTATTATTTTACCAATGAGGAAACTGAGACCTAAGGACATAAAATTTGAATCCAGTTCCTCTTAATTGCAGAGGCAATACTCTTTCCATTGTATAATACTATTTCCTGTTCAGTGTTGTGCTACCTAACCTTGCAGAATTATTAAAAGGAAAATGCTAAGTGAACTTATATTGTCATTATCACTAGTTTTTTTTAATAACAATAACAATTGT
The DNA here is from genome assembly GCF_037893015.1 of Macrotis lagotis. Taxonomy (NCBI): domain Eukaryota; kingdom Metazoa; phylum Chordata; class Mammalia; order Peramelemorphia; family Peramelidae; genus Macrotis; species Macrotis lagotis. The sequence goes on along the minus strand of NC_133663.1, from coordinate 130,069,924 downwards.
TTTCTCATGCAAGTATATGATTCCCATGTAGTCTTTTTTACACTTCTTACTTTGAAGGAGCAATAATGGTTAATGGAATTTGGTTTTTGATCATCCCCACAAATTAGTAAATTTAGCAAATATTTCGATATTAATTAATCTGATATAGCCACTCTGCTCCTACTAGGGGAAGTAAACTTGGAAAGTGCAATATTTTTAAGAGATGGATTTAAAAAAATGGAAAATGCCCTCTAGATTTTCCAGGGGACATCGTAGTCTCCTCTGAGAGCTGTTGGCGCTTCCTATGTAGTGGTGGAAGGTGCCGATGCTGATCCATCATTTGAATTGGCTCCATGAGAAGCTGCATCAGCAGATCTAAAAACCCAGCTCTACCCAGGGAACAGATGCCATGAAATCTGAACTAAATCCATGCTGAACAACCCTTTGGCTTCCAGCTCTAGTTCGTGTGGTCACCATCTGGCACAGTAACATTCCCACCATGAAACTCCTAGCTGTCTCTTTTGGCAACAACCCACGTGAAAAAGCAGCCCTTGAGTTGGATGACTCTAGCTGTTTATAACAACATCACAGCTACATTGGTGAGAGGAAAGTCTTCTTTTCCAAGGATGGCCATGGGCAAACTTGGGAAGTAGGGGGAGTTGAATTTGATATACAGCTTTCTCCTTCACACAGTGTCAACACAGTGTCCACACAATGATTCAGAGGAAACGCTCCTGCAGCAGGAAAAAGAAATTAATTAATTTATTCACACCAAGACTTTAACAATTGATCTTATTCTCCTTCCAAAGACAACTTGCCTTTAAAAAGAATCATGAGGAGGTGTCTCTTTAATTTAAAGGCATGAATTTCAATTGGCAAACTGTCAGATAAAATATAGGTGAGTGGTACATGTAATTATGTATTTTCTTTTTGTGGGTTAGAGTATAAGTGCCCCCCTACCGTTCAATCTATGTTACTATTTTTCCTTCATATCAGTTTCTTGTTCTGTTTAATGTCAGAGCCAGAGAACTGTAAATTTAGACAGTCAGTACCAAGCATCACTGGGCTATTTTCCCAATCTGTATTTTCAAATGTATTTCCTTCATTACCCTAAGAAAACTTCATTGCATGCTTCACAGTGTGCACTTTCCTAGAAAGAAGTATATGCTTACAATGTCAATCACTCGTTTTAATTTAAAAAAATCTGGATATCAAGTGTGGTAAGAGAGGAAATAAAGATTTACTAATGAGATGATCAAGTGATGTAATAATTGCTTCAAAATCAAACAAAATCTATGCTGATGTAGGGAAACAACATGGTTATTTGAATGCTAAGGGCAATGATTCATATTCAGAGTAATTGTACTGCATTTCCTCAGAGTGGCTTCCAGCTTTTTGACTTGATATTTTTCTTTTTATTCAGCTTGCCTCTTAACTTTCTCCTTCAATGCCCTGCTTTTCTTTCTAAAAGGTTTGCCGCTTATTACTTATTGGCAATAATTACTGACATTTTAAATAATATCCTCCTTTCCTGACTACTTTCTACTTAATAACTTTGGATTTATTTTATATTCTGGGTATACATGTATAGTACATACTTGTCTTCCTCAACAGAAAGAGAGCAAGGATTATTTGATTTCCTCTTTTTTATCCCAAGTATTTGGTAGAATGTGAACATAGATGTCCCTTAACAAATACTTGTTGATTTATCAAAATCCTGAGAGGATGAAATATGTGAAATCAAATTCCTCATGTCTTATCACCTACTGACTTTACTTACATATTATATTTATTAAATCAGGATACTTAGCAGTTAAGAAGTTGAAAGGACAAAGTGATAGAAAGAAGAGACATACCCACCATTTAGGACCTGGATAAGGTCTCTGTGGGTAAGGAGATTGTAGAACTAAATAAAACAAATATAACTTTTAAGTTTCTGTATAAGAATAATATTTCAAGACTCAATGATTTTCCTAATGTGGGTATTCCTCCTGTGGATGCAGCTACTAATCTTTTCATGCCTTACTAGATGGTTTCATGAATTACTGTGACCCAAAATGTTAAAATCCTGCTTCTTTAGAAGAAGTGGACTATTATGGTCATCTAGTCCAATTAGTTTTGCAAATGAGGTAACTGAGACCCAAAGAGGTTAAGAAATTTGACTATGTTAAGTATTAGAGCTGGAATTCAAATATAATGACTCCAAATCCCAATTGAACTTTTCCCACTTCCCCCTCAAGTGGTAACCACCCCTCTGGCCTTTCTAAACTGAGGTCAACTGACTTTTGGGTATAAAAGAGACTCTTTGCCTGTGCTACAAAGGTCTTCTAGTACATTGGACTATCTAGTGCCTGTGCTCCACTGGCTTATTCATAGTCACTTAGAAGGAGGAAAAGAGGGAACCATCAGCAAATACATATATGATCTGGATACCATTAGGAGTAGCTACAGAATGAAAACATGGAAATGTTTCCCTTATTCAGATTAGCAGGAGAAGTTAAAGAAGAGATGTTACATAATTACACCATAAATTAAGATGTTTGTGCATGGAAATCCAGAATCCATTGGGAAGCAGAAATAGAAGTGTTGCTATCATCTAATATAAACAAACAACTGTATGGAAAGACAAGGTAGTAATGAGGAATTTCTATTATTCTATTGGGACTCTTTTCCCCTATATAGAAGCAGAGCAGTTAGTAGATTTTTGACTTACGTAAATGATAATATGTCCTTCAAATGGTAGAGGAATCAATGAAGGGAAATTTTGTTTTAGATTTGATTTTCAACAATAAGGAAGAATAGATACTGTAGTGGAGAGGACTGAATCCATAGGGAGAGGAGATCATGCCAAATTAGAACTTGTGAAAGAACAGGGAAAATCTGGACACTTCATATTTTAGGAGCCCCAAAAGGGTTAAGTGAAAGAAGAGATAAGATTTCAAAAGACTAAAATTCTTCTGGTAGAATTTATCATTTCAGTAGCAATGGGATGCTTTCAAGAGTGAAATTCACACAAAAAAGGGAAGCAATCCTATAAGAGGGAAAAGAAGTTGTCAGAAGAAACTGCACAGAGAATTCATCAACTAACCTAGATTAAAAAAAAGACCTGCATGTAATATGAAGAGAAATCAGGCAATAGAGTAGTAATACCCAAGTGGATGATGTCTAGTAAGAATTGTGTCAGTCTTGCTAATGTGTGGGATGACCTGAAGTGAGGGAGAAGTGAGTGATGCTTTTTCTTAAAGCAATATTGGGGAAAGGAGCAGATTGAAAGGAAGCCAAGAACTGCAGCAGAAGGTGGTTAGAGTGATAAAAGAGAATGATGAGAACACAAAAAAGACTAATATTGGATAAAGGATAGAATAAAACTAGCTAATAGGGTTTGATAGTCAAGCTAAATAGGAGGATAAGGATAAAGAAAATAATGATCTTTGAACTCAAATCACCAGGCCCAAGTGAACTACATGCTTGAGTCCTGAAAGAACTAGCAAATTTAACAATTGCAATACTGATTTAAATGGAAGAAAAGGGTAAACTGAGGCAAATCTCTGGGCAAGATTACATTTATTAATAGGGCATTATACCTATTAATATTTTTTTGCAAGGCAATGAGGTTAAGTAGCTTGCCCAAGGCCACATAGCTAGGTAATTATTAAGTGTCTGAGGGCAGATTTGAACTCTGGTGCTCTATCCACTGTACTACCTAGCCACCCCATTCTACCTATTAATAAGTAGGCCAATGGATTGCCTCTATTTATACCAAAGACAAAATATAACTTTTTTTTGAGAATGCAAAACAAAGTACAGAACAGAATAGATGACATCATGAGATTAAGGACAATATGGGTGATTATAAGCTGAGGTGCAGGGAAAACCATGGCATGATTGGTTGAAAATTTGGCAATTGGGGGCGGCTTGGTGGATCAGGGGTGGCTAGGTAGTGCAGTGGATAAAGCACTGGCCCTGGAGTCAGGAGTACCTGGGTTCAAATCCAGTCTCAGACACTTAATAATTACCTAGCCGTGTGGCCTTGGGCAAGACACTTAACTCCCTTTGCTTTGCAAAAACCTAAAAAAAAAAAAAGAGATACTAGACCTGACTCTCTCATGTTCATATGCTTCCACAAAGTCAATTAAATTCCTTAAAACAATAAAATTAACCCATTGCAGGCCAATAGAGGTCTGAACTAAGTTCAGAGACAAAGAACTATGACTCATACAATTACAGGGAAAGATAAATTGCAAATGAGATTAATAGCTAAGTGGCTCAAGATCAATCTTAATCCTCTCACTGTTAAATTTTTTATAGATTGAAGACAATGGGAGATTTAAGCAAAAGAAAATGGATTCTGTGAATTATAGATAATGGGTTTAGCATTAATTTCTGGCAAAATTCAATAATATCAATAAGGAATAGTAAAAGAACACCTGGAAGAGGAAGCAGTGATCACTAAGCATCAAGAAGAGCTTCAAAGGGCGCTAGGTGGCATAGTGAATAGATCACTGTGGAGTCAGGAGGACCTGAGATCAAATTCAACCTCAGACATTTACTTTACTAGATGTGTGACCCTGGACAATTCACTAACCCTTCTTGCCTCCAAAAAAACTAAACAAAACGAAACAAAAGACCATATTGTGTCAGGCCAATCTAATTTCCTTTTTTTACTACTTTTTTTTTTTAAGATTTTGCAAGGCAATGGGTTTAAGTGGCTTGCCCAAGGCCACACGGCTAGGTAATTATTAAGTGTCTGAGACTGGATTTGAACTCAGGTACTCCTGGCTCCAAGGCTAGTGCTCTATCCACTGTGCCACCTAGCCATCCCCTCCTTTTTTTTTTGATAAAGCTATCTATATAAGTGCATCAGGAGGCTGCTTTTGACAGAGTTAAGATAGATTTTGGCATTACTTTTGACAGTCTTTTGTGTTATTCTAATGGAAAAGATGGACAGGAACAATATAATGGCATAGGTAGCTATATTCATAACTGAATGGCCAGATACAAAGTACTTAATTGTTTAACATCAGCTCTAGTGGAGTGGACCAGATATCTCCCCTGGTTCCTGTGTTATTTAGCATTTCTTATGAGTGATTTGGGTGGCATGCTTGTCGAATTTATAAATGACATTAATCTGGAGGGATTGTGAATGTGTTGGATAAAAGAATTAGGATCCAGAAAGATTTCTATAAGTTGGAATTTTGGGACTAATTTTGTAAATACACTTTTACCTAGGCTCATAATAATCAATTTTGTAACATCAAAGTAAAGAAGTTAGATGATTTGAAAAAAGATCTAGTGAAATCTGGGATCCTAGATTTAGAATTGAAAGGAACTTTAGAAGTCATCACAAGTTTAACCCTCTCATTTTACAGATGAGGGAACTGAGGTCCAAAGGGGATAAGCAACTTGACCAAGGGTACACAGCTATCTGATGGCAGAGCTAGAGTCAAATGAATGTCCTCTGACTTGAAATTCAATACAATTCTATTGTACTCTGCTGGAAGTTTAGCAATGCTTTGAGGTCTTGAGGTGATGCAATGGATAAAATACTAAGTTTGGAGTCAGATAGACTTCAATTCAAATTCAAACTTCATGCACGCTTAGCTCTGGGCAAGTCACTTAGCTGTTTCCTGCTTCAGTTTCCTTAACTGTAAAATGAGGCAAATAATAGCACCTACCTCCCAGGGTTGTTATGAGGCTCAAATGAGAAAATATTTGTAAAGCACCCAACATATAGTAGATGATTAAGGAATGCTTCTTTCCTTCCTCCAGTGTGATATAAACAGACAAAAAAGCTTAAATGTTTTTAAATTACATTCTGATAGAAATAGTGTCCAGGACTACAGAGGAGTTAATCTTGCTACCTTTGATGTAGGTTCATATCTGGAGTATTTGTGCTCCATTTTAGGAAGAATATAGATATGAGGGATAGTGGCCAGAGGACACACTCAGTAATAGCAAATGAGTGTAGTGTCTGGCTAGAACTATATGAGCATCAGCTGAAGAAAATGGAGTTACTTTTCCAGAAGACAAAATGTTGGAGGAAACATGATTGCTCTTGTAAAAATGTTTGAAGATAGTGGGGAAGAGTGATAAAACTTTTCTACTTGACCCTAGATAAAGCAACTAGGAAAGAACAAGGGTAGAAACTTCAGAGAGGCATATTTAGTCTTGACTAAAGGGAAATATTACTAATGGTTAGAATTATCTAAAAACGGAAGTGACTGCTTTGGGAAATAGTGACTTTCTCCTCACTTGAGGTCTTCAAGCAAAAGGGTATATTGTAGTGGGTATTCTAATTCATGTTTCGAGTTAGAGTGGATGACTAGAGTTTGCTTTAATATATGGACAAGACAAGGTTGCTAAATTAAAATTTTATTTTTTGAGAAACTGTTATTTCTATAAATTATCAAGATTTGTAGGCTTTCCTTTTGTAGAAATATTTATTTTATGTGCTAGAGAAAAGAAATTCAATTTTGTTTTCAACAATATGACATGATAATGCAGCAACATAAATCCTGCTCCTGACCAGCTATATGAACTTACCTGAAGTCACTTTTATTTCTTTGGGGCTTTACCTCCAATCCTGTAAAATATAAAATTTTAACCAGATCAATCTCTAAGTCAATCTTTCATATTCTGTTTATTATATTATCTTTTCTCTATTTCAGACTCAATTTTCAGGTATTAGTTGAAAGAGGATGGGGTCCAATGAGGATAGAAATCCCCTCAAGAGCTATCGTGTGACCTGGATAAAGTGGCAGATTCAGCAAGCAGCATTAGCTATAAAGAGTGAAATATTGGGGTGACTGGACTGCTAGGAGGTGGAACACCTGATGAAGTACTTTAGGACAATGACTGGGAAGAAAGGAGATATCTAAATCTAGACTCCTAAGCATTATTGTAAGTCAGCCTTGCTGAACTGAGATCTGGAAAAACCTTCATTAGTTTTGCAGCCTGTGAAGGTGAATGTGACATTTTGATTACAGCAACAGTATACTGGGTATACTGTGGAGACAAGGAGATCACCTGAGTTTCAGAGAATGAAATGGGAGGGTGTCTAGAGAAGAGAAGTGTCAAGGTCAGGTCAGTTTTGGGGTGATAAAATAGTTCTACCCTATTCAATGCATCTAAAATTGATATTTCTTTTTCCTTCCTCCCCACACTGAAGAGTTCCCCTATTCATTTCTCTCTGCATCTGACTCAGCTGCCCAGAAGGGCATGTATTTGCATATTTTAATAGTGAAGGTTCCAGGTGACAGGAAGAAACAGAATGAATCAACATGGTGTGGTAACTAGAGTGTTAGATCTGGAGATGGCAGATGCAAAAGACCAAAGTTCAAGTCTAACTTCTGATTCTTCTCAAACTGTGTGTCTATGGGCCAGTCTCATAACCTCTTTCAATCTGTGGCCTCATCAGGTAGGGCCCTCTGACTGCTAAGGCTCCTTCTAGCTTTTATTCTATAATGCTATAGCTCTTATTATAACTTTAACAATGTTTTAAGAAACAAAATTGGGCAACTCCTTTTTGGGAGATCAAATGACAAAGTATACTCACTGTATCAAAAGGAGACAATACATATTTTTATTTCTCATTTTATTAGCTTACTTTCACCTTTTCTCCTATCCCTTAGTTAATGTTAATTGGTTCTTATAGAAACTCTCTTAAAGTAAGGAGAAACTTTAAAGAAATCATCCAAATCAGGGTGTGGGAAACTATATACCCGTCACCTCCACCTCCCCCATCTCCCTGGGTCAGATCTTGTGACCACAAGCTGGGAGCTAAGGGCTACATTTGGCCTGTGGTTTGCCGACCCTTGAATCCAACTCCATCACTTTGCAGAGGAAAGTTGAGGCTTGATTTGTATTAGATTTTTAAGATAGTACTTTTCTGAGTCACATTTAAACCCAGCACTAGGATTTCAAATTCAGTGTTGTTTTCTCTTATACCGTACTCTCTATTTGTGAACATTTGATCTCTTTCTGTATAGTTCTTCTGCATTTTAACTCATGACCTCAATGCCAGTATGTTTTTAGGTTTTTGTTCTTTTTTAGTTGAGTATGTGAAAATTAGAGCAATTTGTTGCATGAAAACAAATAGGCTCAGAGGAATATATGTTGAGAGAATAATTAAAGTGAAGCTCCAAGTTAGATTGAATTATAACAAAAGTGAAGTTTGTTTTTGTTTTTAGTGTGTGTCCCTATACTTTCAGGACTCATTCCCCTCCTTCTGAGACTCTCCATTCTCCTTCAGCAGAGGCTTACTCTCCTTGTCGCAGAGATCTCATAATTCTTGCTAAATTGTTGACTAGTAAATTGAAGATGTTACTCCTCTCAAGACATTTGCATTATAATAAAGGTTCTCTAAAGATTCAAAAGAATGAAGCTCCACCAACAGAATTTTGATCATCACAATGTGCTGATGGGAACTGACATTTGGAGGGAAGACCTTTTTGTTGCTCAGTCATTTTTCATTCTTGTATAACTCTTTGTCACTCCATTTGGGGTTTTCTTGACAAAAATACTGTAGTGGCTTGCCATTTCCTTCCTCAACTCATTTTACAGATGAGGAAACAGGGGCAAACATTGTTAAATGACTTGTCTAGGGTCACTCAACTATTAGATGTCTGAAGCTAGATTTGAACTCAGTAAGATGAGTCTTCATGACTCCAGACTCAATACTCTCTGCTCTTTGCTATCATCAAGGCAAACAGGTTAAATGACTTGTCTAGGTTCATACAATTTGTAAATGTCTGAAGCTGGATTGGATTTTCCTGGTTCCAGGTCTGGCACTCTAACCATTGTACCACCCAGCCACCCCTAAGATCTTCTTGGTAACCTTTCAAATCATATTAGGCAGAGCATTCGTCTACTTCTAAGATGAATATCAGTCCCCAGTTCTCAAGGATTTAATTACAGTCTTTTTTTGTTGATGACTAACAGTTTTTCCTTTCCTGCCCTAATCTCTCTGTTACCTTCAGTCTTACATATCCAACTGCTTTTCAGAGAACTGGATGTTCAGGAGATCTTAAATTCAATTTGTTTAAAACAGAACTCATTTTCTTTCCCCCTAAAATCTCCTGGTATCTCCCTATTATTGTAGAGCACATCCTTCAGGTCTGGATTCCTCACTGTTTCTCCACATGCTTTCTGCTCCCTCCCCTCCACATCCCAGCATTTGCCAAGACCTGTAGATTTCATCTATGTGACATGACTGTAACATGTCCCCTTCTCTCTTCTAACACTGCCATCACTCTGGGCAGGTTCTCATCACCTTAGACCTGAATTACTGCAATAGTCTGCTAGTGGATCTGCCTGTCTGGGTTTCTCTCAGTTCATCCGTTCTCCATTCAGCCATTAAAATGATTTTTTAAAAAACATAGATCTGATCATGTCACCTCCCTATTGAATAAACTACAGTGACTTCCTATTGCCTCCAGATATAAATACAAAATGCTCAGCTTGGTATTCAAAGTCCTTCATAAGCTACCCTCTGACTTCTTACGCCTTGTTCTCTAACTTATATACTCTTCAATTCAGTGACATGGACATCTCCTGGATGTTCCATAAGCAAGACATGCTATCTCTTGGATCCATATCTTGTCCCTTATATCTGGAACTTTCTCCCTCCACTTTAACTACAAATTTGCCTGGCTTCTTTTAACTTCCAACTAGAATCTCACCTCCTTCAGGACACCTCCTCTAACCCCTTTTAATTTCTTTGCCTTCTTGAATCCAGCTTCAGACATTGGTCACTTACTAGCTGTGTGACCTTGGACTAGTCACTTAACCCTGATTGCCTCGCATCCAGGACCATCTCCAGTCATCGTGATTTAAATCTGACCATGGTCCCAGATAGCTCTGGAGGAGAAAGTGAGGATGGTGATTTAGTACAGGCCCCCTCACCCAAATCCAATTCATGTGCTTGTCATGGCATCATCTCTTCTGATGTCATGGTCTTCTTCAAGAATGAAGGACAAGGGCGGCTAGGTGGCACAGTGGATAAAGCACCGGCCCTGGAGTCAGTAGTACCTGGGTTCAAAGCTGGCTTCAGACACTTAATTTCCTAGCTGTGTGGCCTTGGGCAAGCTGCTTAACCCCATTGCCTTGAAAAAAAAAAGAATGAAGGACAAGCATCATCATCATCATCATGCAACCTGTATATAGTTTGTTTGGCATATATTTTTTTGCGTATTGTCTCCTTAGATAGAAAGTTGCTGCCCTCAAGGAGCTCACCATCTTTTGCCTCTTTGTATCTGCACAGTGCCTGATTCATAGAAGCAACTTGATAAATGCATAATGAATTGAATTGAGTAAGGGGGGAAGTGCAGATGAAAACAATCTGGTGATTTTTCCAATGTAGGATCTACCTTTAAGACATAAACAAGTCTTACCTTATATCCAATTGGAGGAGGCAGTTAGTTGCTTAAGGTAGAGGGGACTTATGTCCTGAAAGTCTGCCAAATTCACTCTTTTGAATTAAGACATTAAAACTTCCTATAGAGATATAAAAATATTGTTTTCCAATTAGTTTGTCAGATTAGCCCTGGTAGAGAAATTGTCTCTTAAGGTCTAGGGGGTCAGGAGTGGTAAATTTTGGAGACACAATTGTATCTTCATCTGAGAATGTTGTATACAATAACAGCAAAATTGTTTTAAGAACAACTTTGAGCAAATAAGTCATTTTGACTATTATAAATACCCAAATTAACTACAAGGGACATATGAAGAAAGATGCTATCTACATCTAGAGAAAAAAATTGATGAATAGAAATATGTATAGAATGATTTTATACACACACATACACATCAGATACATATATATGTATAATGCATATTCATGGACACACATCTGCATGTAAATACACACATACACATATGTAAATATATATATATATACATATACACAAAAATACAGGTATACATATTTGTTTCTAATGGTAGCCATCTCAAGGGCAAACAGGAAAGAAAAAAATTTACATGATAACTTTTATATATTTAAAAGGAATAGCAAATTGTACATGATAGATTTGCAGTTTCATGTATGATCATCTTTTTTATTATACTATGTTATGGAAATGCTTGTTTTATTACCTAAATTAAAAATGAAATGAAATTTAGAAAGATACAATAATATACTGGAAATAACAAGAGATATACACATATACACTTATGTATATGTATATTTTTATTTCTTATTTTATTTATTTTTAGGGTTTTTTTTTGCAAGGCAATGGGGTTAAGTAGCTTGCCCAAGACCACACAGCTAGGTAATTATTAAGTGTCTGAGGCCAGATTTGAACTCAGTTACTTCTGACTCCAGGGCCAGTGTTCTATCCACTGCACCACTTAGCCACCCCCTGTATATGTATATTTTTAGATGATTAATATATTTATAAAGTTTCATTTGATGTTCATAGCAATCATAATTTTATGATGTTTCTAGAACTGGCAATTTGGGGGTAGAGGAGAAGGTACATTTTGTCTGAAGGATGATCTGAGAGGTGCCTATTGTTTGGAGCATCACTTTGGTATGGAGCTGACTTCCTCTAGGAACCATGGGAACTTTCTTTCTGTTCTCTTTCCTAGCATCATTAAAGCTCTCTCCAGGGTAAAGCTTCAAAACTCATAATATCCTTATTTTATAAATTTATGTGATAGGGTCCTCAATTTTCACCTTTTTCAAGTACTGGAGTTTTTAGTGAGCTCTCTTGCCTGTCAATACTGCAATACCACAGGGTTTCAATCAAATAACACTTAAGAGTTCTTTTCAAAAGGCTTAAAAGATTGAAAAGATTTTATCTTCTCAGAGGGGGGAAGAATAGCTTTCTCACACCCTTCTTATTCCTCTAAATATCTTCCTCTCTTACTATAAGGGAAGAGCTGTGCTCAGCTGGGAGATGGTGCTTAGAGGAGACCCAGGGGTATGTGGAAGTGCATGAGAAACAACCACAAAAAAAGGAATACTTAGAACTTGACAGATTATCCTGGTTTACTGATTATCCCAGAGCAGTCTGTAGTATCCAAGGAGGTACCTTTAAAAATCACTCCTGGGGTTCAGCGGTTGCCTTTGATATCCGGAATGGAAGAGGCATCAGTAAGCCCTGTCCAATTAAACTCATGCTACTTTAATCAAATAAGGATTATGGGCAAATAAGACTAAAACAGTGCCTTTAACTGATTGCTGAAACATAATTAAATCAGGTTTATTGAATTAGGAGAGAGGATACATTAAGTTTTTCTAAACCTCTCTAAGTGGACCTCCTCTGCTATGATGCTTAGCTAATTTTCTGCGTCAACAAACCAAAATGATGCCTCCGCCCTCATTCCTATGTTGGATGGCTAATTGGGATCATAATGGCCAGATCATCAAACACTGTATCCATTTAAGTGTAACAAAATGTACATAAACCCAGTAGTTAGGGAAAATAAACTTCAACATCACACAGTGAAGCCCCTCTCTTTCTCTACCTCCCCTTGACATGCTGAGGTAACTCCAGCCTTTGGAGCATGACACATTCTCTCAACTCTTCCACTGTAGATTTCCATTAGCACATTATGAAGTTATGGTGGAAAGATGGAACTTGTCAACATTTTGTTGTGGACCTCCAGGTGACTCAATGTATGAAACGCGACCCTAGAGTTAGAAACTCTCATCCTCCTGAGTTCAAGTCTGGCCTCAGATGTCACTAGCTGTGTGATGCTGGACAAGTCACTTTAATTTCTTCTGTAAAATGAGCTGGCAAAGAAAATGACAAAACACTCTAGTATCTTTGCCCAGAAAACCCCAAAAAGGATCATGAAGAGTCAGACATGACTGAAATGACTGAACAACAATAACAAAATCAAATTGTGAAATGAATCTTTTAGTTGCTTTTTTTGCTTTTAGTCTAGGGTTAGGGACTAGATCTGACATTCTATTGATATAAAGAGCTTCAGGTTGAAGTAACTTATACTATGTATGCAACTCAATAGCTTTTCTGTAACTTATAACCTTGGAGAACCAACTGAAGCACGGAGACGTTAGGTAACTTGCCCAGAGTCATACAGTCAGCATGTATCAGAAGCTGGACTTGAATCCAGATCTTCTGCCTCTGAAGCAGGCTCTCCATTATGGCATGCTGCTTCTAGTCCTTAGCCTGGGTAAGAGTAGATTCTGCTGCAGTGCCCCAACCAAGTTGCCAAGTTTGCCACGTTTTTGCCAAATCCCATGTTTTCCCTCCCTTAGGCATCATCTCCCAGATGAACAATTATCTTCATCTAGGTTTTGTCCTGGTTTGGACTTATGAAATTTCCCCTTTAATAGATTCCTTAATTATGATAGCAACTTAACTCCTCTCTAAAAGATTTTTAGCATTTCAACCAAAGTTGTCTTCTTGGTCCTTGCCATCTCCTAGTTTAGCACCCAGTCACAGTCAGTATCTCTGTTCAAAGGATGATCCCCATCCACCATCCTTGTATGTTTAACTGCATGTTAGTAAATATTTGCTTTAAATTATGTATTTGTTCAATGTTTATCACATTAAATATTATAGCAGTATTGCCACTCTCAGGTGTTTAGAAGTTTAGGGGTATCTGTTTAGTTTCTTTTGAACAATGTCCAACAGATCACTGTTGTGCACATAGCAGATTTGTTTTTATTTTGAAGGAAATCGAGTGTCTACTGAGCTTTGTTGGCAAACTGAGTCATACTTAGTCCAACTACTTACTCTGAATACTCTTTTACTTCATATGGTTAAATTCTGGCTCTAGTAGAGATGGCCAGAGCACCCTGAGTTAAGAATCCCAGAAATACAGTGCCCCCCCAAGACTACTTTCTGACCAGTGAGGGGAGCAAGGGACCCGAGATCCCTGTCATTACTATCAACCTTTAAGCAACAGCTAGTCCTGGGCAGGTAAGCCAAGGGTCTCAGGAATGCCCATTCCATCAGTCAGTTGCCACCCTGCTGTCTCCCAGCATCCATCCTCACTCCCCCTCAGCCTGTTGCCTTCCAGCATCCATCATTCTAGGAAGCAACCTTTGAGCAGATACAGTCTGACATCTATCCCTTTAGGTCCTAGAGGGTCTATCTTCTTAAAAAGCCAAAGCAACTAAAAAACTCCCAAAAGGACAGTTTTCCTTAAAATCCTTGGTCCTGTCAAATATTCATCATGAGTTTTATCAGTGGAAAAATCACAAAAGAAAATGCACTGACTCTTGTGGCTGCATTCTAGAGAGCACTGGTCTTTTTCATCTGACTTGATACTGACCCCTCCCATATCCATTGTCTTCCCTTATAAAATGTGAGCTCTTTGAGGGCAGCAATTGTCTTCATTTCCTATTTTTATCTCCCTTTCTTTGCTTTACACAGTGCTCTGCACATAGTAAATATTTAATATACATTTTTTATTCATTTGTTCATTAATATTTAAGTTGTTTCCCCACTCTAGGCTCTAGGCAGAGAGGAAGGTGTTTGGTGACCCTCTTTGAAGAAAAAAAAGTAGAACAGATCTACTGTATTTACTATATTTCCTAAGTCACAATTTGATGAGCAGGGTTCTTATACTCCAGTGGATGGTGATTATGGATGGTGATAGAAAGGATTTAAGAATTTTGGTTGGAGGGTATTCTATGTGGTTCTAAATTATAGACCACTAGGACTTTCCAGTGCAGATAGATTTAGCTAGACATAAATTTTTTTCTTTTGGATTTAATATATCCTGATATTTATCATTTCTACTGGTAAATGAAAAGTCACCAGAAGTCCTTGATTATCTAAAAGATAACACATCCTTAAGGGGTCCTGAGTTCTGGGGAAAGTAACAGAGCTTTCCCTCCCTGCTGCTTTCCCCTTTGAGTTTTTAAACAGGAAAAAATCTGGTAGAAATGAACAACCTTGATAAGTGATGATGAGAGCATCTATATGAGTAGTTGTAGTCAGAAGCATTGGTGAGGAAAAGAAGTAGAAAATAGGAAGATGGGATGCCATGTGAAATTATTTATTAAGTGCTTATTTATTAGAGAACATAATAGAAAACAAGAGAGACCTTGCTCTCAGGTAGCTCCCATTCTAATTGGAACAGACAACATATGTCCATGGGTTAGCTGTAAAATGAATGATAAGACTTGGTGGTCTTTGTGGTACAGCGTAGAAAGAATGCCAAGACCTAGAGGTTCTGTTGGTACAGGGAAATCCTAGAGGCCCTTGGTGAATGAAGGGGTTTTTCTTCAGTATGCTGGGCTCTGCTGAGATATTTCTAGAGGGCAGTTACAACCTGAGAGATTTCAATAAGGGAGTATGTTAACAGGTTGCTAATGCTAATCCTACTGCTAAGGAGGTAAGGAAGTAGGGGAGGAGGGGGAAACATAACTGATTGATAGCCCCTGAGCATTTAAGTCTTGTATTTTTTTTGACACCACTGGTGGGGCAATCTCCCTCTTCTATCCACCTTTGTTGCTTCCCCCCCATTCTTTCATATATCACAGGGTTCTGTAAAGTAGGAAACCAGAGATAATCACCCCAGTTTACCATTTTCCAGGAAAATATCTGAGTAGAGATCTGAAAGCCAAGATTAATTAGGGGTGATGTAGTAGACAGCAGAAAAAAAGATTTGTAAGAAACGTATATTTTTCTCAGGAAATTAAATGGGTTTCAACTAAGAAAAAAAGATAAAAGTATTCTTAGGAATAAAAAAAATCTAATTTTAGATTATAAATTTTAAAGAATGAGTTTTATCACTACTTCTCTTTGGTACTGAAGGATGAATTTTTAGATCATTGAACTTTTATCATCTGCAATTTTTCTCTAACAATATTTGAAATTATGCTATAAGTATAGACTTCTGTTCTCTCACTTGTCAAATGGATTCTATATCTGTACTGTGTGTTTGTGAGCATGCTTGTGTCTATGTGGGTATGACGCCCTATCTCTAGGCTTTTGTCTTCTCTCTCCCTTTTTGTCTCCCTTTTTCTCTCTTCTTCTATTTCTCTCCTGCCCTGTCCCTCTGACTCTCTCATTCATTTCCATTCCTTTTTCTCATTTATAAGATTGTTGGGAACATATAAAGAGGACACTCCAGCTACCAATTTAGAGCCGTAAACTGTGGTGGGGAATACTCAGAAGTGACTTGTCTGTGCTCAAGGAGATACTATGTATTTGAAGAGGGAGGGAACAATTTGAATCCATTTTCTTAACTTTCTATCTGGGAAAATATGCTTCTTAGAACAATATTAACCTTTCCCAAAGAAAATTTGTAAAATCCAAAGATTAAAAGTTCTTTAAGAGTCAGTATGATAACTTTATTCTATATTTAAAAGAAACAGCAAGCTGTACATAATAAGATTTGCAGTTTTATTATAATCTTTTCATTATACTGTTATGAAAATGCTTGTTTTATTCCATTAAATAAATATTTTTTTAAAAGAAAAAATACAACTCAGGAGCTAAGTTGTGTATTAGGGAGAACACTAACTTTGAGATCTGAATTCAAATGTGCCCTCAGATACTTACTAGCTGTATGACCCTGGGCAAATCACTCAATTCTTTTTTACTCCAAAAAATAAATAAATAAAAGAAAGAAAGATAGCTGCTAACTGCATAAACCAAGGTTTTCAGAGAATCCTGGGATGGGGAATACTAGGAGGAATTTGGCTTATGTTTATATAATGTTGAGAGTGATTTTAAGATGAGCAAGTTAAAAGATCTTTGTGAGTCTTTCTCCTTTCCAAGCATTCCACATCTCTTTAATGACTGATCTCTTGTTTCTAGTGCTAGATTGTTCTATTTATTACTCCCTCAATCCTCTTTTTAGTCCTAAATCAGAATGCATCCTCAAGAGAAAACAGATAGAGAGATTAGAGCCTCAGGATTTAGAACTTAAAGAGAGTTTATGTATAATGCAATTTGAAATTTTCATTTTTAGAGTTAAGAAATTTGAGGCTTATATATCTGAAGTAGCTTTTCTTAAGGGTTCCCAAAAATAAGTACACACATCTTGGAATGAAGATTGAACTTTGATTATTATGGGATTTGAATTTAGAGCTTTTGATTTTAAATTTCACAATCCTATTTCGGTATATGCCAAATGGAAAAAATTCTTCAAAATTTTTACTTGGTGACCCCCAATTCCTTTGTTTTTATGATCTACAAATGCAAAATATGTATAAAATGTAAAGCACACTATCACTGCATATCAAGGGATATCGCTTTAATAGAAGCTCATTATTTTGATTATATAATAAGAATAGAATCTGATGTTTTATCCTGAAGATTTAATGTATCTCTTATGCCTGTCTCCCTCTGAAAAATGTTGACAAGCTCCCACTGCTCCATATCAGCCCTGTGTGAGCCAATCCGTAATTCTTACACACACAGAATCAATATTGTATTAATAAAGAAACACCCATAGGTACAGAAACCAAGAGGTTGATCTGAACTCAATAACTGTAATTAGGAACATTTCAAAAACAAGCTCCTAAACTAACAAACTCCAATGTTGTTGAATTTAAAGAACCAATAAAGACAAAAATCCCACCCTAACTTCCTTAACTTCCAACTAGGAGTTTTGGATTTTCATTTCTGTCCTAAAACCAAAACTAGTTTGTAGAATATAAATTTCAAAGACTAGAGAGTCACAGCTGGAAAAGCAAGCCATCAATTTATCTATATGGAACTAACTTTCCCAGCAAAAGGAGTCTCTCAATATCGTACCCCTTTACAAGAACCTTTTGTTCCAGTCACAATAAGTAAGTGTTGTACTTTTTGACTCTCGTGTCTCTGTTCTTGCTGTTCTCCTGAATGTATTCCTTCCTCCTTTTTCTTTTAAATTATGTATCAATCTGTATTCAGACACCATCGGCTCTGTCTTTGGTATGAATAGTACTCTTTATTATAAGTCCTACAGAATTGTCTTGGGTCACAGAAATGCTGAGAAAAGGCAAGTCATTCACAGTTAGTTGATTATCCTACAACATTGCTGTTATTTTGTATATAGCGTATTTCCCATTGTATCTGCTCATGTAAGCTTTGTGCTGAAAGCATCTTGTTCATATTTTCTTATAACAATACAGCATTTCTTTATAATCACATACCACAATTTATTCAACCATTTCCCAATTGATGGGCTTCCCCTCAATCTCCAGTTCCCTGCCATCAGAAAAGAGCTTCTATAAATATTTTTATTGATATAGGCCCTTTTCCTTCCTGCTTTTCATCTCTTCTGGTATATAGACCTATAGTGGCACTGTGAGATCATTGTCCATTCAAGGCCACTGTTCAAATTCCCTACCAGCTCTGAGGTTTCTTCAGCCTCTCCAGATGTCCTCACATCCTTTAAATGACATTAGAATTCGTCTCCCTTATTGACTTGATTTGGTCATTAATCATGTACTTCCTTGTTGAATACCTGTTTTAAAAACTATTATTTAAATCTTATATTCTTATTGAGCTTTTATCATATTTATGTCTTATACATTGAATTAAATTATAAGATCTTCACTTCACATAGAAACAACCAAAAAAGAGTAGAAACAGAACTTATACCTCTTTTCATAAGTCTCATGTATTATAGTTCTTCTTTCTTTCCTATTCTTTCCCCTCTTCCTCAACCTCCACATATAGTTTGATGTCAACTTTGGACAATTCTATTTCCATACCATCTCTTGTGTCCATTCCTTTCTCTCCCTTTATGTAACCATCATCATGGTTCAGGTCCTCATCCATTCTCTTCTAAATTTTATAATAATCTCCTTGTTGGTCAGCAGTAGATGGTGACTGTAGAGGCATCTAGGTGACCTTAACATGACATGGTACCTGGAGTCAGGAAGATCTGAATTCAAATCTGGTCTCAGACACTAACTATGTGACCCTGAGAAAGACTCTTAACTCTTTGACTGCCTCAGTTTCCTCATTTGTAAAATGGAAATAATAACTGTGTCTATATTCTAGAGTGATAGTGAAGATAAAATGAGGTAACATTTGCAAAGCACTTGACAAATCTTAAAATCTTTTATAGGGCTAGATATTATTATTATTACTTATTCTTCCTCCATTTTCTCTCTTTTTCCATTTTTTTCTTAACATAATTACCAAATAATCTTCCCACTGTATAGATATAACCATGCTACTCTCTTGTTCATTAACTTTCTTTCTTTTTTTTTGCAAGGCAATAGGGTTTAAGTGGCTGACCCAAGGCCACACAGCTAGGTAATTATTAAGTGTCTGAGGTCACATTTGAACTCAGGTCCTCCTGACTCCAGGGCCAGTGCTCTATCCGCTGTGCCACCTAGCCGCCCCATTCATTAACTTTCATTGGCAAATGAGTTTTTCTAAAAGAAAATACAAATACCTCAGCTTGTTTTTTAATGTCCTTTGCAATCTTATTCCAACCTTCCAGCCTTATTTCTGTACATCTCAGTCAAACTCTGCTGTTGGTTGTTGCCTGTTTTCAACATTCTATTTTTGATCCTTATGCATTCACACAGGCCTCTTATATCTGGAAAGTCTTCCTTCTTCATCCCCATCTTTCCATATCTTTTTTATTTATTTTCTTCAAGGTTTATCAAAAGTGTAACCACCCCCATGAATCTTTTCCTGATCCATTTTGGATCTGCTCTCCCATCTCAAATTACTTATTTAAGTTCTTGGGAGACAGATACTGTTTGATATTTATCTTTGCATTTTTCAAGTCCTAGTACAATGCTTTCATCATAATGGGTGCTCCATTCATAATTATATAATTGAATTGTAGCTGAAATAGGGTTTCAGTAAAGCTCTATCTATTTAATTTGGGATTGAACCCATGAATCTTTCTTAACAAGGATTCTACATTTGGGTTTATTCAATTGAAATAACTAATTAGAAATGTAGAAATATGCTGTCTGAGTGCTTTCATCCTCAGAACAAGGGGACCTGGGTCCCAGACCTTTCAGGTTTATCCTTTCTTTAAAAATGGTACATATGCAATGTGACTGTAAATAAGTTATTAAAACAAAAAATAAAAACTCAATTTCCTTTTCTCCATTTGGAAGAGCATCATTTTAGCTATTTAGTGTTTGATAAGAAAAAATTTAGACTGCTTAGGAAATAAGCAGGTGTTAAGAGAAACATAAGATGTGCTATCATCTGGAGGTTAATAAGCTATTTTGAGCATTTTCCCCTTCCCTGTAACATTACCATGTTCTGTGGGATAGCTTTTCCAGATGAGACAGAGATTGAAATGTCACACCAGCATGATCAATTAGATAATGTGGAGTAGGAGCATTACTACCCGACCTTAATCCACAGGATAGGAATGAAATAAATGGAAGTAGGAGATTGATTAAGGAGAGATTCAAAGGTACAGTAAATAGTCTGTTTAGTTAAAAAAAAGCCCTACAAAGCCAGTATGAAAGCATACATTTTTCATGTTTTATAAGTTGACTCATAAGAAAAATACACCCTCAGTAGGAAAACACATTGTGATCTATTTATTTGTTCAATTTTATGCAAGTACCAAAGGAAAATAAAATACGTCTTTTCAAAAGAATGGCAATAGAAAAAAGATACAATATGTCATTGGTTTTAAAAAACAGAATATTTAAAAACAGTATTTCTTTTCAACAGGAAGAATTGGGATTGGAGATGGTACCTAAAAGGCATACGTGTATAACATATAAATATATGTATATATATATATGCATATGTACTTACATACCTATATATACATGTGTAGACTTTTTAATACATATTGGGTCCATATTTGAATCCAGATTCTATGATTCCTGACACACACACATATATGAATATATACCTATATACACAATATATATACATACATATTCACATAGACATATGCCTATAGCAACCATATAAACACATATACCTATGTACACATGTAGATACTAGGTGGCATAGTAAATAAAGACAGGCTGAAGCCAGGAAGACTGAGTTCAAATTTCACCTCTAGTATATACTGATCATGTGATGCTAAGAGTAAAAGGTGCCTGTCTGTATCAATAGAGCAAATTCCCTCATCTGGAAGATCCCGACATAAATAAAACAACAGGTCTATGCCCTATCTCTATTCATTTACAAACCTATAGACACATCTATTCCTTAGTTGTGTGACCCTGGGAAAGTCATTTAATATCTATTTGCCCCAGTTTCCTTATCTACAAAATGAAATTAATAATAGCATTAGAGAGAATGACATATACACTCAGTTGGATATGAAAATCTATATTACCCTATAAGAAGTAGAAAGGGATGAGAATAACAGAAGGGGACAGAGAACTTTTAAAAGGGAGAATAAATTGGGGAAGGTGGTGATCAAAAACATAGAAGGAAAGGGTAGGGGGGTGCAAAAGAGAGAGGGATAAACAAGAGAAAAATAGCATGGAGGGAAATACATAGCTAGTTATCATAACCCTATAACTATATATATATATATATATATATATATATATATATATTAATGGAATGAACTCACCTATAAAAAGGAAACAGCAGAATGGATTAAAAAGCAAAACCCTACAATATGTTGTTTATAAGAAATACATCTGAAGTAGAGAGAAATACACATGGAATAAAGGTAAGGGGCTAGAACCAGAATCATTATGCTTCAGCTGAAGCAAAGAAAGCAGGAGTAGCAATCATAATCTCAGGCAAAGCAAAAGCAAAAATAGATCTAATTAAAAAAATAAGGAAGGAAATTATATCTTGCTGAAACTGTAAACAGTCAAGTCATATCTATACTAAGCACATATTCATCAAATGGTACTCATCTAAATCTTTGCAGGAGAATTGAGTGACTTGCAGGAAGAAGTAGATAACAAAATTGTGGAGGAGCCTCAAATTTCCCCTCTCAGAGCTAGATAAATCTAACCATAAAAATAAACACTAAAGAAGATAAGGAGATGTATAAAATCCTAGAAAAGTTAGATATTATAGATTTCTGGAGAAAATTGAATGGAATAAAAGAAAATATATTTCTTCTCAGTAATAAATGGTATTTACACAAAAATTGACTGTACAGTGGTACCTCAGTACTCTTTGGCTTCGAAATCTAAAGCTCATGAAAACCAATGATCATTGCATTTTAATGAGAAAGAAAAATGTTTCAGCACTCCACACTTGCTCTATTTCTTGTACTTTGTAGAACTTGCATGAGACACAGTGCCAAACTGAAAGACAAAATGCTTCATCATTTGTCACTTGCTCACCCAATGTTTCTCTCCCAGGATGAAATAGAGATTGACATCTATCTTGCTCATTTTTTGGGGTCTTGACTGGTTCAGATTGAATGTAAAAAGCAATTATTTCTATTTTAGCAAGAAACCCTGAGGGCTTCCCTTCCCCATTGATTTATTTTTTGAGTATAATAAAGTCATATCTTTTATTTCTAAGATTAAAGAGGCTATTTTTTGCTTCATTTCTTACTTGCCTGTCTTAATCACTGAATGACTTTGCCTCAGTCTAACTGTGACCTAGGAAAGACCTTTACTTTAAAAGAACTCCCACTGTATCCAAGGCCATCTCCAGTTGTTCTGATTCCTACCTGGCCACTGAACCCAGATGGCCCCAGAGGAGAAAGTGAGTGACTTTGCATAGCACCTCTTCACTTAAATCAAATTCAGTTGCATGTCATGTCATCACTTCTCTGATGTTTAGGTTCTCTTCAAGAGTGAAGGACTACCAACTACCCATTATACCAGGAACTCCTCTCAGAACAGATAAAGTGAAGTTGAATATGATTTTACTTTTATGTAATTGAAAATTGAAGGGATGCCATCAATTGGGGAATAGTTGAACAAGTTGTGGTATATAGTTGTAATTGTATATTGTTATGCTATAAGAACTAACAAACAGGATAATTTCAGGAAAACCTGAAAAGATGTACATGAACCAGTGCATGATGAAATGAACAGATCCAGGAGAATATTGTACAAAGTGACAACAGTGTTGTTTGATTTAAAAAAACTATGAATAATTTAGTCATTCTTAGCAATACAGTGATCCAAGACAATCACAAAGGATTAAAGATAAAGCATATTATCTGCCTCCAGAGAAAAAATTGATATTGCTTGAATACAGACTAAAGCATGCTATTTTCACCTTTATTTATTTCTTTTATTTGAATATTCTTGTACAAAATAACTTAATAGGGAAATGTTTTTGATAATTGCACAGGTATAACCTATATCTCTTTGCTTACTGTCTCGGGGAAATAGAAGGGATGGAATTTGGAACTCAAAACTTTGAATAAAAATGTTTTAAAAAGAAAAATAAATAAATGAACCCAATATACTGGTGTTATCTTCATAGGGTTGTTATAAGGATCAATTGAGATAATAATTATTAAGTGCTTCTTAGCACAGTGACCAGCTTACAGTTAGGTGCTCCATATTGATTAATATTAGTATTATTAATAGTTATTATATGTGTATATATACAAAGCATATATATAAATGCTGAAGAATGTGAGTATTCTGGAAATCCTATAGGAGGGATCTGATGATTTTAAGCCTTCAGAAGACTTAGGGAAAACTTCTTAGTTACCTTCAGGTATTTGAAGGACTGTCAAGTAGAAGAAGAACAGATATTCTATTTTGTTCCAGAGGACAGAACTAGGACTAGTAGGTGGAAGTTACAGGGAAGCAGATTTTGGTTGTAAATTTAAAAAGCCCTAATATTTGGATCAGTCCTTCCAAGTTCCTGGGAGGGTCAAACTGATGTTGAATGAATACCCATCAGGTTGATTCTCAAAAGGATTCCTTCCTCAAGAGGGAAGTTGGAGAAGACTACTTCTAAGATCTTTTCTATTTCTAAGACTCTCTGATTTTCTGGGAATCTTCCTCACTATTTGTTATTGTGTAAAACAAATTCAATTTATTCCAAGAAACACAAACCCATGTTCTATAGATGCACAAGGAAATAATCCCAGGAATGCCATATTTAGCCTAAAACATTATTTTTGTCCTTTTCATAGTCTCTGTTTACATGTAGAGAAAAGTAATAGAGTCAAATACATGTTTCTAAGAAATTAGATTAATATTAGCCTGTCTAAAGCTTGGGTCCAGTTGTGGAGTTGAACTGTCTCCCTTGATTTTAAAACCTTTGTTTTCAACTTGCCATTTTTAAAATCTATATCAATCAACAAGCATTTATTAATGACTTATGTGTGAGAAACTCTGCTAAGTGCTAAGAATAGAAATAAAATAAATGTAACAATATCTACTTTCAAGAAGTCTACACCTATTTAAAGTGACCACATGGTCATGTATAAGTATGTGCATAATTAATGTAAAAGAATAAATATTAAGTTGTTTAATACAAAGTGCTTTAAGAGGGAAGACACTAGCAATAGGGGGAGCAGAAAATGCTTCCTATAGAAAATAGAGTTTGAATTGCATTTTTTTTTTTCATTCAACAACCGTTTATTAAGTGTCTACCATCACTGTGCAGGTGCTAGGGAGCACACAAAAATACTTAAGATATCATTTCTGCCCTGCTGGAGCTTATGAATTGACAAAACTTATTCCATCCCTTGACAACAATTTGTAGGTTAGTTTCTCTCAAATGTACTCTCCTTATATTGTGATAAATTAGAGCATTTTTTACACTTGGGGACTTGAGGCATCAATTTTCCTTTTAGACTTTCACAAAATACTGCTTCTTTTCCCTAATTTTCAGAATACTTGAGTGAAGGAAATAAGACAGGAGTAAGAGGCTTTTAAAATATTTTCCTAATTGAGACTGGCTTTTAGAATTTAAAATAAATCTTTCTAGCAGGTTTAGCAGGTTTAACTAACACAATAAGATACAAATACAATAGTCATATATTTTAAAACAAGCTACATCACTTTAAATTTGCACTCTGTTGCTATCTCTATGTTGCTGTCTATGTTGAATGACAGGTTAAAATTGCATTTATACAAGTTGAGAGATTGTTGATTTCAACATGTACTATCTTTTAATACTGAGTAGTCACTTAACTATTCTTTTGTCTACTCCTTTAAGAAATTAGTTCTATAAATTTTGTTGTAAGTCATCACCAACTTAAGAAAAACACATGTAATTTCACCCTAATGTCATTTGAATTGTATCTTGAAAAAAGAGAGGGTTTCTAAGAGGTGGAGGTAGAGAGAAATTTCAGGATAGGTAAGGGGGACAATCAGTGCAATTGCAGACAGAGATGGAGTATCCAGTGTGAGAAGTAGAGGTTGGTTTGGCCTGATCACTTCACTCAATGAGGGAATAGGTATCTTGTAAAATGAGATTGAAAAAATGGGTAGAAAAAAGGTTGTGAAGGACTTTAAATACCAAAACAGGGACATTTGTATTTAATTCTAGAGACAGTAGAAAAACTCTTCAGATTATTGAATAGGAAGATGATATAGTCATATCTCCCCTCAAGGAAAAAAATTTGGTTGATTATATGGGACCAATTAACTATTGAAACTTTAAAAAATGGGGATGAGGGATTCAGTGGTGACAAACCATTAGGAATTTTCTAAAGCATTTTTTTTTTTGCCATTGGGTAGATTGGGATGATGAAAGCATAAAAATCATCATCATTAGTATTGTTATTATTATTATTATTATTATTATTATTATTATTATTATTATTACTATTTGTGTAAGTGGCTTATCTGAGTGCAAACCCAGGTCTTTTATTGTATATCATTTGCTCTCCCCACTAAACTATATTGCTTCTACATAAATCCAGAAAGAGCTATCTTCAGAGGGTTGACCTCAAAGTCATGGAAATAAGTGTGGTAATAGTTTATTATTTTTGCTTTGTGTCTTTCTACATTTCTCTAGAGGCTTTATGGAAAAAAGTATGGAACTTTGAGGCACTAGATCTGAGTTCAAATTTGCCCTGTCATATACTAAATATTCTGCTGGTCTGCTGGGATCTTGACAAACTTGTTAAACTCTCTAATCCTTAGTTTTCTTATCTATTCAAAGCAGGAATGTACTAGATAGACCTTCACCTCCAAATCTCTAATCAGATAGATCTGTCCTTTAATCAAAGTCTTCTACCTTGCTAGGATGAGCCAGAATTTGGGTTCTATTGAAATGACTTTTGAGAATCTACAATACCTCCATGAGGTATTGTTTTTAACATTTTATTTGTTTTACAATTATATACAATAGTAATATGTACCCATCATTTTTTGCAAGGCTCTGAATTCAACAATTTTCCCTCTCCTCCCTTCCCTCCCCCACCCCGAAGTCTCTACATTGTTTTTATGCCATACATTGATATAAATTGAATGTTATAAGAGTAAACATAAGAATAAACATAACCCCCCCAAGAAGATGGGAAACCTCAAAATATATATAGAGAGAAAAAGGGGTGAGTTGCTTTCTTTATCTACCAGAGAAGTTGCTTCAATATTTTTCCCTCAGTTGCTATTACTAGCTGTGCCTCCACTCTATTTCTCCCCACTCTCATTTATTCTATTCTCTCTCTCCTTTCATCCTGGCCCTGTCCAAAAGCGTGTTGCATCTGAGTACCCTCTCCCTCGATCTTCCCTCTCTTCTATTACCTATTCCCCCCCTTCTCTCCCCCCATTCCCCCTCATCCTGTCCCTTTCCTTCCATCCTTCTCCAGGACAAGACAGATTTCCTCACCCTATTAAGTGTGTATGTCATTTCCTCCCTGAGCCATTTCCGATGAGAATGAAGGCTCAATCATTCCCCCTTGCCTTCCCCCACTCCCCTCCATTGACAAAAGCTTTTTTTTGACTCTTATGTGAAATCTCTCAGCTTCTTCTTCATCTCCTTTTCCTTCCTCCTAGTACTTTCCCCCATCGCCCATTGACTCCATCCCTTTACCACATCATACCATTAAATTCCACTCCTTCCTATGTCTTGTCTGTATATGCTCCTTCTAACAGCTCTTATAAATGAGAAAGTTCACATGAACTATCAATATCTTCTTCCCGTACAGGAATATAAACACTTCAACATCATCAAGTTCCTCATAGTTAGTTCCTCTCTTCCACTCCCTCTATGGTTCACCAGCATCCTGTACTTGGAGATCAAACTTTCTGTCCAGCTCTGGTTGTCTGGTTAGGAAAGTTTGAAAGTCTCCTGTTTCATTAAAAATCCAACTTTTCATTTGAAAGAGGATATTCAGTTTTTCTGGGTAGTTGATTCTCAGTTGTAAAACAAGATCTTTTGCCTCCTGGAATATCATATTCCAATCCCTTTGAGCCCTTAATGTAGATGTTGCCAGATCCTGTGTAATCCTGACTATGGAGCCTAGGTAGTTGAATTGTGTTTCTGGCAGCTTTTAGAATTTTCTCTTTGATTTGGGAGTTTTGGAATTTGGCTATAATATTCCTGGAACTTTTTCTTTTGGGATCCCTTTTAGAGGATGACCAGTGAATTCTCTTGATTTCTACTTTACCCTCAGCTTCCAGGATCTCAGGGCAATTTTTCTGTATTATTTCTTGAAAAATGAAGTCTAGGCTCTTCCCCTGGTCATGGCTTTCAGATAGCCCAATAATTTTTAAATTATTTCTTCTGGATCTTTTTTTCAAGATCAGTTGTTTTTCCAGTGAGATATTTCACATTTTCTTCTAACTTTTGGCTTTTTTTGGGAAGAGTTTTATTTCTTCCTGCTTTCTTGCAAAGTCATCAGCTTCCTTTAGTTCCATTTTGCATTTGAAGGACTTATTTTCTTCAGAGCCCTTTTTTATCTCCTTTTCCAGCTGTCCAATTCTGCCTTTTGTTTTGCTCTTTTCCATTAGGCCTAAACTGTTTTTTAACATATTATTTTCTTCAGCATTTTTTTGTATATCTTTCACCAAGCTTTTCATTTGGTTTTCATGATTTTCTATATTGCTCTCATTTCTCCTCCCAATTATTTTTCTTCCAACTCCTTTAATTGCTTTTCAAAAGTCTTTTTTTTAGCTCATCCACAGTCTGAGCCCATTTTCTACTTCTCTTGGAGGTTTTGGATATAGAAGCTTCAATTTTATCGTCATCTGAGTATGTGTTTTGATTTTCCATAGGACTGAAGTAATTCTCTATGGTCAGATCCTTCTTTTTCTGTTGTTTACTCATTTCCTCAATTCAAGACTAATTTAAAGCACTTCCAAGGCTTTGGGGTTGTTTTCTTTGGAGACACCTCACTGGGACCTTTATTCCTCCAAGGTCTTATGCTCTCTAGCCTGTGCTTTGATATGTAGATGACCACAGCACTGCCCTCTGCCCTGGGGCAGGATCCAGCTATCTTGTATGGAAGAACAAATTGCAATATGTGCTTGTAGGCAAACAGTAGAGTCCTACCCCTGGGAGAGCAGAGAAATCTCTGTAGACTTCCCTTACCATCTCTGGAGGTACAAGCTGCTTTCTCCTGATTCTCCCTACAGGTTCTGTGGCCCTGCTCCTCACTCTACGTTCACCCAGGTCCTGCAGAGTTCTCTCACTGCCCCTTCAGGCTGTCACAGGTGATCTCTGGGCTGTGCTGTGCTGGGCTGCCCAGCAGCTTTTTTCCAACCCCTGGTCCTGGTGAAGCACACTTTTCCCATGGAACTTATAAGTTATCGTGGATTGGGAAATGTGTCACTCTGTCTTTCTGTGGGTTCTGCCCCTTTAAATTTTGGCTAGAGCCATCCTTTGTTTTTGGGGGGATTTGGGGGGTCAGAGTTGTTGGGGAATGCTCCCTTCACACTGCCATCTTGATTCTACCTCCCTCTGTGAAGTATTTAGTGGACCTTCAGGATAGGTGCCCAATAAAGAAGATTTTTATAGTTGAAAGTATGCTGCCAATTCAATTCTATTCAGAGATTTATTAAAGGTTGACTATGAAATTTTATTTCTAAAATGCCTTTTTTTCTTTTAGGTTTTTGCAAGGCAGTGGGGTTAAGTGGCTTGCCCAAGGCCACACAGCTAGGTAATTATTAAATGTCTGAGACCGGATTTGAACCCAGGTACTCCTGACTCCAGGGCCCGTGGTTTATCTACTGCACTACCTAGCCGCCCTAAAATGTCTTTAAAAATTGATTAGATAATCACATTTAGGATGAAGGCAGAAAAATAATCTAAATTTTGAAGGATCTCAATGAAGCCAAGATTATTTATGACTATTTTGTTGTTACTATTAGGTCATTTTCCCAGTCATCTGTCATTCTCTGTGATCTCATTTGGGGTTTTTCTTGGCAAAGATACTGGAGTGATTTGCCATTTTCTTCTCAGTTCATTTTATGGATGAAGAAACTGAAGTAAAAAAGGTCAAGTGACTTGTCCATATCCCACAGCTATTAAATATCTAAGGCTAGATTTGAACTCAGTAAGATGAGCTTTCATGACTCCAGGCCTGCCATTCTGTCCACCTCACCATCTAACTGGCCTAAATTTTATGTTTATGTTATTTCAATTGTTTCTCTTTTGTGATCCTATGTGAAGTTTTCTTGGCAAAGATTTTGGAGTGGTTTGCCATTTTCTCCTCCAGCTCATTTTACAGATGAGGAAATTGAGGCCATCAGGGTTAAGGGACTTGGCCAGGTTCACAGAACTAATCTGTCTCAGGAACTCAGATGAGTTTTCCTGATTCAAAGTTCCAGTACTCTATGCTCTTTGCCACCTAGTTGGCTATTTTACTTATTATGTAAATGGATAAATTTAGGAATGAATTCATTTATCTATAAAATATGGTTAGGTATTCTAGATCTTTTATTTTTGACATTTTAGAACTCTGCACCTCAGGTCCTCTATCTCTATGGTTTCATAGTCAACTTTTGATAAGAACAATGTCCTGACACATAAATTACCGCATATATTGTCAGACAAGGAACCCCTTTAAAAGAGGCAGAAAACCTATCATATGGTCACTGAATGAAATGGATGTAGGAAGGTTGAAATGATCAGGAGAATGACTTTTGACACATTAATGGTAATTGAGTTATATAGAAGCATTGTTCTATCATAAATGCTACCTCATGAAATTTCAAAATGGGGTATGACAATCTAGCAGTGTCATGGTTCTGATGAAATATGCCTGACTTGATGAACTTTTCATATGATGTTCTCTAATTGCTTATTTCCTAAAAGATCCTGATATGACAATTATATTCTGTAATGAATAGGGAAAAACCTGAGACATCAATTCTGCTATCCTGTTATTTTGCAGATTAGAGGATGAGTCTAGAACTCAGAGATCTGCAAGTGAGAACTGCCTTAAGTTACAATCAACTAACCAACAGAATACTTAATTAAGAGCCAACTACATATCCAGGCACTGTGCTAAGAGCTAGAGATACATATCACATATGAAACTGTCCCTGACTTTAAGGAGCTTTTATTCTATCACATAAATAATAGGAAATTTATTTTAAATCCAGTATTCATAGCTTATTTTATTTGTCTCTGGTCTGAAATGTGTAGGCTGGTTTGTACACTTACCAACTGTGTAACCCTGGGCAAATTGCTTAACTATTCTGTTTCCTCATCTGTAAAACAGTGATAATAATAATACCAACCTATGAGGGTTATTATAAAGATTAAAAGCACAATATAAATGTTTATTGTTGCTGTTATTGTTATTATTTATAATTTACTACATAATTCTTTAAAGCCTGGAACTGAAGGTGACTGTTGAACCTAAGACCCTAAAGTAATGGAAAAGCTTATTCAGAAAGGTTGTCATTTAATATCTACTTTGTTTTCCCTGAAGTTAAGGTCATGATCTTGATGATTTCCTCTTTATCCCTCTGCCATTGCCTTGAGGGTACTGGTTACCATTATACTCATCTCACACTGTTTATATACTTCTACTGTTTGGCTAACTATTGTTAACCAAAAACAGTATCATAACTTCATGAGATACCCATTGTAGCTGAAGATATGAGGGTCAACTTATCTGCTAGAGTCCCAATTGCACAAGTAGTTTCTCAGACTGACTGGTGCCTATCTTGACTCCCAATAACATACAGGAAGTCCAGTTTGTGGAACAAATATCAAATTATGTCATCTGGGAAGGGGATTCATCCTGAATGTGTATTCAGGGCCTTTTGAATACTTCAGATCCAGTGTGGCTGGAAAATATGGCCATTCAAGAAGACAGATTCTGGGAGCCCCTTTCATTTGACTCTTAATAACACTGCAAGACTGACTTTTCTCTTATATAAATATGGTAGCTTCTTAATTCTATTATAATCTTCAGTAATTTCTAATTTCCCATACTATTAAAATAAATTTTGAAGATATATGTGGCTCCTTATGCACAATCCATGTCTAGAATGTTGTCCCTCTTTTCTTTTGCCTTCTGGCTTCCTTCCAGACTCAACTGTAATCTTACCTTTTTTCAAAGGTCTTTCCTAGTCTCTCTCTCTTCTTTTTGTTCCTCCTCCTCCTGCAGTTACTAGTGTCTTCTCTCTGAGATTATCTCAAATTTTTACTTTATAAATCTGGTATACAGCATTTTTTTTTTTTAGATTTTTCAAGGCAATGGGATTAAGTGGCTTGCCCAAGGCCACATGGCTAGGTATTTATTAAGTGTCTGAGGGTGGATTTGAACCCAGGTACTCCTGACTCCAAGGCTGGTGCTCTATTCACTGCGCCACCTAGCCGCCCCTATACAGCATTTTTTTTGTATGTTGTTGACCCCACTAGAATGTAAGTTCTTTGAAGAACATTGAATGGTGAGTGTTTTTGTCTTTCTTCATGGAATATAATAAGTATTTAATAAATTCTTGTTGATTGACTAACCCACTGATAGGCTTTAAAATATTTAATTTCAAACCAAGGTTTCATAAAGATTCTTGTACTATTAGCTATTTGTGAATTACAGACCTCTAATGAGAAGCTCTCCTTTCTCCTTTATTTTTTGAGGGGAAAGGAAAGGAAGAAGGACTCCCATCTCTCATCTTCCAATGTTAAGCCTGCTCGCTCAGCATTTTTGTCTTTGAAGAACATTAGAAACTAGTTGGGAGATTCCTCCAGAGATAAATAGCAAGTTTGCTTCCCTAGACTTGAAGCTTCTTACCACTTCCTGAGAGGGGTGCAGCTTCTGTCTTCCAAAAGAGGCATTGCTACAATATAACCGTTAGTGGCTTTCTGGGTTACATCTTGGTTTTGGAGATTCTCACTCTTACAGAATATTAGAGTTAGAAAAGATCATTCAGTTCAACCTCCTCATTTTACAGGTTAAATGACCTATCCAAGGTCACAGTTAATTAGTGGCAGATTGAGAACTACACCTCAGTCTCCTGACTCTTCTGTCACACACAAAAAAGTTGCAAAGTCAGTTTTCTTTACTTGCATCTTGTAATTACCTGGTTGAGGATAGATAACAGGACATGTGGATACTGTTAATGAATTATGTTAATGAACTAGAGGTAGATGATTAGAAATATAGCTGTGATAAGTATGTGTTTGTATGTATATATAGACATATAAACATATACTTGCTCTCTCAGGTCCCCATATAATGGATGTCACTCCAGAAGAGAGGGGGAGTGAAGAGACAGAGACAGTTAATGTTTTATAATGCCTGGAATATATGAATGTGCTAGGTACTATGTTAGATGCTGGGCTAACAAATGCAAACAATCAAAAATAAATGAACAAACAAACAGTAATACTATATTCTCAAAGAGAATCCATTTTTAATAAATAAAAATAATAAGGGAATAATCATTATTTTAATTCCTATTATTCTAAGACCTTTTCAGTTATGATCTTATTTGATCCTCACAACATCCCTGCAAGATGGGTGCTAATATTATCCCCATTTTAGAGATGAGGACTTGGGCAAACAGAAGTTAAGTGACTCAGTCAGGGTCACATAGTCTGAAACTGAATTTGAACTTCTTGATTCCAGACTTAGCACTTTAGCTTAGCCCTCTAACAGGGGAAGACAAAACATAAAGAAGAGTTGGAAATGGGGGAAGGGAAGGTGGGAGCCTGAGTGAAGTTGGGAATAAAATGAGCAGTATGGTTGCCCCACCTTCAACCCACAAGAGGGTGTTCCCCTCAGGCAAGCAAGAATCACAAGAAGAGATGGTTTTAGGTTCTTTGTTGTTTGTCCTTCATTTTTAGAGATGTCTTGACTTGTGCACGAATTAAAGTAAGCCAGAGTTGCCCAAAGCTGTCAATCTCACTTTCTCTTCCAGAATCATCAGAGTCCAGTCACAGGACAAAAGTCAAGGTGACTGGCAGTGACCCAGGATACAGTGAATGATCTTACCATATTAAATGTCTGACTGAACTCTACCCACTTGCACAGTACCTGCTTAGTTGCCTTCATGGCCATTGGAACAAATTGTTCTTATCCTCCCATTCTTAAGGAGGGAGTCTTCCTATGTTTGGGAAAGACACCCCCCCCCCCCTCAGGTTCTTTATAAAAATTTCAGTGCAGTGGTAGAGGAGGCAACAAAAACATTGCCCATTTATGATAATGTGTTAGAATGTTAGTAAGAAAGTCAAAACCTTTGCCCTTCTCTTCCCTTGTCTGTCTACCTCTCATATGAGTTGGGATGAATTCAGCAAACCTAAATTCAAATCCATTTCTACTATTTACAACCTATGAGATTTGACTCAAGCTACTTGATTTTTCTGTTTCTAAGTATCCTCAACTATAAAGGAAGGGTATGACCTTCGTTATTCCTAATGTTCCTTTCCAGTTTTCAAATTCTACGGCTCAGGTCTAGGTAGAATACTCTGCTACCCAGTGGGATGTTCAGCCAACTCTATTATTCAGGAACTAATAACCCAGGCCATTTGCTCCTTCCCTCTCCCGCCTACCTTTAGATAATTTCACTGCTCATTACACCCCCATCAGAACGTAGGTTGTATTCAAGGAAGAAGAGATTCCAAGTTAGCAGCACCGCTCAAAGGTGTGATAAAGAATGAGGCTGAATCTGTGCATTATAGTGAACCTTGTAAAGTGCTAGTGCTTTGTCTGGTAAACCCATTTCCTGTGACTACAGATAAGAAGAAGAAGAAGAAGAAGAAGAAGAAGAAGAAGAAGAAGAAGAAGAAGAAGAAGAAGAAGAAGAAGAAGAAGAAGAAGAAGAAAAATAATGGATGTCCCCAAAATGTTTAATGTACTGGTACTGTGGATAGAGGGCCAGGTCTGGTTTCAGGAAGACTCATCTTCCTGAGTTCAATTCAGGCCTCACATACTTACTAGATGTGTGACCCTGGGCAAGCCATTTAACACTGTTTGCCTCAGTTTCCTCATCTGTAAAATGAGCTGCAGAAGGGAATGGCAAACCACTCCAGGATTCCTGACAAGAAAACCTTGCAAAGGGATGGATAGTTGGTGCAGTGGATAGAGCATTGGCCCTGAAGTCAGGAGTATCTTGAGTTCAAATCCAATCTCAGACACTTAATAATTACCTGGCTATGTGGCCTTGGGCAAGTCACTTAACCCCATTGCCTTGCAAAAACCTAAAAAAAACAAAACAAAACCCCAAAACAAAACCTTACAAGGAATCACAAAGAGCCAGATGTAATTGGAAAGACTGAACAAGAACAAAAAAGCTTTAAAGCTACATTAAACCTTTTAGGGAGACCATATATATATATAATACTACTATAACCATTCTACTCAAAGTGAAATTTAGTAACATGGAATGTGACTTCATTTGTGGTCTATAGAGCCTTATACTGAAATCTTATAAGGGAAGGGATGCACTTAACACAATGTTTTGATGGTTGATTTTGTAGATTAAAGAGGAAATCTAAATCTGAAAAACAGAAAATGGATCTTTGCAATTAAATCCAGTTCAAGTCAATAAACTATTCATTTCAATTATTATGAGTTCAATTTAACAAATTGTACTAGGCATTAGTGATACAGGAAAAAAGTAAATAATGCTTGCTGTTAAATATCTAATGGATCTATATCTCTATTATATCTAGCTCTAGTTTTCTCTATTTTTATCTCTGCCTCTTTAAATTTTATCTCTGTATCTACACATGTTAAGAAATAAATACAAGTTAATTGAATAAGGGAGAAAGCACAAACTTAGGAGATTTAAAAAAAAGGGTTTTGGAAAGACAAAGCCAGTGAGCTGAGTGGAAGAAGGGGTGTCAAGTGGAGAGCATATTCCCTACATGGGTTACAATCTATCTGAAAATTCAGACTTCAAATTGAACGCTAATTTCTATACACAGCTGGTAGGCCATTTCCAGTTTAAGGAAATGTAAACTATTTGAAATACAGGTGGTAAAGTATATAGAATGCCAGGACTGGAGTCAGAAATACCTGAGTTCAAATTTGGTCTTAGATGGTTAGTAGCCATGTGAACCTGGACAAGTTACTTAACCCCATTTGTCTCAGTTTTCTCATCTGTAAATGAGCAACAGAAGGAAATGAGTATCCATTCCTGTATTTTTGCCAAAGAAAGCCCAACTGCAGTCATGAAAATTAATGAAAATGAAATGTCCAGAATGGCAATTATGAAATGTTCAGAAGGTTGCAGCTGGGTTCTAAGGGGCTTTCAATGCCAAGCTGATTAAAAAGTTTATGTTTTATTCTAGAAGAAATAGGGAGCCAATGAAGATTTTTGAGTAAGGGAGTGAATTAGTCATTGTTTCAGAAATATTAATTTTTAGCTTAATGGGGGAATGCACTTGAAAAAAGGAGAGGAAATCAAGAAACCAATTAAGAGACTATTGTAATAGGCCAAGTGTGTGGTAATGAGGATCCAAACTAGTATAATCCTAGTAGGAGTGGAGAAGAGGACCTATATGAAATTTTTTAGGGGTATAATTCAAAAGGCCTGGAAACTAGATTGCGGGGGTGAGGGGAAATGGAAGAATCAGGCTGACTCAGGGGTGGCAAACATGTGACTCAAAGAATGGTACAACTCTCAACAAAAATAGCGAAGTTTAGAGGAAGAAAGGGTTTTAGAAGGAAGGGAAATAATTTTCATTTTGGATATATTGAGTTTGAGTTGCTAATGGAAAAACAGGTGATTTTCAAATGTCCAGCAGATAGTAATATACTAGAATTTAGGAGATTGTTAAGATCAGATAAATGGATTTGAGAGTGCTCTGCATAGAGAAGACCACTGAACTCATTGGGAGCTGATGAGTTCTCTCTCAAAGTAGAGCTTAGGGAGAGCAGATTGAAGGATTCAGGAAAGATTCTTAGATGAGCCACAGAAAATAGATCATAATCCAGCAACAGAAACTGAGGACAGACAGACAAGTAGAAAGAAAACCAGGAGAGAACAATGTTGTGGTGCTCGCTTCGGCAGCACATATTGGAATGAGAACAATGTTATGGAAACCAAAGGAGGAGGGAATGTTTAGCACAGAGATGAAGACTGAAGGAAAATTAGGATTTTGCAGATGAAAGAAAGTAATAGGATTGGAAGACAGATTGAAGTCGTTGAGAAGTAAGTGGGACCTTTTGGTATTGATAACCTGTTCTAGGAGGGTAGTTAAGAAAAGAAGAGAGCTAGAAAAATAACTTCAGGAGAGGTCAGAGTCATTGATATCAAGTTAAGGATGTCAAGATCTAGGCAAATTTGTAGATAGGACATAAGGAGATACTGAAGATTAGAGAAAAGGGGGCTAAGTCCTTAGTGGGGAGAAAGAAGGGCAAGATGAAACGTTATATGGAATAACAGGAAGAATGGAGAGATTTTAGAGGGAGGAGCAGATTGAGTTGTAGAATAGGGATGAAGATATTGCTCATAGAAATGGTTTAGGTTTCCTCAGTAAAGTGAAATATGAGGCCATTTGTGCATTAAAGACAATTACGCTATGCATTTTCTAAAGAATCCAGTCACATTTTATCAAGGACACAGTATAGAATTATAGACTTTTAGAACTAACTTGTACCAATGAGGAAACTGCATCAAAAAAGGGAAATGATCTGGCCTTGTACAACCTCTGCATTTTCAATATCCCTTCACTGAAACTCTCCCCTTACTACAAGGCCCCATTCCAGTGTCACTTCCCCTGTGAATTCTGGCTCTCTAGATGAAAGCTCTCTCTCTCTCTCTCTCTCTCTCTCTCTCTCTCTCTCTCTCTCTCTCTCTCTCTCTCTCTCTCTTCCTGAATTTCTCATAGTACTCTTCACATTCTATTTGACTTCAGAGTTATTTGTGTCTAAGTCTTTTCCTTCCCTCTTCCCCCCCACGCCTACTATATTTTAAAAAGTGCAAAACTATTCTAAAGTTTATTATCTCCCTTGGTGTCTCTCTTAAAATGTTTTTGCTGATGGAATGAGTGAATGAATATTATTTGATATTGCATTCCCAGTACATTCATTGTAAGTGGTAGGAGCTTAAAAAAATGTTCATTGAAGTTAGCCAAACTAATTAGTAGCAACACTGGGGCTAGAAGTAGGTTCAGGTGATTTTTATTGTATTTGATGTAAAAATTGTTGACAATGGCACTAAAAACCTGATGAAAATAAGAAAGAAGTAAAGGCACGGTCCTTATTAGTTTCTTTGGTTTTTGCCCATTGGGTAGAGTAGTGGGTAGAATTATGAAAATAATGTTTTCATGGGGAGAAAAAAGATTGAAAATAACTCTGAGTGGTGGATGGTATGGTTGAAATGTAAAATTTGATTTCCTCCTTCCTCTATCTTGTTTTCTGTCTGTCTTTATGAAATGTTAATGAATACCACATATATGACAGAGTGGTGAAGTATATCTTTTTACTATTTTTGGCAGGTTCTGACTTTACTGTGTCAGGATCTTAATACAACAGACTGACAAGATACTTCTAACAGGCCCTTCTTCTGCTATAAGCTCATCCTCCTTCCATTCTAGCTGATATGAGCTCACCCTCCTTCCATTGTAGTTGATGTTCTGTGAACATGCTTCTCTTGTAACCAATGATTTTCAATTTCACCTATCTGCAGCAAATTTTTCTCTGTAGCTACATTTTTAATATCTTCTAGCATTGCACTTGGTTTTTGTGTCCATGTATCTGAGAAAATCTGGTAAAAAGTACTTGTATTTCAACTGCAGGCTAAAGAACAACTTTATTGACAGTTGCAAAAAATCAACATTCATGTGGTAGGGTTGACAAAGTGCTTTGCCCAGGATATCCCATTTGTTCTCCCTGATACCTATAAGAGGTAGGCAGCCATGAACAATTTCCATTTGGCTGAGGAAGTAACAGCCCAGAGAACTTGTAAGCTGTCTAAGAGTGACAGAGGTAGGTTTCCTGAACATAAGTACAAATTCCCATTATATCATCTGAATAGTTGTGTTCGTGTTATATAGAAGTACAAATGGTATAGCTAGTAGTATAGAAGTTTCTGTTTGAGACTTGGTAGAATGAGTTGGGCCATAGCCTAGAGCAAGGGTATCGAACTCAAATGAAATTGAACCTACATAAGGATCCCTGTGGGTTATATACTGACTTAGAAAACCACAACTAATGTAATCTAGGCTTTTATTGTGTTTTTATTAATTTTGTTACACATTTCCCAATTACATTTATATCTGGTTCAGGTCTCACTAGAGCGTATTGCAGGTCACATGCTTGACAATGGCATCACTTAAAAATTTGTTTAATCACTTTGCCACTCTCCCAGTCTATAGAGCTCAGCCAGTCTCAGAGACTAATTGAATGTTGTCTAAGGAACAGGAGATAATACAAAAACAAAATCCAATGCAGAGAGATACGAAAAATTTACATTTGCATAGTATTTTACAATATTTGTTTTTTTACTTATAGATATTTCTATATTCTACTTGTTGACAGAACACAGTATGCCTCTATTCAATCAAATATTACAATAGAATAGCATTCTTTACAGTAGACTTTAAATTTAAATTTCTCTATTGGAAGAATGGTCTAGCAGTTAGCACAGTGGATAGAGCACTGGGTTTGGAATCAGGAAGACTCATCTTCCTGAGTTCAAGTTTGACCTCAAACACTTACTAATTGGGTGACCCTGGACAAGTCAATCCTGTTTGCCTCAGTTCTTTTCATCTATGAAATTAATTGGAAAAGGAAATGGTGAATTATTTTAGTATCTTTGTCAAGAATTCCCTTTGCCTCCCAAAGTTTCCACACTTGACTTAAAAATCAGCTGTACCAATATAGGATATCTAAAAAAAATATATTTTGCAGAAAAGACTTAGGGTGTTTTAGTTTAGAGAAAATCAGTGTAGGACAGGGGTCCCCCAAAACAGATAAGATCTTAGACTTTCCAGAGGTGCAGCAGCCAGAACGAGACAAATGATATTCCTGCAACTTTATGGTCAGATTATCTATGAAGCACTCTCACTTTTGGGTGCCACGTTTCAGGAAGGTTATGTGGAGTAAAGACAAATCAAGATCATTTGGAACCTCAAAACCTTGTTCCAAGAAGGATCATTTGAAATAACTGAGAATGTTAATGTGAAAAAGAAAAAGATTTAGAGATTAGTGATAACCCTCCTCAAGCAAGTGAATGGGTGCTATGTAGGAAAAGAATTTTCTGTTTTCTGTTTGGCCCCAGACCAGAATTATGGAGAAATTGAGGCATGGGGAACACCACAGATATTCATTAAAATATGGGGGGGGGAACTTTCTAAGAATTGGGGCTGTCCAAAAGAAGGGTTGACTGTCTATCTTGAGAAGTAGTGGGTTTACTTTTATTGAACTAGAGGCTAGGTGTACATTTCTGTTTTAGAGGCATACAGGTTTTAATTGGTAATACCTGAGATCCCTTCCTACTTTGATGGTCTGTGATTTTGTAACCAATTCACAGGAGGGTCCCAATGACTCCTATGTTTATTGGGTTACTATTTAGAAGAGTATTGGGATTTCAGTGAGAAAGTGACCTAAAATAAGGAAATGAAGAGAAACTTTAGATATCAGTGGAAACATTCTTACAGAGGGACTTTGAGAGATTCTTTTAAAGTAAGAAACTGTCTTTTTTTGACTTTACCTCTCATTGATAATATTTAATAATTGAAGGCTCTGATTCTTCCATCACCTTTGCAACAGAACTGAGAAGTTGGATGCCATTCTTCCAGGAATCCTCTTCACCCCACCTTTACCTCTGAAATTTTGAGTTTTTAATCATTGCTTCAAATAGCTTCCACATTTATAAATCTAAGATACTAGGACATTTAAGTAAGAATGAATTTTAGATCTGTGATATGATCGGCTTTGCTCTTAAAAAACTTCCTTTCATCTATAGTCTCTTCCAAGAATCAAAGGTTCTTATAATCTAATTTATATCAAAATAAATGAATCACATCTACATCATTCCCAATAAATAGTCACTGAATTAACACCTCTGGTTATGGGGACTC
This sequence comes from Macrotis lagotis, assembly GCF_037893015.1. NCBI lineage: Eukaryota > Metazoa > Chordata > Mammalia > Peramelemorphia > Peramelidae > Macrotis > Macrotis lagotis. The sequence continues at coordinate 130,029,749 of NC_133663.1, read as the reverse complement.
ACTCTCCAATGCAATCCACTCCTTTTTTTATGTTACTCTGTTTAAGAAATTTTTCTTTACTTTGAATTGAAATCACTCCTCTTTATTAACAACCATGCCTTGGACCTAGTCTTGCTTTTTGGAACCAACAAGTAGAAATGTAGTTTTTCTCATGATAACTCTACAAAATATTCAAACTACAAAAATATTCCATTTTTTGCTTCCACATGCTTAATTTACCTGAATGTTGCATGACAGAATTTTGAAACTTTTCTTAATGTACAAGTTAGTCATTTTGCATTTGATTCACTCTAGTTTAACCATTTTCCTCCTATAATGTGTGTCAAAATTATATGTGATATTCTACATCTGATTTGACTATGGTAAAGTTATCATCCCCTATTAAGACATTGTACTTTTATAAATGTAGCCCATGTATAAATTAAATTTTTTGACTGTCACATAAAACTATTGATTCATAGTGAGCTTGAAGTGCACTAGAATCCCAAGATCTTTTTCACATTTGCTACTTGTGAATCCATTATATAGTTCCTAACTATTACAAAAAATCTACTATAAATATTTTGAAACTTTAGAAGTACTGCCTCTGAGATTAATATGTCTCTTTTCTGTGAGTCACCTTATCAAGTCAGGTATACTGGATATAGAATAAGCTCATTTGCCAAAAAGGAGTCAATTAGGAGCTTGCAGTGAGCTAAAATCTTGCTTACTCTTGGACACCTTTGCCTGGTGTTTACTGGCTGACTTTGCTGAGCTGTGCCTGGCTCAAACCAACCTGCGGGCAACTGTTTCTGTAAAACATCTTGCTTCTAAGTCCCACCTGTTTCTGAGAAAAACTGTTCATACTTTTTCCTAATTGTTTGCTGAACCTCTCCTTTGTGGTTTTCAAGCATAAATCTCCCCTGCCTCTCCTGGGCTGTGGGCTCATTTGTACTCAGTACTAGTATCTGATTTCCTTCCTAATAAAACTTTACTACTTTCAACTCAGTTTGAATTCCTCTATATTTTGAGGGCTGGATTTTGACTAGTTGATAGAACCTATAAATCTTTTCCTTGCAATAAAAAAATTCTTTGGAGTATAGGCCTCCTAGTTGTATTGTAGGATCAAAGTAAACACAGTTTAGAGGCTTTCTAGAATGAATGGATTTCAAATATTCACAGTTCTACTAACAGTGCACCAGTGTCCATTTTCCTTCAGTCCTTCCAACATAATCATTTTGCAATTTTGTCTTCTTTGCCAGTCTAAGATGTAAGAGATGGAAATTTAGGTTTGTCTAATTAATACTAATGTAATTTGATTCCTTTTGTATTACTTTTTTCTTCCCCCCTCACCAAATATTTTTTTTTATAAATTCTTACTCTTCCTTTCCTTTTTTTATATTCTTCTTATATTCTCCAAAGATGGAGCTTATTTTGTATATGTCCAATCCTTTCCCCTAATCTTCTTCCCTTTCCTTCTCCTCACCTGATTTCCTGTCAAGTTTAATGTATTTATACAATGAACTGTGTGTGTTTGGCTACATACCTGTGTACTCTAATTTATCTGATTCAGATAAAAGAAAGGTTCACTTATAATCTGCTCCTTTTCCCATTTACATATTTTTATGTAACTGGATCAAATGAGATATTAAATTTCACCACCATCCTCTCTTTCTTTTCTAGTATATTCTTTTCCTTCCTTTTTCCTCTATCTCTGAAAGTCATTAAAATATATAAAATTACTTTCAAGGCTTCTGTCATATTGATTATCTTAATGACTCTAGAGGACAACTGTCTGAGAGGATATTTGTTTTTACTTCCCTTTGTAGATTGTAAACCCTTCATCATTACATACTGTCTTCCAATTGCTCAAATATATCTATTTTTTTATGTTTCTCTTGACTTCTACTCAGCTACAATATTCTTTATCAGAAATACTTGTGAGTCCTCTAGTTCAGTTTTTCTTTTGTGAGATTATAATTCAAAATAGGTTATTCTTGGTTGTATGCCTTTAACATTTATATTTTGGATATGATATTCTCTTTTCCTAAGATAGATCATGGTAATAGTTGTCAGATTTTGTATGTACCTGATTAAAGATCCATGGTATTTGAATTTTCTTTTTTCCTACTTTCAGTATTTTTTTTTCTTTGACCTTAATTCATGTGCTACCTTTTATGTAAGGTATTTCTTGACGTTTTCATTTTGGAATTATAGTTTTCCAGTCCTAGCTCTGTAGGTTTCTGACCTGTTTTAGTGTCAAAGCCACACAGCTGCAAGCTCTAGAACTTTGTGGTTAGACCATGATCCAGGTTCTTATTTCTGGTCCTGCACACACAGAAGCAAGTTTCAAGCTTCACTGCTCACCCCTGTTCCATTTTTGTAAGTCTTTTATAAACTGTGTTCTCAGGATGGACTTATCTGGCAGGATTCCCTTCCCTGAAGCCTTCAGAATTCTATTTCATTGTGTAGACCTATGCTGGTGAAATGCATTTACTATTGTTTCTTCTTGAGTTTCTCAATTACTTCTTAGTCTAGTCTTCCTTTATCCTTGTTGGAGTACTTACAAGAGAACTGGGCTCTTGTGATTATTTTGTTCTGCCATCTTGAGGGCAGCACCACCCCTTATTTTTATATAGCTATTTGTGAACATTTTATTCTATTTAATTGTAAGCTGTTTAAAGAAGTTCTTTTTTTTTTCACTTTTCATGTTTGGGTCCTCAGCATTAAAAATTATGCCCTACATATGACACTTTTGGTGCTTAAAAAACAGTTGTTGAATTTGCCTAATGGAATGCATTTTTTGAAGTTCCTATTAGCTTAAAGTAAAAACAACACACATAATTAATGTTTTTTAAGGTCTTTAAACATATATTTTATACTACTTTCACTTTATGCATAATTTGCAAGTGATAATGCTCACAAACTTATTTAAATCATTTCATGGATAAGCATTCTATAAATGAAATGCACTGTTATCTCTTTGGTCCAGTGTATGGAAAATTAGAGTCTAATTTAATTATCAATCTTATTTGCATTTCAGAAGTTAATTCTTCACAGTATTTATTATATTATTCATAAATATGATTCAGTATTCTTTGTTCCATTATGAAGATATATTTCCCTTATTTTGGTTATATTAGGAAAGAGAAGATTGTTCTATTCAAATATAATATGATCTGAAACTTTTTTTCTCTCTTGTAGTAATCACAGATTACCTACAGTGTCTGCAATCATCTCAAGGGTTCTGCAATAAGTGATTCTGATAACAGTTTATTTTATGGATCTGTTTTTACACACTGTCCAAATAAAGTATTACCATATCAATTATTTTTTTTTACTGAAAATCTGATTATCAAATTAATGGGAATGAATCAATTCAATCAGGATGAGAGTAATGACAATTCTTACTGACACCTTTAACTGTTCAAAATATGGGATCTTGTTTCTATGGAGCTCAAGGAAGTCTTTTAGGTATTAAAGTACTTATTTTGTCTCTTCATTTTGTCTGGAAGTGAGAATAAAATCTTTCAAGTTTATTATTTCTCACTGAAGTTCTAAAGATCTAATATTACATTAATGTTCTGTAATCTTGACTCAAACCACTTTGTGTGGTTAGATAAATAGTGCTATCATTGGCTCATAAACACAGTAAATCCATAATAGGTACTCTTTGAGGAAGATGAAAAGGGTGTGGTCTGGTTAGTCATACTGGTACACTGTTTGATTTTCCACTATGATAGCAAACTCAAATCCATATTGATAACTCAACTTGTAAGTAATTTCCTCTTTCATTTTTTAATTAAATTTTTTTCTTTAGTGTACACTAAATCAAAATAAATTCATTCCAGTTTTTCTGACAGACACATTTCAGACCTCTTAAAATTTGGTCTCTTCAAATCGGCAGTACTCTAGAGCATAGGAGAACTGTGGGAAATAGTTAAAAGATGATATTTCTGGGTACTTATATATACTCAACTAAATAAATTTCTTATTATGGTAGAGTTCAATTCAATCAAGATGAGAGAACTTCTAGTCTTTAGACCCTTTATCACTGATAGCTTTTGCTGTTTGAAATCCCATCTTTTTATTTCAGAAGAGTTCGATGTATTTTGTAGTAAAAACAAAAATTTTGGGGAAAAAGGAAATTTTCTTTCAATTTCATATTATTTGAAAGGAAATGGTCTTGTGGATTTTATTTGAAATTTGATATTTGAAATTTGATTTTTGATATGATATTTGAAAACTTCTTATAGATTACCACAAAACAGAAACTATGGATATAGTCTTTTCAATTTAAATTTAAATCATTTAACAATTTTTCCCTAAAAGACATTTAGGCAAATTCATATTCCTGATATGTTATGTTTGAGAATGTCAGTAAATCCTAACATTTGGGTCCTTAAGCCACACTAATCCTAAACTATAAAAGTTAGGCTTGAATATTATTAATAAACTCAAAGAATCATTTTGGCTACAATAACTCTATATAAGTCACTGATGAAAATCAGGATGGATCCATCTCACAGAGTTATGAGACCCAAGTGAATAAATGTTTGTGCCTTACCTTAAAATTCTCCTACAATGGGATATTCCAGGCTCCCTCAAACAAAAAGTCCAACATGATACTGAAGAAAGAGTCTGGGGAACCCAAGATTGATTTTATAAGTAGTTTAATAATTAAAGTAGGATATATACTTTGTTGCAGTTAAGGGAGGCATCTAGACTGCATATTTATTTTCTGCACAGACCCTCCTTGAAAATCCTGGTGGCACTTACAGAAATCAGATGAAGGAAGGAAGAGTTGTAGAGTAAGTTAGTGAAAATTGGCTGATATTTTTGGGTTTTCTCAATTCATCACTGACTTTGGGTCCTAGATGCCTGGGTGCCAATTCACTGCTATTTTGACTGGAATCTTGTGAGAACTTCTACTGGTCACTGGATTCATGTCCCTGTCAATGTATTTTCTTTTGACTTACATTAATCTTTGTTTACATTATTTGTAGCTTCCATTGGATAAGGACTACTCTAATTACACATGTAGAGCCTATATTAGATTGCTTCCTGTCAGGGGGAGGGTGGAGGGAAGGGAGGGAGAAAAATGTAAAACTCAAAACTTTGCAAAAAAGATTGGTGATTGAGACTCCTCCTCATTATTTCTATTATTATTATTATTTTGTTGTTGTTGTTATGGCTTTCACTTATAGAAACTTTGGTTAGAAAATGCACATTATTCATGACTTTTACTATTTAAGGGGCTCACTTTATGTCTTTTATCACTAGAAACATGTAAAAGAAAACTTTGTATTATAAAGGAAGACTATTTAATTAGTTGTTTAATTAGATTGCTATGAGGAAAATATGCTTTAAATAAGGTTTTAGTCAATTGTTCTGGTGACAAGTATTTATTGAGTACTTTCTTGTTGCCAGACTATGCTAGAGATTAAGAAGTAAAAACAATGCCTTCTTTCAAGTAGTTCATGTTCTAATGAAGGAGATGATACAGAAATACATAGATATAGGCAAGATATATGTAGAGTAGAAGGAAAGTAATCTGAGAGGGGAAGGCTACTTGTAGCTGAGGAGAATCAAGAAAGGTCTCTGCTGAAGAGGGATATGAGTAGAATCTTGAGGGAAACCAAAGAAATAAGAGACAGAAATGAGAGTGGGTATTACATGCATGGGAAATAGTCACTTTAATGACTTGAAGTCAAGATTAATTACTGTGTTTGAAGTAGGCTAATATAACTGGATTGTAGAGTATTTGGAGGGGAGTAAAATGTAAAAAGGTATGAAGGGACTAAACTATCAAAGACTTTCATATTTAATCATGAAGTTATTAGATTTATTGATTGGGAGTTAGGGGAAATGATGTAGGCAAATCTAGGCTTTAGCAAAGCCTCTTTGGAAACCCAGTGAAGGATGCATTAAAGTGATGAGAGACTAGTCAGGAAAACCAATTAGAAGGCCATTGTAATAGTTTAAATAGTTGGTTATGGGAGCCTGGATTAGAATAATATTATGTAAGCAGAGAAGGATTTATATATGCAAGATATTACAAATGTAGAAAGAAAATTTGGTTATAGATATATATGGAGTTAAGTACAAGTGAGCAGTTGAGGATGACCAAGGTTGCATCGGTAGGTGGCTGAAAATATGTTTGTAGCCTCAAAAGTAATGAAGTATTTGAGAAGAAAGGTTGGATTTGGGGAAAAGATAGTGAATTCTGATTTATACATATTGGGTTTGAGATGTGTATGAGACATGTAGTTCCGGGTGTCCAAAAACAATTGATTTGTGTCTTTAGAAGACACTTGGAGATCAATATTCTGGGAATCATCTACATGGGAGTTGCTAAAATCATTAAATGAGAAAGTATGGAGTGAAAAGAGAAGGACCCAGAACAGAGCATTGGGATACCTTCACCATCAGTGAAAGTGGCCTGGGTGAAGATTCTGCAAAAGAGATGGAGAAAAGGTAATTAGGCAGATAGAAGAAGAACTTAGAGATACAGTGTCACAAAAAAACAGGGAGGAAAATATTCAGGGGGAGTTCAGCAGGATCAATTATAGTCTGCAGAGGTCAAGGAGAATTGTAATTGAAAAAAACAGATTTGGTTATTAAAATATCATTAGTAACTTTGGAGAGAGGAGTTTCAGTTAAATGATTGGTTAGGAAACAAGACTGTAGAATGATTAGAAGAAAAAGAGAAAGATAAAGACCCCAAATGTAGGTAATTTCTAAAGGACTTTAGTTTTGAAAGGGAAATGCAGAATAATACTAAGTGGGGAAGGTAGGATCAAGAGTAGGTTTTTAAGGATGAGGAGACATGGGCATGTTTGTAGGTAGTGAGAAGGGAGTCAATAGATTGAGAGATATTGAAGATAGAGTAGATTTGGAAGAGGGGGCAATTTGATGGAGAAATGAGAGATTAGAGGACCAAGATAACATATTGAGAGATTTGTATTGGGAAAGGGAAGGTATATTACTTCTTTTGAGGTTTAAGTAAAAGGAAATACTTGATGAATAGGAAAGGAGAAGTGGAATTTTCTGAGGATAGTCTCTCTTTTTTTTTTGGAAAGTACATGTTGATGTCTTCAGCTGAGATGCAATGGAAAGTTTAAGGAGAGAGGAGATTTGGAACTATTGTGGAGAATGGAATGAGGAAGTGTGTTTAGTGAAGGGTGATGGTTTGGCAAACAACTGAAAGAGAGAATGAAGATAATGAGAATAAAGAAAAAAGTTAGGGTTTATAGACAGGGGAAAATAGAATGATCAAAGATTATGATCAGATAATGGCATTTTGGCTTTCATAAACATAGAAGTGGATTATTTGTAGTTTATGATAAGATAAAAGTAATGGCAACCTGAATATACAGCTGAGGTAAGGCAGAGGGATACCTGATGGAAGCTAAATAGATTGAGGAATTGGGAAGTTTGGGTCTTTAAGAGGTCTAATATGTATATTTAAGACTCTTGCTAGGAAGGCAGAATTTGGGGTATAAAGAAAGATTGTAAGTTAAACACTGAACTCATTCAGGAAGGAAGGAGAACATCCTGGGGGTTTATAGATAATAAGCACCAGGATCTGACTGAGTAGTAAATTTCAGTAATATGACCTTTAAAGGTAGAATTATTGATTGATTTTGGTAAAAGGAGAGCCTGGTAGTGGTAGTCAGGAGCTATGTCCTCACTACTTTGACCAGTGAATTGGTAGATATAGAAAACATAGCCAGTTCTGGAAAGGTTGTTAAAGGAAGCAGTATAATCAAGGAAGGAGATGGGTTTCAATAAAAGCCTGAAGATGATGGAGTGAGAAAGGAAGAGACTAAAGATGAAGTGAAGTGTGTTAATTATGAAACAAATGCTTCAGACGGAACATTGTATATAGGTAGAACTAGAATAAGATATTGGGAGAAGGGAATATGGTGAATGGTGCAAGGGATCAGGTATGGGGAACAGTATATATTGGCAACCATGGGTTTGGAATCTCTAGAACAGGGAGAGTAGGAGATGGGAAGGGAAGAAAGCAAGGATTTAAACAGTTCTTATTGGGAACTGGCAATGAGTTAAGCAGTTTTAAAAATGAATTTAGGCACAGAATCAATGATGGAAGAGAAGCCCTATTGAGAGAAGTCAGTTATTAGATTTCCCTCAAAGTCCAATCCTGGGAAAGGTGATGGCAATATTGCATCCTCTGAGATCCTAAGAAGTTCATTACTCTATAGGAAAGAAGAATAAGAGATATAGAAATCTGGTCAGGCTTAGGACTGGACTTGAAGTGGGTAGTCTTGTTCTCAGGCAGTAGGCAATGAAGAAGGATCTGGATCAGAGTTAGGGAAGCTAGTAGACAGATAGTAGGGGTCTGGTCCTGGGGCAGCCTAATCTTGAGGGAATCTGGGTGATGGTTTTATCTAGACCTGATAAGACTGTTGAGTAGAACCAAAGAAAGACTGGAGGTGGGATTACTTTTCTGTTTTGAATCACATTCCTTTTGAATTGATCTTCCCTGTTAATTTATTTGCACTAGTGAACTGGATCAGAAATACTCAATCTATATGTGTTGTTAAAAGTGACTCTGTTATTAATATTTGACTGGGAGTAAAAGATAGTGGAAATGGAAGATTAACTTCTTTCTTACAAATGAAAAGGATTCTCAGGAACTTGCTTTTTATTTTAGTCAGGAATGAAACTCTGGGAAACAATTTCTTATTTAAATATAGGGATTTTTTTTATGTAGGTCTTAAATCTTCTCAGGTTCATTTGTCTTGTAGATTAGTTTCCTCCATATGTTTACTGTCAGCCAACAGATTAGAATTGATGAGCTGTGTGGAAATGTTTTGTCATGCTGTAATTTTTACTTTTTTGACAACTGCTGTTTGATTTAACTTGAACTTCTCCAAACACAAGATGAGATGGCTATTTGCTATTGTACTCATGTTCTATTTGTCCATGACACATGGGCAGTGGGGGTGCCTCTTGAGTAATATAGAAAATTATGATGTTAAACCAAGTTCATGGGAGATTTAAAGCTGACTCAGTTTGACTTAACATTGTGGGTTGAATTTTACCTTATTTATATCTTCATTAACTTTTTTTCTAGTTTTCTAATGTTAGAAGTAATGAGCACATCTTTTAAATTATTAAAACATTTTTAGAATACATATATACAGGTACATTTTGTTGTTGTTCAGTAATTTAAGTTGTGTTGAACACTTTGTGAACCTATTTGGGGTTTTCCTGGCTAAGATCCTAAGATCCATCTCCTTTTCCTGCTCATTTTATAGATGGGGGAAGCTGAGGCAAGCAGGGCTAAGTGACTCACCCTAGTAAGCTTCTGAGTCACAGTTGAATTAATGTCTTTATGATTCTAGTCCTGCCAGTCTATCTACCATGCCATTTCACTGTCCTCACATATGCATACTTATCCTGCTATTTCCTTGGTATGGAATATCTGTATATATATGTAGGGATATATATGAGAAACAATTAAATGGCATAGTAGATATAGTACTTAATTTGGATTCAGTAAGAATTGAAATCAAATCCTGAATGAATCATTCACGAGCTTAGTGACTTTAGACAAATCACTTAACTACTATCAGTTTGTTTTCTTATCCATAAAAATACGGATAATAACAGCATAAAACTTGTTGAGATGTTGTAGGACTCAAAAGAGAAAATATAAGAGATAAAATAAGATAAGATGCTTTATAAGCCTTAAGATATTATATAATGTTATCTGTTATTATTATAATAATACACACTTTATAGAATCATAACCCTTACTATAGTAACCAGCAAGATGCTCTAAATCCTGATATCTTTATCAAAGAAGCAGACTTTAATTGACTTAGAATCAATCAATGGAAGGTCAAACTATGTATGAACAAAACCTAGGCATCTTTCCTGACTGAATGAATCAATGTAAGGCACAAATGGTGTTTGTACAAGTCTATAATCATTTTGGGAGAGTGAAGTGGCTGGACCCTTTGGATGAAATCATATTATGAAATGTAAGGGAAGGGGTGAAGAGGATCAGTCATCCTCTATGGAACTTTGTTGAAACAGCAAGTTGGTTTGGAATAGCTGGTCAGCTTAGGGGTGGAGTGGATCAAGTAGATATACAGGTAATTGAGAGTGGAGATATTTCTGCATTATAGTATCGATTTTTTTCCACATCCCCTCTAGCATTAGTCATTTTTCTTTTTCTTTTTTTTGTCATCTTAGGCAATCTGATGGATGTCAGGTGGTACCTCAGAGTTGTTTTAATTTGCATTTTCCAATTATTTGTGATTTAGAGTTTTTTTTTTTTAACATGATACTTTATAGCTTCTATTTCTTCTTCTGAAAATGATCTGGGTCGGCTAGGTGGCACTGTGGATAGAGCACCGACCCTGGAGTCAGGAGTACCTGAGTTCAAATCTGCCCTCAGACACTTAATAATTACCTAGCTGTGTGGTCTTAGGCAAGCCATTTAACCCCATTAACCTTGCAAAAACCTAACAAAATGATCTAAGAATATCTTTTGACAATTTATCAATTGGGAAATAGCTCTTCTTAGAAATTTGACTCAGTTTCCTTGCTATTTTAGAAATGAGACCTTCACCAGAGAAATTTGCTACAAAGTTTCTCCTTCCCTTCCATATTCCTGGTTTTCTTCTAATTTTAGATGCACTGGTTCTGTTGTGCATACCCTTTTAATTTTATATAATTAAAATGACTCATTTTAGTTCCTGTGAATCAATCTTCTACTTGGGCATGAACTTTTCCCATACATAGATCTGACAAGTAACTTCCACAAATTTTCTTATGATATCATTTTTATATCTAAATCACATACCCATTTTGAGTTTATAGTTATACAATGTGAGATCTTGACCTTTGTCTGGTTTCTGCCAGACTACTTTCTAGTTTTCCCAATAGTTTTTCCTTTCTTTTTTTTTTTTGCCAGAAATTGAGTTCTTGCCCTAGCATCTGAGATATTTGGACTTATCAAACACTGTGTTTCTGTATTTATTTGCCTCCGTATATTGTGTACTTCACTGATAAACCTCTCTATTTCTTACTTGGTACCAAAATATTTTGCTGGTATTGCTGGTTTCCCTTTCTTTATCAATCTCCTTGACTTTTGTTCCTCTAGATGAATTTAATTATTTTTTCCTAACTCTTTAAAGTGATTCTTTTGTAATTTGATATTGTACTAAATAAATTTGTTAATATTGTCATTTTTATCATTGACTTGGTTTACCCAGGAGCAATTACCATTTCTCTAATTATTTAGATCTGTCTTTATGTATATTTTATGAAGAGTGTTTTATAATTATTTTTCAAATAGTACCTATATATCTCTTGGCAGGTATACTCCCCAATATTTTATACTTTCTGTATTTTAAATTGACTTTTCCTTTCTGACTGTGATGTATTTTGTTGGTAATATACAGAAATGCTGATGATTTGTGAAGGTTTATTTTATATCTTGCAACTTTTTTTATACTTTTATAGTTTATTTCAGTTGACTCTCTAGGATTCTCTAAGGAAAGCATCAGATCATTTGTGAAGAGTGATAATTTTGATTCCTCGTTGTCTATGTTTATTCCCTCAATATCCTTTTCATGTCTTATTGCTATGCCAGGGTAGTTAGGACAGAGTGCCAGCCCTGGAGTTAGGAGGAGTTCAAATCTGGTCTCAGACATTTAATAATTACTTAGCTGTGTGACTTTAGGTAAGTCACTTAACTCTGATTGTCTTGCATTCAAGGCCACATCTAACCATCATGATTTAAATCTTGCCACTGGACTCAGACAATTTTGGAGAAAAAAGTGAGACTGGTGGCTTAGCACAGCCCCTCTCACTCAAATCCAATTCACTTGCTTGTCATGGCATCACCTCTCTGATGTCATGTTCTTTTTTGAGAAGGAAGAACAAACATCATCATATTGCTATGCTAGCATTTCTTTTATAATGTTTAATAATAATGATGATAGTAGACATCATTGTTTCACCTCTGATCTTGTTGGAAAGATTTATCTCTACTACACAAAATGCTTACTCTTAGTTTAAAACATGTACTATTTTTTGTTTTAGCAAGAGTTTTGTTTATCCCTGTTCTTTCTAGTGTTTTGAATAGGAATGGGTTTTGCATTTTGTCACTTTTTTGCATCTATTGAAAGGATCATATTTTTTGTTGTTATTCATGTAGTCAACTATGCTTATAGTCTTCCTAATATCAAATTCGCCCACATAGCTACTTAATAGCTAATTACCTTTGACTTACTATTATTATGAGATGGGAGAGCATATCAGTGAGACTCGTGGACAATTTTACTAGAAGCCACTCCAAAACTTCAATGGTACCCTAGAACCCTCAGGATAGAGGATGTCAACTGTTCTTTGGAAACTTGACCCATCAATGCAAGTAGAGAAATAAGATGCACCCTAGAAGGGATATCACACACACAGACACACACACACAGACACACACACACACACACACACACACACACACACACACACACACACATCTGGGATTTCCTCTTCATACCAGTCACTCTGCTTGGTATGGACTCCATGAATATTAGGTCCCCTAGTAACTTCCTTTCATTTTTTTTCAGCTTGTTTTTGAGATTATGGGGTGGGGCAGGAACTTTTTTTAAAAATCTGTATCCCCAGATCTTAGCACAGTACTGGCAAACAGTAGATGCTTAATAAATATTTATTCATTGTTGGCTGTCTTCTAGATTATGAAACACTCTGCCAGTGCAATCTGACACATTTTTTTTCTTTCATTTATAGTATGAGACTATAGTATGCCTAGAATACTGGGAGGCTAAGTGAATTGTCCAAGGTCATACAGGCAGTAATGTGTTAGAGTTCAGACTGGGTCTTTCTGTCCTTGAAGGTCAGAACATTTTATCCCACAACTCTTAATTGTCTGTCCTATACATATGCACATTTATGCAAATGATACATACACAAACACATTGATATTCCACATCAAACAAATAAATTCACAGGGTCTGGACTTTTGTGATTGAGTATTTAAATATATCAACATGTCAAGGACACTTTGATTTCCTTAGGGTCACAGGATCAGAGATAAGGGTTGTAAGGAAATTTATAGGTCATTGAGTCCAACCTACTTCATTTTACAGCTGCAACATCTGAGGTACAGAGAAGTTGTGATTTTTTTCCAGTTTTATAGTCAGTAGGTATCAGAGACCATATTTCAACTTGAGGTCTTCCTGACTCCAAGGCTCATGCTTTATCCACTATTTTATGCTACCTCTCAAAAATGAAAGATTTTTTCCCCCTTCCAGATTACAACCTGCCAATAATGAATAGTTTTAGAGAGTTTTCTGAGGTTCAGAGAGATTGACTCACCCAAGGTCACACAGCTATTAAGTGTCAGAATTGAGCTTTGAACTCAATGCCATTGGGGAGGTTTTATAGTCCTTTTGAAAACTGAAAACTTCCAGTTGGTCTTTTCAAATCTTGCACTTTACTCATTTGGGGGGATATAGCTCATTCCATCATTGTGAAATAATTTTATTAGGGCAATTCTGTTCAATCAGCTGAATGATTTCCTGGTTATAGTCCCAGCAGAATAGTGAAAATGCATGGATGAGATTTCCCTTGAATGATAGCAGATAGCAGAATGGTATAACAGAAGCACACAAACATCCTTTCCTATAGACAATGCTTTTACTTGTGATATGGAGTTGCTAAGCAAATAAATCGCCCATTATAACAAGAAAACAAGATACAAACTACCTTCCCAACAATCACACACCTTTCACTCTCCTAGGACCCAGGATTTTCCATATAGTTTCCAGATAGATGTTTTGTTCCTTGAGGTTGCCCCACTGTGAGTTGGCACAAGAGTACCCATGGCATGGTCCCTCATGTCTTCAAGAGGGCTTGTTTTTGAATGAAGACATACAAACTCTGGTCCCGAGCTCATAGTCTTTCAACCTCAGGATCCGATGTGAGCCAGGACTCATAAAGCTGGACTTTGACTGTCCTGTTATTCTTAGCAACTTCAGATAAATTCTGTCCTTGGCTATCCCACTGCAGAGAGAGAGAGGAGAGAGAGAGAGAGAGAGAGAGAGAGAGAGAGAGAGAGAGAGAGAGAGAGAGAGACATAAGTGAACTAATTCAGTAGTCGGTCTCAACAAGAAAGAGGACGTTTCTACCTTGGCACCTTTTGAACTTCCAACTGACACTGCTTGCTGCTGGTCTCATGGACACTTCTATAAGGATTTCCTTTCTTCTTAACCTGAAATCAATTGCTCCCCATTGTGGAGAAAAAGTAGCTACAGAGTCAAGGGGGTCATAGCAATTTAGATGAATGGATTTAGAGTAAAAAGTTCTGGGTTCCAATTATGACTCTATAACTTACTATCTATTCCCAGAACCTAATAGTAATAATAATAATAGTAATAATAGTAATAATCTTGGTTACTAATTGTATCAGTATGAATACATCTCTTGATATAGTTGTTAAAACCAGAGTGAAGAAAACCTTTTAATGCCCTTCTAGGGGTTTCATTTGACATAGTCTATGTTATTTAGAGATTACAAGGTTGATGATTTGTATACATGGAATGATTATTTTTCTTGAGAGTTTTAAAAGTCATTTAGTCCCCAATTGATAAATGATCAAGGGATATGAAAAAACAATTCTCAGATGAACAAATTAAAGCTATCAATAGTCATATAAAAATGCTCTAAATTATTATTGATTAGAGAAATGTAAATTAAAACAACTGTGACATACACCCTCACATCTATCATAATGTTCAATATGACTAAAAAGGAAGATGATCAATATTAGAGGGGATGTTTGGGAAAACTGGAACACCAATGCATTATTGGTGGAGTTGTGAACTGAACCAACCTTTCTGGAAAGGAATTTGGAATTATTCCCAAAGGGCAATAAAACTATGCATACCCATTGATATAGCAACACTTCACAAGCAGATCATGAAAAAAGGTAAAAAAAACCCCACATGTATAAAAATATTTATAGTAGTTCTTTGAATAGTGGCAAAGACTTGGAAACTAAGGGGATTCCCATCATTTGGGGAATGGTTAAACAAACTGTGATGTACATATGTGATGAAACATTATTATTCTATAAGAAATCATGAAAGATGGTACTTCAGAATGTCCTGGAAAGAACTGCTGAACTGATGTTGAGTGAAGTGAGCAGTAGTTTTGGGTGATGATCAGCCATGATGAACTTGGTCATTTCAGCAGCACAATAATCAAAGACTTGTAATGGATAATACCATCCATATCTAGGAAAGGAAATGTGGAATTTAAATGCAGACCAAAGCTTACTATCTTCAATTTTTAAAAATTATCTTATACATGAGATCATTTTTTTCTTGTTAATGTTCTTTTCTTCTGTTTGAATTTTATTCTTCTTTCACAACATGATTAATATGATGCTATATTTAACAGTTATATATATTGAGCCTATATTAGATTGCTTTCTGTTGGGGGGGGGGAGAGGGGGGAGGGAAGGAGAGGAGAGAGAAAAATATAAAAAAAGATTGTTGAAAATTACCATTACATATAATTGGAAAAATAAATAAATAAAATATTTAAATTTTAAAAAAGTCATTTAGAAAATTGCTGGTAGTAGTTCCACAGATATTTCAGTTTTTGTGACTTAGTATGCTGCCATCTTTCCTCTATCCTGGTTCCAATCCTACTTAGAAGAATGAATTAATCATATTATAGTTTTATATTATAAATATAATTCTAAAGTTAATTACTGTAGAGGATAACAGAGATAGCATTTGATATAGAGGGCACAGTCCTGAAGTAGAGGACACTAGAAAGTGGTGTTGTAGAAAAAGCAATGGATTTGCAGTTGAAAGACTCAAATTCTGGCTCCACAATTTGTATACTGTTAGCTAAGACAGTTAGCTTTTCTGGGTTTTAGTTTTCTAATCTATGAAATAAGGAGCTTGAACTAAAATGACCTTTTGAGTCTTGCCTCTGACACATGCTGGCTGTGTGATCTTAGGGAAATAACTTAACCTCAGAAACCTAGGCAACTCTGTAAGACTATAAGTAGTAAATGACTTGTGGCTGAGAGGGCCAAGATGAAATCCTATTATCTGTAGGGAAAAAAAAAATAGGTCACAGGTGTGACATTAGGGAAGAAAACATGTAATGGTGGATCTTCCAAAAAAAATTACAGGTAGTTATAATTGGGGAGCAAATATGAGATTATAATAAAGATATCTATATATCCATGTTCAGACTGGGTGATAACCTGAGTGAACTTAAAATTTACAGTAAATGTCAGTATCTCAATTTGTCTTTTAATTTATTTGATCATCAGCCATATTTAAAACAATTTTTTATGCACTAGGGTAAGCATAAAGATGAAGAAGGAATGTTTCTGAAATAATTGACTTAAAATCTAATATGAGAGATAAGACATATATACAAATGACTAATCCAAGAAAAAATGTGATGAATATCATTAAGACATGGATGGGATCCTTAACTGAAATATGCAAATGAAAGGGTATATCTTCTTCAAAAGAAACCATTTTAATAAGAGGCAGTGTACCAATTACAATAAGAAAGTAAAAACCTGTATTGAAATTCATTAAACTGAGTGATGGTGGAAACAAAATGAAGATAAAAGGAGAGAGCAATAAGTGTTTGGTTTGACATATGGAGGGCTATGAATAATATATTTCTAATACAAAGTACAAAACCTAGTGCAAAGGCAAGATGTAGTCATGATGAGAGAATTCAGTCAATTGAATATAGGATCATAGATCTAAATAGGAAAGGGACATAAATGTTCATCTGTTCTAACCACCTAATTTTACAGAAAAATAGACTGTGGTTCAGAGAACTAGAAAGACTTGGCCAAGTTCATACAGGTAGTTAATGGCAGAGCAGGCATTTGAAGTTGGGTCCCATGACTCTAAATGGAACACTTTTTGATATACAATGATGCTTCACATTTGAATGAAAGTCCAATTCTGCCAGAAGCAGGGCAATTTATTTTTTATTTTTACATTTTTGACAATAATTTTATCCTTCTAAAAGTAAACAGTGAAAGGAATTGGGAACTGTCTGGTAATAGAAAAGACTTGAAAACTGGAAAAAAGTGATTCTGTTCTCTGAAACTTTGTGATAGTTAGGAAGTAGAATGGTGAAAAGACATGTATCCTACACCCTGGGAATCAGATTTCAAATGATTTTGGAAAAGATAGATATACTTTCATGGATGGAAGATACAAAAGGGACATTTAAAAAACATGAGATTGCACAAGGAATTTTCAAATGAGTTTATATTCAAAACAGATGTTTATAGAAGATGACTAAAGATGAATATTGCCAAAAATATTTTTAAAACTTTGTAAGAATAGTGACAGATCCAAATTGAACTGATATTTGGGGGAAAGTTGCTAAATGTGTAGCACAAGAGGTTTCTTTTAGCTGTGTTTGAGGTAAGGCATAAGGAAGAGAAATAAAATTGTCTAAATAAGATATTATATTTACAGAGTATTCTACTCCTATTTTGCTTCTGATTTCTCTACCAAGGAAAATTAAATCTAGGAAGACTATCATAAATATCTGGAAGGAACTGAAGACTTTTAGACAGGATTATAATTTTAAAGATGCCTTTAGAAAGAGAATAAAGGTCTCCTCTCTGTTTTCTTTATCATGTTAGAAGCAAAAACTTTCTGAACAAGGGCTTTTGTGGTATTAATGGATATAAAAGAAAAATGAAAGAAATTGCCTGAACAAAATTTACATATATGTATATATATATATATATATATATATATATATATGACATCAAATTTATAGAGATATGAGGTTTTTGTTCTTTGGTATCATTGAAAGATATAGAAATTAGGTTTTTCTAAAATGAAACCCTAGATCCTTCAATTGGGGAAATGTTCCACTGGACTTGTGCACTTCTCTGACCTCCATTACATTACGGATTCTAATAGCTGGGTTGCAAGCCCACAAAGAAAGCAATAGTACAGACATGGGAGATCCTGGAATTTTCATCAACAGGAGGATTGTTTTGGAATTATGTACCTCTATTTCCCAAATGAGCTATGACATTTTTAAGTTTCCCTGCTTCATAATCCTGCTTTGGACTTTTCTTTATTTAATAGGGGTGTTAATTTTTTTTTGGTCCATTCTTAGATCTATCCTTTGAAATTATTGAGCATTGTAGTTGATTAAAGGAATAGAATAAAAGAAAAATAGAAGGCATCTGGAATGGGAGGGTGGTGGTTCTGCCTTTTGTGAATATCCTCACTAAAGTTTACTCCATACTGAATAGAAATGGGGGCACTTTAGAGGAAGTTCACATAAATTCTGCCTGCAATTGTAATTGAGCCTTAAACTCTGATAACTTGAGTGGATGAGTATATTTTGCCTGTTTATTAGTTGAGTCTCACGGTCCTTCTCTGATTTATACCCCATGAGGGATGAGAGGGAATGTCAGTTTAAAAGAACCAGATTGATTGGGGTAGATCAGGGGTAATGAAGAAGGACTTGGCTAGATAATCTTTCCTATTACCCACTAACCTTTCCCTGTAATCCCCTTTAAGGGATACAGGATTCTTTTGCTCCCTTCTTCCTCTAGCTGAGGTCCAGATGCTTCAGGCTCTGATTAGGGTCTATATATTATTCAGTCCAACTAGTCCTAATTAAAAGGTGCATACTTTCAGTAGCCTAGTGAGCAGAAGGACTAACATTCCTAGACCACTGTAGCTCTTGAGTCTGTGAAAATTTGAAATGGTCAATGGCAGGGCTAGAAATATCTAACTTTTTTAAATTGTGCATTTCTTTGAAGAAATAGGTTATTTTAGTAAATTGACATTTTGGGATTAGAAGCAGAGGCATACTGTACAGGATGACAACTACATTTTAGTAGTCAGGTCACTACTGTTTGTCTTTCTCTGTCAAACAGACATTATTCTCCTAAAATTACAATTTGCTTCATTCAAATGCAAATGATTTTTCTGAAACCTTGGTAGGGTTGTTGTGTAAATCTTTCTGGGCAAGTGTTAGATTGATGTTCTAGTTAAATGAAGAAAAGAAAAAAGAAAAAGAAACTGAGTGGTGCAGCTGATTCCAAGAAAATATGAATTTGAAAGTGAAGCTCGTATTGGAATGGATGGTATAATTATATCAAATCCACATCTGTTTTTATTTTGCTGACTAATTCCCCTCTCGTCTTCTTTAAAGGAGATGTGACCTGGAGAACAAAATGCTCATTACCTTTCGCCTGCCTCAAAATGTTTGAATGTATTCTCAAGTCAATGTGGTTTACCAAAAAATAAAAAACAAGGAAAGTTTTGCAGAACACATCAAAGTGTTGACTTTATTATGGAAACATCCTTATTTGTTCAACAGTGATGTTGCATTTCAGGCCTTTATTAACCCATACCAGAAAAGATCGAATTGTCCTTAATTCAGACCAATTTGTAAGGAAGTAACTTTAAATCCCTTGACAGTTTGCATCAACATCATCTATGCTGGCAGAAAAGAAAGATATTTGCATGGCTTTTAACACATTTCAACTGTTCATTGGGAAAGAAGGTAAAGAGATTTTGAAGTAGGAAAATGTAAGCCAGTGGTTTGATAGCTATAGGATGTAGGGAAGAAGAAAAAAAGAAATTGGTAGTGATATTCAAAATTATTCAGTTTACATTCCCAGTAAGAATCTGAGGATGCTACTTCTGACCCACAGGGAAATTTTCTCACAGAAATTCTATATCCCTTTATTCAAGGTACTTAATAATTATTTGGTGAATGCTTATCACCTTTCCTTGTTACCAGACCTTCTTTCTAAAAAAAAACCCCCAAAAAAACCCAGAAACCAAAACAAAAACTAGATCATTCGGGTCAGGTGCATGATATAGTGTGACTGTACAAAAATTGACTGGAAATTTAGATTGCTAGATTCCATATTAATTATCCAACTGAACCATGCTATATAATGGATTAGTGATGCCTGCCTATCTCTACATCATTGAGAGGTTTTATGGCAAATTAAATAGCTTACATAAATGTTGGATGTGTTGGAATGAGTATTTAGACAGCAAAGAATATTAAGATGGTGGATACCAGTTCTCCACTCTGGAGGTTAAATGAATGAGTGAAGGAAAAGGGATTTATTAAGTGCTTACTACAATGCCAATTTCTGTGTTTAGTTCTGAAGATATAAATGGGAAAAGGGAGACAGATCTTGCTCTCAAGGGGTTCACATTCTAATTGGTATTGTTAAGACAGTCCAGTGTCAGGGTGGATGAAAAGCTTTCATTTCCTAAGGGTTCAGCGTCAGAGTGTATGGCAAAACTCAGGAGTCCTTAGGGTCTATCAACAAATGACATAACAAAGTTTGATGGTCTGGAGATCATAGAGTGAGGGCAGATACCTTCAACTTCTGGTACAGGGCAGACTACTCAGTCATTCAAATGATTCCCAGCTCATCCAAGTAGTGTGAGCAATCATGTTATCTTTTCCACCAAACAGTCACCCCATGGAAGCCCTGGTACCCCTTGGTAGCCCTGAAATTGGGAGACAAGAACAAAGGAAAGGCAAAGGTGGAAAAGAGTGGTAAATATGTGGAAGGAAGGAAGGTTTTTAGATAGCTTATGAAATAGACTAGAAGGAGTAGCTAATACAGAGTTTTCTTCCTTGGGAAAAAAGGAAGCTTTTTGACCTTGCAAAGTTAAAAAGGGAGAATTGAAACTGTAACTAATACAAATCTCTATTGTGCAGTACCAAGTCTATGCAGAAATGTGAAGAAGTCACCATTTTTCTTCATTTTCTTTTTGAGAGTTCTGCTCATTTTTTGTAGTCTTTGTCCCATACTGGGTCTTGTGCCTTTTCCTTCTAGGTACAGATACAAATGAAATGGATCTAACATATTAATTCACTCAAAAGTACAACTGGCTAATAGGATAATTATAATAATAATTATTGTTATATTTTAGGTTTTTGCAAGGCAAATGGGGTTAAGTGGCTTGCCCAAGGCCACACAACTAGGTAATTATTAAGTGTCTGAGGCCGGATTTGAACTCAGGTACTCCTGACTCCAGGGCTGGTGCTCTAACCTCTGCATCACCTAGCAGCCTTCCACTGAGCCACCTAGCTGCCCAGATAATTATCATTATAAATAACTTTATACCTTTAAACAATTAATGGTAGAATTTCAGGTCCAAGAAGCAGGCCTCTGGAATGAATTTGAGAATTGTGGTCTGAAGTTTTTTTAATCACCTCCCTATAATTATTATCATACACACACACACACACACACATTAGTAAATAGTGATATAGTATAATTATACTATTATATATAATAATTAGTATATGACATATGCTATAATAATCCTATAATAATAATTAGTGTATATTATGTCATTAGTAGTTATCTATTCCACATGAAGTATACTCTAGTGGCAATCATCTTTGCCCCTATGTTGTTTTCTTGAAACTTTGCTTGAGATTTCGATCACGTTTTGTGACTTGCTGAGCTCACTTCTTTGAGATTTATTTCTTTCCCCAATATATATTAATGGCTGAGGGTCAAACAATAATAGGTCTTTTTTAATCTCTCATCATCTCTTTTTTAATCAGCTCATCTGGTTTGGCTATTAAGGTAATTGAGAAATATATTCTTTAAATTTCCATCATCTTAATGATTGAATCAATTTTACCATTGAGCAAAAAATATATGAAAACCACAAAATATAAAAAAAGGAATTCTTAGTTTCTCTGATCTTTAAGAATGATTCTAAATAAACACTTGGCAGTGAAAGGGGAAGAACAGGAAACAAAGTTTCTTCCTAAATTTGCATTTAGCTTTGTGAATTTGGTTTCTTTGCATGCATGCTCTGTTTTTCCTTCTTGGTAGCAGTTCTTCTCTGTGAACTTTTGTTTAACAATGAAGAATGGGCATTGTGCAGTGAAAACATTAGTTGTAAATCAGTTTTAGCAGAGATATGACTATTTGGAGGCTATAATTGGGCCTGTGGTTCTGAGCATAAGGAGGGTTGCCAGTATCTGAGTGTACTGTTTAATTAGACTGCAGAGGAAGACCCTGGGAGTGTTCAGAGGGCCAATTTTTGATTTCTATGGCTTCAGTTCTTCTCTGGGTTCTGCAGGATCTGCTAATCTTTTGCCCTAGCTAACTGTTTGTTTGTGTAGTGAAATGCCTCTGTCACCCCAGAAGTCACACTGTGACACATGGAGAGCTTTTCCATGGTTTGAATGCTTGGCAGGCAAAAATATGCATACTTTGTAGCTTCGATGCAAAAGAATTGAATAGCATTCCTTTATATGCCCACAAATACTTGGTACTTTGGCACTAATGTTATCTGCAAAACCCAGGTGAATTTTGCAGGCTGCTTCTTGGATGGAGAGCAACGTAAAACAAAACAAAACAGAAAACAACAACAAAAGCAAGAAAACCATTAATTTGGTGACCCAGAACATATTATTTGTAACTTTGTATACTTAAAAACTAATTCAGGGCTATTATTCCTTTAAAAATAGCTGAATTCTAATATTAAAGGCTGTATGTATAGAATTCTAATATTAAAGGCTATGTGTATAGAATTGCATAATTTGAAGTAACATTCTAGACAAAGCCTAGAATGATGTTTCATTGAATCAGACTTTAAATACTAGATGTCAAGAAGAAGTCCCATTTTCTTAGGAAAAATTTGATCTTATGAAATCTTCCACAAGGTCACATAATTTCAAAATAAATGAATGAAAAATTATCTAAATATGAGCCTACCATTGTCCTAAGCACTAGTAATAGAAATATAAAGTTTAGAATTTTGTTGAGACAATCAACTTAATTTCCTAAGGAGGGGTACTTTGGACCTGACAGTTATTAGAATAGTAGCAGTGATACAGGGGGATAGATTGATATACTGCTTCCAGGAACAATGTGAGAATTGTTTTGATCAAGGTCCTGGTACTAGAGAATGGGGCATAGGAGAAAGGTTTGAAAATGATAAAAGGGCCCAAAGACTGAAGTGAAGCCTGGCTGGTATATTCTATAAATAGTGGTTTAGGAGGGACAGTTATTATTGTAAGGTTTGTGTTGTCCATGTAAGCTAACAATTTGTTTAAATTCAGATCCTGAGGAAGCTTTGATAGATAAATTGATAATCTTAACCTCTCCTAGAGAGATTTTTATACCAGAAGCAGATTAGGCCATAAGGTCATCATCCACTGACAGGAATTACTTTACTACAATTATATCTTTCTGCTTCCCTAAATATTTTTAGTTGAAGGGAAATGATTGTTTTCTTAGGTTCAAGTTGATTTCCTGGCTACTATCTTTCAAAAGAGGAAGGGGTGCCCCAAACAAGAAAAGGCTTGATTTCTTTCTCCTAAATGTTAGTTACATAAATGAGTAGAATAAATCCATCTTTATTTTTTTTTTTAATGATGATGTTTGTTCTTTGTTCTAGAAGAAGACCATGACATCAGGGAGGTGATGCTATGACAAGCACATGAATTTGATTTGAGTGTGTGTGTGGGGGTATTCTGCTAAGTCAGCAAGCTGCACTTTCTCCTCCAGGGTCATTTGGGTTCAGTGGTCAGATAAAAATCAGGATGACTTCAGATGACCCTGGTTGTAAAACAATCACAGTTAAGTTACTTGCCTAAGAACATACAGTTAGTAAGCATCCAGGGTCTGAGACCAAATCTGAACATAGGTCCTCCTGACTCCAAGGCCAGTGCTCTGTCTATTGTATCTCCTAGCTATTAGGGTGAAGTCAGAGAAAATTCTGGTGTAGGCCTGTAGTGGTCCTGATGTACAAATCAGTTGTCTGATCTGGGCATAGGGATGAAAGACTAGTAATCGGTTCCCTGCAACATTTCTCTCAGAATGGTTGATGCACTTAAACTAGCTGAGGCTCCACAAAGTTTTATGCAGTCAAGTGAATGATTAGAGTCTTGGGGGTCAAAATGATCCCAACCTATTCTCAAATTTAAAAGGGCATGAAACTGGCACTTTGACTTGGAGCCTGACTTGGATTTTTGGAAAGCAGACCTGGCCCTGTGGGATGAGTCCATGCCTATGCTCATTAGACCCCAGAAAAAGGTGTTGGTTGATTATAGACAGCAGAACAGTGGTCATGGGAGTCAGAATTCACTAAGGAGTATGTAATCTCACTAGCCAAAATCATTTAGCCCTGAAAATGGATGGCTCTGGAGTGAAAGGCCCGATGGTTGCTAGCCATGGGCAAGCCAAACAGGAACAGTCAAGGTGTTGACTTGTGAGTCTAGCCAGGATTAGGTCATGATGAATAGAAGGGCCACCATGGTGGGCCTGGAAGCTTAGGGTGAAGGCCCTGATGGAGCCCCCACTATTGCAGATCTTGGTGGCAGTAGTAAAAAATTCAAATGAGAACTCTGCAGGCCAAAGTGGAGAAAGTTTCCATGTGAACAGCAGTTGAACATGGGTCAATTGGTCCTGAGAGATAGGTTTTGAAGAGAGAGGTGATAGCCCCAGCTGATCAAAAGGTAGTCAGGTTTACATTTCCAAATCCAGAGTGATGGTTATTGGCATGGCGAGGCATCCAGTGTGGCAACACAACAGATCTTGGAAAAACTGGTGGAAGCCCTGGGGAGAATTCTCTTTTCTTTGTGAAGGGTAGGGTCACACTAGAATGGGTGCATCCCAAGAGAGGGTCCATGCCTTGGAAAACATCAAAGTTCTGTAGAGCTCTGGGGAGTGTACTAACAGATCAGAGCAACATAGATCTCTGTGTGGCAAGATGACATTGTCCTACTGTTTCCAGGTTTGTGAGGAAAGGCCATACTGATTATGAGTTCATCCAGAGACAGTCTTGGATACAGCGAGATACTGCATTCATTTACCAGAAACCACAAGCTAGTTCTTGCCTAGTGTTGATGGTATGCTGGGGCTGATATGGGAGGAAGAGAAATCAATTCAGTGGCTAAAAGACTCCTGAAGCATCTAGACCATTGTCAATGTGGGATAGAATAGTTCTGAAAAAGATAGATGAGAAGAATGACTTGCCCCTCAATATAATAAACATAATTGTGCAAGTCACTTCACCGATGGTGAAGTGATCCTCTTCGATTTTGAAGGACAACTATTATTATTAGAACAAATGCCTTTATCCATGCTGACATCAATAAAAATCGAAGAACTTAAACAACATAATATCTCAAACAATTCACTAAATGAACTCTTCAAATGCAGGTAAGATATCTGAGAGAGACAAGCAGTCACAGAGAGCAGAGACTAGCAAACATGCCACCTAATTTCACCTAAGGGGAAATGCCCCATAGTCTCTAGATAGGATGAAAATAAGGCAAATACTGAGGAGTCACTTTCCTAGGTTCTAAAGTTTGCTCTCTCTCTCTCCTGGTTTCTCCCTAAAGAGGGTCTGGAACCATATGCATCCTCTTTTAAAATGGGAAGGAAGAAGGTCAAGTTCTCCTGACAGTTCTTCCCCTCTTATACCCTCTGTGTCAGCCATCATCCTATCTACCAAAGAAGAGAGTCTTTTTCAAATGTTAGGATTCCATAAGTTATAATTATGAATAGGTATGCCTTAATTAAAAAAATACAAATAACTTCTGAAGGTGGAGCCAAAATGTCAAATCAGAGAAGACCCTCAGTTGAGCTCTCTCAATATTCTCCTTTAAGCAATTTTAAAATAATGCCTCCAATTAGATTCTGGAGTTATAGAATCAAAAAAATGTCATAATGATATATTTTTCCAGTCCAAGACAGTTTAGGAGGTTGGAAAGAGATTTGTAACATGGGAATAGAGATTGATTCAGAGGCTACATGGATGAAATGCCAGTGGCTGGACTAGTTCATGGTGGTTGATTCTTATCCTTTGTTATAGAAGAAGCCCAAAATGACATCACTACATTTGAGACAAATTGCAGTGTGTCCTATTGTGCTTGATTAGACCAATACAAACTTGGAATTCTCTACTAGAGATTGAGCAAAAATAGTCCATGTGATGGGGTGGATAATTTAAACTTAAAGCTGTCATGCTTCCTTTGAATTGCTTCAATTCTCTCTTCCTCATAGATGAGGACACTCCATGTTGGGCGGTCCCGTACCAGGGTCTCTCATGCTGTACAATCAGTTCTAAAGTTCTTCAATGAGACCTTCAGAGTGTCTTGATATCTCTTCTTCTGGTGTTCACAGTAGTAGTGATTATAGTTTTGAGAACTCTTCTGCCAGAGATGATGAAAAGGGGACTTGGCAACTGGTCAGAAAGAGATTATAAGAAACTCCTGTCTTAGCAGTGGAAATAAGCCCAGATGCTATTTCACAACTTCATTGCTTATACCAATTTCTGAGTCATAATTTAAGGGAGGAGAGGATCACTTGCAGTCAAGAGGGAGCCATGAAAGGAAGTGTTGCTTTCAGTCAGAAGGGATAAGGGTCTCTGAGGAACAGTATCACTTCCAGCTCCTAAGAAATCAGGAACCCTGAGGAACAGTCTAACCTGCAATCCCAAAAGATCAGGAGACCTTCCTGGCAAGGACCAGGGGATAGACCAGGAGACCAGGGACCACACCTCTTCTCAGATTACACTAGTTTGGAAGCAACCCCCCAGAATTAGCTCTGAAAATAGTTGTACTGAAAAAAAAAAACCCGGAAACTTGACAGTTTCCACCCCCTTCCCATGTTAGCAAAGTAGCCCAATAGCATAAAATTCAAAATCAAGTATAAGGTGGAGAATGAGCAAACAACAGAAAATACCTGATCATTATGAAACTACTGAGGTGAAAGGGAAAATCAAGACATAACTTGGAAGAAGACAATGAAGTAAAAACAACAAACAAAGCCCCAAAGAGAAATGTTAATTGGTTACAAATCTAATGAGGATTCCTAGAAGAGCTAAAAATGATCTCCAAAATCAATTAAGAGTGGTAGAGGGGGGAGGCTAGGTGGTATAGTGGATAAAGCACCGGCCTTGGAGTCAGGAGTACCTGGGTTCAAATCCGGTCTTAATAATTACCTAGCTGTGTGGCATTGGGCAAGCCACTTAACCCCATTTGCCTTGCAAAAATCTAAAAAAAAAAGAGTGCTAGAGGAAAAATAAGTCAAAGAAATGAAAGCATTCATTGATGTTTCTGCTTTTCTGCTTTTAAATATAAAATGACATGTAGTATAAAATGACATACGATCAGTCTTTGTAAAGTTACAATGAAGCACTGATGAAGAGGCATATTCTGTTCTTTAACCCATTCAATTCTATCCAGATATCTAGCATATCTAGATAATCTAAAATTCTATTCAATTCCTTGACTTGTTATTTATTTTTTGGTTAGATGTACCTATTCTGGATGGTATTACATACTATTATCTATTTCCACCTGTAATTCATTTAATTAAAAAAAAACTTCTGATAAAGTATAGCATTCATTTTTTAATGAATATATAGATTTTCATGAAATATATACTTTATATATTTTATACTTTAATGAAAGTATAGTTAAAATGGATTTTTCCTTAAATTGAGAAAAAGTATTTACATAAAACCATCAGTAACATTATTTGTAATGGAAATAAGATCAGGTGTAAAAAATGGATACTAATATTATCCAGCATTGGAAATCCCAGTAATACCAATAAGAGAAGAAAAAATAGAAGGAATCAGAATGACAAATGAGATAATAAAACTATCTCTTTTTTTCAGACAGTTGTGATGATAAACTTGGAAAATCTCAAAGACTCAACTTAAAAGTTAGTTGAAACAATAATTTTTGCAAAGTAGTAGAATATTTATTATTTGATAAAGATTGTTGTGGGGCTGAAGGGCAATCCAGCAGAGTTTGAGAGTGGGCAAATGCCCTATTCTATTTACCAAGATGAGGTTGGGATGGATGCATAGCCTGGATGTGGAAGGAGATGATACATGGGGTTTTGAAGAACATGTAACATATTACCTGTCAAATGTATGGACAGATGAACAATTTATAAATAAATAGGAGATGGAGAGAAGTGTGAGATATGGAATAAATAATTTAGATTAAATTGAATTGAAAGATTTTGTCACAGATAGAATAAATATAGCCAGGATGAGAGGGAGGATAGAAAATTGGAGGGAAAATATCATGGACAGTTTCACAGTTAAAGATCTCATGTATCAGATGTATGGAGAACTTTGTCAAATCTGTAAGAATATGAAATTTTCCCCAGTTGGTGGATGAAAATGGAAGATTTTTTGATGACCAATTTATGGTCATGCAAAGCACTGCTCTGAACCATTTCTGATTAAAGAAATGCAAGTTGGAGCAACTTTGAGATATTTTGCACCTATTGAATTGGCTAAAATGATTGAAGGGAAAAGCATCAAATGTTGGAGAGGATATAGAAAAATTGGGACTGTAATCATAGTAGAACTCTGAACTAATCTGATCATTTTCGAGAGCAATCTGGAATTATGCCCATAGAGTTATTAAACTGCCTACCCAGTCTTGGTCTGTTTCTCAAGTTGATTAGGGAAAAAGTAAAAGAAACTTATATGTTCTAAAATAGTCTGGATATGGAAGGAGATAATAAATGAGGGCCTGAGGAGGATGGAACAGTTCTCTCTGTGGTGGCAAAGAACTGAAAACTGCAGGGATGCACATAAGTTGGGGAATAGCTAAACAAGTTGTGGTATATGATTGTGATGAAATTACTGTTGTGCTGAAACAAATGATGAGCTCAATGAGCTTGGAAAAACATGGATAGACTTGCATGTATTAATAAAGAGCAAAATGAGTAGAATCAAGAGAATGTTGTACTCAGTAGCAGCAATATTGTTTAAAGAAAAACTTAAGTGACTGTCTTTTTGATTTTTATAAATATGCCTTATTAACTACAAAGACCTATGAAGGAAAATGCTATCTGCATCCAGAGAAAGAGCTGATTAATAGAAATATGTATAGAATAGTTTAATATTAATTAGGGCAGAAGAATGAAGAGGAACATTTTTAAAAAGAAAGTTATATGATAACTTTATCATAGATTTAAAAGGATAGCAAGTTGTACATAATAGATTTATTTTGACTATACAGACCTTTGTTGGCAAGATGATGTCTCTGCTTTTTAGTATGCTGTCCAAATTTGCTATAACTTTCCTTCCAAAGAGTAAGCATCTTTTAATTTCATGGTTGTAGCTGCTGTCTGCAGTCTTTGAGTCCAAGAATATAAAATCTGACATGGTTTCCATTTCTTTTTTTATTTTTGTATGAAAATATTCACAAGATATTTTTATTAGAAAGCTATGCTGATATTATTTTTTGAAAAGAAATTATTCTTAAAATTACAAGCTTAAATATTGATACATATGAACAATTACATATGCAAAATGATTACAAAATAAATCAATATTACATGCAGCTTGGATTATAAAATATGTAATAATATTAATACAGTAATACCAATAATTATTTGCATATCTGTCAGTTTTCTTCTATGTATTTTTTTAATGCTTCATTGATCGTCCTTTCTCTTTTTTTATTATTACCATCATTTGTCCCCATATGCCAACTTATTCATGCTCTCTTTCCCCCCATTCACCCCCTAACTCCCTGCCATAGGTCTCTTGTGTAAACAAGTAAGCATGCTTAGACCAAACATATATTTGTCATGTCTGAAAAGATATGTCTCATTTACCAACTCTAGTCCATCACTTCTCTGAAAAGAGATGGGAAGCATGATACATTCATCAGTTTTTGACAGTTCTTGAATTTATCAGAGTTGTCTTTCAAAGTTGCTTTCCTTTAATATATTCATTTAAATTGCCTTCATAGTTCTGCTCACTTTATTCTGCATTAATCTATTTGTCTTTCCAGTTTTCTCTGAATCTATCTCCTTTGTCATTCCTTTCTTCATAACAAGATATTTCTATTCTTCACAACAACAAAATTTGTTATGAATATTTTGTTCATATTGTTCTTTTCCCTCATTTTTTTAATTCTTTGATGATTTATAGCTATCATGGATATTTACAGTTTAGTGATTGTTGGGTTGTAGTTTCAAATTATTTTTCAGAATGGTTGGATCAATTCAGTGTTCTATCAACAGAATTGTTGTTAACAACCTTGTCAACAGAATATTTGTGTGCCTGTTTCTACATAGACCCTCCATTGACTATCATTTTTCTTTTTAAGCATTATTACAATATTTTAGGTGTGAGACAGAGTTTCAGAATTGTTTTTAATTTGTATCTTCAATTATTTTTGATTTGGCACATGCTCTTTAGAAAAACATGTTATTTACGGTAGTCAGATGTTTTCAGAAGTCCTTTATAAATCATAGGATTAACAATAGGTTTGGAACCAGCATCTTACTGTTATAAGGCTGTCTAGAGCATTGAGGGATTCAGTAACTTGCCTAGAGTTATATAGATGGAATGGGTCAAATTTGGGTCTAGAACCTAATCTACCTGGTTTTCAGGCTGACCATCTCTTTCTATCCACTATGCTCTTCAAAATCTTGATATACTACATTTCCACACAGGAACACAGAAGGAAACTAGATCTTGTTGATGGGCTGTACTAAAAATGGGAAGTAGGGTGAGGTTGCTGTTGTTGAGTCATTTCAGTCATGCCCAACTCTTTGTGACTCCAGTTAGAGTTTTCTTGGCAAAGATAGTGGAGTAGTTTGCCATTTCTTTTTCAAATTAATTTTACAGATTGGGAAACTGAGGCAAATAAGGTTAAGTGACTTGCCCAGGATCATAAAACCAGCAAGTGCCTGGATGTCAAATTTGAACTCAGGAAGAGGAGTCTTCCTGAACTCTAGGCTGGACACTTTATCCATTTTGCCACCTAGCAATGCCAAAAATGGAAGGTGAGAAGGGATTGTTAGGATGTTGTTTTGAAATGCTTATTACTTTTCTGTCTATCAGGTATATACGTCACTAGGAGAATTGGTGAGGGAGTCAGGTTACAAAATACAGAAATAAATGATCATGGTAGGATATGTGCTCAATTTGGCCTATAATCATGAGAAAATTATCATGTTTTTCTCTCTAAAAATTCTCCTGACTGTTTATTTCTCTTTTCAAAACTCATCTTTCTTCTGCTGTGGACATGCCACATCCCTTTGTCTCACTGAGTTTATATTCTATAGGTAGAAGTTCATATGTGTACATAACATGCACCCATGCTCAGAAGACAATATCAAGACCTAATATTAACCAGTTGACTAGGTTTTGACAAATTTAAATATGTATGGGGTTTTGCTTCCTTAAATTAAACCAGATGCAGTTGGACGCATTCACTAATTTAGCTAAAAATGAAATTCTGATATGGTCACTTAGTCACATCATCATTCAGTTTATTCGTGGCTATGTTTGTGCAGCACTTATATGGTTTCTATGTCTCATTTTGCCAGCATAAAACCTAGGATTTCACATGGTATTAAAAACATTTTTATGGATATTTTCTGTTTTTACATTGCTTATGTTTCTCCGTTTCTGGACAGCCATCCCTTATAATAAGAAATTGTTTTTAAAGATGAAGTGAAGTCAATCAACACATTGAGGTCATCTGATATCATATCACATTTTCTCTTAATGGACAAAAACAGTATAAGAGCTCACACTTTTAAAATTAGGTTTGAATCAGTATTGTGACTCAAACATGAATTTTCAAAAATATAGCCACACAGTTGAGTTAAATGTGTCATTTTGGGGCTCTTACTGTTTGCCTATTGGTCTTTTTCTAACCATTTAATCTTTTACTTGGCCTTTTTGTCCATTTTTTTCCCCACTGAACCGGGGTGGGGTGGGGAACTGTCTGTAATAGTTACCTAAATGCATTTCCTAAACTCTGAAAATCTTTGGCCTTGACATTTAAGTTCTTTGGATCTTTTTCTTAAGTCTGTATATTTTTTCCTTTTTTATCTTCTTTTCTTGATTTGACCCACAGTGACTTAAAAGAACACTAGATGAGTCAGAAGACAAGAGTTGAAATCATAGCTCTACCATTTACTAGCTTAGGTGACCTAACCATAACATGAGCAATAAATTTTCTAGTTCCCACCTTATAGGTTTGTTGTGAGGGTAATAAGACCATGATATGTTATTTGGTGCAGTGGGGACTTTCTAGAGCACAGAGGAAAGATCAATGGATTTGAATATTGGCTTCAGCAATTATTAGCTCTTCTGAAATTCAGTTTCTTTATCTTTAGAAAGGAGAGAATAATATTTGCACTCCTTACCTCATGGATTACTGTTAGGAGTGACTTGACAAATTTGATAGTGCTATATAAATGAGAGTAATTTTATTTTACATAATTGCTTATCTTTTTCTTTCTTTTTCATTTTGCCCTTATAGTTACTGGAAAAAAATGTATGCCAGAACTAGGCAAAATCTGTACTCATGGATAGAAAAGAGAAAACATAAAAAATAAATCCAGCATTATTTCTTCAAGTATATATTTGGTGTACTGTGCCATTAATGGGTGTAGATATCACTAAAGCAATAAAAAGAGTACATTAGGCAGAGATATTGATTCCAGGGACAGTTGCTTAGGAGATTAGGAATAAATCAAATATTTCCAATATAGATGAATACCACCTGAATTTCCATCTTACCAAGAATAACCAGAATACATAATGGCAACCAGGGATTGCTTGTTTATTGTTTCTTGGCATTTATTCAATCCAATATGTTAAATTTGTTATGTATCTATTACATGTAAGGTACTGTGAAGGGAGTTGAAGATACCAGGACTTTTGTAGTAAAGATTTTGATTTAAAGAATTGTCTCCTGTGTGTGGTAAGACATGTGCATAAAAAATTATGGTGCAAAGAAAAGTGAAATAAATGCAAAATGTAAAGTCTAGATAAGATTGCTAACAACAAAGAATCCCAATTAATCCCTTCATTTCTGGGGGATAGATAGCTGTGCCTAGATTCAGAAAGACTTATCTTTCTGAGCTCAAATCTGACCTCAGATACTAATTGTATGACCTTAAGAGAGTAACTTAACCTTATTTACCTCAGTTTCTTCTTCTGTAAAATGAATTGATGAAAGGTCATGACAACAGTGAAGTGATATAATGACTTGCATGTCATAGAGTCAATGGCCAGATATGAATCCAGATAACTGGAGATAGCCCTGGATGCATCTAGGTGGTGCAGTGCACAGAGAATCAGTCCTAAAGTCAGGAGGACCTGAGTTCAAATCTTATCTCAGACACTTACTAGCTGTATAACACTGACTGTCTCACATCCAGGTACATCTCCAGTTATTCTGATGCATATCTGGTCACTGAACCAGATATCTTTAGAAGAGAAAGTAACTTAGCACAGCACCCCACCACTCAAATCCAATTCATGTGCATATCATAGCATCACCTCCCTGATGTCATGACCTTCTTTGAGAATGAAAGAAAAACATCAAAATGAGTTGGAGAAGGAAATGGCAAACCACTCTAGTATATTTGCCAAGAAAATCCAAAATGGCGTCATGAAAAGTTGGACATGATTGAAAAATTACTGACCAACAAACAATGCTAGACCATAGGTCCAGAAAAAGGAAAACAAAAACACCAATTTAAGCTAAATGACCAGGATATGTAATCCTTGCTGTGAGGTTGCTATCTGATTCATATTTAGAAAGCAGTTAAACCACTAAGCTCATCAAACTTTTATGTTGAGCTTCTTGATTCCTTCAGTGGATGACATGACCTTGGAGATCCCACCCAGTTCAGTGACCCAGATACTAGCCTGTGTTTTCTCAGAATCTTGAGGAAAAGTGGTATTTCAGTCCTACTCCAATGTGACATCTTTCCTTCAGTCACTAAAATTTAGGAACATAGCACAGAAAACTCACTTGTCTAAGAAACTCAGATACGCTGGGTCTCACTTTATTAACATAGAGAAAACTGAGCTGGAAGGGATTGTAGATAACCAATGAGGATAACTTCCTCATCTTAAACATACACATGCATGTATGTATCTTGGACAGTGATGAATTGAAGTTGATTTGGAGAACACTGACTATTTAACGCACTTGATGAAATTACAGGATTTAAGTTCCAGACTCACATCTTATTGTTAATTGCCTCTTACAATCTGTAATTTCATCAATTGGGTTGGGACATTCATTCAGGAGTCTCCTAATCAAACCCACCTCCTGACTGACTACACATAAATTCTGTTCACAAAGCTTAGCAAATTACTATCTCTTTGTTTAACAATCCTCCTTTTAGTAATACATTCTAGAATTTTACCATGGATTAAATTTAGAGTTTAAAAAGTCCATCTCCTCTTTATTGAAAATTGGGGCACATATCCCTCTTTGTTCCTTTGGTATCTTACCCTTTCTCCCTATGATTTTTTTTCAAATATGATAGTGTCTAGCAATCACTTGCGCAAATATCTTGGAATGTCATCATTTTGTGCTTGATGACATGAATACATTAGGGCAGTTTAGTGTTCACACACTTTTTTTACTTTTCCTGGAATCAAATTCTCTTTTAGTCAGGTTTTTTTTTTCAATCATAACTTGATTTGTAGGTAACTCACATTGGAAGAGAAAACAGGCAAAAAAAAAAACCTCTATAAGAGCTGTTTTTACTCTTTTGATTATTGTTACTTTCCCATCTACTTTAAGTAGTGTCCTTATCTTATCTCCTTTTTGATTATCCTCTTCTCCACATCACCTTACAAAGCCCATTTTGTCTTTAACAGTAATACTTTGCATATTTTGCTCCTTAAATTTCTCAATATCATTTTAAAAGGTGCCATGTCATTCTTTTATATTCAATAACTTATTCTTGATTTCATCTTTTGTATATTTACACTGAATGTATGATTCCATCAGTATAGGAGGTTCCTAGTGAAAAAAGTTTATCCACTGAAGCAGATGAGAACTGGTGCTGAAAATTATAGTCTGAAAAGTTGTCTAGGTCTCTGAGAAGTGAAATGACTAGACCAGTTAGTATGTGTCAGAAGCAGATTTTGAATTCAGGTCTTATTGAGTCTTCCCACCATCTTCATACCTTCTCCTCTGCATGTATCTTTAAAAAAATCTAATGTGACTTATATTTCCTGGGTATTTATAGTCTTTTTAGACTACTCCCCCTTGTCATCTTTGTCATAATATTAATGTATTATAAGGATTTTGTTGTTGAGAGTACCTGATATCTCTTAAGACTTTTTTCCTGTAGAATTGGAGGTCTTGGAAACTTATGTAAAAATGTTCTCTCTGAAATCTGAAAGAGAATCTGACTCCAAGTTCTGCTCTTTCAAGATCTCTAACATGACCCAATGTCTTGGGACATGTAGTCCTTGTCCTCAATACTTGCTGAAACTAAGATCCTAATTTCTCTCTTATTTTGCTATTATCCTTGCATACTTGCTGCTTTGTCAGAAAATTAGTCACCAAGTCTATTTGCTACATGTCATATTCTGTTAGTGGGCAACAGCTTCTTTTAGCTAACTTTCCTTCCTCCCTAATGCTTTCCCGAGAATGTGAATAACTTGAAGGCAAGAGTATTTTTCTGTCTTTGTATCACAAGGTCAGGACTTTATGTTTAGCAAGGTCCTAAAAATGTTTGATGACATGACTCAAAGTAAAGGATTGCCTTTTCGCGTTTCTAGGCAGAATATGCTCAGTTATGTTTGAGTTATATAAAGTAGATTCCTGTCTATCCTCTAACACAAACTACTTTCAGTTGTTACCAGTGAGAGCTTCTGAAGAACTCAGTTTCCAGTTGCCTCTTCCCTTATCTCCTCTCCTTTCACCACAGGTTATATTATCAGATACTATTTATTTATATCTGCATGCTTATTGTGTCATCTTTTCCAATGTTTTACGCACAGCACGCACATATATTCATACAATATATTTATATATGTAGTTATAGTCTCTCT
This sequence comes from Macrotis lagotis, assembly GCF_037893015.1. NCBI lineage: Eukaryota > Metazoa > Chordata > Mammalia > Peramelemorphia > Peramelidae > Macrotis > Macrotis lagotis. Next base: position 129,993,855 of record NC_133663.1, on the reverse strand, counting down.
CTCTCTCTCTCTCTCTCTCTCTCTCTCTCTCTCTCCCTCCCTCCATCTATCTATCCACCCACCTCTGAGTCGGGGGTGGTTTGAGTTTGATCTGGATTTTACTGACAAATTAAGTCCTCCAATTCAGTTAATGAAATTATAGGATATATAGAGGCAAATTCATACTTCTCATTATCTGTTCATTGCTTCTTATGTCCTATAATTTCAACAAATGGGTTGAGGCACTAATCAGAAGTCTTTTGATCAAGTCCACCTCCTATCTAAAAATATATATTTTTTTCTATAATTCCTCCAGGATTCCCCGAGATCCCTCTTGTCTTTCAGTTAACAAGATTAGACAATCACTTAGAACATCTAACAGCTACCTTGTGTAGCTTCTCTGAAATCATATTCCAGGCCAGCATCTCTTGCAAATTCTCCCATGACTGTGGCTTCCTATTATTTACAGAATCGCAGGATGAGGCTGCAGTGGGTCTCAAGCTCAATGAGGCCAACCCCCTTAATTTAAGAGGTAGAAATTAAGATCCAAAGGGTGAAAAGTGACTGCCTGAAATCCAGTAGTAAGTAAGTAAGAAGAGGAAGGGAATAAGTATTTATAAGGCACTTATGTGCCAATTAGGTTTTTTAAAAATAAATATTATCTCATTTGATCTTTATAACCCTAGAAAGTAGATACTATTATTATGTGCATTTTGCTGTTGAGGAAACTGTGACAGAGGTTAAATAACTTGCTCAAGATCACACAGCTAGTATGAGTTTGAAGTCAATTTTGAATTATTTATTCCTGACTCCATTCTCATCTGGCTTTATCCATGTGTGCTACTAGCTGTCTCTAAGAAAATCAAGAGAATCTGACTCCAAGTTCAATATCTTTTCCCACTGAACTATAATAAGTCTCCTCAAAGGGAGTCAGTGGTGATTGTTGGGCTGCCTCATATAGGAGCTTTTATAATGAAATCACTTGAGACTCCTGGATTTCCTAAACATTTTTTTCCTTAATATATTTAAATAAAATTTCAATTGTTGTGACAATTGCTTGAAAATGAGGCTACTACTCCCTCCTCACTTTGGAAAGGCTTTTGAATCTTTTCTCTTCCTCATCAGCAGCAGGAATGGTGAGGTGAAGGGATGGCAGGTGAGGTAGAGTAGAACCTCACCTGCCTCCCACTTACTACATATTCTGGATGCAATAGTAATATAATAATTTACATTGTTCAGGACACTTTCTCCCACCTTGTGTCCTTGGTAACAAATACTCATTTCTCTAGCACCTGGTATAGTATGTGTGGTTATGGAACCCAGTGAAGCAACAGGTATATTTAGGAAATAAGCCCATGCCTTTGATTCTATATACTAAACTTTAACAATCACTGACATCAGAGATTTCCTGCTGGCACCAAGCTGATCAGGAAGAAATTTCAAATCTATATTTTAATGATCTAGATTCACCCAGTCCTGCTTAACAGTATGTACAAATCTAGTGCCAACCTTAGGACAGTGTTAATTACTTAACTCTCACCAGCTACAAGTCAGGGATTTGCTTGCAAGGACATCATTCTTATTAGAATGTGGATACTCTTATCAGTTTATATGAAGAGGATGTGTCAAGTCAACACAAGTGTGCAGAAAGGGAGAGTCAAGGACATGAAAGCACAATTTAAGACACTAAAACATTACCTTGGAGAGTTAGGAAAGGGACTGTTCATTTCTTGGGTGTGTATTTGTTTTGTTGCTTACCCCCATTAGAAGGTGAGCTCCTTGAGGATAAGGACTATGCTTTCAATTTTCTTTGTATCCTCAGTACTAAGCACAATGCTTATTGACACAAACAAATAGACATATAAGCAGAAATTCAAAGGGAAATAGTCTTTCATAGTGAGGCAGAGTGTCACAATTCCAACCAATCCAGTATAATTCAATAAATATTGGGCCAAACACTGTCCTAAGTCTTAGGATACAATTTGAAAAAAAGGGGGTTCCCTATCTTCAGGAGGTTTATAATATAATGCAAGGAGACAAAAAGAGTCAGGAAAAGGTGGGTGGGTGGGGGGAATCTTGCTCTGTGAAGTTGAAACCAGGTAGAGTAACCTATGTAAAGTCCAGTTTCTGCCCTCAGCAAAGTTCTCTCTTCAACTTTCCAATTAGAAGGGAGAGGAGGCTAAGGACATGGTGTCACTGAGGCTTGGTAATAAGTGATGAGATTAGACATGATGAACCTTACCTGGGAGGGGCTCTTGTTCAGTGGAGTTAAAAACCTGGCAGAGCAGAAGTTGCATAATATAGTTTAAATTGTGAATAGTCTTAGAAATCATGACTTTCTTACTTAGGGTCAGATATTTGCAAAGGAAGAGATACATGCTCAAAAATTAATATTTTTCAATTATCTTGTAGTCATAAGAAATTACTTGGACCTTTCATTACATTGGTATAAGAAAGTCCTGGATTAGCAAACTCCCTCTGCCTTCTCTACAACCTAGAGTCTTTCATATTGCCTAGGACCGTGGAGAGATTAAATGACATGCCCAGTATTAGACACATGATTTGAACCCAGGTCTTTCTGGCTCTGATGTCAGTTCTCTATCTGCTAGGCCATGCTGCATCTCACCAGGAGAGATACAGATGAAACAAAACACACAGGATGCTTACAGTCTTTTAGATGATATGATACATACACAGATTGTTATAATAAAAATGGTAAAGTATTGAAGGTCTATGTTATGAGAAGTCCATTTGGGAATGGTAGATGAGTGATGAATATTTTTGATGGATAGGCATTATGGAAAGCTTCATGGAGAAACCAGTATTTGAACTGGGCTTTGAGGATGCTAACAGGTGGAGGTGTGGAATTAACAGGGGAGGTAGGCATAGTGAACTGCAAAGGTAGGAAGCAGCCAATCCAGTATGATTTGGACCATAGAGTTTAGGGAGAAAAGCATTTGCTGTAAGATTGGAAAGGTAAAGTGACATTAAATTATAGAGGGCCCTGAAAACCAGTTTAAGAAGTATGTGTTTTATTTGATAACCAATGGGGAGCTACTGAAAAGTTCTAAGAAGTGAAGTAATCAGATCTTCACAGGAGAAATTAATGTTTAGAGGTAGGAGAGTTACAATAGAGTATTGAGAGGGTGGAGGCAGCAAGATAGATTTAGGATGTTATTGAAATATTAATCAACAACCCAAGGTGCCAGATTCATTTCCCTTATCTCGTCATAGGTTAGCCCTTCTTATATCTTCCGAAAAGGGAAAAAGTATCTGATATATAGGCTTATCCTGTCTTGACGGAGGCCCGAATATCTTTGACTATGTAGATGATTAATATCTAAGCATTTCTCTGATTTCTCTTGTAATTTTCTGGGTAATTATCTTTTTGGCTGAAATCTCAAAACCTGTCACAGAATGAGCAGTGAACTACCATGGAAAATGAGAAAAAAATACATTAAGTTATTTTTAAATTTGTAGGGGAGGAAAATATTCTTCCTTTCCATAAATAAATTTAAGACCTTTCTCCCCCAGAAGAGCTAACAGAATAAAAAACAACAACCCCCAAACCAATGGATAAAGAAATTTAAAAACTGTTATTTGGCTGGTATTTTAAAAGGATTTGACGTCTTTAAAATTAATTAATTAATTAATTAAAGATTAATAAATTTAAAAAGTCAGAGTGGAAAAGAAGTTTCTCTGAATTTCATTCAAATAAGAGGAAAAAGTCAGGCAACTGCTTTAAGATATAGTGCTACTATGAAATTCAGCAGCATTGTTTTTTAAACATCTCCATCTTTAAAGGTTGGCAACTTAGTTATTCTAGAGCAGGTTGTATGGGGAACTCTGTTTGTTTATCCCTCTGTTCTTTTCCCACTCTTCATTTTTCTTTCATAAGGAATAGGAGCTCATGGTTCCAAATAGTACAACTTGAGGGTTGCGAATTTATACTCAAAGGTCCACAATTGCAAAAGCTCTTATTTACATTTTTTTAAAATGTGCTCCTTGGACTGAAAATTGGCCTGGGGTGGTTTGTGTAATGTTCTTTCTCAGAACAAGGCCTATTTGCAGTTTCCTCAGATTTTTCATTTGAAATGTAATAGTCTCTTTATGTTTAGAGTTGGAAAATTTGGTGGCAGACTGACATTTCAGGAAGAACAAAACTATATAAATCATTGAATTCTCCATTCTAATCAGGCAGAAAATAAACTAACAGGAAATAAAGGAAAGGTAGGAGAGTGCATACAGGTTTATAGAGAAGAATGTTTCCTCTTATCACCCTCAGAAAGGGGGTAGTGCTCAAAGCCTTTAACTGTAGATGAAAATACCAGCCTAAAGATATGGATCTGAAACCTAAAGATATGGATCTGAAAGTCTCAGCAAGTTACTCCCCCCCAAAAAATCTTTTCCACAATTTCTGAAATTACTTCAGTTTCAGAAAATTAGGCATTTAATTATACAACCAGGGTAGCTAGGAGGTATAGTGAATAGAGAACTGGGCCTGGAATCATCTTCCTGAGTTCAAATCTGACCTCAGAAGCTTACTAGCTGTAGGACCCTGGGCATGCCACTTAATTTTTTTGCCTCAATTTCCTCATGAATTGGAGAAGGAAATGGCAATCACTTTAGTATTTTTTTTTTTTGCCAAGGAAGCCCCAAAGGTCAAGAAGACTGACTGAAAATGACTGAATAACAACAAATGTAATATCAAAGAAATCAATAATCAATAATCATTTATTAAGCATCTTTATATTCCAGGGCCCCTGGGGATATTAAAAAAGAGGCACTTTTAATTTGGTGAGAAATTAATGAAGTACTTCCATGCTTTCAGACTGGAGGTGATGTGAGAGAGAACTTAAAAGTTTTAACTAATCCCTGTCTTTGCTTAACACCATAATCCTGTACCTTCATTATGGCACAGCTTCATTTGGAGCAAACTCTCCAGACAGATATCAATAATTACTTTATAGGATAATATCTCGAAGTTGGAAGGGGCCTCAGAGGTCTTAGTTTCTACTCTCTAGCATTTAAAAAAGAGTAATTTATTAATTAGCAACTGCAAAGTCTTTTGATTTAGGATAAATTGTGTACATATAAAAGCATATAAATAGAACAGAATATGAATATTTAAAATATATGATAGCTAATACAATGAAATAAATATAACCTATGTACTAATAAACAGTTATAAATTCTGCCTAAAAGATAATGATAATGAGATATTGTTGACATTAGAGCAGTTCTCATTTTATGTTGAGATTGACACCCAAAGTTAAGGCATGTATGTTTATATATCTTAATGCTACAAATGAATGAAGTTCTTGGTCTATAGTTTTTCTAGTCTATTTCCCTAACTCTCAATGGCAGAAAATTCTCTGATTTAGTGTTTTCCAAATGGTAGGATGGGATTCTGGTGTTTGTCCCAATGATATTGAAATATTAGTGCTCCCATTTGGATGGCACCACTCATAGGCTAGATGATATTCACATTTACATTTGACTGAGCTTTCCCTGGGGACCTATTTTAATCATTCCTAGAACTTGGCTGGTCTATATTTTAGTGCATTACAAAAATTTTATAAACATGAGCAGCATGAATAAGTGAGAGGTTTTTAGCCTAGGGGATAATAATTTATTTCAGTTCCTATTCCACCCTTTCCTTCATACCCAAGTTTACTCCTTTATAGTTGAAGCATTTTTTTTTATTGCAAAAGCATTTGAATAACTTGATTTTTAGATGCATCTATTCTGTAGCTAAATTTTTGTTCTAATTTATTTTGAATGTTCTTACTGGATTTAAACTTGAGCCTCTTTTTAAGAATTCCTGAGAATGTCTATGATGCTTCTCAGGCCCAACATCAGCCTCTGCTCAAAAAAATTAGAATTTTAGCTTTTGAGGCTAGTTTGCTTTATGTAAAGAGACTATGGATTGAGGAAGGGGAAAGAGGAAAGGAAAGAGGAGATAATGTGGGAAAGTCAGAAGAAAATAGAATTTATTGTCCCCTTTTGTAGGAATTAAGAATTGGTAATTGAATTGCTTATATACAAATAAAGACAGGTTTGCTAATTACCTTGCTTGATATATTTTTTCTATTATTAGTGCTGAGAAAAAGTCAGAAGAAAGTAAAACCAGGGGAGTAAGAGGAGAAGAAAGGAAAAGGTAGGCTTCTTATGGTAAGAGAGATGGATGGAGGTGAGAAAATTGAAGAGTCTAGGAGAAGCAAACTAGCCAGAAGTTTCTTCTAGGTCTGATTCTAGGAATCTTTGGGTTTGTTGGTGAGGTCTTGCTGTTGCTGCTGCTATAGTTAATAAGACGATTCTAGTTCTGGGCAGAATTATAGTGATGATGAAGATGATGATGATTTTGAGTAGGGCTTTCTCCAGTGAGGGGAGGAAGAACAGGGAGAGTAGAAAAATAAAGTGAGAGGAAGGGAAAAAATTAGGTAAATTTCCTTGGCAAATTGACTAGTCACCTAAAAGGGAGAATGGTTGTTGAGATAGCATGTTAAAGACTTGGATCTCTATTTTCCTTTACCCCCAACTTATACACAAACTGAAAAAAAAACAACTTGGCAATGTGGTATAGTAAGTGGAAAGAGTACCTAAATGGGAATTAGTAGGTGTGGGTAATAATTCTTTTTCCCACTAACTTGATGATAGCCTTGGTCTACTTTACTTATCTTCTCAGACTCAAATCTATAAAATGAGAGCAATGCCTTAGATGATAGAGGAGCATTTCTTTAAGTTCTAAAATTCTCTGATTATGTGCCAACCCCTAACTACCTCTAAAATGCATAATTATTCTGCATGTTTCCTCTCTCTTCTCTCCAGCACCAAAGAATGAGAAAAATAGCCCCTCCCTCAAGAATCTCACTTTATAATGGAGGAGGTTCCCCCCACCCACCCATTTTGCTCCTGAGAACCCTTTTAAATCATGTTTCTGCTACAACAAATTTGTCCTCAGGAATTCTTTTTTTTTCCTGCTCATTTAGTGTCATTGATTACCATTGAAGGGTACAGTTAAACACATGGGGATGTGCCTTTAGGGTAAGGAGATATGTTTAGAGAGTGCCTCTCCTACTTTGCATTCGAACAATAAGATCTATGGTTCACCCAACTTTTTATAGGAGTGTTGGTTTTGGAAAGGAAGTAATGGTGTCAAAAAGAGGTTAGCTGGAGACTAAGCTCATAGACCTGTCATAGATAGAGGTCTTCTAGAAAGTTTTCATTTTGCCTTTCCCCTGATCCTGATCATTGTATAGCCAAGAGACTGACCAATTGGCCAGGGATCCACAAGCTTCTTCTTCCAAAATGGTAAGGGGAAACTTACTTTTTCTCCCTTTCTTTTAAAGTCAGAAAAGCATTTTTGTATGTGTTCTCCTGAGCTAGAGAGGGCAGCTTAAACTCATTCAGTCTTGTAGTATGGGTCTACTTTGCTTTTTATTAAACTAAAAGGGAACTTTCTCTGGTCAAACTTGCAAGTCTATTGCATAGTCAAAGGTGCTATGAGATATAATAGAGAGCATAAAAGAGGATTACTTGTCATGCTACTGAGATGACCTTGGAATATAGAGTTCAAGACCTTCTTTGCATGTGGCAAGAGGAAAGAAAGCTTTTTTTTAAAACAATCCACCCATGGGAAAGCACATTGCTATCTCATTGAAATACTACAGCACAAACATTAACTTTCTTGTTCATGAAAAATTGAAAATTTTATTTATTTGAGGTCAACTCTCCCAAAGTGTCCGTGTGTGTGTTTCCTCCTACACTCCTTTGTACTGAATGAGGAACGCAAAGGAAACATCCACTATATTTTGTTGCCCTCCTAAAAGAAACATAAAAGTCTACAATGGTTAGGGTGGATAAGCTTAAGGAAACAAATGACAGATTTTTTTTTAAATCTACTTTCCTGTTTCAGAGCTCTTTTTTGGCCACTTCTTTTTCCTGTTGTGCAATCAGACCATGCTCAACCCATTATTGCAATCTTGCTAGGTCTGAGGCAGCACGGGTAGGACAAGTATATTTTGGGGGGATCCAGGGTTAACTTGAAGTGGAAGGCCACTGGGTGGGCACAGGTTGCTATTCTGGCTTCTTGTTCAGCCATCACTTAGTTATTACATTGATGGGACAGTTAATGTGAATTTTCAGGGAGGATAATGATACTAAGAAAATCATCCTATTTCATACTGCTAAGCTTCCTTTTAATGGGTGGTAACAGACCAGCATGAAACAGAAATGGTAGCCACTTCCCTATTTAATTCAAGTCCCCTTCTGAGCTGTCTGGAGCTGTCCATTCCTATTTGAATAATCTATTCAACTAAGAATAGAGGAACTAATTTAATTTCTACAATGCTGCTGGGATCTGCAGTAAATCATTTTAAAGAAGATACAGTTGTCTGCAGTTGTCTTGCTTGAGCATGAGTAAGTATTTGGAAAATGTAATCCCATGTGGTAGGTCAGCTATACATGTATTAGGTTTTCAACTCAGCTCAATGACATTGCTCATCCTATCAGCACACTCAGTCCCCCAAAATGTTTGCAACACCATGCTACATAAAAACAAGGCAAATGTATGGGGAAGTGAACCTTCCCTATATTTATCCTCTTGCTTTTGATTTGGGTTTTCTTTACCTACTAGTTTAGACAGTAGGTGTATTCAGTCATCCATATTTCTATATATCTGAGCCTAGAATGCATCATCTTATGTCTTCATTTCCTGACTGCTGTTATCTCTATGAGTGAAAACAGTAGGGGGAAAGGCTTTATTTCTGATTCTAACACTACCCATACATATAGATGAAATGAACACACTTCCCGGAATGCGTGAAATTTGAAATGCTAAAAGTGCCTTATCAAAGCACATTGATGTTCAAATGGAAAGGAGACAAATCTAGTATCTTTTCCACTCAGGGGTCCTAAATGATCTGTAAAGAAATAGAATATTTTTGTATGGTAAAGGGAAGCATAATCTCAACAAGCACATAAAGATAATACTTATTGCTATACTAGGGATGATTTGACCTCTTTGTGGCTCATTCTGGTTCATTCTTTTGTTTAAGGCAGTGAATGAAGATATGTGTGGTGATGGGGAATAGGTTACCATAAACCTACAGGGTCCCTGAAAGGGAAGTTAATGTATTCCCCATTGTTCCAAACAAACAAGAATGATTCCCAGATAATGTATCATTGGTTTTAAGAGAGGTTCCCCCTCAGAGTACTTAGAAAGTTAGAAATGTTTTGGAGCTTCTGGGGTTCCACTGAGGATTCTTTTGGAGTTATAGTAGGCCCACTTACTCACAGAATCTCTTAGTTATAAGGGAGCTTAGAGGCAGAATCATAACTAGGGTTTATGACCCTAGGGAAAAGATGGGTTCTGTTCATGTTCAGAGGATTGTTGCATAAGATAACTGTGGAGAAGAGATGAAGGGTGAAGTGAGAGTGAAGAGGAAAGTACCCTTCCTGGTCTTGTATTCATACCAGGATATCTCTGGAAGGCTATGGGGTGGGCTAGGAGAGAGTCAGACCTTTCATGTTTCATTTATATTGGGAAAGTCACAGGGAGAGGCCAAAGAAGATAGGTGGAGGTTGGCATGGTTCATAGCAGTAAGTTGAGAAGGGAGTAGATTCTTGGGGTAAATAGAAATGCAGTGCAGTTACACATGACAATACCCTCAATCACTGGAGAAAGAAGTTGGAAAAAAGGTACCCTAAGTGGAGAGATAGGAGGAAAGCTCAGATATGTGGTTGGAGAGAGAGAGATAGGACCTTTATGGTACAAGTACATTGGGAAACACTAGAGTAAGATTTAAGGAGAGTGGAATTCTTTTGGGTAATCTCTGAGCAAAAGCCTTTAGGTAATAATAAGAGGTTAGTTTGGTTTAATCATTTTGGGTATTAAAGAAGTCAGGGACCAAGGGAAGGGGAGGCAGGATCATACTAGTAGAAGATGGGCTCTGAAAGAGATGGAACCTTTGTGATACCTTTTGGTATAGGACTATCAGAGGTCCAGCACTTGTAGGACAGAAAGTAGGAAAGACATCCCATACCCTGTTCCTTTGGTGCTGTGGTTAATACTAGTAGCTATTATAGTAATTTTAGGTTTGCTCAGAGACTTTTCATTCAACTTGTTACTAAAAAAGGCATTCTTGACTAGTGATCATCCAGTAATTAGGAATTCACTCTCAAGGCAACTTATTCTGTTTTTGTATAGCTCTAAGTTTTTCCTCATATTAAGTCTAAACCTGCTTCTACAACTTTTACCCATTGTCTCTAGTTCTCTCTAGAACCAAGCAGAACCTTTCAAATATTTAAAATGGACCATCCTAGGACTTCCTGTCTAGATTTAGCATCCCCTCAGATTTTCCTTATGAGCTTTATGATTCTGCATTATTCTGGCCACTTTCCATTGAAGGATTTATTTTTAAAATATGGCATCTAGAAATGAACAAATTCTCCATGGAAGTATCACCTTCATCATTCTGGACTCTATTTTTATTAATGTAGCTAAATATAACCTTATCTTTTTTTAAGCTTCCATAATAAATATTGAGTTGGCTATCAATAACTCAATGAATATTTGCTGAGTGAACAATGTGTATCAGGCACCATGCTAAGTACTGGAGACACAAAAAGATGTGAAAGTCAGTCTTTGCCCTCAGGGAGCTCACAATCTAATGGATCATGCAAAGTCTTTTTTTCCTCCTAAGGAATTTTTAAAAATTTATTTAAGGGGCAATGGGGTTATGATCACACAGCTAGGCAATTATTAAATGTCTGAGGCCACATTTGAACTCAGATTCTCCTGACTCCAGGGCCAGTGTTCTATCTATTATGCCACCTGGCTGCTCACCTCCCATAAAGTCCTTTCCATGCCAATTTTTGACTAATCTTCCTGTGCTGATGTCTTTGACTTACTGCACTCAACTTCATAAATAACCATATTAAATGTTACCTTGTCATATTTGACTTGTTCCTTCTAGCTGAGACCTTTAGAATTCCTGGTCATTTAATGTAATTACCCTTTACTTTATGTCATATGCATATTTTATTTGATACTGAATAAGAAATAATTTTATAATAAATGTTTGTTGATTTGATTAGCATACCATCTCTGCTTTTCTATCAGCTATGGGTCCTTTTTGAATTAGGAGGGCTTCTAGGTGTTTTGGAATCTGCCAACAGGATTCCAGTTTTCTCTGAAACATTTAAAATGATCCTGTTCCCTAGAATATTTCTGAATTATGCAGTATCTTTATAGATCTTTTTGGAACTTTTGGGGAAAGCTTAGAGCTGGTGATTAATAATAATAATAATAATAATAATAATAATAATAATAATAATGTAAAAAATTTCTTCCAGTCTTATTTCATTTAATTCTCATGGCACCCTTGACGCCAAAGCTAATATTGCTATTTTAGAGATAATTTTGTTTTAGGTTTTTTTGCAAGGCAAATGAGATTAAGTGGCTTGCTCAAGGCCACACAGCTAGGTAATTATTAAGTGTCTGAGCCCAAATTTGAACCCAGGTACTCCTTACTCCAGGGCCAGTGCTTTATCCACTGTGCCACCTAGTCTCCCCCATTTTAGAGATAATTTGAGACTTAAGTGATTTGCCTGCGGTCATACAGCAATGATTTGCCTGTGGTCATACTGCAGGTCAGTCATTTTTTCATGTCCAGTTCTTTGTGACCCCTTTTAGAGTATTCTTGGCAAAAATACTGGAATAGTTTGCAATTTCTTTCTTCAGTTCATTTTAAAGGTGAGGAAATGGAAGCAAACAGTGATAAGTGACTACCCAGGATCATGCAGCTGGTAAATATCTGAGGCCAGATTTGTGTTCAGAAAGATGAGTTTTCCTGACTCCAGGTCTGGAACTATCTCCACATCATGTAGCAGCCCCAAATCTAAATGTCTAATCCTTCCTGATACCATGTTCTGGAGATTTTTAACCCCTTCATTTCCATACTTCTTACCCTGTGTTCCTGATGTCCTAATTGGGAAATGGATCATCTGTCCCATTATTTCAGATGGGTCCCAACCGAGCTTAATTTACACCCTATTTCCTAGTCATCTTTTCATCAGCTGCTTTGGAGCCTTTCTGATTTTCCTTGCTGCTCCCTCCCCCCGCCTCCCCTCCCTTTAGACTTTGAATTCCTTGAGAGCAGGGTCTGTTTTTGTACCTTTATTTCTCCAGGGTTTTAGTTCTTTGCCCTTACGTCTTCCTTCTGGGACCAAGCAGAACTTGTCCAATTTCTTTACGAAGCAACCCTTCAAATACTTAAAGTTCCTGGTTCTTTTAAGTCTTCTCTTGTCTAGACTAAACATAGTTGGCACTTAAGCATTTATCGACTTGTCTGGAATTTCCAGATCTGGAAATTCTGCTGAGTGGTTCTGGAAGATGTACTTCAGTCTGTTCCCCTATGTCCATTTATCATCTATGCAACTTTTGTCTTCTTTGTCTTCTATTTTGCTATATATGCAGTCCTATTTCTTTACTTTTGTTGACTCTCCAAATTTTATGAGTGATATATACTAACACACTTAATAAATGCTTTTCAATCATTCATTACAAAGGTAGTATTCTTTCTTTTATAGTACTCCAGTGTTCTCCAGATCTCCAGATCATACTTAGATCTGGAGTTGTGGACCTTCTCAGAGCTGAATCACAAGCTTAATTTTACCTACAGAGTAATAATGTACAAATTCAAAGGGGAGTATGAGTTGTGTAAATGTTCTCCCATTACTCATCATTAGACTGTGATCTTGACCACAGGGACTTTTTTTTGTCTTTCTTTGCATCTCCAGTACTTACCACAATGGCATATAATAAATACCAAGCAAATACTTTTTAACTTGATTTGTTGACTGGTAAGATTCAGACTCTTAGGGTAATGGATTCTTCCCATCTCTAGTAGTAGAGTTCATTTCTTATATCCTGGGCGCTATGAGGGACTTCAATTCCTTCTTCCTTGAATCCTTATTATTACTTAAATTTTAAATTACCTTGAATTCTATTTATTCTTATAAAATTTTTATGTTAAGAGTTTTTCCTTTAAATTTTAAAGATCTTTTATTTAATCAATTTGTTTGATTTTTTGTGATTCCTATGTATTATAATTTAATTACAGTATCAAAAGAGATGCTACTCACTCAGAGATTTCAAATTGCTGATTTAGCTATATTTTTTCAAAAATAAATACAACATATACAAAGATGATACATATACATTTCAGGATATGCAGCTGCAATGGTCTTGTCCTGATCCTAGAATATACTAATACAGACAACCAGGAACTGGTGAACTCCACTCAGAATTTATTGGAATGACCTCTTGCTCTCTTTTACACTGGAAAAAAAAGTTATTCAGTCATAGTTTACAAATATAACAGCCTAGGGCAAGAAAATTAGATGTACCTATGAATACTTCAACAATGAGCTTAACAGATTCTTTGAATGAAAGCTATATTTCCCAAGATTCCTCAGATTCCCACAATACTATATGCTTTTGTCACTGGGTGATTTCATCACAGAGATGACACTTAAGGGAAGAAGAATGGTGGTGATGGAATTTGTGACCTTGATAACAAAAGAATGGGCAGGGTTGCATGGAGATGACCACTATAAAGCAATAGTTTTCTTACTGAGAACTTTGTGGAGACAAAGCCTGAGAAAGTGGGTAGAGAGAGTTGTGGTAGTGACTTTTAATCAGTGATGGAGAGGCTAACTCTACTGAAGACTTTTATCTCTCCTGATAGCTATTTAGAGCATGGGTTGTAGGAAACTTGTTTCTTTAAGGGTAAGATTGCATTCACTTGGCTGCATCTGAGGATTTTTCCTTGTCATTATCCTGGAGTACATTGTTTATGTTTGGATTAAATGTTTTCCTGATTCACCCCTGCCTTTTGCTCATCCCTGGAGAACTGAATATCTAGGGTATCCAGTTTTAAACTTTATAGATACAAATAAGCCAGATGAGCTAAAATGTCATTGAAAATTTTTCCAAGGGTCATGGCTAAACAAATTATTTTATGTGAATATGAAATATATTACTCTGCTAAAACAAAAGAGGAATTTGAAGAATATAGAAAAGCAGGGAAAAACTTATTTTGAACGGATGAAAAGTGAAAAAAACAGCTAAGAAAAAAGTCACATAATGATGACAATAGTGTAAATAAAAAAGAGCAACCATCACAAAATAATAAGAAACAAATATTGAAAAATAGTAAGAACAAGTTTGGTTCCAAAGAAAGGATGTGAAGATTCCTCTCTGCCAGCCTACTCCTTTATCAGACATGGGAGAGGAGTGTGGAGTATTTATATTGGAAGATTAATTGATATTTTTTGTTTTTTCTGCTTTCTTTTTTCTTTTTTTACGAAAAAAATATCTATCATAAAGAATGACTCTGAGAGGAGGGAAGCAGAGTAACATGGGGAAACAAAAAATATCAATAAAATTTATTTTAAAAAGATAAAGAAAATATTTCATCTTAATCTACATTAATTCTTAAGATGAGTGAAAACTGGATTCCATAAGCAAGTTAGGAATGCATGATCAAGTTGGTGTACTACCTGTGGTCTAATAGTCATACCTGATACATTTCTGTTTTTGTTGACATGGAGCCTCAAGACCTCTGCACAGGGAATTGGGGAAGTGAATTTTTACCTTGCATTATGTCATTCCAAATAGCAGTTTATCTTAGGGAGATTTTAGCCAGCAATGAAGGAACTCTGGAAATGAGAATTTGTCCAAATAATTGTTGATGCATTGGGGTATACCTGTCATGCAGCCTCCCAAACAAGTTATTTATGTGAGAATTTTAAAACCTAGCAACTACAGGACTGAAAAATGAATTGCCCATAGACATTGAAGATTTACATTGAAGCACCACAGGAAATTTATGTTCTGTTAAAACTCAGTTGAATGCAATTACCACCTCACTTCAAACAGACATTTGCTATATGATTTCAAAGATTGGTTTAAGTGATTTCTTTTTTTTTTTTGCTCTTTCAGCTATCTTATAGGAAGTAAATAAGCTCTATAAACTTCTTTTACCCACAGACCTTTTAGTCTGACTTTCTTTAAATCAAACAGAATTGCATATGATAAACTAAAGATTAATTAATGAAATATAAAGAAAGGAAAGGGCAATAGGAGTAGCTCTCTGGGGCTTCTATATGTGGATTAGAAAGGAGCCCTTGGCATATAAGATTAGTGTCCTCATATACTAGAACAAAGAAAGAGATTGGGGAAATGGTAGCATGTTAATGATGTAACCTCAATACCTGTTTTTTCTCCAGTGGAGTAGAATTAGCACTTCTCAGACTGGTCAATATGACCAGAAAGGACAATGATCAGTGTTGGAAGGGATGTGGGAAATCTCGGACACTAATACATTGTTGGTAGAGTTGTGAACTTATCTAACCTTTCTGGAGAGCAATTTGACAAAAATTTGCATACTTTTTGATCCAGCAATACCCTTACTGGTGCTATACCCTGAAGAGATTATGAAAAAGGGTAAATACATCACTTGTACAAAAATATTCATTGCAACCCTGTATGTGGTGACAAAGAATTGAAAATTAAGTAATTAAGTGAATGTCCTTCAATTAGGGAATGGCTTAACAAACTGTAATATATATATATATATATATATATATATATGTGTGTATATACATATATGTTCGTGTGTCATGGAACACTATTGTTCTATTAGAAACCAGGAGTGGTGGGAATTCAGTGAAGCCTGGAAGGATTTGCATGAATTGTTGCTGAGTGAGATGAGCAGAACCAGAAAAACATTTACACCCTAACAGCAACATGGGGGTGATGATCAACCTTGATGGACTTGCTCATTCCATCAGTGCAACATTAAGAGACAATTTCGGCTGCCTGTGATGCAGAATACCATTTGTATCTAGAGAAAGAATTGTGGAGTTTGAACAAAGACCAAAGACTATTACATTTAATTTAGGGAAAAAAAGTTATCCTATTATGTAATCTTGCTATCTCTTTTACTTTATTTTTCTCCCTTAAGGATATGATTTCTCTCATTACATTCAACTTAGATCAATGTATACCATGGAAACAATGTAAAGGCTAACAGACTGCCTTCTGTGGGGTGGGTGTGGGGAAGCAAGATTAGGGGAAAAATTGAAAAACTCAAAATAAATAAAATCTTTCTAAAAAAAATGAAATGAAAGCTCAAGCACCATCTTTTTCTGAGAAGCCTTTCCTTCTACTCCCAATTGCAAATGCTGTCCCATCCAAGCTCTCATGGTGGTTCTAATATGTATTTATACTCTCTATATTTTTGTATATACTTATTTCTCCTATTAGAATGTGAAATCATTGTGAATAGGGATTATTTCTTCCCAGAATCCAGTCATTATTAATAAGTATATTTAATAAAATAAAATAATGATATATTAAGAGTTATAATAATGTCATATATCAATAATACTAAAAATTAAAATAAATTAGTAAATTTGCTAAATATATCTTGATTGAAAAAAGTAAACATGTTATGATCATGAAATGAGAATGATGCTGATCTTAGTCTTCTATTACATTAGAGATTTGTTGAGGGAGAGCAGAGAACATGTATTTTTCCTTGTATTTTACCCAGGCCTTAGTAGGGTATACTTTACAACAGGTACACATAAATGCTTCTTGAATGAAAGAATTAATGAGGAGAGTGTGGACCACTGTCCCCCCCCCCCCCCAACATCTTACTGTTTTATTTTATTTTTTAAAATAGATATTTTATTTTATTTTTTCAATTACTTTCTTTGGTAGTTTTTTGACATTCATCCATTTGCAAATTTATGTCACATGTTTTTCTACCACTCTCCCGTCTCTCCCCTCTTCTCTAGTCAGTGAAAGGAAAAGTTGTACATGCCATATCTGTGCTTAACATGCTATATATTAATATTTTTGTTTAAGAAGAATTAGGACTAAGAGAAAAGAAAGAAAACCATGAGATAAGAAAAACAAAAGATAAATGTTTTCTTTTTTCTTTTTAATTTATTTAATATAATGGGGTTAAGTGACTTGCCCAAACATAACACAACTAGTCAATTATTAAGTGTCTGAGGCCAAATTTGAACTCAGGTACTCCTGACTCCAGGGCTGGTGTTCTATCCAACTCCAGGGCCGGTGCACCATCCAAAAAGATAAATTTTAAAAAAGTGAACAGTCTACAGTCAGATTCTATGGGTTTTTCTCCCTGTCTGGATGTGGATGGCACTGTCCATTACAGATCTCCCAGAGTTGTTCTTGATTTCTGAACTATTGAGAGGAGCTGTATCCATCACAATTGATCAAGTCACAATGTTGTTGTTAATGGACACAATGTTCTCTTGTTTCTGCTTCCTTTCTTCAGTATCATTCATGTAATTCTTTTAGTGTTTCTCAAAAGTCCCAAACAGAGTGTGTACTTTTTAGGTTTAGTGGCCATGTAAGATGGATGGCTCACACAGATCTCTTAATTACTTCATATTTTGTAACAGATTTTCTTTTTAGTTTTTATTTTCTTGTTAATATATAAATGCATACAAATGTGTTCATACAAATAAATTTTTTAAACTTTAGGAACATAAAACATTAACATTGTGACCTAAGTTGCAGAAAAATACTCATGATGAAGTAACATTTGAAACAGAATTCACTTTTCTATCATACAGAATTAGTCTCTTCTTTTCTAACAAATTCATCATACCCTGAAAATGCTATTCTCTCATCCTTTTCTTCCTTACATCTAAATATTTTGTCTTTTTTTTTTTTGCATTTATTCTCTACTTACATGTCTTTCCATTTAGAAAACAAGTGTCTTGGGAACTTAGGTTATTTCAATCCTAGTTTTTGTGTCCTCACTATCTAGTGAGGACTTAAATGTCCAATTATAACATTCAAGGCTCAGCTGAAGATTCACTTCCTCAATCAAGATTTTATATATTATTTTTGGCTCCCCTTAATCTCTCCCTTCTCTCCATGCTTAGAGTCAACACTAGATAGGCTCGCAAGTCATTGCTTGCATAATTTTTCTTGGATGTACTTTCATTTTGTTTTGATAGATTTCAAGCTCTCTGAGGGTAGGCTACTCATACTTTCTTTTTTTAGGGGCAGGTTGGATATATTACTGGACCCTAGAGTTAGAAAGATATGAGTTCATATCCAGTCTCAGACATTTACTAGCTGTGTGACCTTGGGAAAAATCACTTAATCTCTTTACCTCAGTTTCCTGATGTATAGAATGGGAATAATAGCACCTACCTTCCAAGATTGTGAGAATTAAATGAGATATAATTACAAAGCCCTTCCCAGTGTCTCGTAGGCAGTAAATGGCATATAAATGTTAACTATTTTTCTTATAAACAGCAGTATCACCAGTGCTTGGCATATAATAGGCGTTCAATAAATATTTATGCATTGATTGAACAGAATGATTTTCAGTCTTCCTATCCTTTTACTTGTTAATACTGGATTTTTGAGGAAGATTATTCTTAAATACTGATGATTTCTTCCTATACTTTACTTCTGGGTTACTGCTAAAAAACTCAGGTAGTATAAATTGGGCATCTTTGGAGAAATGTTGGCAGCAGTCTTGGAAATTTATCTGAAAGTTAAAAGTATGACAGGAACAGAAAATTATAAAAGAAATTCATAAACTCAGTGGTGATTTTAAGGGCTGGGATGTGAAAAACAGTATCATAAAACTTAAGCTAACTTATCTACCCATTGTCAAGACCAGTAATTACTGTTGTCATGCAGATTAGCCCAAAGCTGTTTAAAACAAAATAAAACAAACAATTCCCCCCCCCCCCCCAAGGAAACAAACAACTCCAGACTCTTTTGGTTAAAATGTAGATACATTTTAAAAAGTAAGACAAACAAACAACTTGTACAAAGATGGGTCTGTAGAGGTGAAGGAGAAAGAGGAACTCTCAAAACAGAATGCTGGGATGTAAATGACCTTTGGGTTCTCTTCTTTTTTAAATCTGTTTTTATTTGTGATTCAGGAAAGGGCTTTTCATGTGGTTTGTGCCCAAACCCAGAGTAGCATTTTTTTTTGTTCAGTGTTTTCCTTTCCATTTTTGAATATCTGTGTTGCACAGATGTCATCCTGTGGAAAACACAATACAATACAGCAAAACAAGGCCAAAAAAATTTGCCAGGAATTAAAATCTTCCTCTCCATGTGAAGCTTCTTATGGAGTGAGGAAAGAGAAGTATGTTCATTTTGTTACATGAGAAGCCATATAAAGAAATTCTATAAAGTATTTACATACACAAGAACACACACACACACGTACAAACGTTAACCTAGCTTATTTTGTTCCGTTGCTGTGGGGTTCAGTGGGTATTCTATTCAGCATAGCCAGTCTATGAAGACATACTTTAGCATATAACTAGGACTTTTAAAAATAGTTTCTCTAGTTTATAAGGTAGGGGACTGTCGGGTCCAGGAAGACCTGCACACAAGTGTCATCTCTGATCACATAAATGGTTGTGGGAAAAATCGTATAATCTCTCAAAGTATTAAACAACTCTGTAAAATGATGCATAACATAGGAAATACTAAGTTGTATTGACAAAATTTCCTTCTCGAGAAGATCCTTATATTGCCCACCAGCTCAATCTCTAAATCCATTGGTATTTTTTGTGTGCTTTCAACCACATTTGTCACTTCTTCCCACTGGAGAGTGAGTTACTTATTACTAGAAACAGCACCCATGCCATCCAGCGCAACTCACTATAATGGCTGACTCATCAAATGTTATTAGTGAATGACAGGTTAGAGGATAAAATGAGTGTTGTTTTTCTAATGTTTAGTGAAAACTCCTTTGCTTGTCCTTTCCTTGTCCTTCATTCTGGAAGAGGATCATGACCTCAGGGAGGAGATGTCATGACTTTCAAGTGAATTAGATTTATTAGGTAGGGCTGCACAAAGTCACCTCTCACTCTCTCTTCCAGAGGCATCTGGGTTGAGTGGCAAGATATAGATCAGGATGAATGGAGATGCCTGCCCCCCCCCCCCCCATGTAGTTGGAGACTTGGTCTTTTCTCAATTTTTGGTTGTGAACCTGATCTTTTTAAGCTAAGATCTTTTCCATGTTTCAGTTTGTCTGAGGTATTGCCCATTTACTAATTAAGGCTAGGTAAGAAATGAGGCAAAAAATAGCCTATCAAAAAAAAATCTAATCTAGCCTCAGATACTTACTAAATGTAGGACCCTGGACAAGTCACTTAACCCAAATGAATCAGAGATGGAAATAAAAACCACTTTAATAACTTTGTCAAGAACCCCCCCCCCCAAGAGGTAATGAAGTCAGAAATGACTAAATATACCCATTATTCATTCTCTCTCTCTCTCTCTCTCTCTCTCCCTCCCTCCCCCGTTCCACTCTCATGTTTTTTCTTTATGAAGTGAGAATTCCATACCAATCATTGCCCATTATTGTGATATTGTTAATCTTTTTTTTTTTTTTTTTTTTTTTTTTTAGGCTTTTGCAAGGCTATGGGGTTAAGTGGCTTGCCCAAGGCCACACAGCTAAGTAATTATTAAACGTCTGAGGTCAGATTTGAACTCAGGTACTCCTGACTCCAGGGTGGTGTTCTATCCACTGTAACAACTAGCTGCCCCGATTTTGGTAATCTTAAAACCTCATAGTTTCTGGCCAAAACAAAACAATTGCCTATTACACTTATTCTGAGCCATCAGTGCCCAAACCATGATGAAGTGAGGGTTTTTTTAATCCACTTGCCATATTCTATTATTTTTAATTCTATATTTTTATATCCCTAATATTGGATATTTTTCTGAAAATTTCAAAAACTCTTTGTTGGTCAATGAGAACCAGAGTAATTTGGGTTTAAGGCATAGTCCATATAAAAGAAATCTAAGTAAAAATGATATATAACTGAGGCAGCTGCTAATGGAGCTTTACAATATGATTCATTCATTTATTAATTGATTTCATTTATCTATTTTGAGTGCTTAGCATTTGCATAGCATTACCTATTACAGGTATATTCAAAAAAAATATATTCTTGTCAGGTCAATCATGTACCAACAGAAAGGGGAGCAGGGTGCAAGCCTGGCTTTATTTCTTTCTTAAAAACTAATTATCCTCATAGATTTCAGTTCTTATTTTTGTCACATAACCTTGAAAATAATTTTTCAACATTTTGGCTCTGACTATTTAACCACATTGACCTGGGTTTCCCCCTGATGTCTCATACAATGAATTCCATGGGTTCTTTCTTTCTGAATTTTGAAAACTATTTCCTTACATCTATTCTGTCTTTTGCCAACTTTCCATTTCTAGGGCTCCTTTGTCCTTGCTGACTCAAACCAATCCTTTCCAGGAATGGTGAAGCATATTAATTACAAAACAATGTTGGAAAATAGTGTGACATGCACAAGAAGATTTCTGTTTTGCATGAAAATGGATAAATCCTTTCCTCTACATTTATTTTCTCCTCATTAAAAAAGGACTGGGGGAAGGGAGAGAGAGGAAGGATTAAAATCTCAGTTATAAGGATATGCAAACATACATATGTATATATATATATATTATATCTATATCTGTGTATATGTGTGCATACATGTACATGAATATCTATATCTATATCATCTGTATTTATATATAAGTTTTGATTTTTCTGTCTTCAAATCTGGCCTCAGATATTTACTAAGTGGGACCCTGGACAAGTCACTTAATCCTGTTTGCCTTAGTTCCTCACTTGTAACATGAGTCAGAGATGAGGATTCCAATTAATTCATTGACTGCTATTGTAATACTGGTTATCTTAAAGAATGCTTTAAAGTAACTGGGGCCCTGAGAATTTAAGGCCTTACACAGCTATATAGCAGAGTCCTAAACTTAGTCTTCCTTTCCTCCAAGGTCAGCTTTCTATTCACTTGCCATATTCCAATATTTTTAATATAATATTTTTATATCCCTAATATTATATATATAATATATATATATCTGAAAATGTCAAGTTTAATATATTCATGGCAGAATTGATAGAGAGCTGGTAGCCAAGCTAGGAAGACCTGAACTCAAGTGTCACTTTTGATCCACCCTAGCTGTAAGACCTTGGGCAGGTCACTGAACAGAGAATTGTGCTATAATCTCTGAGAGGAGGTACCATAGCAATGCTTCTCTCATCCTTTTAACACTAGAGAATGTTAAGAGAAGGTTTATCATCATAATAGGAGGGATGTTCGAAGGAACAAGTTTACTTTAAGGTTAACTTATGGAAGAGAAGTCTTAGGAAAGGTATGATTTCAATCTTTAAAAATCCGAATTACTATCATGAAGAAAAAGGAATATACTTTTTCAGGATTTCTCTAAAAGATATAATTAAAGTGAATGGAAAGAAATTAGAGTCCCATTTCATTTTAATATAAGGAAGAACTTCCAAATGATTAGAGGCTGTCCAGAAATTTGAATATTATCTGGTGAGATGGTGAGCTCCTTGTCACTGAAAGTATCCAAGCAGAGATTAAACTTGTCAGAGATGCTGCAAAAGGAAGATATACACTGGTAGGGTGCTGAGATTGGATGACTTTTATTAGAATAGTGTCAAAGGCAATGAGTGGGTTGGGGGAGGGGGCAGGAAGGCAGTAACTTTGGCCTTTTCTCTCATTCTAAAGATGGTAATCTATAAAAAGAGAAGTTGTTAAGGATTATAGGGAACCCCAACAAAACCTATTCAATATTGTTGGTCAACAAATGTGAGAATCTGTGAATTGGTACCACCTTTGAAATTTGACATTTATTCTTATGTTGATGCTGATATTGTTAGTTGGAGTGGAGTAAGAGCTGATGTTGGGTATCTATGGGGACCATATAAGAAAGCCTGAAATCTCTTTGAACAGTACTGAAGTGGCTCTTAAAATATATGAAAGAGCAACACTACCTTTATGCACTCACTGTCTCTTAGTACTAGATGAACTATTCTCACTGAATTTTCAGTGAAATATGTGAACAACTCATTCTTGTAACATTTCTAATGTAGCTAGCTTGCAGGATAAATGAAATGTTTCAGAGTTAGGCATGGGGAGAAGGAGGGGGAGAGAAATAAAGGAGAAGAGGGGGTTAGAAAATAGTATGAGAAATACATAATGTGTTGGAAAAAACAAGGAAAAAACCCATTAGGGAGAGCATAAAAGGAGAGAAAAGGAGAGATGTTATGGATGCAAACAGATAACATAATGGAAGACAAAGAATTAGAGAAACACAATCATCTTTAGGAGATAAAGAGGAAGAGAAGAAATGGAAACAGGCATAAACTTGTTTAGTCTAAAATATAGCTAAGAACCAGCTGCTCATTTCTCTGTTCCTCAATTTTCCCCTCTGTAAAATGAGAATCAAATTACAATAAACATTTGTGACTTTATGGTATTTTCATCAATGTGAAGGCTCTAAATTCTGGGATTTTTGCTTGGTGCCCCCTTCCCAAGGAGCCAAATGTCTCATCAAGGAATTAGGTTGATCACCAATAGTATCAATTATCTTTGAAGGAGATCTGCATTTTAGAAATAATAGGAATTTAATAAATTTAATAAAAGGAAATGTTTGATTTTAAATGTGTGGTTCTAAAAAAAAAGAATAAAGAGTTTTTCTTTTCTTTCATCATTTTTCTTCCTTCACCCTCCAGGTGAAGATTTTTCTTTACCAATGGTATTTGGCTCTGAATATGTAACTTAGGGAGTTGTCTTATTCACTGGTGCCTGCCCATGATCTCACAGTTCATGTTGGAGAGGGGAATCTATCATCTTTTATATTGAAAGTCTTTTAGTTTGATGGCAGGTACTAGATAGTATGTATCTATACATGATGCTGTAACTTGCTCTAAGGTAGAAAACCTTGCTAGAATATCATTTGATTTTGGGTGTTTCTTTTCCTGGAACACTAATACACAATGGAAGGACAAAGGGAAAGTTGACACTTGAATGAATTTTGCTTTTGATTAAGACTTAAAGTGATAATTTTTCTAACCAAACCAGTCTGAAGCAGACAGAGAGGTGGTGTAAAATAAAATAAGCAACCATTTCCTCATTATTTTTCCAGGCCAGCTGGGCTGACTGTGGCAGGAGGGGTTGGACTGGAGGGCTGTCACAGTTAGGTCTGTGGCTTTAGGGAGAAAATTTCTCATTTGCCTTCTTCCTAGTTCTCAGACTCTGTGCCTGCTATGTTGATAAGAAAATCTTTCAGTTTCCACTAATGCATAATAGCTGAGTTGATGTTTAACTTCCTTTTCTGTGTTTGGGGCAGGGATTTTAAGCCATTGAAAGAAGTAATGCTGTTAGATCTGAAACATTGCCTTATTGCTTGGACTTCGTGGCACATATCTCTTCTGCCTTGAGAATTTCTAGGATCATCCCTTTCTAAGGGATCTTAGAAGTCAGAGTCCAACCTCCTCATTTATGGGAAACTAAATCATAGAGATATTTAGTCATGTGCCCAGGGGCGCATAAGTAGTAAGGGTCTGAGGCAGAATCTGAATACAAGTCTTAGCCACTTCAACCTGTTGCAACCCCTCAGCCCTAGCTGAGAGTTTGTTCATGCTATTACCCTGGAGTTTCCATCTTGAGATTTACCTAATCACTTGGAATATAAGATCATAGGATCATATATTGTGAGCTGATAGAGACCACAGAGAGCACTAAATATAACAACATCATTTTAGAGATGAAGATAAGTCTATTTTTCTTATGCAGGGGAGGAATATACTATATTGATGCATTAATTGAGGGGAAAACACATAAACCATTAATATTTTTTCCATTCATTCTGCAGGCTTATTTATTTTGCTCACATAAAATTTAGGTAACCTTTTTGTATTCCTTAAAAATGAAGACTTAAAGGGGCTAAAATAAATTTTGAAGTCCTGAGCCTACAAAGAGAAGAAGCATTGGAATGCACTTTCAAGGTGGATTGTGGAACATCTTTTACATTCTTTTTAAAGAAATAGTCAATCAGTTTTGTTTTTGTTTTTTTGTGGGAAAATGGATTAAAAAATTCCTTCATGGGGGTGGCTAGGTGGCACAGTTGATAGAGTACTGGCCCTGGATTCAGGAGTACCTGAGTTCAAATTTGGCCTCAGACACTTAAT
Organism: Macrotis lagotis; assembly: GCF_037893015.1. Taxonomy (NCBI): domain Eukaryota; kingdom Metazoa; phylum Chordata; class Mammalia; order Peramelemorphia; family Peramelidae; genus Macrotis; species Macrotis lagotis. Next base: position 129,968,748 of record NC_133663.1, on the reverse strand, counting down.
AATTATGTAACTGTGTGGCCTTGGGCAAGGCACTTAACCCCATTGCCTTGCAAAATCCTAAAAAAAAAAATTCCTTCATTAAATTAAATTAGACAACTTGTCCTTTGATTCTTTAAGAAAAAGAGACTCTGCTACTTCTGGAAAGTGAAGAAACAAAAGAACAAATGATTATAAGGATGATGTTAATAATATTTGATTTAATTTAAAGAAAGTAGTCTTTTTTAATAATCACTGGCTTGGGATGGATCCAAGTTGTCAGAATAGAGAAAGCAACCAAACTATCCCAACATTCTTTTCCAAAGTATTTTGCAAATTGAATTTTGGAATTGGCAAAGCCAACAAAAGGTTGGCCAGTCCAAGACAATTTAGGGGGTTGAAAGAAGTTTGCAACACTTGCAAGGGTCAAACTTGGAGCTGGCCTGGAACGCACAAGATGGTGACACCAGTTGTTAGCTTGGAGGAAGCAATAAGAGCTTCTTAGAGGCACTGAGAAGCTCTAAACCCTCAAAACTAGCTCTGAAAATGGACATTGCCTCTTCATTAACACCTTCTGTAGCCCCCCATCCTCCTACACATACACTAGGAACAGAGGCCAACTTTAACACAAAGTTCAAAAGTCAAGAAACAGGGGTGGCTAGGTGGCGTAGTGGATAAAGCACTGGCCTTGGAGTCAGGAGTACCTGGGTTCAAATCTAAACTCAGACACTTAATAGTTACCTAGCTGTGTGGCCTTGGGCAAGCCACTTAACCCCATTTGCCTTGTAAAAACCTAAAAAATAAAGTCAAGAAATAGAAAGGAAAAATGAGCAAACAATTTTTAACATAAAGTTAAAAAATCAAGAAACAAATTGGAAAAATGAGCAAATGACAAAAGAACCTAACTGTAAAAAGTTATTATGATGACAAGGAAGATCAAGACACAAATTCAGAAGTCAGTGTTATCAAAACAGCTACAAGCAAAGCCTCAAAGAAAAATGTAAATGCTACTGTGGTGACAGGGAAGATTAACAAACTCAAAAGACAACAATGATAAAATAGCTTCACGCAAAGCCCCAAAGAAAAATGTGAATTGGACACAAACAAAAAAAAAATCCCAGAAGAACTAAAAATAAATTTCAGGATCATATGAGAATGATAGAGGAAGAATTGGGGGAAGAAATGAGTAACACACAAGAAAATTATGAAAAGACAAGGAGCCAAGATGACAGAAGAGGCAGGACATCACATGAATTCTCCCAATTTCTCCTCCATACAGCTTTAAAATAATGCCTCAAAATGAATTTTAGAGCTGCAGAACTTGTTTCAGGTGAAACAGTTTTCCAGTTTAACACTATATAGAAGGGCAGCAAAACAGGTATGTTTCACTGGAGTGGTGATTGGCCTAGAGTGCAGTACAAATCTTATGGAAGAATTAATAGTAGACTTTCAGGTAGCTGCATCCATGATAGCAAGAGTTTCAGGTGCTCTCAGCTCAGACCAATTGAAAAATTGGTCAGAAAGAGATTAGAGAGGATAGATTGTTGGTGGTGTTTGGTTTTTCATCTTATTATATTGTCCATATGAAGTTCCAGATCTGTCTCAGGGCAAAGAGGAGCACTAGTGCTTGCAGTTACAGGGGGAAAAAAGGACACTGGTGACAGTTTCAGGGTAGAAAAGAGTGCTTGAAATCATTTACAAAGGAGTAGGGACCCCTAATTTCAATTCCAATGAAGAAAGGAGCTCTGCTGCTTGTGACTGAAAGAGAACAGGACATCCAGTCACAGTTCCAAGGGCAAGGAAGGGTGCTTGCCTTTGAGGCTATAGGGGAACACGATCCTTCCTGGGGAAAGACCAGAGCATAGGCCAGGAGAGCAGTGATCAAACCTTTCATTAGATTATATTCTTTTGGAAGCACCAAAAGTCTATAGACCTTCAGAACCAAGTCTGAAAATAGCAGCATGAAAAATCTGAAACTGAGGACAATGTTCCTACCACCTTGCGAACAAAGGCCAATTTTAACATAAAGTTAAAAAGTCAAGAATAGATTGGAAAAATGAGCAAATGATGAAAGAACCTGACTGTAAAAAGTTATTTTGATGACAAGGAAGATCAAGACACAAATTCAGAAGTCAATGTGATCAAAATAGCTACAAGCAAAGCAAAAAGAAAAATGTAAATTGGACACAAGTTCTACAAGAATTCATGGAAGAATTCAGAAAGTATTTTAAAGTCAAATATGGGAGGTAGAAGTAAAGTTGGGAAAATGCAAAAGATAAAAGAAAATTATGTAAAGAGAGTCAACAGCTTGGTAAAAGAGGCACATAAGAAATACTGAAGTAATAATACCTTAAAAAACAGACTTAACCATATAATTTTAAAAAAGGCAAAAAAACTAAGAACTTAAATTAGAATAGGTCAAATGGAAAAAGTAGTGCAGCAAATGAAGAAAGTAATTTATTAAAATTTGCAACTGGGCAAGTAGAAACTTTATGAGATGTCAAGAAATAATAAAATAAATAAAAATAATGAAAAAATAGAAGAAAATGTGAAATATCTCATTGGAAAAGCACTGACCAGGAAAATAGATTCAGAAGAGATAATTTAAAAATTATTGGACTACCTAAAAGCCACGATCAAAAAAAGAGGTGTACAATGCTCTGATATCCAAGTACTACTACTAAAGGTTAAAATTGTAATAGAATGTACTGTTTATCTCATGAAACAGATCTATAAATTAAAACTCATAGGAACATTATAGTCAAATTCCAGAGCCTCAAGGTCAAAAAGAAAATATTACAAGCAGCTCGAAAGCAGCAGTTCAAGTTTTATGAAAGACTATACAATTGTGTAAACCATATGACCCAACAATACCATTACTAGATCTATATCTCAAAGAGATCAAAGAAAAGGGAAAAGGACATATATTTATAAGGACTCTTTTTTTGTAAGTAGCAAAGAATTGGAAATTGAGGGGATACTCATTAATTAAGGGATGATTGTGCTAATTATGATATATATATATGTATATCATAATTAGCATAATACATATATATATAAATATATATATAAATACATATATACATAATATACATGTATATATATATAAAATTTTGATGGAATGCTATTGTGCTACAAGAAATAATGAGCAGGATGCCTTCAGAAAAACCTGGACTTTTATGAACTGAGTAAAATGAAATGACTAGAACCAGAAAAACACTGTACATAGTAGCAGCAATAATATAACAATGTTTAAATGTCAAAACTTTAGTTACCCCGATTTAAGACAATTTCAAAGAACTTTTGATGAAAAATACTTCTTCCAGAGAGAGAACTGATGAACTTTGAGTGCAGGTTAAAGTATACGTTTTTTACTTTATATTTTTTACTTTTTATTTATTATTTTTTTGCTATATATCTACTACGTAAATGTTTCATATAACTTTACATGTATAACTGTATCACATTGCATTCTTCCTCAGGGAAGAAAGGGCAGTAAAGGATTTGGAAGTCAAAATTTTTAAAAAATGTATGTTGGAGCAAGCCTAATCACCAGCCTGATATAGTTCTATATAGAACAATTTGGTTAGTTTTTCAATAATGGTTTGTGATTAACCTCTAAAATACTTGTTATGAAAAATACACACATTTTCTTTAAAAACCCCCAGTAATTATTGAGTCTTTTGTTTTGAGCTTGAACAAATTTGCATCTTCAAATCAACTATGACTTCATATTTTAGATTCAAATTTTCTAAGGATTTTCAAATACCTTCTTTAATATTATCATTTTGTCCCTAAACTCTTCTTTAACTAACAGTTCTCTATGAGTCTCTAGGTGTATTTCTGTACACCAGGATTTTAAAAGTTAACATCTGTTTGCATTTTTGTTCTCATTTTAACTCACCACTCAATCACCATAAAAATAAAATAGTACTTCAATGGCACCTTGACACACAACAATAAAAGTTATTTCAAAGTAAGTGATATAGCTCAATAAACACATACATATTCTCTTCACATTATTTCTGTTTAGCTTAGAATTTAAATAGCAACAGTAGTGAATTCTTTGGTATTTACCATTTGCTTTTCCTTTTCTATGATATTACATTAGATTCTCTGCCTTTAGGATTTAATATGAAAATTTTCAGCATTCATTTTCCTGCAAGGGAACTTTTTGTATGTTTCTAAGTAGTTTTCCCTTTTCTTTTTTATTTCTATTCTCTTTTCTTCTAAAATATTATATAAGTATGAGATTAGAATTTCTATGTTTTACTATTTCAGATAATTCACCAGATCTGTGATTCCATTAAAGTGAATACTCTACTTTCTTCACTAGTACAGATCATAAACCCCCTGCTATGGTCAAAAAATCCTCGTCACTTGGAGGGCAACTTTCTGTCTTTGAATCTTTCTGTGCTTAACTGGGCTTGTCCTCTGACAATAATCATATAATCCATTGCCAAGACATGATAAAAGTCATATCAGCCAGGCAGAATTTGGCAGGATTTTTATTTGGCTAGTACTTTTTTTCAAGAACCCTTGATTACTTCTTTCCCCAGGTAGGAAAAGGACTTTAATAGAAGTATGTGTGTGTGTGTGTGTGTGTGTGTGTGTGTGTGTGTGTGTGTGTGTATGCGTATGTATGTATGTATGTATGTATGTTTATGTGTATGTAGACAATTGCAGGAAATGCATGTTTTTTTAATTGAATTCACATTTTTCAATCATACTTAATGTTGCATTATTCTATAATCCAGGTTTAAAAAAAAACCCAAAACCCTTTTTTTAGTAGACTTCAACCTTTTTGGACATTCTGATAAAACTTATGGATTAATGTTAATAAATGCATAAATTAAGTGTATTTATATATGTATATAAATACGATTACAAAAGAAAATGATTATATTGAAATGTGGTTTCCTCTGTATCTATCTTTACATATATGTGTCTACTTACTAAGTAAATAAGGTCAGCTCAGGTGTGTTGGCATATGTATATAATTTTTCTAGGGGAGATTAAGGCTTGTGAATGATTTGACTTTAGGAGTTCTGACCTATAGTAGGGCTAAAACTAATAGTGTGTCAGCACCAAAGGTCATCAATGGTGAGGCCCTAGGACAGGGATCTGCAAGAAGTAGGATTGACCTGTGACTGTCAACTGTGCTGCCATCTTGAGTAAGTTAGGAAAAGCCAGTCTCAAAACAACCATATCACCCACAACAAAACCTACATTTAGATTAATAACTACTGATATAATTGATTAGGTTGATCATATGACAATTTTATTTTCCTATTAAGATAATGCAAGAACTCAAATTTCCCTTAGAAAAACCATAATACTCAGGGTCGCAGACCAATAATTTTGACAAAATGAAAGATTCAAAATAAGGAATAATACAAAAGAAAGGTATTCTATAAGATGTTTTACAGGGACCTTTGATAAAAAAAAATCAAATTTTCTTCCTTCCTTGACAGGTTGTTATAAACAAAGAACTTTAGGGGATTCAAAGGTCTTTGAGTCTCTGTCTGCTCTCATAGAACTTATAGATTAGAAGTTTTTCACATTTGCGCTTCCTATCTGCCTTTGCTACCTATCTACCATTTGTCAATGAACTTTATCATATCGTCCTGGTCAACTAATGCCACTCAAGAAATTAACTTAGTGAATGAAATTCCCTCCTGAGGCACTACTGTTTATTCTAAGATTGTTGATCTTAAAACTGTTGTTCACAAAGTGATTTTTTTAACTAGTGAAAATCAGCTCATTGAGTCTATCATCAAGGGAAGGTAACATAGACTATGAGCTTATTATACCATTATGCATAAATACTAAAATGATGAGGTTAAATTATACTTCAAAAATATTTGTTAAAAGACTAGTCATATTAATCCTAGTGAACCTTCTTTATTAAATTAATCTTAGCAAGTAAAAACATTCTAGAAAAATAAGAAAAATATCTTTATCAAAAAAGGAAGTCTGATGCATAGGTATATTATTTTAGTATTGCAAAATGCTATAAAGCACATGTATAGTCTGGGTATGACTCTAAAAATATAGATCTGGGGTCCAGTGTGATCTCTTGAGGTTTCAAAGCTTCCCCTCCAGTTTTTGTAAAGTTGTTGAAGTGTGGTTTAACAGAATCTGTTTTTTTATTTTTAAAGGAATAGTTCAATGAACATTAGTTTTGTTAAATATTTTCCAATTACATTTTAATCTAGGTGTGGTTACATAGGTCCCTATGTTTGACACCTCTGGTATGGTGGATAGAGGAATAGGTAGGTGAGAACAATCTATTCAATGACCAAGAAAGTGAAGATGCCAAGGTCATCCACTGTATCCTAAGCCATAACCAATTCTCTTGTCTTTTGTCTTGCCACCGTACTTCAGTGACTCTGAGAGAATGAGGTTGATGACTGTGCAACTGTGCCTCACTTAAATCCAATTCATGCATGAGTCAAGAAATCACCCTATGATTTAGTTTGTCTTCTTTGAAAACAAAGAATAAACAACAATAACAACAACAAATATTTTTCTGAGAATTACCTTTCTATGTAGGGTGTGTTAATATTCTAAATGCTGGGTATCTTTTTCAAGGATGAATTTCAATAATGAAAAATTATTTGTACTTGATACTCTTTTAATATTTTACTTATTTTTACATGTATCATAGTGGAAAGAACACTAGACAAAGTCAAGAGACCTGAGTTTAAGTTCCAGATTTGTCATTTAAATATAACATCAGTTCACTTCTTAGCTTTGCTCTTGGCTAAAATGTAGATAATTACACTTACACTAGCTTTATTACAGAATGATTGTTAGGATCAAATTAAATTGCATATGCCAAATGTTTTGTAAAAATAAGCACTCAACTAGTGCCAGATATTATCTATTATTATTATTATTATTATTGTTATTATTCCTATTAAAGGCTTATGATTGCACTGATAAGGAAACTTTCTGCCATACCAACTCAATGTTCTCCTAGTTCTACTCACTTTGCTCAGCTTGAGTAAATGCAAGTCTTTCCAGGCTTTCCTGATATACACCTGCTAATGATTTCTTACAGAAGAATAGTGCTTTATCACATTCATTTACTACAATTTTTTTAGTCATTCCCCAATTGTTGACCATCCCTTCAATTTTAATTCTTTTCTCCTACAAAAAGAAGCAGCTATTAATATTTTTGACATATGGGTCTTTCCCCCTTTTTTATGATCTCTTTGGGATACAGACTTAGTAGTGGTATTTTTAGATCGAAATATTACAGTTTTATTTTATCTTTGGGCACAGTTCCAAAATGTTCTTCAGAATAGTTGGACCAGTTCACAATTCTAGGAACAATGCATTAGTGACCCAGTTTTCCCACATCCCTTCTTACATTAATCATTTTCCTTTTTTGTCATTATAGACAAATAGGTGTGAAGTGGTACCCCAGAGTTGTTTTAGTTTGCATTTCTCTAATCATTAATGATTTAGAAGATTTTTGTGTGTCTATAGATAGCTATAATTTCTTCATTTGAAAATTTCCTGTACATGTCCTTTGACCATTTATCAATTGGGGAGTGACTTGCATTCTTATAAATTTGACTCAGTTCTCTCTATGTTTTAGAAATGAGTCCTTTATCAGAAACACTAGCTGTGAAAATTGTTTCCCAGTTTTTTACATTCCATCTAATCTTGGTTGCATTGATTTTATTTATGTAAAATCTTTTAAATTGAATATAATTACATTATGCATTTTGCATTTTATAATGCTCTCTGTCTCTTATTTGGTCATAAACTCCTCCCATATCCATAGATCTGACAGATAAACTATTCTTCTAAGCCTAATTGGCTTATAGTATTACCCTCAACATTCAAATTTAGTAAGATTTTGAGATTCATACTTTTTTCCCTTCTTCCTTTCCTTACCCCCCTCCCCTTGACAGCAAGTAATCTGATATAGGTTACACATGTACAACTTTATTAAACTAATATGGAATATTAGTCATGTTGAGAAAGAAGAATCAGAACAAAAGGGAAAAAGCCATGAGAAGGAAAAAACATAAAAGAAATTTTAAAAAGTGAAAATAGTATGCTTTGTTCTCTATAGTTCTTTTTCTGTATATGGATGACACTTTTCATCACACATGTTTTAGAATTGTCTTTGATCATAGTACTGCTGAGAAGAACTAAATCTAACATAGTTGATCATCACACAATTTTTCTGTTTAACTTAAAGTCTTAAAAGAAATTTTCTTGAGTCTCAGATTGATGAAGTGATTTGTCCCCAGGACCCATAGGTAGGAAATTTGTCAGAAGCGGAATTTGAACCTGTTTTTTACTGCCTTAAAGCTCAGAACTCTATGCATTAAACCACACCATTTCTCTGAATAGAAGTCCAAATAACAATAATAAATAAAACCATTGGGTTTTATAAACACCCATCAATCAGTGACATTTCTCAAAATCCTTTGGATTTTTCTGAATTCTTTCCCTCAAAGTCATTCCTTCAATAAACTGCTCAATAAAAGAGCAGTTTGAAATGATTGATGCAAGGAATATATTAGAAAAGGCACCAATAGAACTGGGAGTGATTCGAGTTATAGTATGACAGTTTTTTAGTCTGCTTCTGAATGGAATTAAAGGTCACAATAAATGTCCATAATAAACAGTAGAAAGAGCAATGGATTTGAAGTCAGAGTATTTGAGTTTGAGTTTTGAGCTCTGAAACTATGGTAGTTCAAATATGTTTTATAAATCCAGCCTGGTGTCTCAAAGTGTCTTTTTCTCTCTCCTCTTTTTCATTTCCTTGACCTGGCCCTTCTCTGAAACCTCTCGTATTGAAAGTCTTCCTTGTTAGAAATTATACACTTAGAACCCTCTTTATAAGTAACCAGACTTTATTGCCCATGGCTAAACTACTATGATGTATGAAATGGAACTGATTTATGGTCACACAAAACTGGGAGGTATTGTGGGAATTTGACCTTACCTGGCTCTCTTGGGTAAGGGAGAGTCTCTGACTGATCATTGATTCCTTTTTCCCTTTTGCCACTGCTTTGTGATCAACCTCCCCAAGGCCTTGCTTGGGTATTGACTAGACATTAGCTGTATCCTGCTCTTCTAGAGATCTGTTTGTATCCTATAATCTTTTTGGTTCCTGTTATCAATCAGTCCACAAGCAACTATTAAGTAGCAAACTGTATATTAGGCACTGTGCCAAATATTGGGGCAATAGTTTTCTCTCTCTTCCTATATAGTTTTTACCATCAATAAATTTAATATTTTAATACTCATAAAGTTAAAATGTGCCAAATAAAGGCTATTACTTTTAACATTATCATTGGTTGATTTCTTTTTTTCTATGGAAATCTCCAATTTTCCAAAAAGTAAGCACAATTACTTGACACATTCATTTACAAGCAGAGTGAAATTTGGCAAGAGTTTTTTTGTCTCACTTTACTCATATATAAAATTATGATAATAATACTACCTGTTTCACAGGGTTACAGTGAGAGAAATACTCAATAAGTCAGAGTTATTATTCAGTCCTCTCTAGAAACTGCCTAAATTATAGGTGATTTTGTACTGAAGAGATTGGCTAGCCAACAAGCCCTGGTGGGTTTGATATTCTATGACCTTATACAAAGAGCCAAAACAACCTCATTTGGGGATCAAGAAAAAGAAGGAACCATAAAGTCGAGTGAAATGTTGCTTCTACTTTCTATTAATAGTCCTTAATGCTTAAAGAAAGAAGAAAAAAAAGAAATGGTATGAGATGTTCTCTCATGCTGATCGACTTCAATCACTATTTTTCCAAAAGATGTTAAAGTTCTCCATTGTTTTGTGTAAGTAGACAAAACTACACTTCTTAGAAATTAATAATTCAGCTAAATTAAATATACTGATAATCTTTCCAGAACTCAAAAGTTGGACTGTCATTCTAGTCAACTAGGTACCTCTCTTGTTCTGGGAAAGAATACAAAATCTTTATCCTCTTTCAATGATGTGGATAATAAATACCCTTCAGTCCAGCTGAGTAGGTGGGCAGAGTGCTGGCTGTGAGATGGTAGGTGTTATACCTGGCTACAAGTAATGACTGCTCTAGTTGAATAATAACTTTTACACATGAATCTGATTCTGGAGTGGAACTGAATGCTAAAGTAGGCCAAACTAGTGTGAGAGTAGGGTGGGTTGCCAGATATTAAGAATACATTTCAGGGTACCACTTTCAGCTTTTGGAATCAGCATGGTAGAAAAAGTTCTGCCTCTGATGCCTGAGGACCTGGGTTCAAGGCTTGCCTATGAGACAAGCTATGTAATCTTGGGCAAGTTAATTAACTTCCTTGGGCCTCAGTGTCTTCAATTGTAAAATGAGGGGTTTGGACTAGATGGTATCTGGTCTCCTTTATCTCTAATTCTATTAAATAGAAATGATTATGGTAGAATTTTCGACTACTTATAAAATTGTATGGAAGAAATGATTGTTTTCCACTTTAACAGGGATTCTTAGTCTGGGTAGATTTCAGTGGGTCTGTTAACTTGGATGGGATAAAAGTATGTATTTTATTTCAAAATAATTGACTTCTTTGTCAGTTTTTGTATTTTATGTACTTTAAAATATTTTTCTTAAAAGAGGTTCACAGACCCTACTCAAAACATCAACAACAATGTTAAAAGGAAGAATGAATGAATGAAAAACAATTATGAGAGATTATTTCAGTAGTATTTCAGATGGATGAGAAAGGAATGACAGTGATGGGTTTTAAATTTTTCAATCTATAGAGTAGATAATCCATCTTTTGAGGACATAGGATCCCCATTTGACTTTTAAACTTTACACATATATTCATAATTATATAATTATATATTTATATATACATATATAAAATTACATTACAGAATTTAAAGAGTTCTTTTGGATTCATTCTTTATTTTTCTTTTCTCTTGCTTTTTTACTGCCTTTCCTTTCTTTTCTTTCCTCTCCCATACTGTTCTTCCTCTTCTCCTGGTCTTTCTCCCTTTACTCCCCTGTATTATTCTTTCCTTAGCTTCTCTCCTTCTCATCTTTCAAGTCCGTTCCCAGAAAGAAACCTGGATTCTTTGTCTGACCATGCCTGCTGCAAGACTTGATGAAATCGTATCTTTCTAGGGCTTTCTGGGACTGATGTCCTTTTTAGTCTGGGCTTTTAGTATCTTGTAAAATTAGACTATTGACTGCTAAGTGGCACAGAAAATGGAGCACTGAGATTTGGATCTTTATGAGTTTGAATCTGACCTCAAACACTTCCTAGTTTCCTAGAGTTACTTAACTCTATTTGCCTCAGTTTTCTCTTTTGTAAAATGAATTGGAGAAGGAAATGGCAAACTAAGAAAACCCCAAATGGAAACATGAAGAATTGGATATGACAGAAATGATTGAACGGCAACAAAAGAGTCAGATTGCAATGTCACATTATCACTCTTCATTAGTAAATGTCACCATCTGCATATGAGTAACTCTACTTAGTAATTAATTCAAAGATCCAGGTCATACAAAATAAATACAAATATAAATGTAACAAATATATATTAGATGACTGCTATGTAATACAGTGTGAGGCACTGGAGTCAATATAAACTTCAGAGAAAGACATGATATCTTCTAACATGGAATTTACTGTTTAATAAGGAAATAACTAACTAACTAACCAAGAACCACAAAAATCTCAGAAAGGGAATTAGTTGAGTCCTTCTAATCTAAACTGAGCAATGATCTTTTTTATTTTAACATAGACTAATGGTCTTCTAGCCTTTGCTTGAAGACAACCAATAAGGTAAACAATCATGTCCTTTAATTGTTAGGAAATTTACAATAAGATACAACATCGCATAATAAGTATATTAAATTGCTTGGTTAGGTGGATCATTGGATAGAGTCATAAGGACCTGAGTTCAAATCCAGTTTCAGGCACTAGATGTGTGACCCTAGGCAAGTCACTCAATCCCATTGCCAGAGATACAGAGATGGGACTTAAACTCATGTCTTCTTGAGGCCAAGGTTGCCTAACTATCTGGAAGACAGGTAGATAAGTAGATAGGGAAGGGGAGGTGGGGGGAATGAGGAGATTGATGGGGTCAAGGTTAGCTGGTTTCATGGGTTTCATTATGAAATAATTAAGGCTGTAGTGTAATAAAGTTTCTGCTAAGATAAAAATATTACATATAAGTTAAACTTTATCTTCAATATGACTCAAGATCCTTTAGCATGATTAGAATATCATCTTTATTAGAGTATTCATCTATTTGAGTTTCCTGATATTCAAACCTCTGCTGAATTCCTGCTTTCTCACTGTGTTTTCTATACCAAATAGTCTTTGTTGACTTCTTGTCAAGATAAGTTGCTATAGTAGCTAATACTGTTAAATTTGGGTCATTGTTTGAAGGACTGGAAACTGGTGCTCGTCTTATGTACTATGCTTTTTTCCATCTGAAGCCCAGCAATTTTTCCAGCAACAGGCAGAATTAGTGAAAGGAAATGGCCATGCTTCCTCTACCAAAGGCCTAATTAGTTGCAATATTTTGGCAACAACTTTTTGTTTTCTTTTAATAAAGTATTTGTTAGAGATTGAAATATCATGAACCTCTGAACCTTGTCTCTGAAGGAGATTATATCCCTTGAAAAAGAAATTTGTCATTATATTGTATATTTCTAACAACAGGCTTTCCTATCACAGAGACAAAGAAGCTTAGGTTTGAACAGAACCTACTACTTCTCTTGTCATTGTTCCAACACCTGCCCTTTTCTAATTCATGTGAGACAGACCAATATAGCATAAAGTGACCTAAAACCATTTACTCAGCATTCCTGTGAGATTACTTAAGAAATAATATGCCACAATGGCAAAGTGGAGATTCCAGCCAGTACTTAAAGGATTACACTATTTTAGAGAAGCAAGGTGCACCAAAGCATCTCTCCAGAGGTGAAGTGGTCCATCCTCTTACCTTCAGGCAAGCCTGATAATAAAAACAAAACAAAATAAGTAAAAATATCAACAATAGCAAAATATCAACAATAGTAAAAAATCAACCAAAAAAAAAAAAAACCCCAAACTCTACTCTTTATGCCTTAGTCTTCTGGGAATAGTAAGATGCATTTCAGTCCAGGTTTTAAAAGACCATTTGTATAGCATTTTCCTTAGGCATTTCCATTAGGTAAAAGGGAATTTAGATAGAATGTAATTATCCTCACTTTCTAACCTAAAACCTTGTTCATAGACCTGTAGGCTATTAAGCCCCTGCTGTGATTCATCCCAGAGGGGCTGCATTTCAGAGGCTGGTCAAAGCATTCTTTTGTGTGTACTTTGTCAAAATCTTTTAATAGCATTTGTAAAACCTAATGAAAAATTTCAGGAAAAGTGCTTTGTAAGTGAAAGATAAACTGGAAGCCTAAAATCTTTTCTTCTATATCTTCAGAGTTCCAGGTGGTTACTTTCTCTGCCTCCGCCTCCCCCCTCCCCCCCAAGCCTCACCCCCAACCCCATCCCCAAACTGAAACCCAGTCAGAAAACTTCTCTCCATCTGTCTGAAAAGGCTAGACCTTGTTTTACTTTGAAACTGAAATCAAAAGAGTCTTTGAGTAAAAAGAAAAAAGATACTGAATAAATCTAAAATGTGGTTATTATGTTATTATTTGGCACTGGTACTTAAGGGTCATTACTGAGTTTAGCAAAATGACTGGCACACCCTAAGAAGGGTTTTTGTCCAGATCCTTGAGAGAAACATGTTACTCAGTCATGCTGGAGTTAACCTGTGATGCCTACTTAGGAGGAAGAAATAGCTGAAATCAAATGGATGGTTAAGGTCCCCAGCAATACTCTTGCAGGCTATATTTCCTATTGGGAGTCTGCAAAAGTTTCTTCTCTGGGTCTTAGTTGATAATAGTCAATTTTCTAAGTTCTTGGAGCACTAGATCTTTCTTGAATGTAGTGACCTTGTCTTTGGTGTATATTTCATTAATTTCTAAACCTTTGCCAATCTCTCTTCCCCAACTTGTTTGATTTTTGACCTTCTTGGTTCCTTTTGACCTGCTTGGCTTTCTGGATTCAAATATTTACTAAATCATATCTATAAAATTATCTTTCTTCTTTCTCTTATCCTCCCAACCTTTCTGTTGTTTCTGCAGTCTCTGTGTTCTGGTCTGTGGTCTAAAGCCCCTTTCCCTTCTTATGCTTGTGGCTATACATTCTAGAACAGCAGAAAAATTCTTATTTAAGTTTATATAAATAAAACTTATTTGTAAGGAAAAAAGAATAATATAAGGTTATATCAAGAAATTAACGAAAATTGTACACAAAATAATTTTATCCCAAAGGATGACTTTTAGATTTTTAGTTCATCTATCTGCTTAATGTCTCCATGGTCAGGTACCCATATGGCATGATTTCTGTCAAGATTCTTTTACTGCGCTTCCTTGGGCTTCTAAACTCATTTCAATTAAAGAACTGGTTGTTAACCAACCAGTTATAGGCACTATTAGACAGTGTTGGGTTTACAAAGGCAAAGATTAAGACAGTTCTTACCCTCAAAGGAACCTAGATTTTTCTGGGCTAAGTCCTAGAGGGAAGCCTGGGGGTTGTCCAGGATATAACTGCTGAATATGAGAAACAGAGCTGTCAATACGTAGCTCCTTCATTCTATGCTCTAGAATCCAAGTAGCTCTTGAGGTACATAAAACATGGAGGAACAGAAACACAAACATATAAGGAAGGCTGTCCAAATACATCAGATGCTCCAAAGCTTTGCAGCAATGACGTTTCACCTGATTCTCTTGTCTTTCCTCTTACTAACACTCACATCTCTGTAGAAATAGTATGAAGCCTGATAATAGAAGTTAGGAATGCAAGGTCTGAGCAAAATCTGGTTCTGTAAGCTGCCTCTAAGGTGATATCTTTGTATGGTGCTGGAGATCTCTTCTAAGTTCTGATATTTTGTGAGTAGCAATGAAACATCTGGGTTATGCATTTGAATGCCCCCCATTTTTGGTTCATAAATGTCTCTTTTTTTTCTATGTATGTTTTTCTGATACTATCTTGTGCAAGTCATAGGTGTTAAACTTGTGGCCTACAGAACTCTCAATGGTGTTGAACAAGATAAAAAATATAGCTGGGAAGTAGTTAATAAAATATATAAAAAATGCAACACAACATATATAATATGAATTTGTGATTTTCTAAGTCAGTGTTTGATCTAGAGGGATATATTTCTTTCTGAGTCCTATACCAATGTTTTGTATCACTCCTCCTGTGTAATTTTGCAGTTGTGAGGTTTTGAAGCCTGTTACCATCCATCCTAAACATTTCCATTTTCCTTAGGATGATTCAGTTCTTTGGAGACTCTGAGACTTGAAGCCATGAAACAGTGCCAGATGCTGAAAAGATGGTCCTTTGTGTCAGAGAGAATTTTGGCGTCATTAAAATGCAATTTCTAGTCCATTGTCTATTTCTTATTTAATTTTTGGCCTTGGTGATTGTCCATGTTCACTGTCTCTGCAAGATTTATGTCTACCTATTGATGGACAAACTCTATAGGTTATTTATGTAACTACACACCACTGTCTGAACAGTATGCATTTATTCACCAACATATAATTTGAAATTTAGTTCTTTAAACATTCTGATGGCTATTGTATTTTTTGTCATTCCATTTACATTCCTGTATAATCACTTAGCTAGATGTTTTTTTCTCTTTTCTTCTCAAAAGTGTGGGTATTGAGGAATAAAACGAACTATCACATACCACTGAAGTTTTCTCTATCTCTTGGAAAATAGAATCATTCAATCTGACCTCTTGTTCCTGCGGAAAGTTCACAGAAGGGAATCCTTTAGACTACATTGCTGAATTGTCATTTTCTTTCTTGACTTTGACTTGTCTTTGTAAGCAGACTGGTTTCCTTTTGTTTCTGCTTAGAGGAAGGAAGGAAAGACAGACAGACAGACAGACAGATGGATAGATGGAGGGCTGTGAGAGTATCCCTTCCAGAGGTCAGTTTGTATAGGTGAAAGTTGTCCAAAGGTCCAACCATTTTGGAATGAATAGCTGTTAGCCTCTGAGGTTACTGACTTTGACAGCTTTTCAGAGTCAGGCATCAATTTTGGAGACCCTGAAATAAATGATTGTTGATAGCTGAACAGAGGAAGAACATTACAAGTATGGGGGAAATTTTAGTTTTTTCACTTATTTAAGAAGGAAGCAGGCAAAGGGAGAGGGCTAATAATATGGTACTGAGGTCTACAGAAGTATCAGTATTGGAAAGAATATCTCTGAAAGATTCTTGAGAACAGGAACTATTTTATTTTTGGTTTTGTGGGCTTCTAAGGTCTAACACAGTGTCAGTCACAATAAAAGGTGTTTTATAAATGGTTATTGATTGATAAAGAGGATAATTAATAAGTAGAAGTTCATATGGTAAAGGTTTTTCTTCATCTATTTATTTGTAAGGAAACTGAAACTTCTGGAGGAATTTCATTTTTTAATTTCATTTTATTGTTTGCTACCTTCCCCAACTGAAGGTTTTGGAGACACTTACGTATAAAGAGGAGAATATAAGCATGTTAACTCTTGTTTATGACTTTAATGGTAAATGTAAGTGACAAAGCCAAGATTTGAACCTGGCCCACTGCTTCTAAATCCAACATGTTTTTTTTTTCTTTGTGCAAAGAAAACCAAAAAGCCTTCACTTGAGAAGACAGAACAAATAAAACTCAACCATTTTTTGCATAGGATTTATCAAAATGTGGATTGGCTGTGAAGAATTTTTATCATATCATCTCTGATTAAGATTTCCTCGACTTGCTTTTTGAATGCGTGACTATGAGTAGTCTTCTGCTTTGTAATAGAGTTCAGGGCTAACTAAAAAAGAATGCCAGGTTTCCGACATTCTATTTTACAAACAAGTTTTACAGACAAGTAGGGTGAGTGGAAAACACACACACACACACACACACACACACACAGACACACACAGACACACACAGACACACACAGACACACAGACACACAGACACACACACACACACACACACACACACACACACACACACACATACAACCACTCTCACACTCCCAAAACCCTACCCTCACCTTACAATATAACATCACACTTCTGAGCAGGGCAATTTCTTCAAACATGAAAGGTGTAACTACAGCTGCAGATCCATAAAATTTGGTTTATCCTCACTTGTTTTGCTCTTCTTATAGTACTAAGTTTTGTTAGTGACTGGAGGGGGAGTAAGGAGGTTCAGAAGATAGTATATACAAAAGGTTCAGAAGGAAGAGGGTATTGGTACAAGAAGGAGAGGGAGAGTAGACTGATATTTTCTTATTAGAAATGTGATCGTTGATTACTGGTTCTACTGCCCCATGCTATTAATGACTTAATCATCTTGATCCAATGGACAATGATGACACTCTTAATAGATGGCTGTGGGACCAAACTTTGAGATGAGGATATGGGATAAACTTGTGATTTTGGTATCTTGAGCTTATAATTGTAGAGACCTTCTGGGTTTTTTTTAAAGCTTCATTTCTTTCTTATAGGAAGCACCTGATATGGTGTCTGGCATATTTTTCTTACTGTTGTCCAGTTGTTTCTTTGGTATTCAACTCTTTGTGACTCCATTTGGGGTCTTTCTTGTTAAATATACTGTAGTAGTTTGCCATTTTCTTCTCCAGCTCATTTTACAGGTGAGGAACTGAGAAAAATTGGGTTAAGTGACTTGCCTAGGGTCAGACAACTAGTCAGTATCAGAGGCTGGATTTGAACCCAGGAAGATAAGCCTTTTTGATTCCAGTTCACTCCAGAACAATGTGCAACCTAACAGCCCCACTTAGTTAATAAATTCTTGTTGAATGACTGATAGGGTTAAAGGACTCTAGATTAAGAATTCACTATTGAAATAAAGAAAGAAATAAGCTAGTTGAGTTCATTCCCTCTCTTCTAGCAGGCTGTACTTTTCTGAAGATGTTACTATACATATAGAATGGATAGTAATAAGATGGAGTTTTAGCCAACCAGTTCCTATAATTCATATTGCCATTTTAATGAAGCCCAATTGTTAATCAGCCTTGATTTTTATTTCTAAAGGGCAAGAGGAAAATGGATGTCAGCAAGACTTATCACTTGCATCTCTGCAATGATTGTGCATACTGTTCCTTAATCTTTTCATCAAGAAATGTTGCCTGGAGATTGTTAGGGTTTGCAAAAGCATATTGTGCTTCTGGCTCAAAGTGCAGGAAACAATTTCATAAATATCAGATAAACTACTTCTGTATGGCATAGCTGTCAGTTTTAAATGTCAGTTCTAGACCTACCCAGATTCAAATGTATAGACAGAAAGCAAAGAATTTCGATATTGCTTTTAGAAATAAATTTACTGTTTCTCTGTAAAGTTTATATTGAATGCTCCTGAAAGCAGTGGAGGATGATCCCTTGGCTTCAGCAGAATCCAACATCAAAAGATAAATGGAGTACTTTTTGAATGGCAATGGAGAAATCTTCCTTTCCACTATGTTTGCAAACTGAGTATATTATGCGATATAATAGGCAGTTCAGTGGATAGAGCACTGGGCCTGGAGTAAGGAAGCCTTGAGTTCAAAGCAGGCCTCAGACATTTATTAACTATATGAGCCTGGGCAAATCACTTAACCACTGGAAAAGGAAATGGCAAATCCTTGCCAAGAAAATCCTAAGGACCGTAGGGTTATAAAGAATTGGTTATGACCAAAGAACAATATATGTAAACTTTTTGTATAGTAAGAAAAGACATTGGGAAATGTTGGGAAGGTGCCAGAAATTCACTATTTCTATTTTGTTGTTGTCTAAGTAAATAATGTAATTAGGCTGCCATTGGGGACAAATGGGTTACCAATTTTAAATTTTCAAAATGAAATCTTTTTTAGTCATCAAACCATACATGTGCATGTGTACACACACATGCACGCATACACACATACACAGAACCTGCTGGAAATGTATGTACATTAAATTATCCCCCAACTGAAAAATTCCCCAGGAATAAATTTATCTAATGAGTCAGATTTCAATTAAAAAAAAACCCCTAAAAAAGGAAGTTAAAAGATATATGTATATGCATTTCTATCATCTATGTATTAGTTGTCCATATATCTATCTATCTTTGTCTATCTATAGATATTCATATCTATTTAACTCTCTCTCTCCACACACACACACACACATACACACACACACACACACACACACACACACACACAAACACGTAAATATATTGGATGCAAGTTCTTGTCTGAAAAATGTGGAAAAATAATTTATTTACCCCCTTTAACAACTATACTTCTTGTCCTAGCTACATTAATTTTGTCTGTGCAGAAGCTTTTCAGTTTCATACAATCAAAGTTATATGTTTAATTTTTTGTAATTGTTATCCTTTAGTTAAAAATTAATCTCCTACCCATGACTTGAATAGTCTATATTCTATTTCTACAGCTTTTATATTATGAATTTTCTTTCATAGGTAAACCGATGTTTTCTATCAAGCATTGGATTGTTGAGGTCCACTGTTTCTGATTCTCTCTTGCTTTGTCTGATTTATTGATCTGCCACTCATTTAAAAAAATTAGTATAAGATAATTTGTGGTATTACTTTTAATATTAAGGTCACATGTCCATTCAGATTTTATTATGGAATGTGGTATTAAGTGTTAGTTTAAGCCTAATTCTGCCAAAACTATTCAGTTTTCCTAGAAATATTTCCCTTATTCAGAGTCTTTTCCTAAGTAATTGCTAATTTCATATTTATCAACATTGACTTTTCATTAAGGGAGGTAATTCATTAAACTTTCATGGATCTCAGTTTCCTTGTCTGTATAATTCAATAGATAGGATCTTAGATACTTTGTTAATCCTAATTCTCTAAATTTTGGGGGCTTGTTTATGGTGATAGCTCCAAGGTGACAGATAAAAAGTGAAGTAAATATAAAATAAACTGAGGAAATGATAGCTCTTAGTAGTAGTCTACCCAGTCACCCTCTCATCTGTTCATCATCCATATCTAAGTAGTGGTATAGAGAGACTCTACTTGAGTGGCATTTTATATTTTATTTAGTGGTTGATCATGTTGCTTACTTCCAATGAAACACAAGATGGTAAAGCATAGGGGAGTAGGTGATTATCAGGATGAAAAATCTGTTTATTTTACTTGTTCTGTCATGGAAAATTCCTTGTGTGTTTTGTGTGAAAGGGACAGAAAGGAAGGGAAGAACCAAATAAGCAGAGAACACATGGGTAAATCACGACATTTGAATAAGAGTGACAGCTGAGAAATTAGCTTAGTATGCATGGGTATACTGCACATGTGAACACATACACACACAAACTTAGATGAATTAAAAAACTCAATAAACTTTTTAGTTATTTTTCCCATAATCATGATATTCTACAATTCATGCAAGTTCCTGGCAAGCCTTAATAAAGGAACCGGAAATCAGTGCAATCAACACACTAAATATATTCTCTATGCTACTTGGGAATTACCATTCATTTAAATGTAATGACATAAACTGCTTCAATCTTATTATAGAAACATAATGAGATATGATTTTCATGTCAGACATGAATATAATTTCAAAATATTGTCAATGATGAGCATATGGAGAAATAGGATATAGTGAAAAATTTCCACCTTTATCAGTCTTTGCTTTTAGATGGTGTTTTTTTTTTTTTTTTTTGCACTCTGTCCAAAGTTTTGAAGTTCTTGACCTAGGATGAAGTATCACTTTTTTATCTTTTTCCCAAATAATGCTTTATAAGAAATGCTGCTTACATTGGGACATTGAATTAGGTTTACCTTCAAGATTCAGTCACATCTAGTTTGCTTTAAATAGTCCAAGCAATTGTTGAAGAAATGGAAACCCTTAAATTCTACTACATTTAAAATATTAGGGTTGCTTCACTCTACAATCTCTTCTCATATCAGCACATTGCTTACATGACCCCCACTAGATTAATCAGTAGCACATAATGAAATCTCAGGATAATAAAATTGAGCCCCTGCTACTACTGAATTTGGATTCAGAAGCCTTGTGTTTGAGGATTATTTGTAATATCAGCTTTATATGTTAGAGTAAGTCAGTTAGGCTTTGTGAGACTCTTAGCTTCTCTATTTGTAAAATGGAGGCAATATCTATATTACTTGCTTCACAAGATGATGCAAGGAAAACAATGTTAAGAATTATATAAATGTGAATGACTATAAATACAGTACTGCATCATCACTCTATATTTGTCACCACTATGTACCCAGAGCCTTCTTTTCCTACATTTTTCTTCTTTCATCTCTCATTATTTACAAAGTAATTGAAAACACTGTCACCTCTTTTTGTTGTATATTGGGCCTCTTCTTTAGGGAGAGTTGGGTACATGTAGTACAACTTTCTTCACCAAAGGAATCCCACTCATTTCAATATTCATCCTTTTCTAGCCTACTCATGATATTGTGGTTTTTTAGTCATTTTCAGTCATGTCTGATTCTTCATGACCTATTTGATGTTTTCCTTGCTAAGATACTGGAGTGGTTTGCCATTTCCTTCTCTGATGTGTCCCCATTTTACAGATGAGGTATTGAGACAAATAGTGGGCAAGTGACTTGCCCAAGGTTACACAGCTAATATATGTCTGAAGTCACATTTGAACTCAGATCTTCCTGTTCATTCCATTGCACCATCTAGGTGCCCTAGGCTATATGTACCATGTCTAAATATTGATTGTTTGATTAAATGAATTAATGACATAATCATATAGTATTCCTGTAAAGGTTGATAGATATTACATTAAAAAACAAGTATTATTCAGACAAATAATTTATTAAGTAGAGCAAGCTGTTGCAAAACAAACATAGTTCAAGGCTCTGTGTAGTCAAGAACCCAAATCTTTGGTCTTTATACAGTTAATGTACAATTTTGGGGGAATGAAAAAACATAATGAAAGGCTTAAAATACCTGGTTTCTTACTACTACTACTACTACTACTACTACTACTACTACTACTACTACTACTACTACTACAGTACTGCTACTACTACTACTACCACCACTACCACTACTACCTCTATCACTACTGCTACTACTGATGATGATACTATTACTACTACTACTACTACTACTACTACTACTACTACCATCATTATTGTAGTAGTCCTTCAGTATTGAAGAGGACTACACTATGTGAGTTTCATAATTATATTTATTATCATGAGGGGTATGCTGTGAAAGACATCCTTCTCACTTGCCTTTATCAGAATCATTTCATCCTATGGCCTGATGGATAGAAAACAGGACTATTGGAGATGGTCTGGGTTATTGGAGGAAGGGATAGAGAGACAATAGGAAGAGGATTAGGATTGGCTAGAAGGGATTGGATTGACAGTCAGGAGACACTGAGGAGAGAAGGAACAATGAGCTATTTTGCAACATTTTTAAGATGGATAACCCAGGAAGGGGAGAGAAATCTTGTGATTTCTCTATATACAGGTAACATTTTTTTTTACAGGCAAAATAGGTTTACTGGAATGTCTTTAGTCACAGTTGAAAGTAGCAGTATTGAAAACATTAGTTTCGCCATAAATAATGGAAACCATTTCCAAAATCTAATGTTTTTTACATGAGAAAAATTATACACTTTGTGATCATTAATTGAATGGTTACCAATCCTTTTTACATAATGTTTCATCTCTTACCTCCCATCCTATCCCTGAATTTGATGCAATAAATCCCTCCCTCTCTAATTTACAGTAGGAAGTTATGTTAAATTATAAATATCATCATCAAAGTTTAACTCTATATACAAATAATGTATTGGCAAGTATCTAGTTTCAAATTAGGCTTCTATAACAAGGCAAAGTAGATGTTTCTTTTAAAAATAAATTAATGACAGCATATTTTGGTAAAGGAGAGGATGCTAATCGGGAATTTGTCAATGCTCCAATTTGAACAGGACACTTGCCTCTTCTTGAGAAAAAAGACTTTTCAAAGTCATGTACATTTATCTTTAAATTATGCAGCAATCTTTTATTTTTTAATTGTCCCAGAAAAGTTTTATTAGAGATCTCTGGTCACAGAATCAAGTCCGATATTTCAGGACAATAAGAATGATAATCAGCAGCAAAAGGATAACAGCAACCAGAGCCATGATGGCCTTCATTTTGCATCCACACCGCCACATTTGTCTTCGAAGCTGTTTCGATCTGTTGCTAAAAGCTGTTTCGTTATCTGATAAGCTTTCTGATTTGTCTTGTAGGTCATCCAGTCTCTCTCCTCTTTCAATCACTTTTGTAATATTCTCTTGCATGACATCAATTACTTCATCCACTTGATTCTGTACATGTCTAATTTTGTCATTCCGGGGTCCAAATTTTGGTCCAGATGGTCCCCTTAGGAAAAACATCCTCTTCTTCATCCGAATTTTCTTCCAAAAGATTTCTCCTTTCACTTTTCACAGAGCCAGTGGCATCATCATCATTTAGGTGGCGCTTGAATTTAGGCGGCATTTTTATTACTCAAAAAGTTGTTTTTCTTTTCCCAACTTTAAGATAGATATATACCACCTGGCGTCCGCCGGAGGCTCCGGGGCGCCCCTCGGAGCCGGGCCAGGCCGAGGGCCGCTCGGCACCTAGGCCACCCGCCCGGGGGGGACCAGGGAGCATCGACGCGCTCCTATTCAGGTAATTTTTAACAATTTCCCAAAATGGTAGAAAAGGCAAGATGGAGTCACTAGTGCTACTTCAATATTAACAAAGGATTACACTTTGATTTAGGTTGGCAAGTACGAAGCTTCTGGGAAATAGGGAAAGTTAGAGGGAGAGAGTGACTTGGAAAATGATAACTTTTTCCTTTGAAGAATATAGTATACCTGCTGAATGGACTGAAGAATAAGATTAACTCAGAATTTTGATGGAAAATAGAGGACTCTATTACAATCTAAAGTCATTAACTAAAGTTACAGAGCTTGAGTTAAATCAGCTACTCCTGATTTACTTATAATCTCATGGAATTCAAGCATTTTAGAATCTCAACCCCTTTCCACATACTAGGAAAGAGAATTTTAGCAATTGTTTCATTAATTCATGGTGAGCCCTGACAATGGTTTGATCTAACTTTTGAATTTTCTGGTTCAGTAATCATTTATGAATATCATTAAACATTAAATTTTATGCCAAAATGATAATGAATGATTAGAAAGATGTGTCTCTTCATGGTAAGATGTCACTAAAGTATTGGTACCCCTGTACACTACAAACTTGTCTATCCCCTTTACTCTTACATAGAAATTTTCTCAAAAAGCAGTTCATTCTCCTTGCCTCATGTTTAGGATCAGATCAAAAGTATGACTATTTAAGCCTAAAATAATTTCAGTGACAGATTGGAAAGAACATAAGAGTATTAATTAGGAGACTTGGTTATCTTGGACCAATATGTTCTTTGTTTTTTATACATGGCCTTAGTCTTCTGGAGGCATCTATTTTCTTTGAGAAGATGAAAGATAAATGAAATAAATGTAAGGAGGATATCCAATAGCCCTATTTTTTTTCATTATGTTACTTTTTTTTTAAATGACAGCAGCCTCTAATGTATCTCAAAGCCTTCTGATGTTACAGTGGTGGCGTCATTGATTTCCAATTTCAGGCAATCTATTTCTTGCTGCTAGAAGCTTGGGTCTATTCATTTATTATTATATATACTCAGGGGGGGATATAGTCCAGTGATCTAGAGCATGCCAGATGGTAAATATTTAAT
Organism: Macrotis lagotis; assembly: GCF_037893015.1. Lineage (NCBI taxonomy): Eukaryota > Metazoa > Chordata > Mammalia > Peramelemorphia > Peramelidae > Macrotis > Macrotis lagotis. The sequence goes on along the minus strand of NC_133663.1, from coordinate 129,943,983 downwards.
GTTTATTCCCATCACTGAAATTATTTTAGGTTTGGATATTGACAGTCGTATCACACATACAGATTGGTGTAATTTACAGAATATGACATCCTCTCCAACAGGCTAGAGGTTTTTTTTTTTTACTTTTTTTAAGTGTTCAGAGTTTTTTGTTTTTGTTTTTTTCCTGTGCTATGTTCCAGATGGTCATTGTTCAATCCAAATTTGAAATGTAATCTTATGGGATTTTTTTGGGGCGGGGAGGCACAAGAATTATATGACCACACCCTTGACCCTTCTATTGTCCCATTAATAGAACAAAATTGTGGTTTTTCTATAGTCCCTGGTGATGGTAGTTATTATACTATAAAGAGGCTAAGGACTGAGATGATTAGGAATATGATTGGTCCATGTCCAAGAAAATAAAGAAGGATAATGAACCTGGTTGCTTCTCTATTTCTTCCCAAAGTGTTCGTTGGTATAAGATGTAGTTAGAATTTAAGAACTGGTGTGGACTTATCTGGAAATTGGAATAAAATAGAGAAGTTAGAAAGGAAAAACACAATACTCAAAGTAAGTTATAATTACTGCCAAGAGATCAAGGTAGAAACAAACCTATGAAAATTTTCAATAAGAACAAAAGCAATCGAAGGTTCCAAATCTCCCTTCCCTTAGTCCCCTTTGATAGGGACCCCACTCTGAAGTGTGTTTGTGTGTGTGTGTGTTTAATAGATAGTGAGTGGGTAGATTTTAGGGTCCCCAGACCTAAAGACCCAGAAACTAAGCAAATTTTGGAAAGAAGAAATGCCTTTTTAGGCTTCAAACTGTCAACAAGCAGAGGCAGGAGGCAGTATATATTTATTACTTAGTATTATTATTGTCTTTGATTTTCAAAGATGATCTTGACATTAGGGAAGTAGTGCCATGACATGCACTCAAACTGGGTTTGAATGAGGGAGGCTCTGTGCTAAGTCACCAAGCTTCACTTTTTCCTTCAGAGCCATTTATGTTCAGTGGCCAGACATGAATCAGGACAACTGGAGATAGCCCTAGATGCAAGGCAAGCAAGTTTAAGTGACTTGTCCAAGTGACTTGTCACACAGTCAGTTAGTGTTTGAGGTCAAATTTGAACTCAGACTCTCCTGAATTCAGGGAAGGTACTCTACCTACTGTACCAACTGGTTGTGCATATTTAAACAGAGGCTAGATGGCCACTCATTAGGACTGCTGTAGAGAGGATTCTATATACCTCAAAAATAAGATGCTCCATCATCTGAACTTTTTAAACCTATCTTTTATCACTTATCTGTTTTTAGACTTCTTTTGGACTAAATTGTAAGCTCATCATGGGCAGGGGCTTATTATGAAACTCCTTGAATCTCTTACATCCAATTAAGTGTTTCAGGAAGCTAAGAATTTTGACTTTCTTGATGATGATGTAATTCTAGACAGAATCCTGGATAAATGTTCTTCATGTGGGCAGTCTTCCTTAGAAACTAATTATACATGTGCAGATCATTCTGATGCTATATATGAGAGACTCTTCTGTGCTTAACACTCATCCTCACTTGTTATTGCAATTTAGCTAATTGACTTTACAAAGTGGAATATATTTTAAGCAATTTAACACACCTGAAAAAAAGCATATAGTAAGAAAAAATGGAGAAAAGCCACAAATAGTTGCAAAAAAAAATTCAAAAGACTTTCTTTCAGAAGTGAATAAAAACTAAATTTAATGACCATTTGAATGAGTAGCAGCCTGAAGGAGCATGGTGCAGTGGATAGACCACTGGATTTGGTGTAAGGAAGACCTGAAATTTGAATCTTGCCCCTGAATCTTAGTGGTTATAAAAGCCTGAATAAAAAACTACTTAACTTCTGATTGGTTCAGTTTCCTCAACTGTAAATTGAATGGTTTGAACTTGAGCACCACTATGATCCCTTCAACTGTAAATCTGCTATCCTAAATATGATGAATCTGATATGTCTAATTCAAGATAATAGCATCATGCAAATATAGAAGATGATGGGTTGTCTTTTAGTTTGTAAAAAGTCACATAATTATTATTGGTATAAATAAGTCCTTCAATCCCATTTAAAGTAAATGCTGTCTTTATAATCTAAGAGTATTTCAAAGATATCTGATTTTCTTACACAGTCTATATAATTTGTAGATAAGCCACAAAGTTGTCTGAAATTCATAGAAGACAAGAAATTCATTCATTGTCTATAGTAAATATTAAAATCCAACCTCAGACATTCAAAAGCTATGCATCCCTAGACAAATGCCTTAAACTTTGCCTACCTCAGTTTCCTTATCTGTAAAATGAGATTAAAAATCACATCTACCTCACAAGGATGTTAAGAGGATAAAACAATATAATTTTTTAAATTTAAGGTGATGGGGTTAAGTGACTTGCCCAAGGTCACACAGGCAATTATTAAGTGTCTGAGGCTGGATTTGAGTCCTCCTGACTCCAGGGCCGGTGCTCTATTCACTGCACCACCTTGCTGCCCCCCCAAAAGAATATAATATTTGTAAAATTCTTTTATAGGCCATAAAATGTAATGATAGTTTATTATTATTATTATTATTATTATCATCATCATCATTGCTATTATTCTTATATACAAGACAGGAATCACACACAGATCTTCCTTACCTGAAGTCCAGCACCATAGTTACTATGAGACACTGTTTCTTATCTAAGAATGATATTATTCAATGAACAAATAATCTTGTGGCCAGTCCTTTTGACAGATGTTCCATTTATTTCTTCAGAAACACTCAATGGGTCATCTTTAATACCTTTACTTAATGGGAAGATTGCTTGATGGTTCAGGGCACAAATCCAAAGGCTAGCATCTAATCTTCAAATGTCTGATATGGCCCTGCACCAATGTTTATCAATCAGGAAAAAAAAACCCTTGAAAAGAGGGCCAATCAATTTATTCCCATTTCTTTGTTGATGAACTCTTTCTGATTCTTAAAGTGACTTTATTTTTATCTGCGATTTGCTAACAATTGAAATCATTCAAGGTCACTTAGTAGGATAAGGACTCCAAATATCTTTTATAGGCAAAAAGTGTCTTTTATGCTTTTATGTCTTTTTATGCTAATATCCTTCTTCAGTCCAAGATGCTTTCCTGGTCACTTTCCCTTAAAGGGGAAATTGTAATGAAAAACTTGATCCCTTCCACCAAATGCTAATTGTTCAAAATACCATAAAATAGTGAATAGTGAATAAATCCATTTGTCCAAGGAGACAGCAAGCAGAAATCACACTAGTGTCAAACTAGTGTTAGAATAACTTCTGTATTCTCAGAATACAGAATTCTGTATTCTTAGAATCTTGTGGGACAGAAATGGGATAGAGAGAGGCTGAATGTGACAGTTTGCTGATCACTAAATTCATTTAAATTTCTACCAGATTTTAATATTAATCAGACTCTGTAAAAGATGTAGGTACCTTTTGAGGAACATACCTATGACAAGTACATTTAAACTTAGTAGGTTCTCAATAAGAGCTCAATGAATGATGAGCTCATTCTCTCACCTATCCATTAAAATCAGGAAATGCTTCCAGTTAATGATTTTCATGATGGCTGTTTATGTGGGAAAAAACCAAAGTCTTTGGCTTCTCAGGGATCTTTAGTAAATGGAAGAGACAGTTTGTGTTCCAAGGAAAATTTGCTCTTAACTAATGCTGCAAAGAATTCTTGAGGAGAGCATTTTTATGGTGCTTTATGAAGCAAGACAACATTTATTGACAAATAACATAAGGGATATTTCTGTGAGAGTCAGCTTCTAATTATCTGGGCAACTACAGATACAGTTTATGGATTAGATAGTTATTTGCTTCTCCCCTTTGTTCTTTTGCCTACATTTTGGTCACTCTTGAGGATGGACAGGATAATGAAAAAGAAAGAAGAGGACAACTCCTGTATTGACTGATTAGAATGACTTTCAGTGTCTGTTTTCATTCTTTCTTCCTCAGGGAAAAAGTAAAATGTTAGTATTTACCTCTTCACTTTTCTGGCTCAGAAATAAGCAAAGGTAACCAATCTAATTCTATAAATAAGTATGTTCTCAATGTTTACAAATGTGTTACACAGAAATTTTAATAATTGACTTTTTAGTAAAGACATTTTCCCTATGTATTTCTTTACTGCAGAAAAAACTCAAAACCTGATTCATCCTTAAATTAAAAGGAAAGGATGCTTGGAGGTCTTTTGGTATTACCTTCAAAATGACATTTTATTGATCAGTTCATTCCCCTATCTGTCATGTCATTTATATTTGTATTAATCAAAGATGGCTGTTCCGTTTGGTGATTTTTTTCATTGTGATCCATGTATGTTGACTTTATCTAAAAATATTTATTTTGGAAAAATAATGGACTCACTTTTTACAATTCAGTAAATCAACAGTGCATAAAGCATTCCCACTAATGAGGCTAAATTATACAGGACCCTCAAAATATTGGGAATGGCCTTCAGTTTGTTCAACTTGTCAATGAAATATGAGAAGCTGGGGAATACTTGTACATAGTTTGTGAGATTTGCTCATTTGAAAACTGACAGGTTTTTTTCTCTAATCCTGAGATCTTGCCCACAGGTAGGGCTGAAGATTAAGTGACCCCTGAGGACTTTTCTATACAAAAGATTGTATGGTTTTTGTATGGTCCCAAGTTTTCCCTGGTCCTTTTCAGTAGGACCTATTCTGTTTCAGTGGCACTCTAGCTCCATCACTTATTTAAAGAGATAAAGTCGGTAGAATAAAAAAAGGGGGGTGGGGGTGGGAGATGCAGGTTATATTGATTTTCCTTACACTACCTTTTCCAGTATATTTTTATAATCTTCATCTAAAGACCCCAACAGCTGGTAGAATGTATGGTTATTTACTTAACTCAGAATGGATGATAGAGGAAGGCTGGTTCCATCTGGATAACAATTTATTAAACATACTTAACTGCATTAACCCCGTGTGCTATCTGTAAAAAGACTTTGTTCTCATGTTCTCTCTCTCTCTCTCTCTCTCTCTCTCCCTTCTTTCTGTCTTTCTATCTTTCTCTTATTCTTCATCAAACATCCATTAGGGGATGCTATTACAAAGTGAAGCAAGAGAAACAATTTCCCTAGATTTCTGTCAAGTTCATTAGCAGACTGAAATGATTAGGACTTGAAATCCAAACCTTTAGGTACATGACTTTGCCAAGGAAGATACTATATCAAATCAAGGTGTATTCTACACCCTGTGCTATGTAACACTTTTAATAAATGAACTAGAGAAAGGAAAAAATGTTTAATTATCTAGTGGAGATGACATTAGAAGGTGTAGGAACTGCCATGTAGGTTCCATGTATGTCTACATGGATTTTATAAGTTTATAAGAAGACATGAATAGATAGTTATCTCTGGAATCTCAGTTACTCCTCTCCAAGACACTGATTCTTGACTGGAGAAAGAACCACAATGCTGGTCATATTATTCTCTTCAGAGATGGGGTACCTGACCAACATTATATCTATGTGCTCCTCTCCCCCAATATTGCTACTCTAGGGAAATTATATCCTTCTTCAGTCCAAGATGCTTTCCTGGTCACTTTCCCTTAAAGGGAAAATTATAATGAAAAACTTGATCCCTTCCACCAAATGCTAGTTATTCAAAATACCATAACAAATAGTGAATAGTGAATAAATCCACTTGTCCAAGGAGACAGCAAGCAGAAATCAGAGGGGTCATTCAGATTAGAATATATTAGACAATATACAGAATCAAGGAGATTTGTTCTGGGAATGGAATATTACATATATGAGAGATAAGAGAGGAATATGAGAAAAATAGAAATATGAGAAAGAAGGAGAGGGAGAGGGAGAGAAACTGTATCTTTTAAAATTTGTTCTCTTTCTCTCTGATTTCTCCCCCCAAAAGGATTTGGAATTTCACATACCCTTTCTCACAGCATAAAGAAAGAGAATCCCTCTACTGACAATACTCACAAAGTTTTTGTCAGTTCCACAGACACTGAGAATTGAGCCATCATCTTCTTTACCAATGAGAAAAATTTTATGCAAATGTACTATACTTGAACCCCCAGATTTCATCACAAAGCTGGAAGAAATAGCTAAAGCTTTTGATGATAGAGTTAGAATCCCAAAAGGTCTTTATAGGTTTGTCAGACTGAAAATGGACTAGACTGAGCAATTTTAACTAGGAGAAATTTAAAATCTTTCACATGGATCAAAAAAATTAATCTTCACAAGTAAAAGATGAAAGAGACAATTCATTAAAACATAACTTGAACTTTTAAGGAAAACATCAAACTCTATCTTTCATAAATATCTGTGCCTTTGTCCTTGAAGACTGTATACAGGGAAAGTGGTCTCTCCTCACTTCTACATAGAATCCCATTTTTAAATCTATCTTGAATTTTACTACCCTGTAAATATTTGTATTTACTTGTGTTTGTATTACACACACACACACACACACACACACACACACACACACACACATGCATATAAGAAAAATTGTTTCTGTCACTAGAAAGCAAGCTCCTTCCAAGGGGGTATTGTTTCATTCTTTATACTTGTATCCTCAGGACCTATCATAATTCTTGGTATATGGTCACTTAATATATGCTTGTTGAAGTGTATTGAATATGAGCCATCATTTAGATTTGGCTGTCAAATTAATTCGGTCTCAGGTTGCTTTGAGCATCATAGTGTATGAGATGGAGGAACTGATAATCCCTCTCTACTCTGTTCAAATCATGTCTACAGTAGTATGTTCAGTTTGGTGTGTTAGAAAAATTAATAATAATGAAGGCAATTGCCAAGGTGAGGTTGACCAGTACTGGAGTAGGGCGGGGGTGGTGGGGGTAGTGTCTTTAGATCATGTCATATAAAGGTTGAGTTGAGCAACTATGAAAGTTTATATTGTAGAAGAAAAATCTTTCAGGAGACAGGATAGCAGTATTCAAGTCTTTAAGAGTTTCTCTTGGAAGAAACATTAGACTTTTGGGATAGAAATTGAAATTAGGCAACTTTAAATTTGCTGAAAGGAAAAATTTCCTAATAGTTACAACTTTTCTGAAGTGGATTGAGCTGCCTTGGGAGTTAATGAGTTTCCCTTTAATGGAGGTCTTCATGCAAAAGCTATATGACCTCTTCTTGGAGATACTGTAGAGAGGAATTTTGATCAGGCATTAATTGGGCTAGGCTGACCTCTGAGCTTCTTTCTAATTCTTAAATTCTCTGATTAATTTACATGAAGATACAGTAAGTATCCCATTCCTTGTCTATGTTTTTATAAAAATTCATACTTATAATAATACCCTAGTTAGGTCAATGGGACTACCTAGAATTCCTGTGTTGGATAATGCATGAATCAAGGTGGTTAATATTAAAGAAAATGAAAATAGTGATTTCTGAAGTTTTAAAGAGTTTATTCCTCAAAAGGAAATTAAAAGATTTGATTTTTATTGGATTCAAGCCTAAATTAGAATAATCAGTAGTTTAATATTTTGTTATCTCTTAGGAAATATTACTGAGATTATTATTATTATTACTGTTATTATTATTATTATTATTTCTTTAGCTACCACCAAATAAAACAATTTCTTCACTAAGATATTTGAGACTTTGCATAACTTTGGTTATAACAGGAATTCAGTTACATTGGCAGATGTAAAGAAGAAATATGAGGAAAGTAAATGCTTGTATCTATGTAGCGAGTCACTGATAATTATTTAGTCATACCTTCTGCCATGTGACTGAACTTTAAGGATTTTTTCTTTTATTTAAGTTTACATTTACATTGTACAGCTAGATGATGAAGTGGGTAGAGCATCTGCCCTCAAGTAAGGGGGTCCTGAGATCAAATCTGGCCTTGGGCAAGTTATGTACCCCTGAATGCTTCACATTCAGGGTCATCTGCAATGGTCCTAATTTATATCTGGCCCCTGGACCCAGATGGCTTTAGAGGAAAAATTGAGGCTGGTGTCTTTGCACAACAATCCTTCATTCAAATCAGCTTCACGTGCTTGTCATGGTATTACCTCCCTATTGTATTTGTCTTCTTCAGAAATGAAGGAGAAACATTATCATCATCTTTTTTTTTATTTTTTATTTTTTTCCCCTCCTCAACTTTTTTATTAACATAGACAGTTTTAAATTCATGTCATTCATGTATTTTTTCCTGTTCTTATTTAGTCTGTTTTCCTAAAAAATAATACAAAACACTTCACAAATATTTTAGGAAAATTAGCAAAAAGTTAAACAAGTTGAACAAGCCCACTCTTACAGTGTTTAGACAATGAGATTGCTTGTAAATTAGAATATCCTGCTCCCCCCTGCATCTTCAGACCGAAGATTAACCTTTCTCTTCCCTCGTTTTCTGACCTCCATCTACATTAAACAATCACACTGCTAGTCATGTAGGAAACAATCAAGGCAAACATCAAGTGGAATCCAGATACCACAAGTAATTTCATCATGAATATACAGGCTGGCAGTAGAACCTGGAGGTTCTGAATGCAAAGAGAAGTCTTGTCGGGGAGGAAGGAGCAATGGCAGATGTCTCAAGTGGCTGAAGGGTTGTAACTATCATCATCTTTTTTTTAAAAAATTGTTTATTTAATTTATATTATTACAATAATCTTATTAGGGTAATCATAAACCCCCCTCCCCCCCCAAAAGATGGGAAATCTCAAGAAGAGGGAGAGAGAAAAAAAGTGTACTTCAGTCTGTGTTCAGATTCCAATGACTCTGATTCTGTGATGAGTTACCTTCTCCATCAACCAGAGAAGCTGCTTCAATATTTTCCCCACAGTTGCTATCACTAGCTATATTTCCCTCCACTCTATTCCTCCCCACTTCCATCATCTATTTCATTCTCTTCTCCTTTTTTCCTGCTCCTGTTCAGAAGAGTGTGGTATCTGATTACCTTTTCCTGTGATCTCCCCTCTCTTCTATCACCTATTCCCCCCTTCCTTCCCCCTGTTTCCCCTTATCCCATCCCTTTCCTCTCATTTTCTCTAGGGTAAGATAGATTTCTATACCCTATTAAGCGTGTACGTTATTTCCTCCCTGAGCCATTTTTTTTTTTAGGTTTTTGCAAAGCAATGGGGTTAAGTGATTTGCCCAAGGCCACACAGCTAGGTAAATATTAAGTGTCTGAGGCCGGATTTGAACTCAGGTATTCCTGACTCCAGGGCCAGTGCTCTATCCACTGTGCCATCTAGCCACCCCTCTGAACCATTTCTGATGAGAACAAAGGCTAATTCATTCCTCCTTGCCTTCCCCCATTCCACTCCACTGTAAAAATTGTTATTTACTCTTATGTGAAATATCTTAGCCCCTTCTTCCTCTCCTTTCTCTTCCTCCCAGTACTTTCCTTTATCACCCATTGACTCCATCTTTTTTACTATATTATACCATTATATTGAGCTCCTTCTCAGGTGTTGTCTATATATGCTCCTTCTAACTGCTCATATGAGTTATCAGTATCTTCTTCCCATGCAGGAATACAAATAGTTCAGTATCATTAAGTTCCTCAGAGTTAGTCCTTCTCATCCACCCCCTCTATGGTTCACCTGAGTCTTGTACTTGGAGAGCAAACTTTCTGTTCGGCTCTGATTGTTTCAATAGGAAAGTCTGAAAGTCCCCTGTTTCATTGAATGCCCATCTTTTCCTCTAAAAGAGGATGCTCAGTTTCACTGGGTAGAAGATTCTTGGCTGTAAACCAAGATATTTTACTTTTCAGAATATCATATTCCAAGCCCTACTAGGTCTTAATGTAGACGTTGCCAGATTCTGTGTAATCCTGACTATAGAGTCATGGTAGTTGAATTTTTTGTTTCTGGCAGCTTTTAGCATTTTCTCTTTGTCTTGAGAGTTTTGGAATTTGGCTATAATATTCCTGCAAGTTTTTTTTTTTGGGGGGGGTGATATCTTTCAGGAGCTGATCAGTGAATTCCCTCAATTTCTATTTTATCCTTTGCTTCTAGGATCTCAGGATAATTTTGCTGTATTATTTCTTGAAAAATGAAGTCTAGGCTCTTTTCCTGGTCATGATTTTCAGGTAGCTCAATAATTTTTAAATTATCTTTCCTGGATCTGTTTTCAAGGTCAGTTATTTTTCTAATAATTTTTAAAAATTTTCCAAATTTTATATTTTCTTCTAATTTTTGTCTTTTTAGTATATTTTTATTTCTTCCCAAGTTCTTGCAAAGTCATCAACTTCCATTAGTTCCATTCTGCATTTGAAGGAGCTGTTTTCTTCAGAGAGTTTTTTAATCTTCTTTTCCAGCTGACCATTTCTGCTTTTTAATGCATTCTTTTCCTTATTTGCCTTTTGTGTTGCTTTTTCCATTTGGCCTAAACTGGTTTTTTAATATGTTATTTTTTTCAGTATTTCTTTTACCAAGTTGCTGACTTGGTTTTCATGATTTATCTGCATTGCTCTCATTTCTTCTCCCAATTTTTCCTATACCCCCCTTAATTGCTTTTCAAAGTCTTTTTTTTTTAGCTCATCCATAGCTTGAGACCATTTTCTATTTCTCTTGAAGATTTTGGATGCAGAAACTTCTATTTTGTTGTCTTCTGAGTATGTATTTTGATCCTCCATGGGATCAAAGTAATTTTCTATGGTCAGATTATTTTTCTGTTGTTTGCTCATTGCCCCAGCCTGTGACTGATTTACTGCACTTCCAAGGCTTTGGTTTTTTTTGGGGGGACATACCACGGGTACCTTAGTTGTTCCAAGCTCTTTTAAGAGGATCTGACTGCTCTCTTGCCTATGTTCAGGCCCTCTGTCTGCTCTAGAGATGTGAGGATGATCCCTGCTCAGCTATGATGGTGTTGTAGGGGCCTAGACTACAATCTGGATCTGAGTGTGGGCAAACAGCTGAGTCCTGCCCCAGGGAGAGCAGAGACACCTCTGCAGTCTCCCCTGATCCCATTAAAGTCTATAGGCTGGGAGCTCTGGATATGCTGGGTGGCTCTGCTGACTACTGCTGTAGGTTCTCACCATAGAATTGCTTGGAGGCCAGAGCCCTACTCCGCACACACTCTGGTGCAATAGAGTTCTCTCACCGCCCCTTCTAGTTGTCCCCGATGATTCCTGGGCCAAGAGGTCTGGAAACTGCCCCCTCTGCTACATACCCAGGTGCCCAACCTAGCTGTGCTGCGCTGCAGTTGCAAGTGCACTGTGGTTTTTTCCCCCAACTTCTTGTCCTGGTGGAACAGACCTGTCCTGGAGAACTTCTAAGTTGTCTTGGACTGGGAAATTGTATCACTTAGTCTTCCTGTGGGTTCTTCCTCTCTAAATTTTGACTAGTCATAATTGGATGGCTTTTGGAGTTTTTTGGAGAATGAATGAGTTTCCAGGAATTCCTCCCTTCATGCTGCCATCTTGGTTCCTATCATCACCATCTTCACATTTACATGCAAATTTGGTTTTTCTTCTATCACTGACTTGTTTTTTAATTCATCAGACTGCATTTATGACAAATCTTAAACATATGAGCTGTGTGTTTGGTTCTTAAAAGAAGGCTTCATAGTGGGAATACTATTTAAGTTGGTCTTTGGGAGAGCTTGGGAGAGCATTCAAGTCATGGGAAGAAATCTTAAACGAAGTTATGAAGGTATGAAGTGCAGGACTTTTTTAGGGGTAGCAAATAGTTCAGTTTCACTGATTATTATATTCATGGTCAGGGAGGGATAGGGGTAAGTGAAATGCTAGATTCATATTATGAGGAAATTTGAATACCAGACAAAGAAATTTGAACTTTCAGGGGCAGCTAAGTGGTGCAGTGAATAGAGTACTAGCCCTGGAGTCAGGAGGACCTGATTTCAAATTTGACCTCAGACACTTAATAATTACCTAGCTGCATGACTGTGAGCAAGTCTTTTATCCACATTACCTTGCAAAAAAGAAAAAAGAAAAGAAAAAAGAAATATGAACTTTATTTGTAGACACTGAGAAATAATTTAAGATTAATTGAATAATTGAAGATTAATTGAATAATTGAATAATAAAGAATAATTGAAGAGCTGGCATGATCATGTCTATTCAAAAGGGTATTTATTCACTCAATAAATATTTACTAAGTCCCAATTATGTACAGTGCATCATTATAGGTACTAGGGGTAGACACAAATAAGACACAATTTCTTCAAGGAGTTTCTAGTCTACTTTAGTATAAGATTTGATACAGATGAATATAATATTACTTACAATAAATACATGAAGAGTTAAAATGCCATAAAATCAAAGGAGAAATTGTTTCTTGATGGAGATATAGGGGGTAATGATGAGAGGTTGAAATTTGAAGACTTTGAAAATTGGATAGGTTGTTAAAAGGAATAGGGAAGAGGGTATTCTAGGCACAAATTGATAGTATGAGCAAAGTTCTGAGAGAGGACAGTGTGGGCTCTGGGTGAAGCATTGCAAATATTATGATTTACCCTCCTGCTTTGCTCCTCTTTTACTTATGTCCTTAAAGAATGGCTAGATTGAAGTTTTACTCAGATTTATTAAAAAAAAAAGACCAAACTTTACCTTAACAATTGCTTTTATTAAAAATTCTAGAATTGACCTTGTTATCTTTTCTCTTAGGGGGGAAAAACTCTTTAAAGAGCTATAGCAATGATACAATGCTCTAAATCTTAGCAGCAATGAGCAGAATATAAATGGAACAAGTACAATCCCCCATTCTGAGGCTAGCCAGATGCCAGGGCCAGCCTTCTCTTTTCCTTCTGGGCTTTTCACAAATAATTTATATTGTTCACTTAGATATTTATGAAAAAAAATAGCTTTAATACATTTCCATGTTATTTGGTTCTTTTCTGTGTTGAGTTGAATTGTGGATTAGACATTCTAAGCATTTTTCTTTACCCATAGTGTTGATGTTGGACCTATTCCAAGAAAAGATGTGCTAGCTGTTCTGGGGGAAAACTGGACAGTTTCCTTGTTTGAGATTTGAAGGGATTAACATTGAATTATCCACTCCTTGGGCATTCAGTCAAGGGATGAGAGAGTCTCTAAACAGAAACAGACTTTAGAGAATCTCTATCTAATGCACTATTTTTTTGTGGGGTGGGGGAAAGATTGGATTTGCTTCGAATTGTGACTTTGTTCTTTGTTCCTTGTGTAATTTTAGGCATTTCACAATCTCTCTGGGTCTCAGTTTTCTTATTTATGAAATGAATGAGTTGGTCTAAATAACTTCCAAGGTTTTTTCCAGTTTGCATTATGTGGTCCTTTGATCTATCAGAGGATACAGAGTGAAATATAGTATGAGTGGATAGCATGCCAGGCTTGGAATTAGGAAGACTCTTCTTCCTGAGTTCAAATCTGACCTCAGATGCTTTCTAGCTATGTGATCCTTGGTAATGTCACATAATCCTCTTTATTTTAGTTTCTTCATATATAAAATGATCTGGAGAAGGAAATGGCAAACTAACCCAATGGTGTTACAAGGAATTAGACAGGACCAAAATGATTGAATAACTCTGAGGAAGAAAAAATATTTTCTTTGTGCTTAGAAGAAGCAGAACAGTCCATTGTCTGGGGTTTGTTAGGCTAGAGGGAATGATGGTGACCACCATTTGTGTTACTGACTGTCTATATGAATTTGGCAAGGCAATCAGCTTCTCTGGGCATCAGTTTTTACACCTATAAAAGGAGGACTTCGGTTTAGAATGAAGTAGGGAAAATGTTAAGAGAAGTATGTTCTGTAATCTGTTCCCTCTGCACTGGTCATGTACCTTACATTAATCCTGATCCCTGCTCTCATCCCATTGTCCAAGATATAAGAAGAGGTCAATGGACTTTTAGTAAAGTACCTTGTCCCCTTTGGCAAGTACTCAGTAAATTCCTGACCCCAGGTAAAAGACAATTCCCCTATCAACAAAGCAATGAATTCCTGCCTTAGCCTGAAGGAATTGTCTTTGAGCTACAACCCCTCATTTACACATTCCAGATTACCTCAATCTTCTTAAAAGCTTGCTTACTCCTCAGTTGAGTTGCTTGTCTTCCTCTGTTCCCTATCCGTATACCCTTCTTCACCATTTATTTCCTAGTTGCTTGACCCTGATGCCCGGTTCTCCTTTGGAGGAAGTATAATTATCTGTGTAGCTACTCTCTCTCTCTCTCTCTCTCTCTCTCTCTCTCTCTCTCTCCTATACCTTTCTTTACTGCTCAACTTCTCATGATGATTTAGGGCTAGGTTGTTCTTTCCTTCATCTTCCTTCTCAGCTTAGAGATGAATGATTTCTTGCCTTCATTTTAGACTGCCTTTCCCTTAACTTGTACTAATCAAAGCAAACTCTACTGCCCCTATTACCTTTCCTTAATACTTATTCCCTGATAGCTCACCTTTCTTTGGAGGGCAGTTTACTTTGGGTAGTATGACTGCCCAGACTCTCTCATCCTCTTCTCCATGCTGTTGGTTCCATGTGATCCTAGCCCTGCAACCTGTCCTATGGCTGTTTCCTTTCCCTTTCCCCTTTATCCCTTTCTTAACTGTCTTTGCTGTTCTCCCCAGTTCCACTTATGTTGTCTCTTCTTTACTAAACTAACCATCTTCTTAAAATTCACTTTCTTTACCTTGTTAAAAACTGAACTTGTGAACTTTTTTTGTAGTAACCTGTGAGCTTTGCAGTAACCTGTGAATTAAAATTTAAGCCTTTTCTTACCCTTCTGAGTCAGAGAGTCTAGTGATTTCATCTATCCTCAAGCCCCCTCTCTGAAGCCCAATCTCCCAGCTTCAAGAGGACCTCCAAATTGTTTTCTTTGCTATGTAAAGGAGTCAGAAAACATCTTTATGTTCATTCCTGAAATCCTCACCTTTAGAGTCTTTTGGGGATATGCTTTCTTTAGAAAGTTGCACAAATGGGTTAACAGGGAGGAGTAATAATAATTAACATTTTATAATGGTTTGCAGTGTTTCATATATCATTGTATTTGAACCCTACAATTACATTGTGGAGTACTATAGATATTGTTATTATCTCTACATATGAGGTTCAGAGAAGTCCTCCCCATGATCCTATAACTAGAAAATGTCAGAGGTGAGATTCAAACCCAGCTCTTCCTGGTTAGTAGTTTAAAACTCTGTCCTTTTACATTATTCTATTTGGTGTTACTTTGAACATGGTTCAAAGCTGTATACAGTGGTAACCCATTAGCAACCAGTTGACTAATTCTTTGGTGTCAGAGAAAGCTGAATCTTAAGGAAATGGGAGCTTGCTATTGGGCTACCAGGACCTCTGTTATTATTAAGCTGTCGGGACCTGGGTTGTACTGTGGCCAAAAGCCTCCACTGGCTTTCCCCACTCTCAGGTTTCCTGGGCTTCACTTCCCCTTTCCCCCAAAGAGATAGACCCTCACAGAAGATCCTCCACAATGTCTGCAGTTGAAAACTTCTTTGAATCTTCTCTTTTTATTGGTGGGATCTGTAGTGTGAATGTCAGAGTAGAGGCTTCATTTATCTTTGGTAAGGAAAGTCTCCAGGAGTGGAAATCCTCCATTCCTTTTTCTATAGGATTACAACTGTTGTTAAAAAGTTCATACCCATTAAGAAGGTGAATGAAATCTTAGAAAACTTAGATATGATAGACCTCTGAAGACAACTTAATGGGGATAGAAAAGAAAATACCTTTTTCTTGGCAGTACATGGCACCTTCACCAAAGCTGACCATGTACTAAGGCTCAAAAATCTTTTAATCAAATACAGAAAGATTAAATATACACTTCTCAGACCATGATGCAATAAAAATTACATGTGATAAAGGGTCAGGGAAAGATAAATTAAGAACTAATTGGAAATTAAACAATTTTATTTTAAATAATGGGTGGATCAAACAGCAAATAATAGAAAAAATCAATAATTATATCCAAGAAAATGATAATAATGAGACATCATACCAAAATTTATGGATGCAGCCAAAGCGGTTATGAGGAGAAACTTTATATCTCTTTATGCCTATATGAATAAAACAGAGAAAGAGGAGGTCAATGAATTGGATATGAAACTAAAAAAGCTAGAAAAAGAGCAAATTAAACAAACCCAATTAAACTCCAAATTAGAAATTCTGAAAATCAAGGGAGAGATTAATAAAATGGAAAGCAAGACATCCATTGATCTCATAAATAAAACTAAGAGTTGGTTTTATGAAAAAGCCGATAAAATAGACAATCCTCTGGTTAATCTGATAAAAAAAAAAAAGAAAGAAGATAACCTAATTACTAGAATCAAAAATGAAAAGGATGAACTAACCACCAATGAGGAGAAAATTAAAGAGATTATTTGTAGCTACTTTGCCAATAAATTGGACAACTTGAGTGAAAATGGATAAATATTTACAAAAATACAAACCGTGCAGATTAACAGAAGAGGAAATAAGTCACTTACACAACCCCATTTCAGAAAAAGAAATTGAAGTAACCATCATTAAACTCCCTAAGAAAAAGTTCCCAGGTCCAGATAGATTTACAAGTGAATTCTACCAAACATTTAAAGGACAATTAATTCCTACTCCACATAAACTATTTTTAAAAAAAAAATAGGAGAGGAAGGAGTTCTGCCAAACTCCTTTTATGATACCAACATGATACTGATACTCACACCAGGAAGAACCAAAACAGACAAAGAAATTTATAGACCAATCTCCCTAATGAATATCAATGCAAAAATATTAAATAAAATTTTAGCAATGAGACCACAGCAAGTTAATACCAGGATAATATACCGATCAGGTTGGATTTATACCAGGCAGGGATGGTTCATCATTAGGAAAACACTCAACATAATCAAATATATCAGAAAAACCAATAGAAATCATGATTATCTCAATAAATGCTGGAAAAAACCTTTGATAAAGTACATCCATTCTTATTAAAAACACTAGAAAGTTTAGGAATAAATGTTTTCTTTAAAATATTTAATAGTTGTTTGTATAAAAACCATCAACAAATATTATATTTAATGGGAATAAACTCAGAGCATTTCCAATAAGTTCAGGAGTGAAACAAGGATGCCCATTATCACCATTACTATTCAATATAGTATTGGAAATGCTAGCAGTAGCAGTAAGAGAAGAAAAGGACATTGAAGGAATCAGAACTGGCAATGAGGAAGCAAAACTTTCACTTTTTGCAGATGATATGAGGGTATACACCTAGAGAACCCAAGACAATCATCTAAAAACTCTTTGAAACAATTACAAACTCAGCAAAATAGGAGGATATAAAATAAACCCACATAAACCATCAGCATTTCTATGTTTGAACAACAAAGCCCAAGAACAAGAGATAGAGAAATTCAATTTAAAATAACTTTGGACAATACAAACCCAGAAATTGAATGAACACAATTATAAAGCTCTCCTCACCCAAATAAAGTCAGCTCTAAATAATTGGAAAAATGTCAAATGCTCATGGTTAGGTCAAGCTAATATAATAAAAATGACAATTCTACCCAAATTAAATTAGTTATTCAATGCCATCAATGCCATTCTGAGCTAGAAAAAATTACAAAATTCATCTCAGCAACAAAAGGGCAAAAATAGTAAGGGAACTGATGAAAAAAAATGTAAAGGAAGCTCTACTAGATCTAAAACTGTACTATAAAGCAGCAGTCAGCAAAACTGCCTGGTAAAATGGGTCAGTGGATCAGGATAGGTTCAAAAGAAACTTCAGTAAATGGCTGCAACAATCTATTATTTGACAAACCCAAAGACATCAACCTCTGGGATAAGAACTCACTATTTGACGGAAATTGTTGGGAAACTAGAAAAGAGTGTGGCAAAAATGAGGCTTAGATCCACATCTCCCACCCTATACTAAAATAAGGTCAAAATGGGTATGGGATTTAGACATAAAGAGTGATATCATAGATAAGTTAACCGACCAAAAAATACTCTATCTGATCTATGGAAAAGGGATAAATTTATGACCAAACAAGAATTAGAGCACATTATAAACTGTAAAATGAATGATTTTGACTATATTAAATTAATTTTTTTTCCCACTAATAAAATCAATGTTGCCAAAATTAGAAGACAAGCAGAAAACTGGGAAACAATCTTTACAACTAGGAGTTCTGATAAAGGTCTCATTTCTAAAATATATAGAAAATTGCATCAAATTTATAAGGTCACAAATCATTCCCCAAATTGATAAATGGTCAAAGGATATGAACAGTTTTCAAATGAAGAAATTAAAGCAATATATAATCATATGAAAAAATGTTCCAAATCACTATTGATTAGAGAAATGCAAATTAAAAGAACAATGAGGTATCAGATTAGCCCAGATGAGAAAAAGGAAAGATGATCAATGTTGGAGAGGTTGTGGGAGGATTGGGACATTAACATTGCTGGTGGAGTTGTGGATGGATTCAACCTTGCTGGAAAGCAATATGGAACTATGCCTAAAGAGCAATAAAACTTTGACCCAGCAATTCTAATTCTAGGACTATATCCAGAAGAAATTGGAAAAAATGGGAAAAGTCCTACTTGTTCCAAAATATTCATAGTAGCTCTTTTTGTAATGGCAGAGAATTGGAAATTGAGGGGATGCTCATCAATTGGGGAATGGATAAACAAGTTATGGTACATGAATACTATGGAATATTATTCTTCTATAAGAAACCATAAATGGTTGGACTCTAGAGAAGCATAGAATGACTAACAGGATCTGATGCTGAGTGAAGGGAGTAGAGTCAAGAGAACATCATCCACATTATAAGATGAACAACCTTAATGGAAGCAACTCCTCTTGTCAATCCAGAGAGATAGGACTACTGTATTAGTCTGATAATGGTCTATATTATCCCCCACCAGAGGAAGAAAAATAAAACAAAACAAAACACATAGAAAAAAACACCCCTACTGAATCTGATGAATACTTTATAAAAATTATCACTTATGCATCTCTTTCCCCTTAATCCTAATTCCTCATGGCCAAAATTAGTAATTTGTAAATATATTTAACAAAATATGTATGTAAAATGCTAACCTGACTGTTTCCCAATGAGAAGAGGGAGGTAGAAAGGAAGGGTGGAAGGAAATTTTATAACTTGGAAATATGCATGTATAAGTGGATGAAAATAAAAAAGAAAGAAAGAAACAAAGAAAGAAACAAAGAAAGAAAGAAGGAAGGGATGGAGTTGGTGACAGGATAGTGATTCTAGGTTCTTACTCAAGGAACCTCAGGTCAGACTCCAGTCACAGGATTCCTCAAACCAAAGGAAAGAAGGTATTCCTTGAGATCAGGGCCTTTCCCTTTTCCTTTCCCTTTTTCCCCTTTCCCTTTCCCTTTCCCTTTCCCCCTTTTCCCTTCCAAGCCCTTTTCCTTCCCCCTTACCCTTTCCCTTTATTTTTTCCCTTTCCCCTTTCTCCCTTTTCCCCTTTCCCTTTTCCCTTTCCCCTTTCTTTGTTTCCAATATTATCTTATTAATAATAACTTTCTAAATACTTTTTTAATTTGGCTTACATTAGTGGGATTGTCCCTGGCCCCAGATGTTCTTTTTTTTTGGGGAAATTCCAACAGTTTTATTGCTCCTTCTGGCAGAGGTCCCCTCCTCTGATCCTCCAATTTGTGCTTGGTGCTCCCTGGGTTATAGGCCAGGAAACTGCCCCCACTGCCATGAGACCCCATGGTTCAGAACCTTCTCACTCTTTTCCAGGTTACCTTGGTCTGGAGAATTGCCTCACTGGATCTTTCTGTGGGTTCTGTCTCTCGAAAATTTAGTTAGAGACATAATTTAAGATTTTTGAAATATTATGGAGAGAGCATCTAGGAGAGGCTCTTCTCCTATCACCATCTTGGTTCTGCCCCCCCCCCCCCCAAGATGTTCTTGTTAAAGGCTATTGAAATCCAGGGTGATGGTCTACCTTTGTAACTTCATCTGCCAAAGGAGGCTGAGGTTGGTGCATCTCTTGAGTTCTTGAAGTGGTGTAGAGCTATATTGATTGAGTGTCTGTCCTACGTTTGGTATCCTGGGTGAGTCTCCAGGGGTTGGGAGGAGGGAAGGGAACCAAGTTCACTTAGGAGAGGTGAATCAAGTTGGAAATCAGAGAATGTCTGGGTCCCCTAGTACTGATCAAAAGTAAGATTGAATTGGGGAATATCCCTTGTACTTCTAGCCTGAGTAAGTTAATCATTGAAAAGTCTTCAAAATGACTTCTATGTGAGACAGTGATGTCAAATTTAACAGAACTGATGACTACTAAGCCATACATAAGGATCCATGTGAGCTGCATACAGACTTAGAAAACCACATATTAACATTATTGTATTTTTATTTGTTTTGTTAAATATTTTCCAATATTCAACCTATTCTTTTTTCCCAACTGACAGCACCTTTCCTCTTGCCATCTGTGGTTGTGGTTTGTAGTCTATGCGCTAAGTAGAAAAATTCCTAAATGTAGTTCTGCTAAAGATTGTGTTTAGGCTGGGTGAGAAATACTGAAAGCCTGTGTGGCAATATCCTAATTTAAAGTAGGCTTACCAACGATAAAATTAGTTTTTGAATGATTTTTGCCTCTCTTGTTTTTGTGCTATTTTAAAAATGGTAAATGGAAGGATTGGAGCCAGTCTTCAATAAGCTAATGGCTAGAGAAAAATTTGTGATCAGTGTAAAGGGAGGTTTTTCCTTCCCTTTTTCAGTTTCAGAAAAACCTATGCCTGAACCCAAAAGAGACAGTTTGAGTGCCAGAAGGAGAGAGAGAGAGAGAGAGAGAGAGAGAGAGAGAGAGAGAGAGAGAGAGTGTTTTTAGGTCTTGAAAATAGAGTTGGGATAAGAACATTAACTATAACAAATGAGGAGGAATTTTAGAGAAGAATGACTGGAATAGCCCCTAAAAGTGATTTTTTAAAATTCTCAGTTACTTTTCTATAACAGCTCTGCCTGGCTCTTTGAGAGAAGTTTCTCTTCTAGCCTTGTCTCAGATTGTCATTTTGGGTTGTTAGTCAAAATAATTAATTGGTGACATACATTGTAATATGATAATAATGATCAGCTAGTTTAGGGGCTCTTAACCTTGAATCCATGAAGGTGCTGTAAAAATATTTTATAATTGTTTTTAGATTTCTTTATAATTCTACACTGTAGTTTTTACATTTAAAAATATATTCATATATATAATATATATATATATATATATATATATATATATATATATATATAAATATTCTGAGGAGTCAATAATCTTCCTCAGTCTGCCAACTGGGTATGTGACACACAAGAAAGGCAAAGACCCCCTAAACTGATATAAACTCTAGATTTCACAGATGAGAAAATTGAAGCATGGAGACATTAAAACTTGCTCAAGACCAGACACATTATAAGTTATAGGTGTGTAGGATTAAAATCCACATATTTTGCCTCTAAAAGCTTCCCTCTATCTTCCCACACTGACTTAGGTTATTGTTTAAAAGGAATTATATGAAGATAGGTGGTGGGCAGGTAAATACTAATCAGATCTAAAAGAGAGGCAGAATGATACAGTGGAAAGAACTCTGACTCTGGAGTTATTGTTCAGTTTTTTTCAGTTGTTTCTGACTTCTCACAGCCCTATTTGTTTGTTTGTTTGTTTGTTTTTGGCAAATATACTGGAGTAGTTTGCCATTTCCTTCTTCAGTTCATTTTACAGAGAAAGAAATTGAGGCAAATTGGGTTAGTCACTTGCCTAGGATCTCACAGCTAGTAAAAGTCTGAGGCCTGAGTTGAACTCAGGAAAGTGAGTCTTCTTGACTTTGATGCTGAGAAATGTAGCTGCCTAACAGTTCAGGAAGAACATAAAAGAATTCATGTAAAAGATTGAATGATGCAGAGGAAATTTTAAAGACAAAAAGGTTTATTTCAGTATTACAGTAGCTAGCAGAAGCTAATGGAAAGGAAGAGTAAAGGCAACTGGAAGCCACAGATGTCCTAAGGGAATTAGCAGTGTCAGCAAATTCAAGGACCTATGAAAGAATGAGCAGTAAAGAAAGGTATAGGTCTATAGCAGCATGAGAGGTTTCCTAGAGATCACAATCCCCAAGAATGGGCAAGCTTTGCTGGAAGATAAGCAAGCAACTCAAGTGAATAGAGGGTAAGCTTTTAAGTGATATGTAGGGAAACTTAAATATGGGAAAACTAAGGAAAACAGGAAAAATATAGTTGTAGATGGGAGGGTGGATTGCTCAGAGAGTAGAGATGAGAAAATGAGGGATATATTGATGAGGGGCAGTAGCTTAAATAATCCTTTCAGATTAGGGCAGGGATCTATTGTTTTGTTAATCAGGCTTGTCTTTGCCAGGGAGGGGCAAGGCACTTTATTAAAAGTTCATTGATCTCATCTCAATAACTTAATAATGGAATGGGGATAGTAGAGTATATTCAGCAATATTAAATGCAAAATACATGGTCAGTGTTATTATAAAACATTTTTTGTCCATAATTTCCTCTACTTCAACTTGGGTTTTAATTCTGTTTCTGACATTTACTCCCTGAGCAAATCACTTAACCTTTATGAAGTTTCAGTTTCTTTGTCTAAAGAAGGACATTAGATGATTTCTGTGATGCCTTCCCACATGACTTTGTGAGTCTTATCATTAAATATATGGCTAAGACTGATTAGTAGGAACAATGAATTCCTTGAAGTAGTTGCATGAATTTTAATTCATACTATTTGATGTTATAATTATGTAATGCCACTGGTTCCAGTCTAATAGAAATATATGCTTCAGATTTAAAAAATGAAACATAACAGGCTTTGTTATCAACATTAGTAGAAAACTGCTTATATTCTGCTTTTATGCCTGCTATAATTAAAGTAGTGAAAATTGTATAGTCTGGAAATGTTTCTGTGTTTTGAATTTAGGTTCAAAAAATACCAGACTGCCTTTGGCAGTGCACATTTTATATCAAGGAATAATACTGTAAGGAAGGATTGCTTGATAGGGTAAGTACAGGATAGCATTTTGATGAATAATGAAAGGTATAAATCAGTTCCTAGAATGGGAGCTTCTGAAGAATTGCTTAAGGATCTCAATTCATCATTTATATCATTAAAAAAAAGCTTACTCTCTCAAGGAAATCCCATTTCTTACTCACCTAAAAAGGAAGATGAACAAAGTCTGAGGAACAATTGAAAACTAGCATTTTCTGGAAATTTCATAGGTACTCAGCTCTCAATGGAGTCTTCTGAGTAGATGTTTAAAAACTGCTGAGAGAGCCATTAATGGTCCTTTAGCAATCCTGTAGGAATGGAGAGGTAATTCCTGAACAAATAAATAAGGAAGGAAAGATGATAGAAAGTTATTTATAAATCACATCCAAAGACCAGCAAAAAATTTGTCCTCCTGGAGCAATATATAGACCATAACATCATATACAGAATTCAATGCCAAAGACAGTTGTGGTCAGTATTAAGTAGGAATGAAAGAGACAACTTGAAAATAATAATGTACTTTTCCACATCATTTGTACAGAAAACTGTTTATAATGGAATAGGTCTACCACCAGTGGAGTGAAATTACTGTGTAGGGAAACAGAGTAGCAATTATATTCTTGACTTCAGACATTTAAAATTGTTTTCTTGTATGATCTACTGTAGAATTTTATTCTGGAGTTTTTCTATTATCTTTTATTTGTATTTTTATGAAGTTAGACAAGAGATATGAATATATGAAATACCTTCATATTTATCGCATCATCATGTTCTATGAAAAATAATTAAAAAATATGTGAGTAAAGTAGTATAGAATAGGAAGGTGGAATGGAAATCATTGTGTTGTTTGTCCTTGGTTCTCTGATGGTACCATGATATGAGGGTGTTACCAATGACATGCAAATGAATTGAATTTAAGTGAGGGAGGGCTGTGCAAAGTCACCAGCCTCACTTTCTCCTCCAAAGCCTTCTGGATCCAAAGGCTAGATGTGGATCAGGATGACTGGAGATGACCCAGAATGCAATAGAAGATCTTGATCTTTTTAGTCTTTGGCAGGTCTCATTTAGACAGAGACAAAGTTCATTCATTGATTAAGGCATGTAAGAAAGAAATGAAGCAAAGAATAGCCTTTTATCAATCAAAAAAAAATCAGCCTGGAGGGGAAGAATCTCCAGGTTATTTGCTATTTACATTCACTCTGAGGCAGTTCAACTTGGGTTGGCCTGGAACCTATTGTTGGCCAATCAGTGAGAACCAGAGTGATTAGGGGCTGGTAAATCCCAACATATTTCAGTCAGTTTTTGTGATCAATATTTACATTTCTTTGAGCAGAACACCCTCAGGTAAAGGTGTACTACATTAGTATGAACTGAAGGAAAAGGAAAGAAGGAGGAAATGAAAAAAGAAAGGAAAGAAGAAAAGGAGGAAGGGAGAAAGGGAGGAAGGAAGAAAGAAAGGAAGCTAGCTGTGTTGCCCAATTGACCTGCAGCAGAGCAACTCTGACTATTAACATAGGTTGTTGAATGTACTTCATTATTATTAAAGAATGGAAGCTATATTGCTGTGGAATACCAGTGAGATTTATTTTTTAAAAAGACCCAAGAAATATTCTGACATTCATTATACTTATTGTAAAGCCATTATAAGCTTTGGGGAATCCTAATTTCAACTATCACTCATACTGATGAGTCAGGTCCCTCATATCAAGGCTATATCTTTCCCTTAAAGTGTAAAGATATCTCTGAAGGATTGGGGGATCATTTTTGGTAATGATATAAACCTTCTGTTCCATTCTGGTATATTCTTCCCAATGTTAACTTCCATTTAAATGCCAGTTTCTTTTATCAATCAGTTTTCCCAAAGAGATATTTTGCTATAAAGATAGTAGCAAGAGCAGAAGTTACCAAGCATTTTCCCCAACACTTGGACTAATACTATGTCCTATACCCCTTCAATCTCTTGGGAGAGTCGGATTAAATAAAAATAGCATTTTCCTTACTAAATTCACTTCCCAGTTTTCTGTAGCTAATGGATGCATCATTGTAGCTTTCTCTTGGCTGCCTTTGAGTCAACAGGTGGCTTAAGACTTTATTCCTTACCATGTGGTTTCCAGCAAATCTTGGCATGGACTCTGGTTTCCTTCCTTCTGGCACTTGATATTCTCATCTTTCAAAACCCATGGGTCATAATCAGCTTTAATACTCTTTCATGCAAAGAAGGAACGAACAGACAAAGAGACAAAACTGTATTCATGCATGGGTCATATGTCAGCTTCTAGTAGGAGGGGTTCAGAGCCTCTCCTAATACAGAGCTGGCAGTAATTATCTTTCTAATAATGCAGTCAAATTGTAGAGGGGAAGAGGGTCACTTTTGACAGTTACTGCCTTTAAAAAAACATTCAATGTACCACAGTTATACTTCAGTATCCAATCAAAACTGCATGTCTTCATCATGTGGCTGGTAGACTAGATCTGGTTATATAAAGTTGGATTGTGTTCTGGAAGTATTGTGGGCATTGCATGAGGTCATGTACTGGCTAGAATCCTATTAGACTTGTAAAGATGCTTATACTGTATCCCCAACTTAAAATACCTTTTGTTCATCTATTGAAAACTTCTGCCAAGTAAATGACTTAGATACCTTTTTTATTCAATTTTTAATTTAATACATTTGCTCTTCACTAGTGAACCAAGATATCCTAGAGTTTTTTTCTTAATTCAAAGCACAGCTGCTAGTGCTGGTTTTCCTTAAGAATGATTTTATTCTTCAAAATCTTAAGAAACTTAGGAGGGAAACTTAGTTGAAACCCAATTCTCACAAATATGAAGGGAACTGATTCTTGGAGAAAATAAATGCTGGGGGTGTGGTCAATCCAAATTAGAAATTGTGTTAGAGGAGAGGAAAACCAACTACTGTCTGACAAGAATCCTTGTTTTTGAGACAAAAGAATTCAGTAGACTCAGAAAAGCACCAGAAGGAGATTGTGTGTGCCTACATTTCCATAGAATTAGTCAGCCAAGAAGGAAAGAAAATTGCATTTGGAATCAGAGGATCTGCATTTGATTCTCAACTCTGCTACTCTGGACTTATCTGACCTTGGACATTCCACTTCTGATTTTTGGACCTCAGGTTCTTCATCTGTAAAATTAGGAGGGGGGAGGTTGGATTAGGTGACACCTTTCACCCTCCTCCTCTATCTAATCTACGGCTATGATCAGTTGATAAGGATGGGAAGCTTTCAAGAATAAAATTATGATAAAAAGAAACAACTCTGACAGTGAAGAAAATGAGAAATCTTAAAAGTCAAATGTGAATGCAAAGAAAACTCATCAATCATTTTAGATTTTAAATAGATAAGTTCAGGTAATGTACTTGAATGGCAAAGATGTATGGTAAGAATCAGAAGCACTGAATATCTGAATAAACTGAGACTAGCAAGTGATACTAAATAATAAAAATATTTTTTTGATTGTTTTTAAGTTGTATAGGGAGGAAAAAAGGTAAGATCCAAGAAGGGACAGAATAAATGCCCATAGGCTCATGATAAAGGAAAATGCAAAAAAAGATTGTGCTGTTAAGATTTTTATTCTGCTTCTATATCTCTCCCAAGGACAATTTACTATTTGAACTATAACCTAGTAGAATGAATAAAATGGAGTTTATATCTAGGAAAAGTAGGGAGAAAGTAAGAAAACTTGATTAGTTTGTTATCAGACCCATGTATACAGTATCCTAAGAAGTGGAGATAACTGGCAATTGTGTTTGCTAAGCTATTTATTGTCTATGGTCTTTAAAAGTAAGAGAGGAAGAAAAAAAAAACCAGTGCTACAGGATTAGAAAAGGACAAATATTGTCCCAGTTTTACAAAGGGAAGAGAGTGTGGTCTGTAAGCCAATAAACTTGATTTTGGTTCCTAGCAAAACCCTACAAGGTATTATTAAAAGGTTCATTAAAGAACAAATAGAAAAGGAAGTGGTGATCACAAAGATCCAGCTTTCTTTCATCAGGAACAGTTCACACCTGATAATCCTTATTTTCTTTTTTGCTATAGCTATTAGATTTATAGATTAAGAGGGTCTTGTGCTATAAAGATTTTAGCAAAACATTTGCACTCCTACTATTGGAATGGGGCCATCCCAATCTTATCCAGAATTCCTTGCTGTCTTTGTGTTAGTATTGAGAAATACTTTGGTTAATTAAATTATCCAACTATGGCTCAAGCCCCCATTCTTGTGCATACTCTACTTATAAAGAAGGATAGAAATAGCTCTTATGGAGCATGTTCTCTGTAACAGATCCTGTGCTAAGTTCTTTACAAATAATATCTTATTTGATCATTAAAACAACCCTGGAAGGTATCCCCATTTTAAAATTGAGGAATCTGAGGCAGACAGGATCAGTTTACTACTTTTGAACCTAGCTCTAGACTCTAGGTTTAGACTTCATCCACTATACCATCTAGCTGTCTCATGAGTCAGACAGAAATGTTAAATCACAGAATATTTAATAGAGGCAGTACTGGATAGAAATACTGACTAGATATGTGATTATGACATGAGTAAATAAAATGACAGCCACTAGACTAGCCTATTTGGGACATGGCATTTCTGAAGGCAAATGGTATGAGATAAATCAGGAAAAGTTGGTAGGAAATAGATTTTGAAGGCCCTTAAAAATCAGAGTGAATAATATGCACTTTATCCCAGAAGTAATGAGATACTTGAGGTTTTTTAGTTGGGGAATGGTTAATTCTGCACTTTAAGTTATTTTGACAGTTATATGGAGGATATATTGGAAAGGGGAAAGACTGGAAATAGGAATATCAATTAGGAGAGTATTATAATATTAATGATGAGAAATGATGAAGGCCTAAATTAAGGAAGTGGCTGTGTGAGTGATGACTTTTGGTAATATATGTGAGGGATGCTTCAGAGGTAGAACTGGCCAGGTAAAAGTCAAGGTTGATTCTGGTGTCTAAACCTGAGTGACTGGAAGGAAAATTTTGGAGGAGGAAGGAGTGGGTGGACATGTTCAGTCTTCATATACCTTATCTACAGGAGGAGTTATCCAATAGATAGAGGAAGATGTTTGGACATTGAGGAGAGTGATAATGTGAAAGACTGATTTTTTGTTGTTAAAAATGATAATTGTATCTATTGAAGCTGATGAGTTCATCAATGAAGAATTTAGGGAAAGAAAAGAAAGTCAAAGTTAAAGCTTTGGGAGCATACCCTTTTAGGGCATGGGCGACAGATGGTAATCTAGCAAAGAAAACTGACAAAACAATCTTTCCGATATCAGGACACTCAACTAAGAACATGTTGGGAAAATCTATAGAGGAGAGTGTCTTTAAATAGAGGGTGTTTTACAAGGATAATGAAGATATGGCAAGAGGGACAAGGATTGAGAAAAGCTTAAGAGATTAGTGTTAGCCTCAGAGAGAGTGCTGTTTCAGTAGCATGCTGAGATCTAAGCTAGATTGTGAGGAATTTACACGTATGTGGGCAGTGAGGAAATGAAGACAATAAATAAAGATGATTCTTTGTAGAAATTTAATAATGAAAGGGGAACAGATATAAAGAGATTTTGAGGGATGACTGAATGTTGAGAGTAGAGGAAACTCTACTCCAATTGTCACAAAGTTAAAGAATCTTAGAACTAAGAGATCTTGAGCACATTCAACCCAACTATTTTTGTAGATAAAGAAATTTGGGCAATGATATAATATCATGGTGATAATGGTGTAGACTTCATTATATAGTAGTGAAAACCTTCTAGTGGAAATTGGTCTTTCCATTAAAAAAGTGATATAAATGATGTAGTTGAAAGCATATTATCTGTCTGATACATTAATGGTATGATACACTATTCTGGAGTGGTCTGTGAATATAACCTCTATTCATAACTTTATTTATTTTCTTATTAAAATAATTTTAGACCTTATTGTTATTTTATGATAAGAAATACCCCATTCCATAGCCATAGTCCTTCACCTCTCTAATACAAGGCAGGGATTGTGTTTCATTGTCATTTCTCTTATTTTGAGACAGATCATTCATCAGCATTTAAGTGCCATTTTCATTTATGATTTGGTCATTACTGTATACATTATTTTAGCACCCACCCACTTTGCATAAGGTCATAGAACTCTTCCTATATTTCCCTCTCTTCCTTGTATTAGTCATATCTTAAGCACAATAATGTTCCGTTACATTCATATGCCATAATTTGTTTAGTTATTCCCCAAATGATTGGCACCTAGAATACTTTCAGTTTTTTATTATCAAAAAAAGCTTGCTACAATATTTGAACACATCATGGTTTCTGTGGAAAACACTTTTCTAGACTCTGAAGAACCAGTTTGTAAACTGAATATGACTATTGGATATGTTGGGTACCACCTATATCATATTTTGTACTAAAAAGAAAAATTTTAGGATAAGCAGGCTAAAATCAGTTTAGAATTTAATTTTGTCTGAGAAGATTCCAATGTCATATTTATCTTTTTCCATTATTAATACTTACACAATAAATGCACCAAGTAAAGTGTGAATAAATAGTGAAGCAGGCTTAAATCAAATGCCATTTTCTCAGGATATCTTAGTGGATGTCTTTTTTAGGAAATGGTACTTATTTTTCAAGTAGCTTGAAGTGAAGGGATTAGGAAGATACCTTAACTGTTATATGAGTAAAAGGATCCAAACTTTATTTATTTATTATTAAAATTATATAACTAGTCTTTGCCCAAAGCTGTTTGCTGGTATGAGGAATGGATAGTGGAACTGGATTTTAGTCTTGAATGAATAGAAAAGAGTAAGGTTTTCTTGAAACAGATGGATTTCACTTAGTGCAAATAACAGCTTCTAAGTGGTTGCATTTTTCAAATTGTTTCTATTTGAAGTTATAATGATATATAAAATATGGTCACTGCTTCCAGTCTAATAGAAATATACATTTCAAATTCTAATAATCTGATAATTTCTTATGATTCATTATTATTAATAATTAGGATCTACCTGTAAGTATTGTGACTTATTGAAACACAAGGGGTATAATTCCAAGATGAAGCTGAGGACATGAATTCCTAGGGAATTCCAAAATACTCCTCAGGAAAGAACCTGGATCAGCTTTCTAGGATCTCCTTGGAAGTTGGCTTTTATGCTTGTGGATGGGCAGTAGGTAAAATCTTAAATCTGAGGTCTGGCTAGAAAAATAAATCTTCCTGAGGTCCGAAGGGATCTATAAGAACGTCTGCAAGTTTGAGCAGGTCCATTAGGCTCTTCATATTTCCATTTTGTATGAAACTCTGGGGCAGGTCTGGCACTCCTTCAAACTTCTTCTAGATGTTAAATGTAAATTGAACTGACTAAACTGTGACTAAATAAGACTTATGATACATAGGGAAAGGGAAAGGAGGGCGTGGAATGGTTAACTATCATTTGAATAGTCACAGAATGGTACAAATAATCTCTCAAGCAATAAAAATGACTGTTTGATAGTATACAGAAACCACTAAAAATATGTAATAGATAAAAAAGTCCAATAAAAACCACATATTTTGAAAATCTTCAAACCTAAGAATCTGTCTCCTTGCTTTTTTTCCCCTCTTATCTTTAAAATTACTTTTATCAATGAATTTTTCTCAATCCTTAACCTTTTTAATTCCAACAGCTTCTAGTTGTTGTTGTTTGTCCTTCATTCTCAAAGAAGATCATGATATCAGGGAGGTGATACCATGACAAGCACCTGAATGAGGGGGTACTATGCTAAGACTTCAGCCTCACTTTCTCCTCTGGAGCCATCTGGGTCCAGTGGCCAGATATGAATTAGGATGACTGGAGATAATCCTGGGTGCAAAGCAGTCAGTGATAAGTGACTTGACCAGGGTCACACAGACTTGACCAGGGTCACACAGCTAGTAAGTATTGTGTTGGATCTGAACTCAGGTCCTCCTGATTTCAGGGCCAGTGTGCCATCTACCTGCCTCTAGCAGTGCTACTTCTAACTCTGTTGATAATGCCTTCTTCCTGGACACTTTATTTCCTTGGCTTCTGTGACACTCTGCTCTCTTTAGTTATTTTCTTCCAGAAGCCTGAACAACTAAATCTCCTTTGACATATTATCATCCATCTATTGCCTCCTAATCAATAGTCTATCTCCTGTCCCCAAGACTCTCTTGGGTCCTATTCTTCTTTCTATTTTGCTGTCCTTAGTCATTTTATCTCTCACATGTGCAGTTGTCTTCATCTAGATGATTAAAGAATCTATATATTCTCCCCTAAACAGCACTTCTGCAACTTCAACTGATGCACAAATTTGACTGAATGTCCCATGGGGATCTCATACTCAATGTGGCTCAAACTAAAAATCACATTCTCCCCGATCTTTCTTCAAACATCCCATGAGGATACTATCCTTTCAATAACAGAGACTTGAAACCTCATAATTATCTTTTTTGCTCAATCCTAATACTCAGTCAATTTCTAATTATTGTCAAATATGTTTGTGCAAGATCTCTTAAATATCTTCTTTTCTGTCCATTCAAACTGCTACCACTCTATATTATGACCTATCTTTTGCCTAGACTATCATAATAGCTTTCAAATTGGTTCATGGTTGTGATCATGCCTCTTTTTTGCTCAAAAAATCTTCCAATGACTCCCTATTGTTTTTCTGGCCAGAATGTACACTCTTTCACTTGTCCAGATTCAATGTACCCTTTTAGATAATTCACATCCTTCCATTTCCCTTTCTCTGCCTAGCTTTTGCCTGATCTCAACATTCCATTTCCTCTCTCTGTATAATCATTGGACAATCCATCTCTGATGCCTGGAACATACTACCTCCTAAGAATCCTTAGAATCCTTTACATTCCTTAAAGTTTAGCTCAGGTGCCAGTTCTTCCATGAAGCATCTCCTTTTTTTTAAGGTTTTTGCAAGGCAAACGGGGTTAAGTAGCTTGCCCAAGGCCACACAGCTAGGTAATTATTAAGTGTCTGAGACCGGATTTGAACCCAGGTACTCCTGACTCCAGGGCCAGTGATTTATCCACTACACCACCTAGCCACCCCATGAAGCATCTCCGGATAATAACTCTCTCCCTTTTCAAACTGTCTTATTTTTATTTGCTATATCTAGAGAGGGCACAGGATGCCTCTCTATTTTTCCTTGTCAAAAAGAAATCCTATAGATTGTATTAATCTAAGAACATTGAGACAGGGAGTGAGCAAGAGGGATCATTTGTTCTAATTACTCCGAATATCAGAGCAAGGCAGTAGGTCCATGAAGGGGGAAACAGTACCTAGGAGATAAGGGATAAAACTATTCCTTCAGATCCCAGATCAGAGAGAGAATACTAGTCTTGAATCTGTCTGTTGCATCTAGATAGGTGACATTAGGAAGTAACTTTAATGCTCAGTTTCCCCATTTGTAAAAATTTGAGTATATGTTCTTTCTAAAAGGTCCTTTTCCAGACCTGCTAGTTCAGGGTCTAAAGTCCTTTTCATCTCTAATTCATTTTGATTCCCTTTCCATGCATCCAAATCCAGTCTAGAAATGGGGCTAGGAAACCTGGGGTCTTCCAGAGATACTATGGTTGGGAAATCAGGATGACTAAGTCCTGACTTTGCAGGGAGGGGGAATTAACTGAATTGATCAGAAGGATCATGAACTTAGTAGGATATAGAGCTATAGTTTCCAGGGACATGTCCCTGAGGGCAGGGCTGGGAAATATTCCTAGGGTGTTGTGGGGGGGAACTTGTCAATACTTTTTCTACTGCTTCTTCTGTATTTCATTTCAGATCCAGATCCAGTTGACATAGGGAAACCTGTCCAGAGCACAGTGTTCCTTGCCCCAGGACACAAGCCCTGCAGGATACATTACACATTAATGAATCAGAAACCCTTCCCATATTTTCTACTATAGACCATTCCTGGAATGATGACTTTTCCATAAGAATTTCTGCAGTTTTTCCTCAGATGTGATATGGGTATTTGAGCACTGGAGGGTACTGGGATATTTGCAAAAAGAACTAGAAATGATACCCCAGCTGGACACCAGTCTAGCTGCTGAATGGACTGAATTTTGGGGGTCAGATTCACTGCCTTCTTCAGGTAGAGCAGTATGAGGTCATGGTTTTGGGTTCTGCAGTTGTCTTTGGGTTAGGGTATCGTGAGGACTCCACATGCTGGAATTTGTGCTTCCCCAAGAACACTCAAAGGTTCCAGTGGGTAATGCTATGAGAATCCATTGACTGGGCAGCAGGACACTGCCACAGTGGAAATTTCAGTTGATGAACTCTCAACCAGGGCTAGAAATGGGGAGCACATGTTTAACCACCAATGATCTCTTCCTCATTCTCTTGATGATGCCTAGGGAAATGACCCACAAAAGAAGACAGTATTAAGACTGAGGTTACATATCTGAAGGAGAATGCCAAGGCAGGATGCAGGAGGTCTATCAGCGGCAGAGATGGTGTCCTGAACAGAAGGCGTATAGTCAAGTTCTTGGAGAGAGAGCAATATAATAATGTTTTGTCCTTCATTTTCAAAGAAGACGATGGCATCAGGAAGGTTGATGCCATGACAAGCACATGAATTGGATTTGAATGAGGGGGTGCTGAGCTAAGTCACCAGTCTCCTTCAGAGCCATCTGGATCCAGTGGCCTGAATCAGTACAACTGGAGATGGTTTTGAATGCAAGGCAATCAGGGGTAAGAGACTTGCCCAAGGTCACACACTTAGTAAGAGACAAGAGACAAGACTCTTGTCCTCCTGACTCCAAGGCCAGGACTCTATCCACTGTGCCACCTGGCTGCCTGGAGGGAGACCACGAACCAGGTGAGTCCCAGAGAGTGATTATTGGAAGAGAATAATTAGTTCAGAAGGAGGCCTCTTCCTCTACTTTAGGTTTCTTAGCATCTAATATGGTGCTTTGAACAAAGTTAAAAATGTTTTGTGGATTGAATCAAATTAACTTTCTCTTTCTGTTCTCTTCACTTGTCAGAATATTTGACTCAGTGCTAATTTTTTTAAAAATGTGCTTAAACAGTTAATTGCTAAGAACTGTTAGTGAATAAACAGAAGGTACCTTTGGCTCCTAATAGACTAAATGACTCTAGGTCTCAGGAAGCAAAATTGAATCACAGTAAATGGCTTGGGAGCCTTTGTTGTCAGGGCCACACCATGCCTCAGGTGCCCTTCCATTTATCACTCTCATTTGAAATCTCACCCCTACTTCAAGGCTTAGTTCAAATGCCATCTTCTTTGTGAAAGCTTCTACTATCTTCATTAACAGGGATGATTTTTTTTCCATCAAAGTTTTATAGTACTATATACTATTATGTAGTTATTAGATTGTTGTTGTTTGTCCTTTCCTCAAAAAGGACCATGACATCAGGGATATGATGTGATGACATGCATGGATTTAAAAGTGAGGGAGAACTGCAAAGGCACTAGTTTCCCTTTCTCCATTAGAGTCATCCCTGTCCAGTGGTCAGATATTGATCAGAATGACTGGGAGACCTTGACATTTTTTTTAACTAGGGTCTTTAGCACCTCCCTGTTTGATTGATTCAATGATATTCAATGATCAAGACTTTTGTAAATAGGACAGGTAGATATGGTAGGGAAGCAGATCTGGAGTCAGGAAGACTCATTTCACTGAGTTCAAATCTAGCTTCAAACACCTAATAGCTGTGTGACTCTGGGCAAGTCATTAAACCCTAGTTACCTTAGTTTCCTAAATGAACTGGAGAAGGAAATGGCAGATCTCTCCAGTATCTTTGTCCAAGAAATCCTCAAAGGGGTCATGAAGACTTGGACATGACTGAAAAAATGACGGAACACACACAAGAACACATTGTATATGTGATTGTTAGTTTTCCTGATTCATTGTCTCCAAGAATTACCTTTTAGCTTTTTCAAAATAATAGGTCTTAGGAAACTGAGATATGGGGCAATTTGACTGAGGTAATGCCCATTCAGTGATTAAGACTTTTGTAAATAGAGCTTAGTGATGGGAGGAGGGAGGAGAGAGAAAAAAGGAGAAACTTTGAAACTCAATTTTAATTAAAAAAATGAATGGTATATTTTCACGAAATCTAACATTAGTCATTAAAATTATAAAGTATAAAATGTCAAAAAATGAGTGTTAAAATTGTCTTTATGTGTAATTGGAAAAAATAAAATTCTATTTAAAAGAAAAAAATGTTTTACTTTCAGTAGAAGACATTTTGAGTGGTTTTTACATATATATATCCTTGAGCTGGAAATTTCCATGGAAATCCTTTCTTAATTATTATCTCTTCTTCCTCCTGTCTGTTTTGAACAAAATTGCTTCCTTCTTCAATGGGATTCAGACTACATAGTTCCTTTTTCACTTTTACCTAAAAGTCCAGTAATTAAAGAGAATGGTTTCTGTTGCAGATTGTATGGAGAAACATGGACAACACCGCTAACAATTTTGGTGGAGGAAAGTGGTTACAGGGTTTTAAAGAGACTAACATCCTTAACACTGTGCATTTGGGTCAAAATCCCTCTTTTATAGTAGATTCTAAATTCCCCAAGGGCAGGTAATGAATGAATGAATGAATTGGAGAATGCTTTGTTAAGGATGACTTGGTTGAGAAGATAGTTTTGAAGACTAAAACCACAAATAAGCTCTTCTCCTTACCCCTACCCATCTTCTAATCCTATTAGGGAGCTTCTGTGCTGTTCTATAACATCATCTCTCAAATCCAAGAAAAAATGCTTTTGACCCCATTTACCTTCAGGTCTTTTAATCTGTCACTTAATGATCTTCTCTTGAATTTGGAGGGCTGGCAACTTTTGGCCATGGAAGAGGAGAATCCAGAAGGAGGGAGACAAAGATTGACATAGCCTATGAGGAAAGGTCTTAGAGTATCTATTTTTTTTCTTTATAAAAAATTAATTAATTTTTATTTTTGTACAAACAATTTTTTATACATTACTAAAATATTCTTGTTTAAGAGTGAACATAATACCCCTCCCCCCAAAAATATAGACCCTCATGAGAAATAAAGAAAAGAGAAAAAAAGTGTTTCAGTCTGTGTTCCAACACCATCATCTCTGTTTTGGGTGGATCATATTCTTTATGATAAGTCCATCACAAAAGCTACTTCCATATTTTTCCACCCTTGCTGTTGCTGATTGCAACTCCCTCCATTCATACCTCCCCACTACCATATACTACATTTTCTCTCTCCTTTCACTTTGTCCCTATTCTAAAATGTGTTATAGGTTAGCTGAGTGTCACAGCGGACTGATCATTGACCCTGGGGCCAAGAGATCCCAAGCCCACATACCACCCCTGAGACCCAGCAACCACCTAGTCCCAGACAGGCCAACCAATCCCAGCCCCTTGAAAGAAGTAAAAAAGAAAATGTGTTATATCTGACCACTCTCCCTGACAATTCACACTCTCCTTTATCACTCACATCTCCCCTTTCCCCTTGTCCCCCTTCTGTCTTTTTTACTCTAGATGTCTATACCCCATTGAGTGATAGAGGAGAGGGTGTTTTCCTTGCTGTTTCCTCTCCGAGCCACTTTTGATGAGAGTGAAGTTTCCCTCATTCCCCCTCACCTTCCCTCTTCCATATCATTGCAATAGCTCATTGTAAAATATATATAATATAAAATATTATACATATAAAATATATATCATTGTAAAATATATATATATATATATGTATATATCTTTTATATGAAATATCTTAGCCTATTCCACCTCTCCTTTCTCTTACTCCCAGTACATTACCCTTTTAGCCATTGACTCCATTTTAACAATATATTACAGTCTTCAAATTCAGCTCTCTCCTGTGCTTCATCTATAAAAGCTTCTTCTATATGCTCTATAAAATGAGAAGTTTTATATAAATATCAGTATCATTTGTCTATGCAGGAATACATGCAGTTCATCATCATCATTAAGTCCCTCATATTTTTTACCCTTCTCTTCCACTCTCTATGCTTCACCTGAGTCCTGTATTTGAAGGTCAAACTTTCTGTTCAGCTCTGGTTGTTTCCACAGGAATAATTGAAATTCCCTTGGTTCATTGAAAGTCTATCTTTTCCCCTGGAAGAGGATGTTCAGTTTTGCTGGGTAGTTGATTCTTGGTTGCATTCCAAGATCTTTTACCTTCTGGAATATTATATTCCAAGCCCTGTGAGCCCTTAATGTAGTTTCTGCTAAGTCCTGACTGCAGCTCTACTGTATTTGAATGGTGTCCTTCTGGCTGCTTGTAATATTTTCTCTTTGACTTGGGAGTTCTGGAACTTGGCCATAATATTCCTGGGGGTTTGTTTTTTTTGGATTTCTTTCCAGAGGAGATCAGTGGATTCTCTCAATTTCTATTTTTCCCTCTGCTTCTAGGATATCTGGGCAATTTTTCTGTAGGAATTCTTTAAAAATGAGGTCAAGGCTCTTTTCCTGATCATGACTTTCAGGTATCCTAATAATTTTTAAATTATCTTTCCTGTTGTTTTTTTCAATGAGATGTTTCATATTTTCTTCTAATTTTTCATTTTTTTGGTGTTGAAATATTATGTCTTGATTTCTCATAAAGTCATCAGCTTCCTTTAGCTCTATTCTACATCTGAAGAATTTGTTTTCCTCAGAGAGCTTTCTTATCTTTTTTCCCCTCTGGCCAAGTCTGCTTTTTAAAGCATTCTTCTCCTCAATAACTTTTTGAACTGTTTTATCCATTTGACCTATGCTGGTTTTTAACATGTTTTTTTCTTCAGTATTTTTTTTTTTTTTGGATCTCCTTGACTAAGCTGCTGACTTCTTTTTCATGTTTTTCCTGCATCTCTCTCATTTCTTTTCCCAATTTTTCTTCTGTCTCCCTTACTTGGTTTTCAAAGTCTTTTCTGAGCTCTGTCATAGCCTGAGTCCAATTTCCATTTTTCTTGGAGTCTTTAGATGCGGGAGCTTGTACTTCCTCATCTTTAAATTGAGTATTTTGATCCTTCTTGGGATCAAAGAAAATGTGTTTCTCAGTGGTTTTCCTCTTTTTTCTCTGTTTACTCATTTCTCTAGCCTGTGCCTGATTTTGGGGGTGCTTCCTCAGCTTCTGAGTACTATTGGGACACCCTCCCCCAGAGGGATCTCAGTGTGTGAAGCTGTACCTTCCTTCCTGGTCTGTGAATGACCACAAGTGCACCCTTCTGCCCCAGGGATGTGGTGGTGATGGGGCCCTGCTGTTCTATGTTGGGCCTAGACAGCCATCAGGATCTGAATGTGGTCAGAGCCCCAAGTCCTGTTCCAGGTACAGAGGACAATCCTCTGAAGTCTCTCTCCACTGCCCTACCTTTAGTGGGCTGAGCACTGAAGGTTCACTTGCCTGGGGTCTCTTGCTTACTGGCTCAGCTTTTGCTTACAGACTCCATGCATGCTTCTGTTTCCTGGATCTGGGCTGCCATGTGGCGGTAGCTGGTGAAGTGACCACATTGACTGCTGCAACTGCCCTGAGGGCCTGGCCTTCATGAGCTCACTCTGGCTGAAATCCCCTCAGCTGATCCTCCAATTGGTGCCTGGTGCTCCCTGGGTGTAGGTCAGGAAACTGCCCCCTGCTCCCTTAAGCTGCAGCTCCTAGGCACCCTAAGGCTGCCTCCAGGAGGCTGAAGTTTCTTCACTCTGGCTGGCCACTCCTCTAACTCCATGGAGTGGAGCCTTTCCACTATTTTCTAGGTTACCCTGGTCTGGAGAATTGCCTCACTGGTTCTTTCTGTGGGTTGTGTCTCTTGAAAATTTAGAGTCATAATTTAAAAATTTTTGAAATATTATGGAAAGAGTGCCTAAGAGAGGCTCTTCTCCTGTTGCCATCTTGGCTCCGCCCTCTTAGAGTATTTATACAACACTTTTCTACACATTTTTACCAAGTAGCTGAGGAGCAGGTGGCATTATGCAGCTGCCAGACAATTGAAGTTAATAAAATAAAATCAGAAAAACAGGCTGCAGATGGCAAAGAATTGAAGGGAAAGTTTGAACTATGAGCACATTTACGAGGAGATGAACTAAACTACGATGAAATGATTTGAGACTGGTTGAGTAATATAGGAACTGCAAGATATTTCTATATTGATACAGAGTTCCTTATCATAGGCATAGAAATATTAACACATTAACATATTATATATTAATATATCAAAATATACAGTTATATTTAACATAATATGTAAATATGCATTGCAACAATATAAAATAATTTGGTAATGATTGTGATTCACTTTTATTGTGAACTTTCATAATAGTCTCAAATAAGCAGTATTTATTACTACTGTCATTTTAGAGTATGGGAATTATTCACAATCTTGTAAAATATACAAGTATTATTTTCCCCAGATAATGGAATAATTTTCATCAAATCCACAAACATTTATTAAATGCCTATCATGCCAGGTGCTGCTTATGAAGACAAAAATGAAAAACTCCTTGTCCATGAAGAGTTTACATACTATCAGAGGGGATATTCATAATTATAATACAACTGAACACAATACTTATGCCATAATCTGACCAGTGCAGAATACAGAAGGGACTATCATCTGCTCATTCCTGCAGGCTATGCATCTCTTAAGGCAACTCAAGATTGTATTTAGCTTTAGGGCTTTGTCACATTTTTAGTTCTCTCACATCATTTTAGAGAAATTCTTGCCAACCATGCCTCTTCCGGATTCTGAAGTTACAAAGTGATTTTTTTTGGAACAATATTTTTTCTTGTTTAACTTCATATTTTTTAAATTTGGTACAGTGTTTAGATCTTTTATAATCTTTTTTGATCATGTTGTCATTTAGTGAATTAGTCAATACTGTTTTCTAGGTTTGTAGAATTTATATTAAATTAAAAAGAAGAATTAATCAGATTCTTTCTATTTTTTTTAACTATATGTAGTGGCAAATTCTTCTCTAAAAGAGAAATTCTGTGGTGTTAGTATCCATGCTAGGAAAGAAAGGTACCCTTGGGAAAAACTTTGGAATTCATGTGAGATTTGTTTAAAGATATTCTTTTGCACTTCTTGAGTACTTGAGATGAAGGATAATACATATTTTGAGGTCTTTGTTTCAAGATGGGATGCCACTAATCATCTGAAATCATCTGCCACATCATATTGGCTTATTAGGGATATAGAAATAAAGTTAGATAATTTTCCATACGTACATAAATAATGGTCCCTTTCTTGTATGGGTTTAAGGGTGCTTTCTCAGTAGATTTGTTCCCAGTAGTCTATGGCAGTGATTCATAGGGTAGCAAGATGACTGCTGCAATCTATCATATCCTTTCCTGGATCTACATTTTGAGATCTTTGATGGTGATAAAAATGATCCGATTGATTAAAGGGCTTGGTATTGGAATGCTCATTTCTCTTATCTTCCCCATGATCACATGAGGAAGCAACATGCTCCTATAAAGTTTATTAAAATTATGAAGCTATAAATTTTGGATATATATAGGGAGAGCTCAGTCTATTTAGCTGTATAAAGCATAAATTGATGGGTAGCAAAATTGTTCAGGCATAGAGAATAATAAGCAACTGTAATGTGTATGCATATCCCAAGGGGGTTCTCTTTATTTTAAATTGTTCTGCTAGTAGTTGGAGAAAGATCTCAGGATGTCTATCTACTCCAGGGACAGGACAGAGTTCTTTTGATTTGGGGTCTTAGAGTTTTCCCTTGGCATGTTTGTTATGACTGGTAGCTAAGATTCTGGAGGAGGGGTTGGAGTTCAGTAAAGGAGAAACGTTTTTGTAATAATCAAGGAACCTAATATTAGAGGAAGAGAAACTTAACTATAAATAGAACTAAAAATAGAGATGTGTCTGTATGCACACATTTTCTAGCAAGAAATACCTATATGCATACATTCACTTTTGCAGGATGCAAGAGTCATAGCAGCTCCCAAGCAGACATTATTAATAAATTGTGACCATCATAATTTAGCTGCTCCAGTCTATCCTTTCTAACTTTGTGCCATCTACAAAGAATGTTTGCTAAGAATTCCATATAATCCTTTCTCCAAGTAATTAAAAAAAGTTAAATAACATAGGATCAAGCAGAGATTCCCAAGTCCCTATAGTGAAGAACTTCCAAGTTGACATTTCACCATTAGTGGTTCCTCTTTGAATCTGACCATTCAACTAGTGCTGAGATCATTTAATTTTTCTTGGGTCCAGCACACAACTCTCTAACTTTTTTATAGCTTTCTAGCATGTACTTCGATTTCAACATCTGTAAATTGAGATGGTTAGAGCAGACTCCAAATATATGAGTCTGCAAAATGATACCTTGTTTAGTAATTGTCAAAAGGAAATGAGTTTGTTCAGACATGAACTCTTCTTTTTTAGGGCTTTGTTTCCCTGCATTCTTACTGCATTGTTTCCCTGAATTTCAATAAAACAAACCTAGTATGTAAAACATTTAATGTAAGAAAGAGAAGAATTCAAGTATGATTTTTGCATCAAAATAATTTTAACTCGGGTTTCCATTATGAGCAAGTTTATTTTGCATATTTAAAACATGATTCAAATTATATTCAACATGATGTTTGTTCATGTTGAATATAATTTGAATTGTATTTTAAATACACTTGCTTTTAAAGGAAGCTTAAGGTAAATCTTCATCATTCAATAATCATCCTTTAATTCACTCCTTTTGTACCTTTAGAGATTTGTATACTGGGTCTGGATTATAGAACTATATGGGAACTATGGTGTCAATTTTGTCATTTTTTGCTATTTGTTCTGTACATAACTTGTTTTATATATTTTATATATTTATCTGCATGTTGCCTTCCCTATTTAATGTGAGCTTTTTGAAGGCAGGGGCTATTCTTTGTCTCTTTTTACATCCCTGTGCTTAGCACAGTTTCCGATACATAGTAGAAATTTAATAAATATTGATTCATTGTGATTCTTAACTAAAGAAGATAAAAACAGGGGCGGTTAGGTGGTGCAGTGGATAAAGCACTGGCCTTGGAGTCAGGAGTACCTGGGTTCAAATCCGGTCTCAGACATTTAATAATTACCTAGCTGTGTGGCCTTGGGCAAGCCACTTAACCCCATTTGCCTTGCAAAAAAAAAAAACCTAAAAAAAAAGAAGATAAAAACAGCTTACAAATAGCCATAATATTTCTTTAGTCTTTTACTGTCCCTCACACCTTATATAAAGAGCAATTAGAAGGAAAGACTGGGGAAGGATATAGCAAATATGCAAAGTTATTGTCTAAGGGCTGAGATACCATAACAGCTGAACAATATTTGGTCTCAGGGATCCATAATGGAAACATAGCTCTTTCCTTGGGATGATGTTAAAGCCTTCCATGCTATTTCATGATGACTTAGCTATGACCCCCCCCCCCCCAAAAAAAAGGGAAAGATCTGTGCCACAGACCAGACAGGGGGAATCAAAACTGTCCTGAATTACAATTTGCATCAGAGCATCCTATAATCCTGGGATGAATTATGATACCTCACTTTGAAGTTCTTCCACTTGTATTTGTGGATTGGTACCATATTAAGTATGGGTGGGACATATGGTGGGAACTGTATTGTTATACTTTCTGATTAAGAGAGAACTCAAACTATAAACTGAATTGAACTCCTATGTCCAATTATAATAGGTCTGAGCAGACTCCTAGTGTTTGGAGGGAAGCAGGCTCAAGTTTATTTGATGTATTATTGTTTTATTATGCTTCGTGTTTCTGGATTTTTTTGAAATTTGGAAATAATGTCTATTTGTCTACTAAATATTTGCTGAGTAAATACTGAGTGGAGGACCTAATTATGCTTGTCTATATCTGTATTAAAGTCAGTGACCTTGTGGCAAGATCCCTTGATTAACACTTATTGACATGTAAGCAGTTTGAAGGTCAGGGTTAGGTGGATGCACAGAGCTATTTTCTATTAAGTAGGTACATAAATGCATATACCCTTTAACATTGTTTAATTCAGTTCAGGTGATACCTCTTCCAATAAGCTTTCTCTGATTTCCTAGGTTTTAATACTCTTTCCCCTTCTCATTTTACTCTATAATTTATTTGTCTCTGTTCATGCTATATCTTCTGAGCAAAATATAAGCCAATTTTTTTTCTTTATATCCCTGGGGAGGGTCTTAAATATTATAAGCACCTAAAAATGTTTGTTGGGTTGAATAGTACTGAATGACTTTTCCTTTGGCACTTTCCTGTTGATATCCTCAATAGAACTGATAGAAACGGATGAGTATAGTACATATTATGTTCCCAATAAAATTTTGTCGAATTGAATTGAATAACCAGCCAAAAATTCCTGTTAATCCTTCCTTTGTAATGTCTCTTATATATATTACTTCCTGTCCATTCACCCTGCTACCATTTTGGTCACATTCTTATGTTTTGGTACCTGGACTATTTCAATAGCCTCTTCTCTGCATCCAGGTTTTTTTTTTTTTTTTAATTTAAAACCATTCTGTACTCTTTTCCTCAAAACCATCCAATCATTTTTTATTACCCACAGAATAAAGTTTAAATTCCTTAGCCTGGCATTCTAAGTCAACAGCAAACCAGGTTCAGCTTATTTTTCTAGTCTTATCTCTCACTATTCATTCACCTTACTGTTTTTAGAACACACCTTGTACATTTCTGTTTCTGAATCTTTGTTTATACTACTCCCTCCTAGGGATTCTGTAGTTTAAGGGTTTTTAACTTTTTTTGTATCAACTACCCCTTTTGAAGTTTGATTTAGCCTATGGATTCCTCCTCAGAATAATGTTTTTAAATGTACCTAATAAAATGCATAGAATTAAAAGGAAACTAGTTACATTAAAATAAAGATGTAATTTTTCTCCATCCAAGTTTGCTAACCCTCTGAAATCTATTTTTAGATCCTTTGGTCATCCATTCAATCCATTCAATTTTATGCCTATGCAGGCATAAAAATGATGAATAGGTAGATTTCAGAAAAAAACTTGGAAAGACCTCCATGAACTGATGT
Organism: Macrotis lagotis; assembly: GCF_037893015.1. Lineage (NCBI taxonomy): Eukaryota > Metazoa > Chordata > Mammalia > Peramelemorphia > Peramelidae > Macrotis > Macrotis lagotis. The sequence goes on along the minus strand of NC_133663.1, from coordinate 129,900,069 downwards.
TGAATGAAGTGAAGAGAACCGAGAGAATTTTATATACAATATTAGCAATATTGTACAAGGAGCAATTGTGATAGACTTAGCTCTTCTCAGAAATATCATGGGCCAAGACAGTTCCAAAAGACTATTGATGGAAAATGCTATCCACATGCAGAGAAACAATTATGAGATCTGAATGCAGATCAAAGTATATTATTTTCACTTTTTTTGTTTTTTCTTTCTCAAGGTTATTCTCTTTTGTTCTTACTCTTCATTCTTTATATGACTGATGTAGAAATATGTTTAATGCGATCATATGTATAACTGCTTGCTATCAGAATTGGGGGAAGGTGGAGAAGGATGGAGAAAAATTTGGAACTCTACTTTTACACTCCATAGGACTTGTTACTTCACTGTTTCATTTATCTATGTTGTCTTTCCAATTAGATTCTAAACTTCTGAAATGTGCAGTCTGAATATTTATGTTTATTTTGTCCCTTCCAAAACAAATGAACACAAAGGAAGTGCTTAGTAAATACAGGTTGAATGAATACAAAAAAAAATAAAAGCTAAAAATGGAAAAGAACATTGGATTTCACTTCCATGAGTGGAAGTTTGAAAGAGGAGCAATTTCCAGTGAAGGCAGAAGCTAGATTACAGTGGACTAAAAAGTAAATAGGTGATGAGTAAATGGAGTAATTTAACTATAAAAGGAAGGATGGAGATTATTTACTAGAGTAGAAGGGTCAACTAAGGTATTTTATTTTTTATTTCATCAGAATAGGAAAGATTTACTCTGGGAAAAAGATATCTCCTGCTGTGTTGTTTCATTTGCGATGGAAGTTACTCTGAATATTTTAAGTTGATAGTCTGAGAACAAGATTTGTTATATATGGAACAAATTGGCTAGTGTCCAATGATATTTTTTGACCATCTATGAAATATTCAAACTACAAAACATCTTCAAGCTTTCATTTTCCTTTCCAAATATGCAGTGGTAGTGGAATGGTGGAAAATGGGGGTAGAATAAATTAAAGTTCTTAGATTGTCTTCAGATGTGAATTTGACTGTTGCTACTCAAATTGTGTGATCTCTTCCCAATGGCCAGTGAATTGCTACTCTCCTGGCAATACTTAGTGATATTTTCATTAGAAATAAAACTAAAAATTGCAAAGAACTTACAATTTCATAGTAGGATGGTTCATAGTTTCTCTGAGGAGATGTGAATAAAGTAGTTTGTGGATTTGATTGCAATGTATATATAAAAGCTACAAGAAACAGCAGATGTGACATTATTTCTTTATTAAAAAATTTTTTAAATTTATTTTAGTCAATGGGTTTTGAATGACTTGCCCAAGGTCACACAGCTAGGCAATTATTAAGAGTCTGATGCCAGATTTGGACTCAGTACTCCTGACTCCCTCTAGGACTGGTGCCCTATCCACTGCACCACCTAGCCAACCTGTGACATTATTTCTTGAGAAAGATGAAGATGCCAAAATATTTATAAAAATATTTGAAAAGATTCTTAAAATGTGTACCTTAATTACTATATGAAATCTTTGTGAAGATATAAGGATAAAATACTGAAAATTATATTTAAAGATATGTTTTGAGTTCAAGAAATGAAATAGATCAAAGATGACAGACATGAAAATCAATGGTTTAAAAGTATTTGAAAGTAACATTATAAGCCTATTCATCATTTTTATACCTGTATAAGTATAAAATTAAATGGGTTGAATGGTTGCTCAAAGGGTTTATAAAAGTCACTTTGAATTTGTTTCCTAATCTGTATAATGGGGATAATTATATCTAAGTTCTTGACATAGCATTGTAATTAAATAAATAAATATAAACTTATAATGCTACTATATGTTAGATGATATTGTTAATTAACATACTGATACTATGTTAGCCAATATTTAAAACTTGGAAAAGTAGTTGGAGATAAAACATTTTATAGAGAGCTAGATATGAGGGGTTCAATTAAGCCTTAATATGCAGAGTAGGGTAGGGATTGAACCTGTGATCTCATTGATCCAAGAATTTCTGGATGATGAAGTTGCTTCTAACTATTCAGGTTAGCACCTTTCCCTCAGCTTAATGTTGTAAGAGAATTGTCTAAAACCCTGAAAGGTTAAATGACTTGACAATATTCACACAACCAGTATTTATTATAAGCAGGAATCTAACCCAAGTCTTCCAGGTCAGCTTTCTATCCATTCAACTATGTTGTCTCTTCCAAGTCAAATCACACCATGAATATTTGAATATGATACTGGAAGGACAAGTAGTTTTGAAATGGTATAGATAGGTTGTAATTTTAAATGTAATCTAGTCTCATCAATGACGATAAGTGGAACCACTATATATTGATTATATTACCTGAAATAGTAATGGTAATAATAAGATGGGGCTAGACTGGGTAACTTGATATAATCAAATACAAAATATGTTCATGCAAAATTATATATCTCTGATAAATACAACCCTAGAGATAATATTATTCATAGATCTCTTCAGTAGTACTGTCAAATATGGTATAGAAAAGAAAATTGTGTCTACCCAAGGAATAGAGGAAGCATGAGGTATGTATTGACCATGTTCCAAATAAAAGAGTGTTTCTCTATTAATAGAGTGTCATATTGGCAAAAGGTTAAAATGACTAAGGCCTGAGATGAGCAATGTAGTGTTGGGCCAGGACAAGAACACTAAATCTATTAAAATTCACTTTGTGGTTTACCATGGTCATGAGAACTGCTCCCTCTCTAGCCCTTGCTTAGGAAGGAATGTAGCAACATTTTAAGTTTGATTACTTACTGATGATTTAAAAACTAGAAAGGATTAAAAGAGGGAGGACAAGAAGGGAAAAGACAAAGAAAACAGGAAAAGGACAAAAAGACAGCAATGAAGAAGGATTTATAACTACAGTTAAAGAAATATTGGAATTGAGAGGGATTAGCATTAATTACCAAACATACTATATAGAGTTGGGAATCTCAGCTTCAAATGAACCAGGTTTAGAATTGCTTTTTTGTTATTGTTATTCAGTTGTCTCTAACTCTTCATGATCTCATTTAGGATTTTCTTGGCAAAGATACTAGAGTAGTTTGCCATTTCCTTTTTCAACTCATTTTACAGATGAGGAAACTGAGGCAAGTGGGGTTAAATGACTTTTCCAGAGTCACACAGTTAGTATCTGTAGTTGATTCTTCCTGATTCTAGGCCTAGAACTCTATCCACAGTGTCACCCAGCTGCCTTGAGCAGCCAGTTCAAGGGACTTTTATGGGCTAGAATTGAAAGGATTATATGGTGTTATGATGATATGCTTAAAGATTTTATTGATTTTGAGTTTTATAATTTTTCTCCCAATCTTACCTCCCCCCCTCCATAGAAGGCAATCTGCCAGTTTTTACATTGTTTCCATGGTATACATTGATCCAAATTGAATGTGATGAGAGAGAACTCATATCCTTAAGGAAGAAACATAAAGTATAAGAGATAGCAAGATCACACAATAAGATATCACTTTTTTCCCCCTAAATTAAAGGTCATAGTCCTTGGTCTTTGTTCAAACTCCACCATTCTTTCTCTGGAAACAGATGATATTCTCCATTGCAGAGAGCCCCAAATTCTCCCTGATTGTTGCACTGATGGAATGAGTGAGCACATCAGGGTTGATCATCACCCCCATGTTACTGTTAGAGTATGTAGTGTTTTTCTGGTTCTGCTCATCTCAGTCAGCATCAGTTCATGCAAATCCCTCCAGACTCCCCTGGATTCCCATCCCTCTTGGTTTCTAATAGAACAGTAATGTTCCATGACATACATATACCACAGTTTGCTAAACCATTCCCCAATTGAAGGACATTTACTTGATTTCCAATTCTTTGCCTCTACAAACAGGGCTGCTATGAATATTTTTGTACAAGTGATGTTCATACCCTTTTTCATCATCTCTTCAGGGTATAGACCCAGTAATGGTATTGCTGGATCAAGGGGTATGCACATTTTTGTTGCCCTTTGGGCATAGTTCCAAATTTCTCTCCAGAAAGGTTGGATGAATTCACAGCTCCACCAACATGTAATAGTACCCCAGATTTCCCACAATCCTTCCAGCATTGATCATTATCCTTTCTGGTCATATTGGCCAGTCTGAGAGGTGTGAGGTGGTACCTCAGAGAAGCTTTAATTTGCATTTCTCTGATAAGTAATGATTTAGAGCAATTTTTCATATGACTATGCATTGCTTTGATCTCATCTATAAATTGCCTTTGCAGATTCTCTGACCATTTTTCAATTGGGGAATGGATTTTTTTTTTAAAATTTGACTCAGTTCTCTGTATATTTTAGAAATGAGTCCTTTGTCAGAAACATTAGTTGTAAAGATTGTTTTATGGTGAGGAGATGGATGGAATGATAGTTCCATGCATTATAGCATAGAAGGACAAAAATTGTCTTCTGTATGATTTCTAAGAAACTGATCTGCATTGTAAATACAAGTATAAAGTTAGGTTTGCTTTCATGACTGAACTGAGTCATCTGGAACAAGTTTCTTTTTCTTTTTTTTAGGTTTTTGCAAGGCAAATGGGGTTAAGTGGTTTGCCCAAGGCCACATGGCTAGGTAATCATTAAGTGTCTGAAACTGGATTTGAACCCAGGTACTCCTGACTCCAGGGCTGGTGCTTTATCCACTATGCCACCTAGTTTTTTGAATGAATCTTTGACATTTTTTATTTCCATGTTACCCTTTGACCATAGCCTTTTATGGAGATTAGTGGAGGCAGATCACGACTACAACATGAATTTAAGGCCTAACAGTTTTTGTAGATGCTTTTATTCAAGGATAATATTGTAATTATTACATAAAGTTGAGTAACACTACAAGGTCTCATTGGTCAGATTCAGATAACTCAAAACACATCAGCCCAGCCATCCACACTGGGAAAAAAAAGATGATATAACACTAAGTCTTGACTAGATGATTACCAGTGCTCTTTCCTTGTTTTCTTCCTACCCCATTAACCACTCTTAAGTTTCTTTTGCTAGATCTTTATTTTCATCTCATTCATTCCCCATGGGGATTCCCTAAGTCATTGTTCTGAGCCCTCTTCTTTTTTCCTGCTATACTCTATGGTGATCTCTTTAGTTCTTATGAGTTTGATCATCATGATTCCTACTCTTTGTAGATCTATCCCTAGTCTGGTACTTAACTACCAACTGATATCATAAACTAGCTGTCCCAAAACTGGATGTTTCCTCAAATTTAATTTATCCAAAACAGAATTTAGGTTCCCCCCCCCAAACCCTCCTTTCTTCTCAATTTCTCTTTTACTGTTAAATGGAACACCATCTTTCCAGTCATCTGGTCTTACAGCCTAGGTCTTATCCTTGACTCATCACTCTGATTCATCCCACATATCTGTTGGTGCCTAAATATTTCTATTTTTTCTATATATATAGCAAAAATATAAATATAAATATATATATATATATATATATATTTCTTTTCCTCCTCTTATACAATCCCATCCATAGTTCCATTTCACCCATTGTAATAGCTTACCAATTGATTTCTTCTGTTCATCTCTGTCCCCATTTCAATTTGCCTTTGACTCAGCTGCCAATGTGGCTTTCACAAAGCACTCAGTTTTTCCTTATCACTCACCTACTCAATAACTTCTAGTGGCTCACTAATACTTCCAGGATTAAATATAAGACCCCCTGTTTGATATTTAAAGCCCTTCACAACCTGACTCCTCCTAATTTTTTCAAATTTTTTCCCAGTATGCTACAATTCAGTTACACCAGTCAATTTGTAGTTTATACTTTTCCATTGATGGCTGCTCATACCCAGAATTCCCTTCTTTCTCATATTTCCCTTATGTCTCTCTGGTTTCCAACAAGTCCTTCCTTCTGGAGGAAGTCTATGTAGCCTATCTTCTTTGCTCATAGTTATTTACATATTTTAGCCTCTATTGGAATATAAGTTCCTTGAAGCCAGGGATTACTATTTTTTTATGTTTTTTTTTTGAATTTTACAATTTCTCCCCCAATCTTGCTGTCCTACCCCCCCACAAAAAGCAGTCTGATGGTCTTTACATTGATCAAAATTGAATGTGTTGAGAGAGAAATCATATCCTTAAGGAAAAAATAAAATATAAGAGATAGCGAAATTATATAATAAGATGCCTTTTTTCCCCTAAAATTAAAGGTAATTGTCTTTGGTCTTTGTTCATACTCCACAATTCCCTCTTTGGATACAGATGGTATTCTCCATTGCAGATGCCCCCAAATTGTTCCTGATTGTTGTATTGATGATTGTCTTTTTTTCCCTGTTCCTAATATTTAGTCCAGTGCCTTGAATATAGTGGGCACTTAATAAATAGCTGTTGATTGGCATGGTTTTGGATGAACAGTCAAGTTAGTCTATTAGCATATATGCCATGGGTAGAAGCTAAATCTTGATACTGATCTGGATCCATAATTAAAACAAAGAGAGCAGGCAAATTCATATTTGGGGAGATGTACTGAGTTTTCAGTAATCCAAAATTATTCATTGTCACAGAATTTTGTCTTTTTAAAACCAGTATTAGTGTAGAGATACCTTATAATTGAAAATCATGGTAATAATGTGTCAAAACCCAAGTGATTCAAAGGACAATGTGAAAATGAACTTCAAATCTAAATAGGTTGTAATAGGTCATTAACTATGTCTTTTACAGAAGTGACATGGCAGAAATTATTAAAGACCAGTTGGAAAAGAAAAGGAGGTAGTCCACTTATACAATGTGATTGAGGGATAAAAGATAGTTCATATAAGTACTGCACTGATATTCATGAAATATCTGTAGAACTAGAGCACCACTTCCAGTAGGTTGGATAAATCCTCATTGAAGAATTTATGAAAAGGTCATAGACCAGTATTGTGGAGAACATTTGGCTTATTTGTCATTTTCTTTGTTTGGAGTTATTGTTGTTGTCATGTCCAACTCTTTGTGACCCTATTTACAGTTTTCTTAGCAAAGATTTTGGAGTGGTTTGCCATTTCCTTTATTATCCAGTTAGTCCATAAGGGTTTTCTTAGCAAAGATATTGGAGTGGTTTGCCATTTCCTTTATTATGCAGTTAGTCCATTATCCAGTCAGGCATCTCTTTATTGTCTTTTGTATCATCTGCAATTTTAATTCTTGGCCATCATAATTTTCCATGATTTTCAGCTAAACTATATCAATAAGAAAATGTTGGTATAAAAAAAGATGATTTTTGTTTATGTCAGGGAACACTTGGGGATGATTTAAACTAATGCAAAATATCCAAACACAATTAACTTCTTTTCCTTGTGTTAATTCTGGCACCAACTCTGAGACACTTTTTAAAAAAAAATTGCAAGTCTATGGAGTTAAATGATGTGCCCAAAATTACACAATTAAGTGAGTGTTAAGTATCTAAGACCACATTTGAACTCAGGTCCTTCTGAACACCTGTGCTCTATCACTTGTGCTGCCTAGGTGCCATTCTGAAACACTTTCTCTTCTTTTTTTTTTTTTTAAGGTTTTTTGCAAGGCAAATAGGATTAAGTGACTTGCCCAAGGCCACACAGCTAGATAATTATTAAGTGTCTGAGACCAGATTTGAACCCAGGTACTCCTGACTCCAGGGCACTGCGCCACCTAGCTGCCCCTGAAACACTTTCTAATAATATTTTTTATTTTTTATTTAGTTAATGATGAAGTAACTCAATTGCTTGCCCACTTGACAGTATGACATAGACTGTATGATAGAATTTTCCATCTGTGGATCATTGAGCACATTTCTTCAGAGTCACTAAGAATCTTATTGACACAGTTTCAATTGAAAGGGAGAAAGACCCAATGAGTTTTAACTTACTTCATCAAAGCAAATGGAAATGCATCTTATTTAATGTCATTTGCATCAATAAATTTGATCAGTTTGATGGTACCACAGTTGTATTCTGATTTGTCAGTTGTTATCGCTACTGAGAAGGTTGAGGTTGTAGCTCCTATAAAAGAAGTTGACAAGGGTTGATTCCTTTGATGATGACTCTGGGGACTAGACTGGCAGATTTGGGGGCACTACTATTCCTGTTGCTCTGAGGCTCAGGATTCTAGGATATCACCTATGTGTACTGCCAAGGTGCTTTGATTCAGCTGGCATATGCCAAATTCCGTTTCTCCCTTAGGCTACCTTGCTGCTTCAGTTAGGTTGTTTCACTCGGCAGTTACCTTTGTGAAATCTCTCAAGGAATATTTTATATTTTCAACATTTGTATAGAGCCTTTCAAGCTAGTTTTGTCCCATTAAGTCAAGTGCTTTAAAAAAACTCAAATTAGTTTCTGAAAATGGAAGAATGAAATATCTATCATTAGCACTGGAGTTTGACTATGATGTTAAATTACTGCTTATATTATATCTCACATTTCTTCCTCACTCCCACCCCTCATCTAATAAATTGTTTATTTTTAGTTTGTTTTAAAATATTTTCAAGTTCCAAATTCCCAAATTCTTTTCTTTATTCTATCCTTCTTCTACCCATTGAGGATATCATACTATTCATGGACTCAGAAAGTTTTTTTCATAGGACCACAGAATTCTAAGTTTTAAGGAAGCTTAGAGGTTATCTAGTCTAACCTCTTTCAAGCCCTCATATAACTGACCTTGGTTATCCAGTTTCTGATTGTGATGGTAGTTCTTTTTCATAAGTGAGCTAGGTAAGATAGCATTGAAGTCCTTTCTAACTGAAATGCCTTGAGGTCCTTTATAACTGAAATTCTGTGGTTCTCTGGCTCCTAGTGATAGGGAGTGCATTGCATTCAGAGCAACTTTGTGGGCACCTTTTCCTTACTCTTTGATTTTTAACTATTGTGCATAGTTTTATTCTCCAAAACTTTAAAACCTCTAATCAATAATAGTTTTTCAAATATTTGAAGACAGCTTTTGGATTTGCCTCATGTTTTTTCTTCTCTAGGCTGAAAATTTCCAGTTGTTTGAATAATTTTTAATTTGACAGAATCTGTCCCATTCCAGATTTTATCTTTTAATAAATCAATGGATCTTTTAAAATTTGTGCCCAGACCTGAACAGGGTATTTCAGATGTGGTTTGACCAATGGCAAATCTAATGAAATTATTATCTCCTTAATTCTGTACACTTTTAAAATTTCCCCAATTCACATTAACTTTTATTTGTTTTTTTAGCTAGATTATGCCATTGACCTGTATTGAGCATGTGGTCAACTAAACATCCCTAGCTATTACCACATGAACTGCTGCCAAGTTAGGTTTTTCTTTGCTATCTTTTATAAATATAGAATACTTCATATTGGTTTCATATTGAATTCATATAAGGTGGCAAAAAGAAATACTTTAAATGCAGAATTATGCCTACTAAATTTCATCTAATTGGATTCTACTGTTCATTACAGTCTGTCAAGATCCTTTGGACCCACAATCTGTAATTCAGCATGTCAACTGAGTTCTGTGTAATTCACATATTTGATAAATATTCTATTAAATAATTTGTAAAAAAAAAACTGAACAGGATTAGCCCCATAGTAGTCTGTTAAAGGTACATTTCTTCTGTCCTCCTCTCCAACTGACACTGATGAACATTCTGTGGGTCTAGTCAAATAGCTAGAAATTTATATAATCATACTTTGATTTAATCCACATCTTCTTATCTGGTCTGCAAGAATATCATCAGAGATTTAGTCAAGTGTTTCCCTAAATCTTATTAAACTCTGTCCATAGTACTATCTCTGACTTTTTTTTTCTTTTAAAAAGGATGTGGGGGGCAGCTAGGTGGCACAGTGGATAGAGCACCAGCCCTGGAGTCAGGAGTATCTGGGTTCAAATCTGGCCTCAGACACTTAATAATTATCCAGCTGTATGGCCTTGGGCAAGCCACTTAATTCCATTGCCTTGCCAACCCCCCCCCCCCCAAATAAATAAAAAGGATGTGACAACATACAAATATTTGGACAGGTAAACTCCTTTCTTTATGACAGATTTTTATTTTTTATTTTTTGGATCAGCTAGATGGTAGTGGTTAGAGTACTTGACTTGAAGTTAAGATGAGCTGAATTAAAATCAGGTCTCAGTCACTTCCTAGTAGCAGTGTCTTCATCTCTAAAACAGGAATAATGATAGCTCTTATCTCCCAATAGTTGTTTTGAGGATAATATGGGATAAAATTTGTAAACTATTCCAGCAATCTTAAGGTGTGATATAAAATAAATTATTATTATTATTATTTTATTCTTTGTTTATGTCACCTATATCAGTTTTATTTCTAGGAAATCATATATTTTAGTTCAGATCTGATTCAGATAGATTTTGTAATGGAATAAAGTAAGACACTAATAGATCTAGCTGTTATAAGAATGAATTTTATTTTACCAAAGATTATAAAGAATATTCAGAAAGAATACAGCATTGTTTCAGATGGGATCATCTTCCTTATCTCAGCATTTCTGGTGATGTACTAGTTTTAAGTGTGTAAAAAAGCTGAGGACACCCTCCTCTGCCATGTTGACTTTTGTAAAGCTATACTATGATTTTAAGTCTTTAGTCACCTGGACTATTTAAAATTTCTGAGTGGTTTTTAATCACATTTAAGTAAAAACTAACAGCCTGTAAAGGGTTCATATTGCTCAAATAACAATATAAAAGTAACAAAAGTTGCAAGATACAAAGATTAATGCCTACTTACTGATAATGAATTCATTTACATGGGAGAAATAGTGTTATTAATGCATTAATCTTATAAAGAATATAATAATAGTAAAACATAGAGACCAACTCAAACTATAGCAATTTCAAAGTAGATAAGAAGATTATTTGGAAAAATGTAGTTCAGAAATTTCAGTAATGTTAACTTTTGCTGCTGTTGACAACTTTTTGGAATAGACAAAAAGAAATCAATGCAGAGTAATAACAGCAATTATAGAAATTCAGTATTTAATGGTGTAGGAATAAACAATATTTTATTGCAAATGTCTATCAATTGAGTTTAGGAATAATTTAGCTACCAGTCCCCTCAGTCCTCTTGGGGATATTTTTGTTATCTATGTTAGAATGAATAAATCTTAAATTAGATAGTATATTCTTTTTATTTGTCAAAAAAGTTTTTTTAATGTATTATTTTATAACCATAGTGCCCCTCAGTGTCTCTGCCCTCTCCTCTCCCAGAAAGTCACCCCATATAACAAATAATTTTTTAAGACTAAAAAGAGAAAGAAGAGGAAAAGAATCAGAAAAACTGATCAATATATTGAAAGTGTCTAAAACATGTTCAATATACACTTGTAGACTCCCATTGTTGCAAAGGAGTGATGTGAGAGTATTCATCTCTTCTTTTGAGCCATGCTGTTTATAATTTTGCAGTATTTGTCCTTTTAAAAACAGTTCTCCCATTTATATTGTTAAAGTCCTTGTGTAGGTTTTCTTGATTCTGCTCACTTTACTCTGCTTCAGTTCATGAAGAAGAGGAAAAATGTGGAGACAGATTTGAGCTCAATAGAAGGAAAACTTTCTGATGAAATAGAATTGTAAGTAAAGGGGTTGCCTTGGGAAGAAGTAGATGTTTTCTCAGAGGTCTTCAGGATGATGATGATTTATGGGATGCTATAGAAAGAATCTTTGATTAGTTGTGGGTTAGATTAGATGACCTTGAAGATTTCAGTTTTTAGATGATGTGATCCTAAGCAATCAATAGGAAAATTTTGTTAGGAGTTTTTCTTTAATTCTAATAGCTTTTTTTCCCCTTTCAACTACCATCATATCTATGCTAGAAAAGTGTGTGAAAGGAAGTATATTGTAAAGTTGGATTGGAACCATATTATGATAGTTCTTGAATGTATGGCAATGCAGTTTGTATTTTACCCTATAGACTATGGACAGCAAGCAGTTAAAGGCATTTATGAGCAAGGTAGTTAATTAGGAAGATAATTCTTGCAGTTTTGTTGGAGAAGAGAGAGAGTTATAGGACAGGAAGATCAATTAAGATGATAATACAAGGTAAGGAACCAATGAGGGCCTGAAACTAGGCTAGGTAGTATAGGTGGAAGACTTAGAAATGTGTGAGAAATACTAAGGAGGTAGAATAGGAAAGACTTGGCAACCCTTGGGATGATGTAACTCAAATACGGATAGTACTCAAAGGAAATGAGACCATCAAAATGAGAAGTTTGATTATGAACAAGTTTTAAGGGAAAGAGGATTGGATTTGAGTTGCTAGCAGGTCATGCTTATAGACATGTACTGCAGATTGCTGAAATGTGGTATTGGAACTGGAAATAGAGACTTGAGAGACGTCTTCTACGAGACATTAATTTAAGTAAAGGAAGTAAAGGAGATGATCAAGAGAGAAATTGGATCACAGAGGTGGTCAGCCTCACTAGCCACAGATAAATTTCAGGAGGGTTTGTGAACTAGAATTTTAAACAAGTCACATTTTTATTTCCTTTAATCTTTGGATTCCTTTGTAATTCCATTTTTTATGCATTTAAAATATTATTCTGAGACATGGTTCATAAGTTTTGTTATACTGTCAAAGGAGTTCATGGTTAAAGGTTAAAAATTTTTGTTTTAGAGAGAAAGAGAAAAACCCTTTGGCACAGCCTTGGAAGCAGAGGACTAACTAGAAATGGTATGGTCAGTTAATAGCGATGATGCAGAGCACACTGAAGAAATCAGCTCAAATCTCCTATATCAATTTTATAGTTCATGATGTAAAAATAATATAAGAAACAATTAAGCTCAATTCAATTGTGCAGGACTGGGAATTAGTTGCTGTAATGGTTCACAGATGGATGCTATTAACAATACCACCTGGTATCTTCCTATTTTAACTAATTGTTTTAGCTAACTAAATGCTAAGTGTACTGGCTTCCACCTGCTGCAGGAATATAAGTGCTACTAAATATTGGTGCCCTGAGGAATACCTGATCACCCTACCCTAGTTACTGCTCTACTTGGGAGAGCTTATATAGAGACAAATAAGAAGTTGGGGAGTCCTCTAGTGGGGGGGGGAGGACCAGTACTAGGAGAAAGAAGCATATGGGATGCTATTACTGATATAAAATGTAACTAAATGCTGGCACTGAAATCCCTGACCCAACTTATGCATACTCAGTGGTTTATTTGTACCAAACCAGTATTTATGGATTATTTCAGTATATTTCAAGTTAAAATTATTTTTGGAAATATTAATTTAAGTTACTGCTTGGTGGTGATGATGGGCCCCTACAAAGTTCCATGTGTTATCCTCTTTAATTTCTCTCTCTTTTTTAAAAAATTAGTTGTCATAGGAATTACTTTAAATTTACTTAAATTCAACAAACATTCTTTAAATGTCCAGTATATACAAGGCACTGTAAACACAGAGGCAGAAATAAACATTTCTCTGCTCAAGGAACTTACATTGAACAAAGGCCCTCATTTGTTTCCTTGCCAGATATAAATTCAAATGAAAATCAAATAAAAGGCAATGGGGAACAAAAGGACCAGAATTTATTAACTATCTTTTAACCTTATTACATTCCTTCTACTGTTAATTTTCTATTCTGTTTTCTTATAAGGTTTGTCTCCATGTTTACTTACATGATTGACCATTTTACACGAATGAATTTAGCAAATAAATAATTTTTTGTTACAAGAACTAAGTCAAAGGGAAGGAGTACAAGGAACCAAGTTCTGATATCTCATTTAATATCAGTTTTGATGCTAACTACTCCAGTGACATTGATCAAAATTCACTCATAGTCTTATTTTCCTTATTTTTGTGGTTCTGTCCCCCTCTTATAATCATTATAATAACATTTATGATAATTATAATAACAATTATAAAATTATTGAGATAAATGGTTATTTCCCTCTTATATTAACAATTATTGAATTAGGAATAAAGTTTTTTTCCCCTTCCTTTTCCCCATTTAGAAATCAGCCCCTTTGGTTATTCAGGCACCCAATTTCAGGCTAATAATCAAGTGAAAGCTTTGGTGAAATTGGCCCAACTGGTAACCTCTAATCTGATCAAAAGATAAATAAATTTTAGTTTGGGTGAAATGATAGATTCTGGCTCATTGTGTTTTAGTCAGACAGGTCTGAGTAAAAGTGAATTCCACATTTTTTTCTAGACTACTCTAGATGGAGCGATATGGATAGGGATAAATCTCTTTGACCAAGACTGTGTGATACCTGTTCCTCATTAGAATAATCCCACCTCTTATTTTAATATCTATTTGTTTATTAATTGTTAACCAATCAGAATTGATTTTCATCCTCAAGTACACCCATTCTTCCAAAAGTATATGAGTTTTAAATTGATTTTATAAAGGTTATTTTGCATTTGACAGTGCCATTGAACTGTTTTTATTAATTTTCTGCTAGCATGATTAATAAAATGCTTAGGAACTATGTCTTTCAAACTTTTTGTAAGACAGTTATTAAAGTTTCCTTATTTTAAGTTTCAGTTTTCCATACCTGTATAAACCAAATGATCTGAATGAGGTCATTGTAGTTATTCAATTTTAAATCTCAGTTTTGTCACCTACTAGTTGTATGTCTGTGGACAAGTCATTCAATTTCTTTGGGTTTCTTATTCAAAGTCTATAAAATAAAGTATGGTGATCTTAAAGATCCTGCTTTTTCTGCATCTATGAGCCTATGATCTCATTTCAAAACACAGAAGGAAAGTATCTTTAGGAGGACAGGTAGTCAGTTGGGTTAAACATTAAATCAATTCTAACAGTGTTGGAAAAATCAAGGAAGAAAAGGAAAGCGAAAAAAATCATTGGGTTTGTCAGTTAAGACAGTGATGAAAAAATGAAATCAGTAAGTACAGAAGTCTAAAGAATTTTAGTAGTGAAGTAGATTGTTATTGTCCTTCATCCTTTTTTTTTTTAGGTTTTTTCAAGGCAAATGGGTTTAAATTGGCTTGCCCAAGGCCGCACAGCTAGCTAATTATTAAGGGCCTGAGACTGGATTTGAACTCAGGTACTCCTGACTCCAAGGCCGGTGCTTTATTCACTATGCCACCTAGCTGCCCCTTATCCTTCATTCTTGAAGAGTATCATGACATCAGGAGGTGATGCTCTGACTTTCAAGAAAATTGTATTTAAGAGAGGGACTGCTGTGTAAAATCATCCAGCTCCCTCTCTTCTCCAAAACCATATGGATTCAATGGCAAGATATAGCTCAGGATGACTTGTTGATGATCCTGGATATAATGGGAGATCTTATCCTTTTTAAGTTAATGTCTTTCCCAGGTCTCTGTTTGACTGGGACAATGCCCATTCAGTGATTAAGTAAGAAATGAGGCAAAGAAAGATCACTTTTACCTAGTTTAAAAAAATCAATCTGGAAGTGGAAGACCCTCAGTATCTCTAGCCTAAACAGAAATAATTGCTATTTACATTTCCTCCAAGCCACTGGGACCCAAACAAAGACCACGTGAGACTGAACCTGGCACCTGTTGTTGGTTAATCAATGAGAGCCAGAGTGTTTTGCGTTTAAGCACATGACTCATAAGAAAGAAATATGATCAAGATATCTTGTAAGGTTAGTGAAGTAGAAGAGAAAGAATAGTAACTTGAAGATATAGATTGATCAAACAAAGGATTTACACCATTAGAGAAATGAGAGAAATTTGAGAGTCAGAGGGACTTATTGAATGGCAAGTGGCAAGATCATGAAGACCTGAGTTTAAATTCCACCTCTATACTATGTATACTGGGTAAATCTCCTACAGTCTTTCAGTGCCCAAAAGCTTATCAAGACTATAAAGTGCAGGTACCAACCTGAATTGGTCAGAGGTCTGGTGAGAATATAGGGAAGAGAAAGAGAATGGAGGAAAGGAGAGAGAGAGAGAGAGAGAGAGAGAGAGAGAGAGAGAGAGAGAGAGAGAGAGAGAGAGGATTGAGAGGAGGAAGAGAATAGGGAAAATTAAATTAAATTTATGGCTTTGAAGTCCCAATGCCACAGACATAGTTTAAAGCTGTCAATACAGATCAATGATGCTTGCTTAAAGAAAGAACATATGTTATAGAGACCAAAAGGATTGTTAATGTTTGCATCCCAGATCTAAAAGTTAAAATAATGCAGATAATATTTTTGCCTTTCAGACTTTGAATGTACCATAGACATTTGGGACATTTTTCTTGACTTTTAAATTTTTTAAAAAATTTGAAGAGCCTGCAAATCTACCTGTTACTCCAAATGTCCAGACAGATGTATGACTGATCTTATGATCTTGGCACTCTATGTGATGGACATGGAGAATTACACAATCAGCTTATCCTTGATTATCAGTATCCATCACCTTGGAGACTGAAATGTGTGGGTTGAATATAGTCATGGCTCATGTCTACAAGCAGACTGATCCATACTCATGTGCTTATAATTTGACCCAAATGCCAAAGTGTACTGTTGTGACTTATTTTTCACACAACTTCACTGGCCTTTACTATGAAGGATTTATCTGGAATAGTTTTTTGATGTCTGATTTCTTCCTTCCTGAATCTGTATTAATGTTTGCTGTCTTCCCCTGAAAACAAATATTTCCTGAAAATCTTTTTTTCTGCACTCTCTTCTAAAACTATTTGACTGTTGAGATGCTGATTTTGTGAATTTTAAAAAAATTTAATCTTTTTTTTGGGGGGGTAGGGGTAGCAAAGAACTACTTGTTATTTCCCATGCCATTTCTTGAATTTAACATTCTTCTAGCAGCATCAAATCTATAAATGTCTTTTCATCTTAAACTTAAAATACTTAATGTTGGGACATTGGTGAAAAGTCAAAGGAAACCTGTCTGGGGAAAAACTGGCAGGTTTCCAAGGTCAAGTTCATTACCAGATATGCTTAAAGTAGCATTTCCCAAACTATGTTCTATGGAACCTTGGAATTCCCTTTGATATGAATTAAAACTTCTTGAAAAAATTTTCATGCTAGCAAAATCTCTTCTTCTCAAATATAAAGTGTAATTGTGCCTTCATTTTAATAGATTCTTGATTCCATTGGTAGGTATGCAGACCTGGTACACTCTCTGGTATGTTTGTTTTCCCATAAATTATCCATGAAGGATGCACTCAACATACTGTAGGTTCTTTTTTAATATTTCCTGTATTCCAGTGTAGCACTGGGATTCTCCATCTCTTACTTCCCCCTTTTGAGACATTATTTACCCATCTCCTCCATTTATTCATTCCTTGGTAGTAATTTTCAGCCCATTTAATTATATTTTGTTGTTGTTTGATCTTTTTTCAGCTCTGTTCAACTCTCTGTTATTCCATTTGAGGTTTTCTAGGCAAAGATACTGGAGTGATTTGCCATTTCTTTCTCCAGCTCATTTTACAAGATGAGGAAATTGAGGCAGTTAAGTGACTTGTCCAGGATCACATAGCTAGTAAGTGTCAGAGGCCAGATTTGAAGCTCAAGAAGATAGGAAAGTATCTTCCTGATTCCAGACCTAATGCTCTATCTAGCTTTTCCTTTAATTATATAGATATCAAAAATACAGTTGCATTAATTCATGAATAAATTATTTTGACATGGAATTTGGCTTAATTCCACATTTTGCTTGGGAATCTTGGTAGAGCTTTCCTTTGACTGCTATAAAGTATTTGGATTTCTTAATCTCATGAATTGCTCAGCTAAATGTCCATGTCCTTCAGTAAACTTTCCATAATTATTTAAAGCAAATCTATAATTGGTCAACATAGACCCTGTCCTACTTCTTTTTGTATTCATATGATTGTGGAATTTAATTGTATGAAAGAGTAGTTATAAATATATCCTTTTGATATATTTCAAGTCAAATTATTTTAGATGTAGAAATTTTTTGAACAACCATTGGTTCCATTCCAAAGTTGTAGATGGTGCTTGCTTTCATTTCTCATATTTTTTGTCTCATATAAGAATTATTTTCAATTTAATTAAATTCAAGTATTTATTCAGCCTCCACTATATGCAAAGAAATTTACTTTATTGCTGTTGTTGTTCAGTTATATCTGACTGTAGTTTGGGTTTTTTTTAGCAGAGATACTAGAGTGGTTTGCCATTCCTTCTTTGCCTCATTTTATAGTATGAGATCAGATTTGAACTCAGGATGATGAGTCTTCCTGATTCGAAGCCCACTGCTCTTATTCACTGTTCCCTCAAGTGGCCCTCCTGGATTTACCAGAGACTAAGCCAAAATAAACTCTCTTTAGGGACTTATACTGCACAAAGGCACCTATCTCTTGCCCTAACATGATATAAATTTCAACGAAAGAAAAATGGAAGGTGACAGAAAAAAGAGTCAGACTTTTAAAAATATTGTTTTGCCTCATTTCATTATTTCTGCTGTATTTCCATTAGGTTTATTAAGATTTCTTCTAGATTTAGGCTACATGCATTACTTTTAAGATTGATCTTCATTCATTTTACTTGAATAAGTTATGTAAGCAATCTGCTCTTTGTCAACGAGCTTAGGTTAGTGAAACCAGTTGTCTGCAATGGAAGTAAGAGGAGACAGGTTTACTGCTAACTAGCTCTATGACCTTAGGCATGTAACAAACTTCTTTGTCTCGCTTTCCTCATCTTTATGGGGCTAGTCAACTTAAACTACCAGGATTATAAAGATATTAAAAATTCTCTTATTCTAACTTTCAATCTTCAAATGTTCCTATATCATACCAAATGCACTGAATGGGGTCATCATGTGTGAATTTTCAGTTTCAATGTTAAAACTATTTTGCATGGATATAACTCTGAATTTCTAATTGCTCACAAAAAGTTCAAGATCAGTCAGTGAATGGCTAATAACAAGCAGTAAGGCTTAATAGTTAATGATTCATAGCTATTGTCAATAAATATAACAAATTAAAACAGTTACATTACATTGCCAATATATTTATTATTTACCTGAAGTTAAAAAATACAGACTGTGCTTCTTCATTGCTTCATGGTTAGAGGTAATGTGCCTTGTGGCATGGTAGAGGAGAGCGTTCCTGGCTGCCCTCCCTAGGTTTTTCTGCTTAGGTCTTGAAGAGAATCACTTGTTTTGAGCTACCTCCACAAGGATTAGCAAAGTGGGCTTCGTATGTATTTGCTTTGTAGGTAGTAGCACTTTTTTTTTTAGGTATGGGAACTTGGGGAAAGGACTCTAGAAGTGATTATTTCCAAGGGGGAAACTCCTACAAATTTAGAGCAGCGCCTAGATTGTCATTTGAAATCTTTTTTTAAAAAATTTTTATTTAAGGCAATGGAGTTAAGTGACTTGCCCAAGCTCACAAAGCTCAGTGATTATTAAGTGTCTGAGGTCAGATTTGACTCCAAAGCTCAGTGATTATTAAGTGTCTGAGGTCAGATTTGACTCCAGGGTCTGTGCTCTATTCACCCTGCCACCTAGCTTCTCCTGCCATTTGAAATCTTAAAGAGTTGTTTGGATCGCTGAGATAAATGACGTATCTAGGATCACACAGTTTGATCTTCCTGACTCCAAAGCTAGTTCCTACCTCCTAAGTTCTGCTGCTTCTCTTTTATCTATCTATCTTTCTATTCATTTAGGTTTTTGTGTGGCAATGGGGTTAAGTGACTTGTCCAAGGCCACACAGCTAGGTAATTATTAAATGTCTGAAGTCAAATTTGAACTCAGGTCCTCCTGAATTCAGGGTTAGTGTTCTATCTGCTGCACTAGCTAGATGCTCTTGCTTCTCATTTATTAAATGACTATTATTTGTATGGTTTTCTGGGATTGCAAAGACATAAATTAGTATACATACTTTCCTCAAGGATCTCATGTAAATTAAACTTTCATTTGGAAACCACAGTTAAAGTACACAAAGCCTCTTCCAGAAAGCTCCCTTCAATTGATGAAATGGAGTCTCCACTTAGAAGCACCGTCCTTGATCCACATCAATGTATGCTTATTAGTTAGGATATTTATAGTATATACATATATACACATATATTTGCACATACATAATATAGCCATAGATATATCACAATATCAAGTTTAATGCTCACTGAATTGAATTACATATTTATTGTGTATTTCTATTATTTCATTCTTGAATCAAAAGCTCATTGAAACTTCATGGTCAGAGACTGGGAGTTTATTCACTAGTTTCAGTAGTTACAATTTTTAAATTTAAGCATATAGTATTGTTTTTTGCCCTTTCTTTATAGTTTAGTATTTCAAAAATCCAAAATAATAATTTAAAAAAGTAATAACAACTCTTAGTTGTTCATCTTTCATTTTCAAAAAGGACCAATGATATCACAGGGTGATTGCTTATCTTGCCTGTGAATTGGATTTAAGAGAGGTAGAGTTGAACAAACTTGCCAATCTCTATCTGTTATTAATGATAGTCCTTATATTTGTACTTTAAGATTTGCAAAGTGCTTCACATCTTTTGTCTCACTTGAACCTCCCAACATCTGTTTGGAGTAGACGATAGACTTTTTTTTTTCTTTTTTACAGATAAGGAAACTGAGGCTCACAGATTAGAGTTTAGAGTAACAAAACTGGTAACTCTCTAAGGCAGAATTTGAACCTGGATCTTCTTGACTCCAAGTCCAACACTGCTCACCATATGACCTGTCTGTCCATAATTCCATTGATGTAGGGTCACTGCTCACTGATTCAGTTCACAAGCAGCAGTAGGTGGTTTCAGAAAAAGCAATGGTTGAATAAATTTTCCCAATTGTGGCTAAATTTTAGGTTAACAACTTCTATACACTTATTTGCTAAGATAATTTTAGGGATGATATGCAAATAGTAGCTATGCTCCTATCCAACTTGACCACTTGGTAAGACTTACCATAGTTGACACTTTTCTGTTCTAGCCTTTGAGAACTTAATTGCCTCCATACAGCAGTGGTGCATTGGAGGGACTATCTGATCTAGGGGAAATAACATTCATATTCTAACTATCTTACTGCTTATTGACATTCAACAATAAATCATTTGACCCCACTAAGGGACTTGGTTTCTTTATCTGTGAAATGAAAGGATTTGACTTAATCAAAAAGATTTTATTAAGGCTTAACAATCTAAAGGAGGGACAACCTCTGAGTATTCTTTGACTTAGAGAACTAATTCCTCTCCAGCTCTCTACCTGTGATCTTATGATGCCCTGATTCTGCATGGGAAAGTTGACCTTTGTTTTAATATCTAACAGGCTGGCAATAAGTCAGAGCAGCATGATTATTGCAAGTTCCATCCATCCACTTCACAATTTTTTCCCTTTTACCCAGCCATTTGTAATATTACTTGCCTGATAGTTCCCTCTGCTAAGTGTTATTTACTTTGTGGTTTTCCTTTCTCCCTTTTCAATTCACCCCCTGCAGAGATGCCAACTGCATAGTCATGCAGAATAGTGACCTTTTCAAAACCAAACAGTTCCCTTAAACTACTGGTAGTTCTTATTCTGTTATGAATTTTTCTATTCAAATTTCTGCTTTGAAGACTGGGCCATAGACCTGGGTGGATCTTAGAGAGTATATCTAGGGACAAGCTGAGAACCTGAGCAACTAATGTATAAAAGATGGAGGGGACTACTGAAAGAAAAATGAAGCAAAACTTATTATTCTGCAGTCATGTTTATCTACATAATGTCTCAGGATATTTTGAAGGTAAGACTAAGGAGTTTAAACAGTTGTGAACATTATAATCAGCAAACAAACTGGGTTTTATAAAGCAGGAATAGACTAGAAATCATTTGGAGACTGTATGACTCTTTAGAAATCTTAATTTTTAAATTTTTTCTCCCTTCTTTATTTTTTCCAGTTCTATATAAGATAATTTTCAACATTCATTCTTTTTCATGCTTTTGAGTTCCATATTTTCTACCACTCTCTCTTCCCCCCTTCTGTGTTTAACATATTTCCATATTAGGCATGCTGTGAAAGAAGAATTAGAAGTAAGGGGGAAAGATCATGGGAGAGAAAGAAACAACACAAAAGGGGTTTGTGTTTACTTTGCTCTGCATTCAGACTCTATCATTTTTCCCATGGATGTGGATGACAATTCCCATAGCAGGTCACTCAGGCTTGTCCTTGATCACTGAACTGCTGAGAAGAGTTGCATCCATCATAGCTGCTGTAACTGCGTACAATGTTCTCTTGGTTCTTTTCATTTTACTCAACATCATTCATGCAAGTCTTTCCAGCTTTTTTCAAAGTGTCTGTCCACTCCTCTTTTTTCTTTCTTTTCTTTTCTTTTCTTTTCTTTTCTTTTCTTTTCTTTTCTTTTCTTTTCTTTTCTTTTCTTTTCTTTTCTTTTCTTTTCTTTTCTTTTCTTTCCTCTTCTCTTTTTCTTTTCTTTTCTTTTCTTTTCTTTCCTCTTCTCTTCTCTTTTTCTCTTTTCTTTTCTTTCCTCTTTTCTTTTCTTTTCTTTTTCCTTTCCTTTCCTTTCCTTTCCTTTCCTTTCCTTTCCTTTCCTTTCCTTTCCTTTCCTTTCCTTTCCTTTCCTTTCCTTTCCTTTCCTGCTTGCTTGCTTGCTTCCTTACTGCTCTCTCTCTCTCTCTCTCTCTCTCTCTCTCTCTCTCTGTCTCTCTCTCTCTCTCTCTCTCTCTCTCTCTCTCTCTCTCTCTCTTTCTTCAAGGCAATGTGATTAAGTGACTTGGCCAAGCTCACAAACTAGACAATTAAGTGTCTGAGACTGAATTTGAACTCAGGTCCTTCTGACTCCAGGACTGGTGCTCTTTCAGCAGTTACCTGACTGCCCCCCCCCCCACTCATTATTTCTTACAGAAAAAATAGCTGTGAAAATTATTTCCCAGCTTTCTACATACTTTCTAATCATGGTTGCATTGGCTTTATTTGTGCAAAAACTTTTTTGCATTCTGTGTTTCCCCTATTTATACTTTTCTTTCTCTTTTCCCCTTATTCCTCCTTTGTTAATTTTTTGCTTTTGATTGCTGTCTTTCCTCTGTACCCTCCTACTTACTTTTAGGTAGGATAAATATCTAAACCCAACTGGTGATGCTTTCAGTCAAATCTGTTGAGAATAAGATTTATTCAGTGTTTACACTCTTAATACTTTTCCTCTACTTTAATAGTTCTTTTGTACCCCTTCATGCTGTGCTAATTATCTTCTAGTGCCTCCACTTTCTTCTCTTAGTATAATCTTTTTTGTCTTAATTTTATATTTGTCTTGTTTCCAACTTCTGTTAAAATATTTTCCTTTCAATTGTCCTGATAGAAGTATAATTCTTAAGAGCCATCAACATGATCACAACATAATCAATTTATAACCATACCCTCTATTCAAGTGCCCTCCCTCTGGTTGTCCCAAAAGAAATACCTGCACCCTCTGTCTAATTATATTCTTTTCAATTGTTGTAAGAGAAATACAACTCTCAAGAGTTACAGGTAATTGTCTTCCCATTTAGTCTTATTGACTAACATTATTTTTCTGAGTTTTATTGACTAACATTATTTTTCTTTCTTTTAAACATTTCTTAAGTCTTTTTTTGAAGATCAAATATTCTGTTTAGTTCTGCTCTTTTTATCACGTAAATTTGAAAGTCCTCTATTTTATTTAAAATCCATCTTTTCCCTGAAAGAATTTTTATATTTTTTTCAGGGTAATTGATTCATGGTTGGATTTCAAGCTCCTTTGCCCTCTGAACTATCATAATCCTTTGCTGAAGCTGGTAAGTCTCCATAATTCAGACTGTGATTCCCTGGTGTTGCTTCTTTTTTTGGCAGTTTGCAGGATTTTCCCCTTTAGCTGAGAATACAGAAATTTGGTTATAATATTCTTGTCCTAGGATATTAGCACAATTTTCTATGATAATTTCCTGCATGATATTGCCCAGGATTTTTTTTTGGACTATGAATTTCTGGTAGACCATTAATTTGTAAATTATCTCTCTTGGATCATTTTTCCAGGTTAGTTGTTTTTCCTAAGAGATGGTTTTCATTTTCTTCTATTTTTTCAATTTCTTTCTTTGATGGAATCTTGGTGTCTCATAGAGTCATTAGTTTCCATTTGTCCAATTATAATTTTTAGGATTTTATTTTCTGCAGTTAGTTTTTAATGTTTCCTTCTCCTGTTGGTTAATTTTGCTTTTAGATGATTTGTTTTCCTTTTCCATTTGGTTAATTTTGCATTTTGATGAGGTATACTCCTTTTTCCAGTCAGTCAATTTTGCTTTTAAAGGTATGGTTTTCTTTAGTCAATTTTTCATAATTTTCCTGCATGACTCTCATTTTTTTCTTCACTTTTGTTTTTCCTCTCTCTGATTTTTAAAATTCTTTTTGGGCTCTTCCAAGAGTTCTTTTTGGATTTTAAACTGATTTCAAAAACCCTTTGAGGCTTCACATGTAGGCATTTTCCCACTGCTTTCCTTTTCTGAGATGGTTTTTTTATTATTCCTCTCAGAATAGTAGCTGTTTATGATTCATGCTTTAAAATTTTTTTTTCTCATTTTGATAGTTGAACTTTGCTCCTTGGGAAAAGGGGGCACAATCATAAGATTTTTGCTGGAGCTAGTAAACCCCCTGGTTTACTGCTTGCCTAGGACATTGCCTATGGTATTTCAGGTGCTAGTGGTTGGTTCCTAGTGTTAGGGTAGCCCAACTTAGTCCTGACTGTTGCCCCCAGCCTGGGGCTGGAGCTTTGTCTTTTGAGCTGGTATCGAGACCCTCACTCTTGGCCTACTGCACAGCTGGCTCAATGAGCCCAGATGTACTATGTACACTGAGCAATACTTCCCATTTACTGACATGATATAGACTTGAGTTTAGAATTTGTTTCATTCTGGTATTTCTTTTCTTTTTTTGTGAGTTCTGTCACTTTAAGGTGTCTTTAGGGTTTCAATTAAAGTTGTTTTGGGAAAAGCTCCCAAGAATTTCCTAGTTTTATGCTGTTCCCAGAAGACTCTGTATAGTTCTTCATTTCTTGTTAGACTCATGAAGTAGAGATGCGATAAGAAATACCAGTAAAAGATAAAACCCTTCCCTTCAAAAGTTTGAATATTTCACACAAGATTGGATGAATGGAAATTATTGTAAGTATAACCTAGGTTTCAAGACTGGAGTATTTCATTGATGGAGAGAATGATGATTCCATATTGCAAGTCTTTGATAAACAGAATTAGCCAGAGATCTTTAGAAAGGATACATTTTTATTTTCTGCTTTGAGAGGTCAGAGACTCTTCAGGGGCATATAAGGTATATATGTATATATACATAAGAGTTGCTTCCTGGAAGAAAGAAAAAGGGGCTACAAGTCCATAATACATTCTTTTTAGGGATGGGGTTGTTAGAGGACTAGAATTATATTTATCTACCTTTTTCCTCTACCATGTTTTGTTTTGTTTTAAGGTTCAAATCACTGTCCTTATCACTATCTATTTCTAGGAAAAAGTGTAGGTTTGTCTTTCCCATTAAGAACTAGTTATGAAAAAGAACATTAATAAACCCATTAATTGGCACAGACAGCCAACTGAAATCAGAGAAATTATGCCATTTAGAATGAATCAGAAACTTCACAGAGTGAATGAACTTTCCTACTAGGAGTGAGATATTTCATTTCATTTAAGAGTCCAGATATTACAAAGGGAAAGGTCTCTAAGCTGGAGGGAAGTTATAAATCAGAAGTGTGTTGAGTTTGCTTTCCCTTGCATATTTATTTTCTAAAGATTGTTCTTTTTCTCTATAGATTTTGCCCATAGATAGATCATCATGGGTATTCTCTCAAAACAGGATTGAAGAAGACTTTCTTTTTCTCCAAAGCACTCACACAAACTCTACCCCTAACACAGTACACTGCTTTGAGTCTTCACTCTCTATACTACTGTGGACAATTCATAATCAAATGTTCCAGGCTTGAAACGTAGGATATAGAGAAATGACAGAATTTCATACTTTTAATAACACTTAACAATGAACTGCTAGGAAAAGCAGTATAATGTGAAAACTGGCAGTCAGTTGATTTGAGGCTTGGTCTGATTCTGCCATGTTTACCCTGTGTCCCTGGGTAAGCCTTATTTTCTATTTTTCTTCATCTTAAAAAAGAGGAGAACTCCTATGATCCTAACCCTGTCACTCTCTGCATTACACTTCTCTGGGCCTCATACTATAAAATGAGGGATTTGTACAAAATGACTCACTTAGGTCTTTGCCAGCTCTAGATTCCATATCCTATGTTTTCTTCTAGTAAGCTATGATTTTCTGAAGAAAGTGCTTTTATATAATGAATTCTTCTCATTGCCACAGAGAGTAGGGAGATAGCTCTGCTACTTGACAGGAAACTTAAATGCAAATTCTGGTTTTGACACTATATGTGTGAACTTGGGCAAGTCATTTGGTGTTTAGCACAGTATCTGTGCTAATGTTTATCAAGAAATGTTTATTATTTGACCAATGGCTTAACTGGGACATAGTTTCTTATCTGTAAAAAACAAAGAGGATTGGACTAAATGAAATATGAAGCCCCTTATTTCTCTAAATCTAAAAGCCCATAAGAATAGTGAGCTATGACTATGACTATCAATATTTGCCAGTGTCACTCAGCTAGTAAGTATATATAAAGCACTATATAAATTTCAATGAATAGTGATGATGATAATAAGACTAATAATGTTAATAATAATTAGCAAAACTGAGACTTCCACATTAAATTCTTGATCTAGGATTTTTTTTCCATCAAAATTATGTCTTTATTGTGTTGGGACTTACATGACATGCAGAAGTGGTTATAGGGCAGCAGAAGTTAGTACACTAGACTGTATTATAGCTGATGTATAGTATCTAGAGGAGTTCAGAGCACCCACTACAATGTTCTACTTGTGCTGAGAAGTCAATGTTCCCAAGTACAGCCAGTTGCTGTAATCATTAATTGTAAATGTTTTAGAGAAAAAAAATAATCTTGTCCTTTTTTTGCCAATACTGATGAATTTTTGCCCATACCCTTGGGGACATTGACCATCTTGAGGAAATCATTTCAAGAAAAATTCAAGAATGATAGAATTAACAGAGTCTTTAGTGTCTATCTAGTTTGACCCATGATTAAAAGGAATTTCTAGCATAACTTATGTGAGAAGGGGTTATCTTGATTTTGCTTAGAGATCTTGAATGAAGAGATACCACAACCTCTTGAATCCTCAGTTCTATTCAGAGGAGTTACCTTCCTGCAGTGTATGTGGTGCTGAGGGAAGCTTGATCTCTATTATACAGCCTATAAAGGCAACTCTATTTTTCTCTTCTCTTCTCTTCTCTCTCTCTCTCTCTCTCTCTCTCTCTCTCTCTCTCTCTCTCTCTCTCTCTATCTCTCTATCTCTCTCTCTCTCAATTTAACAGCTTTTCCCTAATTTCCCTAATCTTGCTTTGCTCCCCCACAGAAGGCAGTCTGATATTCTTTACATTGTTTCCATGCTATACATTGATTTAAATTGAAGGTGTTGAGAGAGAAATCATATCCTTAAGGAAAAAAATAAAATATAAGGGAGAAAAATTACATAATGAGATAACTTTTAAAAAAATTAAAGGTAATAGTCTTTGTTCTTTTTTCAAACACCACAATTCTTTCTCTGAATACAGATGGTAATTCTCCATCGCAGATACCCTAAAATTGTCCCTGATTGTTGCTGTGATAGAATGAGCAAGACTATTAAGTTGCTCATCAACCCCATACTGCTATTATGGTGCACAATGTTCTTCTGGTGCTAATCTAGCTCAGCATCACTTCAAGCAAATCCATCCAGGCTTCTCTGAATTCTTATCCCTCCTGGTTTCTAATAGAACAATAGTGTTCCATAACGTATATATACCACAATTTGTCCAGTCATTCCCCAATTGATGGACATTCACTCAATTTCCAATTCTTTGCCATCTGGAACAAAGCTGCTATGAATATTTTTGTATAGGTGATGTTTTTACCCCTTTTCTTGTTCTCTTCAGGGTATAGGCCCAGTATTAGTATTGCTGGATCAAAGGGTTATGCACATTTTTATTGCCCTTTGGGCTTAATTCCAAATTGCTTTCCAGAAAGGCTGCATAAGTTCACAACCCTACCAACAATGTGATAGTGTCCCAGATTTCCCACATCCCTTACAACGTTGATCATTGTCCTTTCTGGTCATATTGGCCAGTCTGAGAGGTGTGAGGTGGTACCTCAGAGATGCTGTAATTTGCATTTCTTTTATAAGAAATGATTTAAAACAAGTTTTCATATGACCATGGATTGCTTTGATTTCCTCATCTGTAAATGGCCTCTATATATCCTTTGATCATTTGTCAATTGGGGAAAGACATGTTTTTTAATAAATTGAACTTAGTTCTCTCTATATATTAGAAATGAGTCCTTTGTCAGAAATACTGGTTGTAAAAATTGTATACCAATTTACTACATTTCTTTTGATCTTAGTTACAATGGTTTTGTTTAAAAGCTTTTTAATTTAATGTAATCAAAATTATCTAGTTTGGTCATAAACTGCTTTCCTTTCCATAGATCTGACAGGTAAACTATTCCTTGATCTCCTGGTTTGATTATAATATTGTCTTTTAAGTCTAAATCCTGTATCCATTTTGATCTTATCTTGGTATAGGGTGTGAGGTGTTGGTCTAATCCAAGATTCTGCCATACTAACTTCCAATGTTCCCAACAGTTGTTATTGAAGAGAGAGTTTTTATCCCCAAAGTTGGACTCTTTAGGTTTATCAGATAGTAGATTACTATAAACAT
Organism: Macrotis lagotis; assembly: GCF_037893015.1. NCBI lineage: Eukaryota > Metazoa > Chordata > Mammalia > Peramelemorphia > Peramelidae > Macrotis > Macrotis lagotis. The sequence goes on along the minus strand of NC_133663.1, from coordinate 129,871,393 downwards.
TTCCTATTATCTCTCTTTTGTACCTAATCTATTCCACTAATCCACCACTCTATTTCTTAACCAATACCAGACAGTTTTGATGAGTTATGCTTTATAACATAAATTTAGATCTTGCAAGGCTAAGCCACCTTCTTTTGCACTTTTTTCCATTAAATCCCTGGAAATTATTGACTTTTTATTTCTTCATATGAATTTACTTACAATTTTTTTCTAACTCATTGAAGTAATTTTTTGGAATTTTGATTGGTAGGGCATTATATAAATAGTTTAATTTAAGTAGAATTTTCATTTTTATTATATTAGCTCAGCCTGCCCATGAGCAGTGGATATTTGCCCAGTTATTTACATCTGATTTCATTTGTAATTGTTTCATAAAGTTTCTGAATCTGCCTGGGCAAGTAGGCTCCCTAGTATTTTATATTTTATATTGAATAGAATGTTTTTCTATCTCTTTCTGCTGTATCTTGTTAGTCATATGTAGAATGCTGAGGATTTATGAGGATTTATTTTATATCCTATAACTTTGCTAAAGTTGTTAATTGTTTTTAGTAGATTTTTAGATGATTATGAAGATTCTTTAGGATTCATCATGTCTTCTGCAAAGAGTGAGAATTTTTGTCTCTTCCTTCCCGATTCTAATTCCTTCAATTTCTTTTTCTTCTCTTATTGCTGAAGCTAGCATTTTTAACACAAAATTGAATAATAGTGGTGATAACGGGCATCCTTGTTTCACCCCTGATCTTATTGGGAATGCCTCTAGATTATCCCCATTGCATATAATACTTGTTGATGGTTTCAGATAGACATGCTTACCATTCTAAGAAACAATCCATTTGTTTCTATTTTCTCTAGTGTTTTTAGTAGGAATGGGTGCTGCATTTTGTCAGCATATATTGAGACAATCATGTGGTTTCTGATTGTTTTGTTGTTGATATAGTTAATTATACTAATAGTTTTCCTAATATTGAATGAACTCTGCATTCCTGGGATAAATCTTTCTTGGTCATAGTGTATTATCCTAGTGATAACTTAGTGTAATCATTTTGCTAAGATTTTTTTTTAAGATTTTGCATCTATATTCATCAGGCAGATAGGTATATAATTTTCTTTCTCTGTTTTGACTCTTCCTGTTTAGGTATCAGCACCATATTGGTGTCATAGAAAGAGTTAGGCAGAGTTCTGTTTTCATCTATTTTTCCAAAGAGTTTATACAGAATTGGTACCAATTGTTCATTAAATGTTTGATAGAATTCACTTGTGAATCCATCTGGCCCTGGAGATTTTTATCTTAGGGAGTTCAGTAATGACTTGTTGAATTTCTTTTTCTGAGATAGGGTTGTTTAGGTATTTATATTCCTCTTCATTTAACCTGGGCAACTTATATTTTTGTAAATATTCATCCATTTCACTTAGATTATCGAATTTGTTGGCATAGAGTCAGGCAAAATAATTCCAAATTATTACTTTGTTGGTTGTGAGTTGTGAGTTGTGAGTTGTGAGTTGTGAGTTCACCTTTTTCATTTATGATACTAATAATTTGGTTTTCTTCTTTATTTTTTAAATCAAATTGACCAGAGGTTTATCAATTTTATTGTTTTTTTCGTAAAAACAACTCTTTTAATTTTAATTTTTCCTTTAATTTTTAGAATTTCTAATTTGATATTCAATTGGGGTTTTTAATTTGTTCTTTCTCTAATTTTTTAGTTGCATATTTAGTTAATTGATTTCCTCTTTCTCTAATTTATTCATGTAAGCATTTAAAGATATAATATATCTTGACAATCACCTTGAGTGACTCCCATAGGTTTTGGTATATTGTTTCGTTATTGTCATTATCTAGGATGAAATAATCAATTCTTTACATAATTTGTTGTTTGATCCATTCATTCTTTAAAATGTGGTTATTTAGTTTCCAATTAGTTTTAGGTCTATCTCTCCCTGGCCTATTATTGCATGTGATTTTTATTGCATTATGATCTGAGAAGAATGAATTCACTATTTTGCCTTTGATTATTAGGTTTTTAAGCCCTAGTACATGGTCAATTTTTGTGTAAGTGTTATGTACTGCAGAAAAAAGTATATTCCTTTCTACCCCCATTCATTTTTCTCCAAAGGTCTATCGTGACTAGGTTTTCTAACAATCTTTGTACTTCCTTAACTTCCTTCTTATTTATTTTATAGTTAGATTTATCTAAATCTGAGAGTAGGAGGTTGAGGTCTCCCACTAGAGTTTTGTTGTCTATATCTTCCTATGACTCATTTAACTTCTGTAAGAATTTGAATGCTATACTACTTGGTGCATATATCTTTAAGTATTTAAATTGCTTCATTATACATGATAACTTTTAGGAGAATATAGTTTCTTTCCTTATTTCTCTTAATGATATCTATTTTTGCAGCCATTTTATCTGAGGTAAGGATTGCTTCCCCTGCCTTGTTCACTTCAGCTGAAGCAAAATATATTTTGCTCCAACCTTTTACCTTTAATCTATATGTATCTCTCTGCTTCAAATGAATTTCTTGTAATTAGATATTGCAGGATTCTGGCTTTTAATCTACTCTGCTATTTGTTTATGTTTTAAGGGAGAGTTAATCCCATTCATATTCAAAGTTATAGTTACTAACTCTTTATTTCCTTCCATGCTATCTTCCCTCTGTTTGTATTTTTCCATCTTTTTTCACTATCCATATTCCCTAGTATTTTCTTTTGTAATACCACCACCTTCAGTGTGTTTGCCCCCTTATATCTAAGCTCCCTCCTCTTTCTCATTTCCCTTTGCCCCTTCTTCCTTCCCTTCCTTCTATTAGTTCCTCTCCCCCCCCACCCCTTTCACCTTTCAATACTTGAAAGGTAAATTAAGTTTCTTAACTTAACTGTGTGTGTGTGTGTGTGTGTGTGTGTGTATCAACTTTAAGTCAATCTGATGAGAGTAAGATTCAGGCAGTTCTCACCTTCTCTCTTCTTTCCCTCTATTGAAATAGGTCCTTTCTACCTCTTTATGTAAAGTGATTTACCCCATTCAATCTCTTCCATCCTCCCATCTCTTTGCTGTCACCCTTTTTTAAGGAGATATTGTTTTTAAAAAATTCTATCATAGTCACGATTAAGTCATGAGTTGCCATTATTTCTGGATAACTATATTCTCTCTAATAGAATTACAATTCTTGGGAGTTATGAGAATCTTTCTCCCAGGAGGGGATATAACCAGTTTCATCTTATTGGATAGAAGTTTTTTTTTCTTTACCTTTTTTTTAAACCATCTCATGTGTCTCTTGAGTCTCCTGTTTGAAGTCCAAATTTTCTATTTAGCTCTGGTCTTTTCATCAGGAAAAGTTGTAAATCTCCTATTTCATTAAATGCCCATTTTTTCCTCTGGAAGAGAAAGCTCAGTTTTGCAGGATAGTGAATTTTTGGCTGCATTCCAAGTTTCCTTACTCTTTGGAATAACACAATCCAGGCCCTTCAATCTCTTAATGTTCATAGCCAGGTCCTGTGAAATTCTTACTGTGGCTCCTTGGTATTTAAATTGTTTCTTTCTGGCTGTTTGCAGGATTTTCTCTTTTATCTGATAGTTTTGGAATTTTACTATAGTATTCCTTGGTGTTTTTCTTTCAGAATCCCTTTCTGGAGGAGATCAATGTATTCTTTCAATAACTATTTTGCCTTCTGGTTCCATGATATCAGGGCAATTTTCTATCACTATATCCTGTAATATTGAGTCCAGCCTTTCTTTCTCTTCGTTGTTTTCAAGAAGCCCAATGATTCTCTAGTTTCTCCTGGATCTATTTTCAAGATCAGTGATTTTGCCAATGAGGTATTTTACATTTTCTTCTATTTTTTGATTTTTTTGGTTTTGTTTAACAGAGTCCTGTTGTCTCATGAAGTCATTAGTTTCCACTCTCTCCATTCTTTGTTTTAGATAAGAATTTTCTTCATTTACTTTTTTTTTTGCAAATCCTTTTCCAATTGGTCAATTCTGCTTTTGCAGGACTTTTCCATTTGTTCAATTGAGGTTTTGAGAGAATTGTTTTCTCTTTCATTTGACCAGTTGATATTTTGAAAGAATTAATTTCTTTTTGCATTGGTCCAATTGTATTTTCCAAGGATTTGTTTTTTTTTCTTTTGCAAAGTATTCATTTTCTCTTGGGTTTCTTTACCCAAATTTTCCAATTGATTTTTAAACTCTTTCCTGATTTCTTCAAGTATGTCTTTCTGGCCTGTAGACCAAATCATATTCTCCTCAGAAGTCCTAGATCTCTCTGAGTTAGGTCTTTGCGTCCAAGGTAGTTTTCTATGGACTCCCCTTTCAATTGGCTTTTCTTCATTTTCTAGAGATCTTGTGTTGGGGGAGGGGCTGGTTCACTGACCTTTGATGTTGAGGTCCCTAGAGGCTCTGCTCACACTAACCTTGGGCTTAGTAACTCTAAATGGACTGGCCAGTAGGGGTTGCTGGCTTTCTGTGGAGTGTCTGTGGCCTTGATTTGAGGCCTTCTCCCTAGGCCTGGAGGGGTTGGTGGTGCTGCTGGATAATGTTATTCTTGAACAATGTGGGCTGGGCCCTCTGGTGAGGCATTTGATCTCCCTATTCTGCTGAGGAAGCTCTGCTGCCCACCCCTGAGCCTAGAGGGTTGGGGTGGCTGTTACTGTGTTTGTTCTGGTTGTTCTGGGAAGTGGACTCCGCTGAAATGAAAGTATGGAGCCTGCAGTACCCCTGATCAGCTGAATTGAGTAGATCAATGTGCAGCCACACTATGTAACTGTTTGTGCTGGAACTCGCCCTTTAGCCCCACTGGAGCTTCCCAGACCACGGCTCCCACAGTCAAAATCTCCATGGCTGATCTTAGGGTCTCACCCTGCCCCTGCTGGTTCTCTGCTCTCTGCCCTCAGATCACTCCAAATCCCTTGAGACCAGCCTTGTTGGTAGATGTTCTTCTCCTAGCTTCTTTTTCTGGGTTTTTGTCGATCAAACTTCTCTTAAGAGGTTTATTTCCATATTATTTCTGAGGGAAAACCAGGAAACCTTAGCAAAGTGCCTTGCTTCTCTCTGCCATATTGGCTGGAAGTAGTATTCAATATTTCTAAGTCAACTCTTGCAAAAAGATGGAAAGGGGAGAAAAAAAGAGCTTAAAGAACTTGATATCCTTGCAGCCTTACCCAGGTGAGTTTCTATTTCTTGTAGTGTTGAAGAGTCAGAAGGACTAATTTGGAGTGGACTTGGGCTTCATGGGGAACATGTGTTAAATATTTGGATTGAATGGAATGGAGACTTTTCAGCTTATTTAGCTGAGAAATGAGGACCTTCAGGAGGGTTTTTATAGAATTGGAAAAAAAGATAACAAGAACTACATCAAAGGGTAGAATTCACAGGATTTGGCAACTGTCTGGATGTGAGATTTGAGGAAGAAGGAAAAGTAAGAGATATATTTGTGATTTCCTACCTAACCAACTGAGGGTGATGGTAGTGTAATACAAAAGTTAGATGGCTGGATAGAGTCCTTTGTTTTGGTGGGGAAAATGGTTTTCTACACAGAGAGTTTGGAGTGATAGTTGGATATTCAGGTGAGATGTCAACCAAGTTGTCAATAAAGGACTAGAACTGAGATTGGAGTTAGGGGATGAATACTTTGGGAGTCAGCTACATAGAAGCGATCGTTAAAGCCATGGGCATGAAGGAGTTTGTCAGGGAAGAGAGAATAGAAACACCAAATCTTTAACCGGGGTATGTCAGGAAATCAATAAGGTCAAATAATTGATTGAATAGTGGGTGGTGTAGAGGGAATGGTAAAAAAAAAAAACAATTTGAGGACTGTAAGATAGAGACTTCACACATTGGTTATGGTTATCCCTTTTTTATGCTCAGTGACAAAGTAAAGCCATTCAAGTAGGGATTTTTTTTTAAGTTATGCAGTTCCAAATGCTGACAACTGTGATTTATATGATTTGTGAAGGTTTTTCTTTTTTAAACACAGCTGGCTTAATATGATCCCAGGAACTTTATTAATTGAGATATGGAACAATGAACTGGGAGAAATGACCTAGAGTGACTCTCTGCATGGATCCAGGGGAGGCTAATTTGGAACCTGACTATCAAAAAGTCCCTCCGAGATATAAATGAGCCCCTAGCTGAACCCTTCCCACTGATCCACCCTGGGGACAGGAATGTATTTGTGAAGCACTGGGGGTATGAAGAGAACAAGGGGAGGATTTGGACTTTTCTTTTTTCCTTTTTTAAGCAGTTCACATAGGACAATAAAATAATAGATTTGGAGATGAATGGGAACTTAATAGTCATTAACCCTCTGATTCTACTGATGAGAAAACTGCACTACCAAAAAGATTGTGACTTGCTCAAGGTCACAATATAATTAGTGGCAGACCCCATACAAGAATTACTTCCTTTTCTCACCTTCCAATAGTCTTTCCATTAATCTATTCTTTATTCTTTAAAATAATTCACTTTAAGCATAATTTGTCATTTAAGTATAATGTTTCATATATGTAGTAGAAGAGGACTAGACATGAAACTGAGTCTCTATTACATAGAACTATTACATAGATTTAAAAAAAACATGATAGTATCTAACTAAATCTCACCTTTTCATCAGGGTTTCCTTCTGTTCTCTTCTGTGTATTTAAAAATATTTTGATGATTGTCTTTCTTTTCCTTTGACAATTCTATCTCTAACTTCCCTTTCCCTGCCAGCTTCTTCCCTCTTATTGGGGGGGGGGAAGTAAAAAAAAAAGAATGTGCAACAAATTTGCATTGTTAAATGCCTTGTACAAAAAAACCCAGAACTCATTCTACAACTTGAAGCTTTTACCTCTCTATCAGAACAGAGGAAGCATGTTTAATCAGTTCTTTGAAATCATACACACCACACTTTTTCAATGGCAAATGAGAAGTGGCTTCTGGAGAAAACTCATGAAAAAATTAAAAATTGGATGCCCATACACTCCCACAACTCCTCAGCAGTACTAGAACTTAATATCTGTGAGAATAAAATACAAAAGAAAAACCTCAAGAAAAAATAATCTGAAGTCCAACTTTTTCTAAATTTGCATTCAGGAATAAAATTAACTGATAAGATGTAAATTTTAAATATATCTTTCTTATTTTGACCTTATGTATATTGTCTTACTTTGGATCATAGTACTACTTTGATATGTTAAATATAGTGCAGGTACTCTCATTTATGTTGTTCACAGACCCTCTAACCGTTATTGAATTGATGTGCCAAAACAATCTATTGCCCAGAGAATACCCATATGGTGATGAGCCTCTATACTTTGCTTGACTGCTCTTTGGATGGCAAGCTGGTCTTCTAAGCCTCTCCATCTTGGCAGGACTTTCCATAGCTCATGCTCAACTGGCAGTCCTTTTGGGATAGATAAATGAAAAATAATTTAACCAAGGATGGTTTGGTATTATAAAATCCTTAAAAACAGTTCAAAGAAAGATTGGAGTAAGAAAAAAGAAAAAAAAATCCATGGCTTTTCCTGCTGGCTAATTTGAATGGTTGAAAGCCATTCTGCATGGTGAGATGTTAGCAGGAAAAACCCAGAACCCTGAATCAAATTTTCTGGATTGCTGGGAAAGTGGAGTGTATCACAAGTTACAGAAAGTCTAGTGTACTGTATGAGAGGATAGAATCTTAGAGTTAGCTCTAGAAGGTAACTTTAGCTATTATTTCATCCAACCCCATCATTTTATAATTGAGAAAACAAAGTTCATAAGAGAAAATAGTAGCTGAAATGTGAACCTAGGTCCTCTGAGTCCAGATACAAATTTTTTCCTCAATTAATTTGCAAGCCTTTTATTAATCATACTTATCATTTGTCATAATATGTGCTAGTTACTGGAAAGCTAAGTTACAATCAAAACTGTCTGTAACTTCAAGGGACTTCCATTCTATAGAAGGAACATGTTTACTTAAAAGTAGGAAATAAATATTTACAAAGTAAGTATAAGGGAAATTTTTGGGGAGAGTGGTACAAAAATACATGGGTAAATAGAAAATCAGGATTATAATCATCTGTACTAAGATCAGTCAGACTTTTGTTTTCATTTCACATGAAAGTAGTTAACAAAAAATGGAAATTAAGCATTATTCATTGCTAGTGGCATAACCCCAGCTCCTCCATGAAACTTACTTTGGAGAAGAATATAATAAGTCAGATGCTCAAGTTATTGAAGGAATTGAAATATTGATGTAGAAGTCTATAATTTGAGAGAGAGGATGCTATAAATATTGAGAAGATATTGAAGGAAGAAAGATTATTGAGGTTTAGTAGCAGGGTAATTGTATGGAAATGGCAATGGATATTTCCATCTCTTTTTTTTGAATCTATTGGCAGAAATAGGAGAATGAATGGTCACATAAGAAAGAGCACCTAGGTCATAGAGTGGAAAATAGTCTTAGACTGAGAGTCAGGAAAACCTGTCTTCAAATCCAGCCTCAGACACTAGCTGTGTGACCATGAGAATGTCCCTTGATGTTTCTTTGATTCAGTTTCCTTATCTGTAAAATGAGGATAATAATGGCACCCACTTTTTGATTTATTGTAAGGAAGAAATGTCACATACAAACATTTGCAATTAGTACAATATTTGGAACACAGCAAGTATTATTTCATTGTTAGCTATCTGAGTTAGCTATGAAAATGGGTATCCTCAAGGGAAAGCAAATTTTCTCTTTTGCAAGAGAGGAGATAAAATGCTGATTGGAGGAAAAGTTTGAGGATATAAGGAAGTCTGTTGAAAATAAAATGGGTATTCCAAAGAGTATCATTAATGATTAATGACTTGTTAAAGATAATGGTGAATATACATTTCTGAATATTATATATATGGTTAATCTCGTAGTCATGGAGAATATAGGACTGCCGAGGAATACAGAAGGAATATAAATTATTCCTTTACTTTAGTAAAATAAACAAATTATCTTTGAATAGGGGAAGGGTGGGAAGTGTAGAGCAGGGCCTTTTTAAAAGAAATACCTTGCTTGAGAAGCCTAATAGGAAAAAATGTTTTTTAAGAGAAAATGTGTTGAGAGTAGGTAAGTGGTTCAAAAAATAATATTTTAGGTTCAGGAATTCTATGATGGAAAATAAAAGGAATATATTAGGTGCTAAAACTTAGTTTCAGAGGTCACTTTGTATCAAAGCAGATGAAGGCAATTTCCAGTAGGATTCTCTGTCATTTACTGTGGCATTTTGACACCTAAGCAGAGCTGTTGGACAGAAACAAAGCAGATGACACTAATATTCCTATTCGAGGATAGTTTTTAAGGACAAAATTACAAAAATCAAGGAATATTTTGCACAATTTTCACATTATGGCTATATTATACTGGGAATAGCTAGGTGTCCCAGGTGCCCTAGAGTTAGGAGGGCCCAAGTTCAAATGCATCTTCAGATCCTTGATGTTTCTAAATGTCTGACCCTGAGCAGGTCACTTAACCCTGATTTCCTCCCCAAAACAGAAAATGAAGAAGAAGATGAAGATGATGACAACGATGCCTATATGATATCATGTTAAGACTGTTGGTGAGCTTCTTGAATGTCCATTTTGAGTGTGTGCATATTTTGTGTGGGGGGTGGGGGGTATGTGTATGTCAATGTGGATAGAAATGAATGGATTAAAAGGTGTTCAAAGTTTTCTGAAATACATTATCTTACTGATTCTTACAATGGGTCTATTAGGTAAGTAATACAGGTATTATGCCCATTTTACAGATATGAGAAGTTAGGTGAAATTTCATCTTACTAGATTTAGCTTATGATTGTATAGCTTATAAGTGTTCAAGTTCAGAATCAAATTTGGATCTCTCTTGATATCTAACCCAGACCTACTTACTAATATCACATTTTCCTGTCTAAATATAGTGAAGGTCCCAATCCCATCTCTCTTCTCTATAAAATGATAATTGATGTCTCTTTTCCATTAAAGTTGGCTTAACAAATTTATCAGAGATTTCATAGCATTAGGAAAAATAGTTTAATTTGGTGATTCAACTATTTCTATAAAGTACTGTTATGATGGCTCTCCTGAAAGAGATATGATGCTGGGTTTGGAAGGCTATAACATTGGAGTACAAGGTTTTTATAGATTTTAATGTCCTGGAAGTTTGTATGGATGACCATAAATTCAGTCCACATTTTTTTCCATAGGGCTAAGACTAGCTAAATCTAAAAAGGTTCTTCTCAATAGACGAAGTCTTTGAACATGACAAATTTGTTCAGCATGGCTCACTCCTAACTACAGTGATGATGATAGTTTTCACCCACCTTTGCTCCCCCAAAGTACACAGTGTTAAGAATCTGCCTTTTAAAATTTTTCCCAATTATTTATTTATTTATAATTATTTATCTATTTTTATTTAGATTTTTTCAAGGCAATGAGTGTTAAGTGGCTTGCTCAAGGCTACACAGCTAGGTAACCAATTATTTATAAAGACAAATTTTAATTTTCATTTAAACATTTTTCTTTGAGTTCCATTTTTTCTCCTTCTTGAGCCCCCTCCTTAAGATAATAAGCAATTTGAAAAAGGTGTATATACATACATACATATATATATGTATATATATATATATATATGCAATCATGTAAAACATTTTCATATTGGTCATGTGGTAAAAGAAGAAACAGACCCAATGAAAACACACATACATACACACACACACACACACACACACACACACACACACACAAAGTCAGGTTACAGTGTCTCACTGTGGCTGATCATACACATATGGGCTCAGAATACTCATAGGTGGGCAGAAATACACCTTTTGAGTATTGAGGGGGTTGGATCATCTTAATTTGTGGATCTTGCATTTCTTTTGAATACTTCCATTTCACTTTGCACATAGAGTACAGCATCTTCTTTGATGAGGGTACTTCATTCTGGGCAATCCTGTGTCAGTATCTCCCATGTCATGCAAACGATTCCAAAGTACTTCAGACGATCCTTGAGAGTGTCCATTTTTTTCTAATCATCTTATGAATGCTTGTCTTTTGTGAATTCTCCATAAAATAGTCTTTTAGCAAGCGTATGATTGACATTTGAACAACATGATCAATCTATCAGAGCTTCACTTTCAACAATAGAGCTTGAACACTTGGCAGTTTAGTTCAAGAAAGGATCTCAGTATCTGGTACCTTATCCTGCCAGTTGATCTTCAGACTCTTCCAAAGACAATTCAAATGGAAGTGATTCAATTTCCTGGCATGGTACTGGTATACTTAAATATATACAGAATACATACAAAATTTATACAAGGTAGATATACTTAAGGGTGAAATTGGAAGAATAACAAACAGATCCAGGATGGAAAAGATGTATCAGGATTTACACAAAATATTGCTTTCTTGATCAATAAATGAGATTTTAGCTACCGCATATAGCCTTCTGCAACCTGCTACATGAGAAAGAAAAAAATCACGCACACACACACACACACACAAACACACATACATAAACACACAAGAAGAACAGCTATTCTTGGCTAACTATATATCTGGAAAAGGTTATGGTGGAGACAACAAAATCGTTTTGGTGTTGAAGGATTAATTTTCAAGGTATCTGAAAGAAAGGAGGATTCCATGTGCTTGGAAAAAACAAAACAACAATCATACAACTTATTTTCAGAATGTGTAATTGAGAAAATATGAATAACTGTTGAACCAAATGTCCATATTCTTATGCCTATAAAAATTTTATGAGTATGTCCCACTTACATATAAAAATTGTTTTTTTATTTGTTTGAGAAGAAAGCATGCATTTATGTTCACTAACATGATGTCAATGCTCAGAGAGCACAACATTCCATCCTAGGTTTTTATTAAAAAATTTGATTTATCATAGCATGTTAAGGTCTCTCCTCCAACCAAATGACTCTAATGAATTTCTTAAAACCACATAACTTGAAATGTATAAACCCCTCAAAAACTTAATTCAATGAAAAAAACAGGAATAGCCTTTGCTATCATAATGGAGGCTACAGAATCCAGTCCTAATGGAATAATGATTCCTAATGGATTGTGATATTCTCTAGATGCACCAAATCTTAGAACATTTTATAGCTTTCTAAATGTTTATATGTTTTAAAATTATTTGATTTAATTATCCACATAGGGAAAGGAGTAGATTGATATGACATTATGTCCAGGCTATGATCTGAATTGGACAACCTATAGAATTAATTCATAAAGCTCATTGAGAGGTATTGCATATGGATAGTGAACTGGAACAAGGAACAAGAATTGAATAGGAGGAAGAAAGAGGACTGTATTGCTTTGAGAAATTGATTCCAAAGACCTAAAATTTTACTCCCAAACAAAAGATCAACTTCTTAATATTAGCATTGTTTGATTTTTGTATGCAAATTATAGAATAGGAAGATCACCTAAAAGTCAACGGAAAGGTGCATACTGGATAGAAGTCCATGTTATAAAGGAGTAATTGCAAAGGAGAATTAGCTTCTAGGATGTCATCAAAAACATGTGTGATCAGAATTAAAAACAATTAAAAGATCTAATTAAATATTGAGAATAAGGGTCAACCCATGTACGGCTTGTGCATTCCATTGGTATAATGAAATGTGGAAAAGTTATGAGAGACTCCAAGTATATTGAGTAGACCCTTCATAGCAAATTTATGGGAGGGGATGACTAAGATTTGTACAGTATTGGCGCACATATATGGGCAATGGAGAGATAAATGGCATGCATCAAATTAAAAAATATTATTCAGGGAAATTGTCATAAAGAATATCTTCAGAAATATGTATGATTAGCTAAGGAGGTTAATCAATTATGTAGGCATAGTGTGAGATAAACCAAAGAATGTCTCATGCATTAATATCATTATAATATCGTGAGTTCTAAAAGAAGGCTCTCAAAACCTTGAATGAGACCCTGAGGAGAATTCATGAAAAGACAGAGGCAAGATTCATAAAGGGTATGAAAGTATGTATATCAATGAGTTAGCAGATCTACCAAATCATTAAAGTAAGAATCTAGGAATATTACATAGAAATAAGGGATAACTAGGAACCAGTTGAATCATTTTTTTCTCTTTTTTGGTTTATTCATTTTATATTATTACAATAATCTTGTTCTGAGAGTAAACATAAATCCCCCCTCCCCCCAAGACAGAGAAACATCAAAAATAGTGAGTCTGTTTTCAGATTCTGATGACTCTGTCTCAGGGATGAGTTGCTTTATTTATCATAAGTTCGCCAGAGAAGTTGTGTCAATATTTTCCCCACAGTTGCTATTACTAACTGTTTTTCTCTCCGCTCTATTCTTCTCCACTCTCATTTATTCTATTCTCTCTCTCTCCTTTTATGCTGTCCCTGTTCACAAGTGTGTTATATCTGAGTACCCTCTCCCATGATATTCCCTCTCTTCTAGCTCCTGCTTCCACGTCCCTCCCCCCATTCCCCCTTATCCTATTCATTTCCCTCTCATTTTTCTCTAGGGTAAGATAGATTTCTATACCCTATTAAGTGTTTATGTTATTTCCTCTCTGAGCCATTTCTGATGAGAATGAAGTCTCACTCATTCCCCCTCACCTTCCCCTATTCCACTCCATTGAAAAATTGTTTTTTGACTCTTATGTGAAATATCTTATCCCCTTCCTCCTCTCCTTTCCCTTCCTCACAGTACTTTTCTTCATCGCCCATTGGATCCAACTTTACACCATATTATACCATTATTTTCAACTCCCTCCTGTGCCTTGTCTATATATGGTCCTTCTAACTGCTCTTACAAATGAGAAAGTTCATATGAGTTATCACTATCTTCTTCCCATGCAGGAATACAAGAAGTTCAACATCATTAAGCTCATAATTAGTCCTTTTCATCCACTCCCTCTATGGTCCATCTGAGTCCTATACTTGGAGATCAAACTTTCTTTTCAGCTCTGGTTGTTTTAGTAGGAAAGTTTTAAAGTCCCCTGTTTCATTGAAAGTTCATCTTTTCCCCTGAAAGAGGATGTTCAGTTTTGCTGGGTAGTTAATTCTCTTTTGCCTTCTGGAATATTATATTCAAGTCCTATGAGCCTTAATGTAGACATTGTCAAATCCTGTGTAATCCTGACTATAGAGCCACAGTAGTTGAATTGTTTGTTTCTGGCAGCTTTTAGTATATTCTGTTTGACTTAGGTGTTTTGGATTTGGCTATAACATTATAGGGAGTTTTTCTTTTGTGATCTCTTTCAGGAAGTGATTGGTGAATTCCCTCAATTTCTATTTTACCCTCTCCTTGTAGGATTTCAGGGCAATTTTGCTGTATTACATATCTTTAAAAATGAAGTCTAGGCTCTTTTCCTGTTTGTGACTTTCAGGTCCAATAATTTTTAAATTATCTCTGCTGGATCGATTTTCAAGGTCAGTTGTTATTCAAATGAGATATTTCACATTTTCTTCTCATTTTTGTTTCTTTTGTTATAGTTTTATTTCTTACTGATTTCTCACAAAGGCATCAACTTCCTTTAGTTCCATTCTGTATTTGAAGGAGTTATTTTTTTTCAGAGAGCTTTTTTATCTCCTTTTCCAGCTGGCCAGTTTTGCTTTTTAAGGAATTCTTTTCCTCATTTGCCTTTGGTATTGCTTTTTCCATTTTCTATATTTTCTTCTGTTTTTATTGTACTTCTTTCACCAAGCTGTTGTCATGGTTTTCATGATTTATCTGTATCACTCATTTCTCCTCCCATTTTTTCCTCTACCTCCCTTAATTGCTTTTCAAAATCTTTTTTGAGCTCATCTATTGCCTGAGTCCATTTTCTATTTCTCTTGGAGGTGTTGGATACGGAAGCTTTGTCATCTTCTGAATACGTATTTTGATGCTCTGTGGGACCAAAGTAATCTTTCTATGGTCAGATTCTTCTTTTTCTATTTACTCATTTCCTCAGTCTATGACGGGTTTACCACATTTCCAAGGCTTTGGGGTTTTTGGGGACAATCCATAGGGACTTTAATTCCCCCAAAGTCTTATGAGAGGCTATGACAACTCTATTGCCTGCTCTGGTATGTGGATGACTACAGGCCCTCCCCTCTGCCCTGGAGCTGTGAGGAGAGTGCCAGCTCAGTTATGGTGGTGTGGGGTCCCAGACTGAGACCTGGATCTGAGTGTGAGCAAACAGCAAAGTCCTGCCGTGGGGAGAGCTGAGACCTCTGTAGTCTCCTCTGACACCCTTACCATCTGTGGGCTGAGAGCTTTGGAAGTCTGGGTGGCTCTGCTAATTCCTACTGCAGATTCTTACCACAAGACTGCTCTGAGGCTGGCGCTTTACTCTGGTGAAGCAGAGTTCTCTCACCACCCCTTCCAGTGGTCACCTGTGATCCTTGGAAGAAGAGGTTTGGAAACCACTCCCTCTTCCTTGGACCCAGGAGCCCAGCCCATCTGCATTGTGCTGAGGCTGCATCTGAGGCTCTTTCCAACACCTGATCCTACTGAAACAGACCTTTCCTGTGGGACTTATAAGTTGCCTTGCCCTAGGAAACTGTATCACTCAGTCTTTCTGTGGGTTCTGCACCTCTAAATTTTGGCTATAGTCATAATTTGATGACTTTTGGAGTTTTATGGGGAATGAATTTCTGGGATTTCTTGCCTTCATGCTGTCATCTTTGCTCTGCTCCTATCAGTTTCTTCTTAATTGGAGTATAGGCAGCCTTGAACTAAATTTGGAGGTGGAGGGAACTTTAGAGATTATTTAGTCTAACTTATTTTAAATAAGTCCCAAATTGTTAAAATTACTGAACATTTGTCTGGAATTTTGATGGAACATTTTGACTTTTGACATTCACAGAGCAAATAAATGTTCACAGAATACATAATACAACATAAAATTAGCTATTGTTACAATCTGCTTGTAAGAATGCTAGGGACTTGTTAATAAATTATAATAAAATCTAGATTTGACATAGTTCAAATAACTAGTATTTAATGATTAAGGAGATTGTTTCTCATGCATATTTTATAAGATAAAAAATACATGGATATTTAAAAATTTGACTTTCCTGCTCTAGAATAATTTCCTGGTAAATTGTTAGCCCAATTTCTACAACTAGGAAAAGAAATTTTCCAGACACTCCCTTCCTCTTACTCATTTCAAGGGACCATTACTGAACCATAGCTTTGCAAATGGGAGAGATAAGAAGGTTGTTTAATGTACTGTGTTTGCTTTAGAAAATTTCAATGTTAAAGTGAATTTTCTACTGACTGATTATGTTCCTGAAGAATAAACTAAATAAAAAAAACAATAACACAGCAATTTAACAGTTTGGATAAACTTTGGTATTTGGTGTTATTACTCTTACTAATTAGCATGAATAATTATCAGATAACAATAATATTAATCATTTATAGTATTAATATTATCAAATATATTCTTATTCACATTATTTGGTTCAAAGTTACATTGAGAATCTTATAACATCTATGACTATGTAATTCTGAAATTATATCCAAAAGTTCTCTGGACTTGCAAAAAGAAATCAGTGTTGAATATATTAGTGTTTCCATTACACTTACCCTTTGTACTTTGTGCAACCAAAATCCTTCTTTCAAAGGGAAGTTTATTGAAATGGTTAAAAATCATTGTAGATGGCTGTGATTTCTACCACTGGTATATAAAAGGTAGTATCCACAGCCAGAGTCAGACCAGTTCTCAGTGACAAGTTTGACTAAGAAACTGCTCAACAGAGAAAAGGAATGAGATCCTTCTGGTCCTGCATTGGTTGTTTATTGCTGTTGCAGGATACAATGAAGGTAAAACTGATTACATCTCCATATACTTATATCTATATGTATATAGATATATCTCTCTATATGGAGCTATTTTATCTCCATCTATCCATTTATATCTGTTCTTCCCTCCCTCCCACTATGGAATGAGGTTCCATGACTTCTTGGAAAGTTGACCATTATGGATATGTATTAGAAGACCTAAGTTTCAATCCTGGTTTGCTACATATCAGCTATGTTATAAAAGGAAGTCACTTCAGATTTCTATGTCTCAGTTTCCTCTGTTGTAAAAATTAAGATAATATTACATGCACAGCTTAGTTTATAGTGCTGTTTTGAAAACTTACTTTGAGGTAGCTAAGAAGTATTGTGTATGTGTGTATATGTGTTGGTCTTGGAGTCAAGAAGATGAGCTCAAATCAAGTCACAGATGCTTACAAGTTAAATGAACCTGGACAAATTTTACTGTTTCAATCTCTGTATTTTCTTTGAAAATGGTCATGAGAGTAACTTTATAGGATTGTTGTGAGGAAAAAATGAGATAATGGATGTAAATTTTGTAAACTTCAATGCTAGATATTACTGTAATTGTTATTGTTGATCAGTTGTGGCCTCATTTTGGAGTTTTCTTGGCAAAAACATTGGAAGGGTTTGTCATTTCTTCCTCCTGCTCATTTTATAGATAAGGAAACTGAAGCAAACAAAAAATAATTTGTCCAAGATCACAAAGCTAGAAAGTGTCTGAGGCAAGATTGAAGTTAGGAAGATGAGTGTTCCTGATTCCAAGCCCATTTTACTCTATCCACTGTGCAACCTGGCTGCCACACCAGAATTACAGACTAAAATAAAATAAAGACTTTCTTCAAGGAACTAATATTGAACAAAGACATTTATCTTTTCCCCTTAAACATATTTAAATTTAAATGAAAACAAAACAAAACAAAAGGTTGCAGAAAAGGAGTCAGATCTCTAAAATTTTCTTTTAACCTTCCTTCATTATTTCAATTGAATTTCCATTAAGTTCATCCAGAATTCTTCTGGGTTTTAATCACATGCTTTTTCTTATAAGATTGACCTTTATTTTTTGCAAGGCAATGGGGGTTTAAGTGACTTGCACAAGGAGGTGGATTTGAACTCAGGTCCTCCTGATTCCATAGTCTGTGATCTATCTATTTTGTGATTTAACTGCCCCAGACTGACCTTCGTTTCACATGGATAAACCTTTCAAACAATCTCTCCTTGGTCAACAAGTGCTTAGTTGTTGGGACTGGTAGATTGTCCATGTTTAACAGGCATACAATATTTATGTAAGTCTTTGATTTGGTAGTCAGTCTAATAGTTCTCTTCCTTGAGGAGACCAGATTTCTAACAACAGTTTTACTGATGACTATTACTATGAACTTGGGCAAAAAACTCATCTTTGTCTCACTTTCTTCATCTTTATGGATCTGTTTAGCTTAAACTTTCAAGGATTACAAACATGTTAAACTTTTCTTATTGTAACTTTAAATATTAAAATATACTGGTATCATACCAAATACCTTGAATGGAGTCACATCATTTGAGTTAATTCAGTCTCAATGAGAAAACTGGACATAACTCACAATTTGTAAAATACATTGCTCAGAGAGAGTCCAAGATTAGTCAGTGAATGGTTTAGAGCTGGCATTGAAGCATAAGGTGAATGATTCATAAGTATTATGACTTGCTCAGGATCAAGAAACTAGTAAGTATGTGAGGCAAAATTGAACTTATGAAGATAAGTCTTCCTGCTTCTAAACCTGGTGCTCCATCCATTGACCCACTTAGCTGTCTTATTATTATTACTCATAAGCCTTAAAGTATTATTATTACTAACAGTTAAAAGTAGTACTAAACAAACTTTAAAAAAAGTAGATATAGTCATTAATGGGCCATCTAGACAGTCATTGACAAGGGCTAGAATTTTTTTTTAATCTAGTCCAGGAAATAATAATAGCAATAGTTCCCTGTTATATAGTACTTGATAGTTTCCAAAAAGTACTTTATATCCATTATCTCTTTGCATCCTCACAACATTCCTAAAAAGGTACTGTATTATCTCCATTTTACAGATAATCAAACTACTATTTGGAGAGATTATATTACTACTCAGGTTCACACTTCTAGCTAATAAATATAACAAATAGTATTTAATATACGTATATATGAATATGTATTTGGGATTCAAGAACAACAGGCATAAAATGAAGAGATGAAACCAGTAATAGGGTGAAATTTAATCTTTTTGCTTTCAAGACTGTCATTTTTTTTGACCTGTCTTTTTAATATAGTCTTATACTTGACTTAAAAATCTGTATCACATTTATGGGGGAAACCATAACTATACAAGTTTTCATGGTAAAAAGAGACTCATAAGCTCAATGAAATTCATTGCTGTGACTTAAGAACTAAAGAGAGCTATTGGGTTCCTTTGGTAGAGGCCTAGCATTCAGAGTAAAGAAAGTTATACCCCTACTGAATTGATCATGAAGTTGATCCATGCATTGCCAGAGCTAATTCAGTGTTTGAGAAATTCCAGAGGAAAATGTGGGAGAGGAGAAGTATTAGACTGACTAACAAATCAAAGATCTACAGAAATATTGTATGCTTGTCAAACATGGATGATCTACCAGTGCCATTCCAGCAAACTGAATTACTTCCATTTGAATTGTCTTAGAAAGATTCTGAAGGTCACCTGGCCGGAGAAGATGCCAGATACTGAGGTCCTTTCTTGAACTAAGCTGTCAGCATTCCAACTCTACTACAGAGAGCACAACTCTGATGGATTAGCAATATTGTTTGAATGTCAAAAATATGCTTGCCTTAAAGATAGTTTTATGGAGAACTCATGGTAAGAAAAGGACCCTCATGGTGGTCAGAAGAAAAGATGCAAGAAATCTTTCAAGGTCTCTCTGAAGAACTTTGGAATTGGCTGCATGACACTAGAGATACTGACAAAGGACTACCCAACATGATGTGCCCACATTAAAGAAGGCACTGTGTTCTATTAACAAAGTAAAATTGTGGGAGCTTAAAAGAAATACAAGATGCACAAAGTTAGAGAATCTACCCAGCCTGTGGTAGAATATTCCAAGCTCATATTGCTCTGATTAGTCACAGTTGAACACTGTAATTTGACTCTAACATAGTGATGTCATTTTAGTCCTCTTTAGGAATGATGGACAACAACCAATCAACCAATTTCTCAGTCAAACTCCAACTAGAATGTTGTGTCCAATTATACATGCCACATTTTAGGAAGGACATAAACAAATGGAAGCACATATAAAGGAGGGTGATCAATTTGGCTAAAAGAATTCCATAAAGAGGGGCAGCTAGGTGGTACAGTGGATAAAGCCAGCCTTGCTTGGAATGAGAAGGATCTGAGTACAAATCTGACCTCAGATACTTGATACTTACTAGTGTGACATTGCCTTACAAAAAACAACAAAAAAAGAATTCCATGAAGAAATGTATGCAACTGAAGTTGGAGATATACAATTCAATAAAATTAGTTGAACACCTGAACCATATTGACATGAAGTGATTTGCTCGAGCTCACACAAGTAGTAAGAGGCAGGTCCTAGGACAAACTCAGATAAGCCCAGTGTGTAAATACAGAACTTTTAGCTCAGTACTCACTTCAGACAAAGCTCATTAGCAGTTGGGGTAGAGAGAGAATGAACCTAGATGGAAAGAGTCTGGGAATACTTCATAATACTTGAACTGTGATGAAAAAGAATGATTTCCATAGTAGAGGTAACATGGACATGGGGGAAAGCATAGAGGTAGGAGGTCATAGCACAAGATCAAAGTAGTTGTCTAGTTTGGCAGGTATACATAATATTGGAAGGAGAGTACAGTGAAATAAAGCAGGGAAGGCAGGTTGGAGCCAAATTTTGAAGGTCTTATGTCCAGGTTAATGTTATTCTATTTTATCTTAGAGGAAATAGGGAGAGGCTGAAGGCTTTTAAGCAATGCAGTTATATGGTAGATCTGTCTATATCCTAGATCGTTTTAGTCATGTTTTTGAAGGATAGATTGAAGAAGAGAGATATCAAGATCTGGATGGCAGGGAAAACAGGTAAGAGGCTATTGTGGTAGTCTAGGCAAGGTCCTGATGAAGGATTGAGTTAGGGGTGATGGCCACATAAATGGGGAAGATTTCAGAAATGGGGAAGAAATTATGGAGTTAAAAATAGCACTTGTGACTAATAGAATATGGGGCTTCTTTCCATTTCTGAGATTTTATGATATGGCAGGAACTTAAATGAGGTACCCAAATCCACACAATAGTGCCCTTTCCACTATATTTTATAGCTTCTTGAAAATGCAAAAACACCTAAAAACCAACTCTGCTTTCTAGGTCAAAAAAAGAGAAAGGAGATGTTCAATATTCTTTAGGACTCTTGGTGAATGAACCCTGAAGATTGTGTTTTCTTCCTCCATTTTTAATGAACTAAGGACCAGAACAAAACCTTCCCCCTACTATTCTCTTGATCTAGTACACTTTCTCTGTATACTTCTTCCCTTTTCCTTATTTGCATTTTATTCCTTCATGGACAAGTTCAAGACTTTTTTTCATGAAGTCTTTATGCTTATGCTAGCCCACAGTGATCTCTCCTTTCTCTGAATTATTATTGCTCTCATGGCACTCATTTTCATTGTGTTCTAATTATATAATGTATGTATTAAATAGGTTCATTCTACCTATGCTGATTAAATATATTCTTTTTGAGGGCAGAAACCTCTGTTTTATAATTCATTCTTTAAATCCTTCTAGCTCACATAGCATAATGCTGGGTACCAGGAGGTACTGTTTCAGAAAACCCAAATTCTATTTCCAGTCCTGCATGTGACTTCTTAGATGATTTCCAAAATGTCACAAAATGATCCAGATCTGAGTTTCTCTGTCCTCCAGTTAATAAAAAATTGCCACCTGTACAGTATTTTAAGATCCTATATAAAAAGTCTTTGTTAGTCAGTAACCATTTAAATCTAACTGGCTGTTATTGGAGAGAAAAAAACAAAAAGGACTTTCATTGTCAAACCCCATAGATCTCAATGCTTTTAAAGTGAATAGAAGCCCTGTTAGCATGTGGAATAAGAATAAAATATGAAATGTATCAGTTCAATAATGCCAAGTGCAGGAAAAACTCAAATCTCAGGCCTCCTTATTTCTAGGTAGCTAATTTCATAGCTCTGGGTAGGAAGAAGTGTTGCTTATATTCCACGTAAATATTTTTTTAATTTACATCACTTTCCAGTTCCATTTTTAATCATGGATGTAGGTAATTAGCTTAATCAAATAGGAAAAAAGGGGAAAAGATATGTGGCAGTCCAAATAGTTAAGGGGCAAATTATTTTGTGATATATAATTTGTTCTTATTTAAAGAGATGATGGATGATCATCTGCTATACCTTTCTGTCCTTTCTGTGATATATCTCAAATAAAGGTAAATGGATTAGTTTGTGAATTAGTAAAAAGAAAAAGGGGACACATTAATAGAATCTTCATTTTTTTGGTGTGAGTGATTCAAGAATATTATAATTGGAGCCTCAAGAAGCTGTAGCATATGTAGTGGTCACATACTGCTCAACCCATATTGGTAGATAGAGTAAAGCAAGTTGACTATAACTGACAGACCTTATTCCTATGGGCTGACTGCCACAAGCATGTGAAAACTTCCCCTGATGGCATGGGCAAATTAGAACAATTTATTTCTTTCAGTGACTATGAAGGCGGCTGAAGCAGACACTGTGGAGCACTTAGAGCTTGGTCAGACATCAAAGGTCATCCTTTGACAAAGTCATCCACTGTATCCTGGGTCATTGCCAGTCATCTTGATTTTTGTCTTGCCAATAGACTTCAGTGACTCTGGAAGAGAGAGTAAGGCTGATGACTTTGTGTAACTCTGCCTCTCTTCAATTCAATTCATTGGATTTCATTTGGTTTTCTTCAAAAAGATGAAGAATGAACAACAGTCATTGGGGATGAGATCAATAACTACTTATGTCTTATTTTCATAGAATGGTTGATACAAATGTCTGAAGTTATAGTGAGGCTACATTTTTAAGCATTGACTATTTGATGCCATTCATTTACTTTTCAGTTATGTCTAATTCTTCATGAGCACCTTTTTGTGGGGTGAGATTTTTGGCAAAGTTTGCCATTTGTTTCTTCAACTCATTTTACAGGTAAGGAAACTGAGGTGAAAAGGGTTAAGGTGGAATGGCTTTCCTGATTCCAAGCCCAACACTGTTTTTGAAGGCAATGGGGTTAAGTGGCTTGCCCAAGTCCACACAGCTGGGTAATTATTAAATGTCTGAGGCCAGATTTGAACTTAGGTACTCCTGACTCCAGGGCCAGTACTCTATCTACTGTGCCACCTAGCTACCCCTAAACCCAACACTTTTTACCCCATCCTTTAAAATACTCATAGGATTTTCAGTATGGTACAATTGGGAAAATTGTATTAGAGTCAAAGGACAAAGTTCAAATCCCAAATTGTCAATGCTTATATAATCTTTAACAAAACACATAACCTTTTTCAGCCTCAGTTTCCTCATTTGTATATTAAAAGGGTTTGAAATAGATGATCCCAAGATCCTTTCCAATTCTAGAGCTATAATTGCTTGACACCCTCCCACACTTTTCTATGGTAATCTTTCCTATGGTTTGCCAGTTTTCATGGTTATCAAATTATTTGGTTATTAGTATGTCATAAAATCATTCTCTATTTAAGAAAAGGTAACTTTGCCCCTTTCTATCTTAAGTGGTTGCTATGGATAATTATGTTAAGCCCTCAAAATATTTGTAATTTCATTTAGATCAATACTCCTTGCACTGATTGGTAACTCTTCTGTACCTTGGCAGATAGTTTTTGTGGATGAAAATAATTCACCACCTAGTGGCCATCATCCTTGGGATGGACTTCCCTGCTCCTTAGCTAACATACACCATCGGTCACTGGGCTCATACCAAGACAAGCATGGTAGAATTGATCAGATATTGTATTTTAATGGCACAGTCTTTAATAATCTGGGTTCACCTTCAAACCAGGAAGAAGCCCTGAATTAGGCCTGCAATGTCCTGAGATTGTTGATAGTTTCTTATTGATAGATTCTTATTCCACCTCTAATCCTTCTTGTCTCCTGATTAACTGATCACAATTAATTAAGGTGTAGGTCCCCAGACCAATCAATCACCATAAAAAATGCTGGCTAGTATGGGATTTAGAAAATTAACTGCATCCTGGCTCCACTATCCTTTGACCCTATTTTGAAACAAATAGGTAGATATAGAGAGCACAACTAGGGTAGTATAGTGGATACAGCACTCTGCTTGAAACCAGGTTATATATATATATATATATATATATATATATATATATATATATATATATATATATATGTAACCAGGTTATATCTTATTGAGTTCAAATCTGGTCTCAGCTGTATGATTCTGGGCAAGTCACTTAACTCTTTTTGCCTTAGTTTCCTCGTCTGTAAAATAATCTGGAGAGGATATGGCCAACCACTTTAGTATCTTTGTCAAGAAAACCCCAAATAGGGTCATATGTCAGAATTGGACACAAGTAAAAATGACTGAATAACTACAAAATGTAATTAAATGAACTGTATAATATACCACTGAATGTATGAATCTAAGGAGACAGGTTGAAAAGTCTCAAGTGTGGGGAATAACAGATTGAGAATCCTAGTGTTACCATTAGTAAAAAAGGGGTACATTAAATGATCTTCCAGCATGTTGAGTGGCTCTTCCATGGAGAATTTGTAGAAAAAAGAAGTATACACAGAAGGGGACACCCTCTTGGATTGTACGCCGATCAGTGAGATGATGGCTCTAGTGAAATACTCAACTATAGGTAGGTGAAGAAAGGAACTTGCCTTAGATTTCTAATCCTTTATCAGACATTAACTGTGCAATTCTTTGCAGCAACATTTAAATTTTATCAACCTCAATTTCTTCATTTGTAAAAATAACTACATCTACTGAAAGGGTTTTTACGGGGAACAAATGAGGTTACCCATGTAAAGCATCCTATAAACTTTAAAGCTCTAGAATTATGATTTTGTATCCCAAAGTCTTGATTTTAACCAAATTTGATGCAACCTTTTTTTTTCACTTTTTCAGTCTTTTTGAAGACTAAAGAGCAACATGATCCAACTTTGGTATTTAAGAAACCTTTTCTGAATTAGTTTGATAGTCCAAAGAGCAAAGGAAAACTACAAGTTCAAGTTTTATGGTATGGTAGAAATTATATTGGACTTGAAGTTGGTAGACCTGGGTTCTAGCTGTGGTTCTGACTATGATTATAACTAGCTAGATGGGTTTGGATAATGGTATTCAATCCAATTTGATAGAATTTATTAAGTGCCAAGTATAGTAGGGCAACAGTTATCTCTGGGTTTGAGGGAAATTAGCATAGTGGCAATTATAGTTTTGGATGCAATTTATTAGCATGATTAATTATCTGACAGTCCAGGAGACTTAGCTTAATAATGATAAGATACCTGGGAGAGAAACTAGTTTAACAAGAACCTTATACTCATGATAGTATCACTGACTAGTCATTTAGAATTGGTTCAGGACTGGGGAGTAAAAGAGAATAGTACAAGCCTTAGCTGATAGTTAGGTTCTGATAAAGGTAGATAGAATGGAGTGCTAGTTTTAGAGTTAGGAAGATCTAGATTGAAATTGGTCTCAGACACCAGCTTTGTGACCCTGGGCAAGATACTAAACTTTCATTTGCTTGAGTTTTCTTAACTAAAAAATGGGGATTGTAATAGCTTTTACTTCCTAGGATTGTTGGTAAGGGTCAAAGGAGCTAATTGTAAAGTACTTAAACTAGTCCCTAGAACATAGTTGATATTATGTAAATGGAAGTTATTATTATTATTATTATTATTATTACAGATCATTCAAATTTTGGGTGCTTTTTCCCATTAAAAAATAAAAGCCAAAATAATATGAACCAATAGAAAAGACATTCCTTTTTTCCAGGACCTACCTAGTGAGAGTGAATAGATGACATCCTGGTAAGTTGTTTCCTTAAAATCCTAGGGATATCGACACTCAGAATCAGGGTTAGATACAGAATGAGATTAGAGAATTTTAACCAGATGCTTTCATATTTGGGGGGTTCTTACCTGAGGAATATGTAAACGTAATTTATTTTGTTTTTAATTTTGATTACTATTTCAAAATAAATGGTTTCCTGTGTAATCCTATTTTATTGATTTATGCATATATTTTTCTCTAGGCTACCAAAATAATCTACAACACAAGAAAAAGTTAAGAACATCTTTCTTTTTATTTTTAAGGCAATATAGTAAGTGCCTTGCCTAAGGCCATATAGTCAAGCAAGTATTAAATGTTTGAGAGCAGATTTGAACTCAGGTCCTTCTGACTATAAGGCTGTGTCTCTATACATTGTGTCAGCTAACTGCCTAAGGATATCTTCTCTAAAGTAGTCAGAATCTATGACTTTCCTTGAATGAGACTTGAATAGTCTACATAGCTCCAAATTCCTAACTCCATAAGGGACAATGTTGTTCCCAATGGAGCTATCAAGGAGAATCCATTCTGCATTTGGTCTGCTAAAGTGGCTGGATAACATGAGAAAGAAGATACTTATATTCCTTTTTTCCATAAAACCTCTGCAAACCTATGTCTAAACTCTAACCAAAGGTTCATAATATGGAGCTGACCAGACTCAAAGATATAAAAATTTTAGTTGAGTATTTTATCTAAGATTACTGAGATAAAAATATTTTCCTCCTATCTTATTTCAGAGTAACCTCTCCATTTGTGAGCAGAAAGAAAATCTGAATCGTTTCTGCATCATTTTGCTCCTTTCACATGTAAGAGGTTCACTTTAGGACTATACAAATTAAAAGTATATATAATTTCCCACAAGCAGATTACTTTTTACCTGCTCGATATTAATTCATTTCATGGTTTGGTACACCTTTCCTCCCTCTCTGTGAATCCTAGCAGTTGGAACTGTTGTTATGACAACATTAAAAAAAAACATTACCATAAAATGTGGTCCTGTAAAAATGCAGGATTTCCTGGTCTTTCTCTAACTGGAATAGGGCCAGTACAATTATTCTTCCAATGTTTTGATAAAACTGGAGTGATACTGAATAATTAATAATTATATTGTAAATATTTCCCCTAAAGAGTTTAAAAGGATGTATCCTTTTGCACATGAAGCGCTTTTACTTTTTACCTTTTGGTTTAGAAGCCACTATAAGTTAATAAGGTACAAAGAACCACAAGGAAAAAAAATATCCGAATGAGGGAAATTCAGATCTGATGAATGTTGAAAATAATATGCTTTGGTATTTCCTCTTTTACACTATGATCTGAAGTTAATAACAAATGGGATAGGATTTTAGAGAGGTAGTTTGGCTTTCCCCAAAAGTCTTGTTGTGGTCTGGAGATGATGATGTGTTTTTAAAAGCTATGCTAGTGGAATGTGAGACTTGTCAGATCTCATGGAACTGGAAGGACTGTGAGTGCAGGTCCAGCAATAGAGAGTATTTTTGTCATCCAAAGACTAGCACATTTAATTTTAGATAGATTCATTTTCAGAAGGCTGGTCACAAGGATTTTGGTAGATGTTTTTGCATAGAAATTCATAAAATCTCTTTATAAAGATCTGGAGGGATTGTGATCTATGTTATAGAGGAAGTATAATGATGAAATCACATCTTTTGAAATGTTGAAGTATTTGAACTTTGAAGTATGAATGTTGCTGGAAGTCTTTAAATAAGTACCATCTTCCTATGCTAATTGCAAACTTTTTCTTCATAAATACATATCTAAAAACTGTGGTGAAAAGAAAGTCCCTCCCCCTAATTATTAGAAGGCAGAAACAAATGGTATCAAATGACAACTACATGTGATATAGTTACTTGTCCTTTATTATTTTAGGCTGAACATGGAGGGTGTAATCTTAGCAGACTGAGTGGTAGAGGCTTTTTAAAAAAAAGTTTTGACTTTGGCAAGCCTTTAGGAGCAATGGAAACAAAAGAAAAAAACCTTAGTTCCTGTGTCAAAACAGACTTGCTAGATTGGATCAGTTGTCAAAGCCCCAAAATTCTGCCTGTTCACATCCATACCTCCCATTTCTTATTCCAACATCCTGGGGATTATTGCAAAGGTTTGTTAGTCTAACCTGTGGATAATTATGTGTTGAATTTCTTGCCAGAAAAGAAATCAATACCGTTTGTGTATTTACTCAATTAATTAATGAATTGATACATTTAGGAGTCATATTCTTTTCTAAAATAAAAATATCTGACTTTGTCTCAAAGAGGAACTCTTCATTACATGCTAAACAGACATGATAAATTGTAAGAACTGCTGTTACCTCATAAATAGTCTAGAAAATGCTTCATTGTTATTGCTATACTGAGTGTATCATACTCATTTATGACTGGGTTGATTCTTTGCTCTTATTTCAACTTTTCTTTGAATTTACTTTCTAAAGTTTTAAAATGAATAACTTAATTCCTTCATTATTGTGTTTCTTTTTCCAGATGTGAAATAGACTCAATAATATTAATTTTCCACGTGTCTAGAAAAGAATATAAGTTTATAAAGACTTTTCAAAATCTCAGATGAGAAGTCGTAATAAAAAAAGGTCAAAGTCAGGACATTTGGCAAGGATGGTGGAATGAAAAATGCTATATAGTTCCATTTCGATTTTATAATAAGATTTTGCCAAATAAAGTGCAGTAGTAGAATAAGAACAGCAATAATCATAGCAAAGAGTGAAGACATAAGAATCACAAGAAAAAATTGAAAGAAAAAAATGAAAAAATTAATAAATATAAAAAAGAATGTCCAATACATTGAACAAATAATATGACCTAAAAGAAATGGATGCAAAGTCATAAAAGAGAGGGATAATAATACAGTAGCAGACCCCCTAGAAATAGTTCCTATGCCTAGAAGAGTTGTAAGAATCCCATGGTTGTTTAAAAAAAATCAGTATCAGAATTAAAGATGAATGGAAGGATGAGAATTAAGATGGAAATCAGAAAGGACAAACAAGATAACAGATTAGAACAAGTGATGGAAAAAAATCTTTCTAAAATACTTACTTCTCAGAAAAAGAGATGATCAGATTTGACATTTAAAATGTAGACATGTAGAATAAATAATATTACAACAAAGTAAACAAAAGTCATATTAGAATTATAGCATATAATAAACCAGCTTGGGAATTATTAATCTCTCAGGAGAAAGCATAATATAACAAATCTGAATTTCTTACTTTTGTAAATAATCCAATATTTTGGTAGAGACCATGAAGATGGAATTTGAATCACTAGTAAGTTTGATTAATTAAGAAATGGAAAGGTATAGTAAAGGAATGAATTACATAAATAAAAGCATGCAAAAATTTTGGTGTAGTAAACCCAAAGAAATAAGATAATTTAGAAGAGAAACTTTGGTCAATAAGAATGAAAAATTGGAAAGCAATTTGGAAGAAAATAATTTTAGATCAGCAGCTTATACCACATTAAAAAACCACATTAAAAAACCTATACATTTTGGGGAGGCTAGGTGGCGC
This sequence comes from Macrotis lagotis, assembly GCF_037893015.1. Taxonomy (NCBI): domain Eukaryota; kingdom Metazoa; phylum Chordata; class Mammalia; order Peramelemorphia; family Peramelidae; genus Macrotis; species Macrotis lagotis. The sequence continues at coordinate 129,842,004 of NC_133663.1, read as the reverse complement.
AGTGGATAGAGCACTGGCCCTGGAGTCAGGAGTACCTGAGTTCAAATCCTGCCTCAGATACTTAATAATTACCTAGCTGTGTGGCCTTGGTAAGCCACTTAACCCCATTGCCTTGCAAAAAAACTAAAAAAAAACCCTATACATTTCAAATGAATAAATGATATAGCTATGAAAAAGGACATTACGAGCAAATAAGAACATTATGGTTGATTTTATCTTTCACATTCCAATAAGGAACAGAAAATATTATAACTGTCAGTATATACAATTTTGATTATGTGAAGTTGAAAAGATATTTTCAAAAACAGAAAGTTGCATCTTTAAGATAGAAGCAAATTGGAGAATAGGGAAATAATTCTTTTTTAAATTTTTTTTGTTAATTTTTATTAAAGATATTATTTGAGATTTACAATTCCCCCCCCCCCCCAATCTTACTTCCCACTCCCAACCCCCCATGGAAAGCAATCTGTCAGTCTTTACTTTGTTTCCATGTTGTACCTTGATCCAAATTGGGTGTGATGAGAGAGAAATTATATCCTTAGAGAAGAGACAAGAATTCTAAGAGGTAACAAGATCAGACAATAAAATATCTGTTTTTTTCTAAATTGAAGGGAATAGTCCTTGAACTTTGTTCAAACTCCACAGCTCCTTATCTGGATACAGATGGCACTCTCCTTTGCAGACAGGCCAAAAGTGCTCCTGATTGTTGCACTGATGGAATGAGCAAATCCTTCAAGGCTGATCATCACTCCCATGTTGCTGTTAGGGTATACAGTGTTTTTCTGGTTCTGCTCATCTCACTCAGCATCAGTTCATGCAAATCCCTCCAGGCTTCCCTGAAATCCCATCCCTCCTGTTTTCTAGTAGAACAATAGTAGTCCATGACATACATATACCACAGTTTGCTAATCTATTTCCCAATTGAAGGACATTCACTTGATTTCCAATTCTTTGAAACCACAAACAGGGCTGCTATAAATGTTTTTGGTTTTTTTTGCAAGGCAGATGGGGTTAAGTGGCTTTCCCAAAGCCACACAGCTAGGTAATTATCAAGTGTCTGAGACCGGATTTGATCCCAGGTACTCCTGACTCCAGGGCCTGCTTTATCCACTGTGCCACCTAGCTGCCGCTATAAATATTTTTGTACAAGTAATGTTTTTACCATTTTTTTCAGCTCTTCAGGATATAGACCCAGTAGTGGTATTGCTGGGTCAAAGGGTATGCACACTTTTGTTGCCCTTTGGGCATAGTTCCAAATAGCTCTCCAGAAAGGTTGGATGAGTTCACAGCTCCACCAACAGTGTAATAGTGTCCCAGATTTCTGATATCCCTTCCAACAATGATCATTATCCTTTCTGGTCATATTGGCTAATCTGAGAGCTGCGAGGTGGTACCTCTGAGAAGCTTTAATTTGCATTTCTCTAATAATTAATGATTTAGAGCATTTTTTTCATATGGCTATGGATTGCTTTGATCTCCTCATCTTTGATCTCCCATCTCCTTATCTGTGCAAAAGTTTTTTAATTTAATGTAATTGAAATCATCTAATTGGTTTTTGGTGACGTTCTCTAACTCTTCCTTAGTCATAAACTGCTCCCCTTTCCATAGATCTGACAGGTAAACTAGTCCTTGGTCTTCTAATTTGGTTATAGTATTGTTTTTTATGTCTAAGTACTGTAACCATTTGGATCTTATCTTGGTAAAGGGTGTTAGGTGCTAGTCTAATCTAAGTTTCTTCCACACTAACTTCCAATTATCCAAGCAGTTTTTATCAAAGAGGGAGTTTTTATCCCAATGGCTGGACTCTTTGGGTTTATCAAACAGCAGATAACTATAATCATCTCCTGCTTTTACAACCTAGTCTATTCCACTGGTCCACCACTCTATTTCTTAGCCAATACCAAGCAGTTTTGATGACTGATGCTTTATAATATAATTTTAGATCAGGTAGGGCTAAGCCACCTTCTTTTGCACTTTTTTTCATTAAACTCCTGGCAATTCTTGACTTTATTTCTCCATATGAATTTACTTACAATTTTTTCTAACTCATTAAAGTATTTTTTTTGGAATTTTGATTAGTAGGGCACTAAACAGATAGTTTAGTTTTGGTAGAATTGTCATTTTTATTATATTAGCTCTACCCATAAGTAGTTGATATTTGGCCAGTTATTTAAATCTGATTTAATTTGTGTGAGAAGTGTTTTATAATTGTTTTCAAAAAGATTCTGAGTCTGTCTTGGTAAATAGACTCCCAAGTATTTTATATTGTCTGAGGTTACTTTGGATGGGATTTCTCTTTCTAGCTTTTCCTGCTGTATCTTGCTAGACATATATAGAAAAGTTGAGGATTTATGAGGGCTTATTTTACAACCTGCAATTTTGCTAAAATTACTAATTGTTTCCAGTAGTTTTTTGGATGATTCCTTGGGATTCTCTAGGTAGACCATCATGTCATCTGCAAAGAGTGAGAGTATTATCTCTTCCTTCCCAATTCTAATTCCTTCAATTTCTTTTTTTTCTCTAATTGCTGATGCTAACATTTCTAATACAGTATTGAATAGTAGTGGTGATAATGGGCTCCCTTGTTTCATCCCTGATCTTATTGGGAATGCCTCTAGCCTCTCCCCATTGAATATAATGCTTGTTGATGGTTTCAGATAGATACTGCTAATTATTTTAAGGAACAGTCCATTTATTCCTACCCTCTCTAGTATTTTTAATAGGAATGGATGCTGTAATTTGTCAAAAGCTTTTCCCACATTTATTGATATGATCATATGATTTCTGATAGGTTTATTGTTGATATAATTGAGTATACTAACAGTATAATATTGAACCAACCCTGAATTCCTGGAATAAATCCTACTTGATCATAATGTATTATCCTGGTGATAACTTGTAATCATTTTGCTAAGATTTTATTTAAGAGATTTGCATCTATATTCATCAGGGAAATAGGTATATAATTTTCTTTCTCTGTTGTAACTCTTCCTGGTTTAGGTAACAGCACCATATTGGTTTCATAGAAAGAGTTAGGCAGAGTTACATCTGCCTATTTTTCCAAAGAGTTTATATAGAATTGGTACCAATTGTTCCTTAAATGTTTGGTAGAATTCCCTTGTGAATCCATCAGGTCCTGGAGATTTGTTTTTTAGGGAGTTCAATGATGGCTTGTTGAATTTCTTTTTTTGAGATAGGGTTGTTTAGGTATTTAATCTCTTCTTCATTTAACCTGGGCAACTTCTATTTTTTTTCTATTTTTTTCAAGGCAAAGGGGGTTAAATGGCTTGCCCAAGGCCACACAGCTAGGTAATTATTAAGTGTTTGAGACCGGATTTGAACCCAGTTACTCCTGACTCCAAGGCCAGTGCTTTATCCACTGCGCCACCTAGCCACCCCCGGCAACTTATATTTTTGTAAATATTTATCCATTTCACTTAGATTATCAAATTTATTGGCATATAGTTGGGCAAAATAATTTTGAATCATTACTTTAATTTCCTCCTCATTGGTGGTGAGTTCACCTTTTTCATTTATGATACTAGCAATTTGGTTTTCTTCTTTCTTTTTTTAATCAAATTGACCAGAGGTTTATCAATTTTATTGTTTTTTTCATAATACCAACTTTTGGTTTTATTTATTAATTCAATAGTTTTTTTTTGCTTTTGCTTTTATTAATTTCTCCTTTAGTGTTTAGAATTTCTAATTTGGTATTTAATTGGGGATTTTTGATTTGTTCTTTCTCTAATTTTTTTAGTTGCATGTTTAGTTCATTGGTTTCCTCTTTCTCCAATTTATTCATGTAAGCATTTAGAGCTATAATATATCCCCTGAGAGTCACTTTGAATGAATCCCATAAGTTTTGGTATGTTGTTTCATTATTATCATTATCTAGGATAAAACGGTTAATTCTTTCTATAATTTGTTTTTTGGTCCACTTATTTTTTAAAATGAGGTTATTCATTTTCCAATTTGTTCTGGGTCTATATATCCTTGGACCAGTATTGCATATGACTTTTATTGCATTGTGATCTGAGAAAGATGTATTCACTATTTCTGCTTTTTTTGCAGTTGATCATTAGGTTTTTATGTCCTAGTACATGGTCAGTTTTTTTTATAAGTTCCATGTACTGCAGAGAAAAAGGTATATTCCTTTCTATCCCTGTATAGTTTCCTCCATAAATCTACCATATCTACTTTTTCTAACAATCTATTTACCTCCTTAACTTCTTTCTTCTTTCTTGTTTATTTTATGATTTGATTTAACTAGATCTAATAGTGGGAGGTTGAGGTCTACCACTAATAGAGTTTTGCTGTCTATGTCTTCCTGTAGTTCTTTCAGCTTCTCCTCTAAGAATTTGGGTCCCACTGGATGTGTGTGTGTATATATATATATATATATATATATATATATATATATATATATATACATATATAAATAAATATATATTCAGTATTGAAATGACTTTATTATCTATGGTACCTTTTAGGAGGATAAAGTTTCCTTCCTTATCTCTTTTAATGCTATCTATTTCTGCTGCTGCTTTGTCTGACATAAGGATTGCTACCCCTGCTTTTTTTACTTCAGCTGAAGCAAAATATATTTTGCTCCAACCTTTTACCTTTACTCTATATGTATCTCTCTGCTTCAAATGAGTTTCTTGTAAGCAGCATATTGTAGGATTCTGTTTTTTTAATCCACTCTGCTGTTTGCTTACGTTTTAAGAGAGAGTTCATCCCATTCACATTCAAGGTTATGATTACTAATTCTTTATTGCTCTCTGTGCTATCTTCTTACTGTTTGTATTTTTCCCCCTTTCCCCCTTTATCCATATTCCCCAGTATTTTGTTTCTGAATACCACCCCCTTCAGTGTGTTTGCCCTCCTATATCACCCCTCCCCTTTCTTTCCCCTTTCCCTTTTTCCCTTTTCCATTCCCTTCCTTTTATTTCCCCTGTCCCCCCACTCCCCTTCCCATTCTCTGTGCCCCCCTCCCCTTTTCCCCTCTTAATACTTGAAAGGTTACATGTTTTATAAGTTAACTGAGCATGTGTAGGTTTACTTTAAGCCAAGTCTGATGAGAAGAAGATTCAGGTGTTTCTCATCTGCTCCCTTCTTCCCCTCTATTACCATAGATTTTTTTGTACCTCTTAGTGTAATGAGATTTACCCCATTCAATCCCCTCCCTCCTCCTGTCTCTTTCCTGTCCCCCCTTTTTAAGGAGGTAGTGTTTTTTAGATCATTCTATCTAAGTCATAAAAAATTCTGAGTGTCTGTCCCTTCTAGTTCAATATATTCTATCGAATAAAGTCAAAATTCCTGAGAGTTATTAGAGTCTTTCTCCCAAGTGGGGTTAAAGTCAGTTACATCTCATTAGATAGCAGTCTCATGGATAGGTCATGAATGTCCATCATTTCTGGCTAGGTATATTCTCTCTGTTAAAGTTACAATTCTCAAGATGTATGAGAATCTTTTTTCCCCAATGCTGGGATATAGGCAGTTTCAACTTACTGTATAGCATTTTTTTCCTTTTAGACCCCCCTTTTTATTAACCTTTTCATGTGTCTCTTGAACCTCCTGTTTGATGTCCAAATTTTCTGTTTAGCTCTGGTCTTTTCATCAGAAATTTTTGCAATTCTTCCATTTTGTTAAATGTCTCTCTTTTTCTCTGGAAGAGAAGGCTCAGCTTCACAGGAAAGTAGATTCTTGGCTGCATTCCAAGCTCCCTTGCTCTTTGAAATATCTCATTCCAGACCCTTCGGTCCCTTAATGTTGATGCAGCCAGGTCCTGAGTGATCCTTCCTGTGGCTCCTTGATATTTAAATTGTTTCTTTCTGGCTGTTTGCAGGATTTTCTCTTTTATCTGATAGTTCTGGAGTTTGGCCACAACATTCCTTGGTGTTTTCATTTTAGGATCTTTTTCTGGTGGGGATCGATATACTCTTTCAATAACTACTTTGCCCTCCGATTCCATGATATCAGGCCAGGTTTCCATCACTAGATCCTCTAATATTAAGTCCAGGCTTTTTTTTTCCCTTCAGTGTTTTCAGGAAGTCCTATAATTTTCAGGTTGCCCCTCCTCGATCTATTCTCGAGGTAAGTGGTGTTGTTGATGAGGTATTTTACATTTTCTTCTATTTTTTTTTCTATTTTTTGATTTTTGTTTAACTGACTCTTACTCTCTCATGGAGTCATTAGTTTCTGTAGACTCCATTTTTTTGCGGGGGGAGGAGTTTTCTTCATTAACCTTTTGCAACTCCTTTTCCAATTGGTCAATTCTACTTTTGAAAGAGCTTTCAATTTGACCAATTGAGGTTTTGAGTGAATTATTTTCTTTTTTGCATATTGAGGATCTGAGAGAATTATTCTCATTTTGTAATTGTCCAATTGATGATCTGAGAGATTTATTCTCCTTTTGTATTTGTCCAATTGTACTTTCTAAGGTTTTGTTTTCTTGTTGCAAGGTATTAATTGTCTCTCCCAAATTTTTAACCTCCTTCCTTATTTTTTCAAGGAAGTCTTTCTGTACTGGAGACCAGGTCATATTCTCCTCAGAGGTTCCAGGTCTCTCTGAATTACCAAGAATTTTTATATGGACCCACCTTTCTGCTGACCTTTCTTCATTTTGCTAGGACCTTGAGTTGGGGAGGGGCTGGTTCCTAGGGGCTTGGGATCACTAGTGGCTTTACTCACTGAATGCAGTTTCTCTGGCTGGCCAGTAGGAGGTGCTGGTTGCTTTCTCTGGAGTGTCTGTGACCTTGACTGAGGCCTTCTCCGTTTGCTGGAAGGGAGGGGTTGGAACAATTGAATTCTTTTGCCTTCAATCAAAGGTGCTATTTACCCTGGCCTGAGGTCATTTGTCAGCTGGGCTAGTTCTTCTGCTCACTCACCTGGGCCTGAGGCAGAAGTAGTTTGCATTTGTTTGTTCAGGAAGAGGTCTGAGCTGTAATGGGACTCTGAGTTCCTCAGACCAGAGGAGCTCAGGGATGATGTCTGCAGCTCTCCTGCTCTGGAACTCTCCCCCCAGCCCTGTCCGCAAGCTCCCGGGGGACTGCACCAACACCAGTGCCTCTACTCCCTAGTTGACTTAAGCCCCTGCAGTCTGGCCCCACTGCTAATCCAGCAGGTCCAGCTTTCTGGCCCTCAGACTCCAGGTTCCAATTCAGCTGTTAATCTGGTTGATTTGGGGCTGATCCTCCCTCTGAGCCCAGACTCACCGGCCCAAATTCATCCAGCGCTGCTGGGGGAGACAAATCTGTTCTCTCTCCTGGCTTTTCTCTCTGGGTTTTGTGGGTCGGACTTTTTTTAAGAGGTTTGTTTCATGTGATAGATGGGGAAGAGATCAGGAGACTTTAGAACTGTGCCTGTCTTCTCTCTGCCATCTTGGCCAGAAGTTGAGGAAAATAATTCTTATATCAAAGATCTCTAATAAAAGTCTCACATTCAAAACCTGCAGGTGATAGACAAAAGTTTGCAAGAAAAGGCATTTCTCATTGATATGTAGTTAAATTTCCTATTGATAGTCAAAAGATATGAAAAGTTTTCAATTCAGTTTCTGATTCAACATGCATCATCACCTATTATACAGCAAAAATTGTGTGAGGTGTTGTAATTGAAAAAACAAACATAAAGGCAATTTCTACCCTCAAGAAACTTAAATTCTACTAGTAAAAAATCACAAGTATATATTGATGAACTTTTTAGAATGTATAAAACTAATTTGAGAGAGTAAGGAGGAGAATACTAACAACTGGGGGGTATCAGGACAGGCTTAGTATAAGAATTTGATATACTTTTAAGAAAACTAGGATTTTAGGAAGTAGAGATGAGGAGGGAGAGCATTTCCTACATGGAAGACTGCCTGTTTAAAGGCACACAGATGAGAAATTTGTATGGGACAGGTGTGTGTGTTTGTGTGTGTGTGTGTGTGTGTGTGTGTGTGTGTGTGTGTATGTGTGTGTATGTGTGTGTATGTGTAGTAATATGAACTGGAAAGATAGGTTCAAGCCAGAATGTGAAGCTTCTGGATATCCTCAACTCACAATAAATAGTTAGGTATACGATCTGAAGTCATTCCTAATGATTAATTTTTTCTTCTTGATTTTAAACATGCCATAATCAAACTGTGGTGACTGTATAAGGATCATATTTTGATCCTTCTAAGTTGCAATATCTCATCTAAATCTCATGTTATCCTGCTATTTCCAGAAAGATTGGAAATAGACCATGTTCATCATTATAGACCATTTTGTAAGCTATAACAATATATGAGAATGAAATCATTTGGTAACATAATCGCATTTAATACATTGACCTGATCATTGTCTGAATCTGTGCAATACAAGCTATGGTAGGGACCTGGAATGAGAACAATTAGACTAGATAATTTATTTCTCCTACTCCCCAACTTTTCTCAATTCATTCTGGCACTTATGTCACTCTCAATGACTAAATTAACCAAGCAATTCTCAGATTTCTACCTCATTCTGAGTTTTGTAGAAAAGCATTGACTCATTGACTTCTTTCACCAGAACTGTATTCCTCAGTTCAACCATACTAGAATCAATTTAAGGTTGGTGTTTGGAAATGTATTATTCACTGAACAGTAATGTCAATGGCAAGTTTCATGGTCCAACCCTAAAACTGTTCACTGTACTGAAAATGGGCCCCATGGGGTTCTAACCTTTATTTCCATATGAACTTTTTGCTATACTATATAATGAGAATTGCTGCAACCAGAATGATAGATCTTAGTATTTATACATTTATGTTTCAAAAGTTAACCCAAAGGAACAAAAAGCAAAGGCAATTGAATTAATATTTATTCAAAAAATTTTTTTCTTATGTGCTGGATGTTTTTGTAAAACTTTCTTAGAAAGTCATAATCATTAGGTATAGTAACACTAATGGCAATTGTAAGCCTAGCTAGGGTAATTCAGGGCAGACTCCAATTGCCTCTTGAACCATTTTTATTGGAATAAAATTACTATGAATTAAATTAAAATATATTTTATTTATTTTAATCAGCCAGGATCTAATTTCTAACCCTCCCACTCAAATCCCACATGAGAAAAACATATTTCAAATATGTATAGTTCATCAAATTTCTACGTTTGTCAAGTCCTTCAAAATTTCCCTTTATACTTTTTTAGTCCTTCTCTAACAGCAAGTAGATATAATATTTTATTATTCATCCTCTAGATTAATATAGAGATAAATATTATATACCAAAAATTGTGTGAGTGTTGTAAATACAAAAACAAACAAAAAAGACATTTTCTATCTTCAAGAAACTTAAATTCTACTATTATAAAATCACAAGCATATTGATGAATTTTTTAGCAATAATAATATACAGATATATATCAATATGAAGACAAAAGTTCTGCACAAAAGTATTACATTGCATTTATATATAATCACAACTTTTAAAATCATCTCCTAATTTATGGGAGCTCTCCCAGATTCCTATCTTTTGCTACCTAAAAAAGTTTTTCTACAGCTCTCATCTTTTCATCAGGAATGCTTGGAAGTCCTCTTCTTCATTAAAGGTATATTTCCTCCCCGTACTATTATACCCATTTTTGTTGGGTAAGTTTTTCTTGTCCATAAGCCCATACTTTTGTCATCTCGAATATCATATTTCAAATTGTTCATTCCTTTATAATGATGCCTGCTAGATAATTTGTGTGATCCTGACAGGGTCTCTTCATTAATTTTTTTTTTGGGCTACTTGCAGAATTTTTTCTTTTGTCTTGGAAGCTAAGAATTTTGGCTATAATGTTTTCTGAGGGTTTTCATTTTGGAATTTCTTTCTAGAAGTGACCAATGGATCCTTATTATTTCTACTTTGTCTTCTGATTTGAGAGATCTGACCTGCTATCTTTAAAAATTTTTTGAAACAGAATATCTAGATTTTTTGTAATGATATTTAGATAGTACAGTGAATTTTAAAGTTTTTTCTCTTTGATTTGTTTTACAGTTTATTTGTTTTTGTATTTTTCTTTTGACTTTATTTTAATATTTCTTGTTGCTTTATGAAGTCACTGGCTTCCATTTGATCCATTCAAATTTTCAGTTTTTGGCTTCGGTAAGGTCTTGTACTTCTTACATCAAGGTCTCAATTCCCTCTCCAGTCTTTTTTAGTTGCATTTGTTTTCCATTTTTCCCTCAAGTACTCAAATTCTACTCATAAAAAAGCTTTTAAACTTTTTATCTTTTAAAAATTTTATTTCAATTTTTTATTTTATTTTTCTAATTAACAATTTCAACCATTTGTTTTTTTTTAATTTTGAATTGTAAATTCTGTCTTTTCCTCCCTTTTTACCCCCATCCCTGAGATGGCAAGCAATTTGATAAAGATTATGCATATGTAGTTAAGCAAAACATTTCTGTATTAGTCATGTAGGTTAAGAAAACAAAGACAAAAACACAGAGTAAAGATTAATGTGCTTTGATTTGCATACAGATTGCAGTCATTTCTCTGTAGTTAGATAACATTTTTCTTTGTAAGCCCTTTTCATTTGTCTTGCATCCTTATATTGCTCAGAATAACTAAATCATTCCCAGTTGTTAATTGTACAATATTGCTGATTCTGTATAGAGTATTCTCCTGGTTCTGCTCATTTCACTTTGCATTAGTTCATGATTTCTTCATCTGAAAACTGCCTGTTCATATTCTTTGATTAACTCTTTAAAAAAAATACAAATATATGCTTTATTTCTTCCAAGAATTCTAGTTGAGTTTATGTTCAACTTTGTGTTTTTCTCTGAGGCTTTGCTTATAGATTTTTTTAGTCATTCTTTTCTTTTGTGTTTGTATCTTGAGCACTGTGTGATAGTCTGAGTTAGTCCCTTTCCCTGTTTTCTTGGGTGAATTGGGTGTTATATTTTTCCAGGATCTCAGGGACAAACTGGAGACTTGCTAACTTACAGTCTTCCCAAAGAGGTCTGATTCTGGGCAAGGTCTAATTGCTACTCTCCATTGTTTGAGCTCTGCAAGTTTCTGGCCCGGGTTTGGTTTGGTTCAGGAATAGGGTTCTTCTAGGCTCCATCCATATCAACTAGGAAAGTTCTATTGGTTCAAAATGGCAAAGTTGTAGTGCCCTCAACCCTCACTTTGATCTGAGTTTCTTGCCATGGTTATTTTTCTGCAGGTTAGTTGTTTGAAATGAGACCCTGCTCTTAAGATTAGGGACTGAACTATGTCACTGTGGCAGCAGGGTTCTATTCATTTGTTTCTAGATATACAACCCAGAGCCTTTCTACTTGGCCAAGGCAGCTCCATTTTAATGTTTTGCCCCTGGATCTGTGACCTAGGATAACTTAGTGAACTTCAAAGATGCCATTTGGTACCTATCCTTATCACAGTGTCTTATAAGTCTGAAGTTGTCTTAATATGAGTCTGGGACCCTGTTTTTGTTGTTGCCTCTCCTTGGTTGCTGGAGCATGTAATGTGTGTTATTGCCCTAACCTCATCCCCAGTATCTGCAAATGTCTCTATATATTTATATTTATATATTTATAAAGTCAAACAAAGGACTCACTGTAATTTTTTTTTTGAGATTTTTTTCAGATTCACTAAGATCAATCTCAATATTTTATTGATCTGGTTAAAGGATATCAACTGCATTATTTCCTTCTGTTCTGCCATCTTGCTTCCACCCAATGGATTAAAATTTCAGATGCTATAGGATAATGTAGTAGATAAACAGAAGATCTGAAATCAGAGACTTTTCAAATTTGAACTCTGTTACTTATTGTTCGTTTGATTTTGAATTAATCATTTAACTTCTTTAGATCTCAGTTTCTTGATCTGTAAAATGAGACAGACTAGATAATTATTAAGGTCTCATTTAGCTCAAAATCCTGTGACCTTGTATCTGCATTGAGATTTGAAAGGTGTCACATTCTTATGCAATCTGAAAAAATGAAATGAATATTTCAGATTGTAATGATTAACACACCACCAAAATGATAAGAGAACTAATGTTTCTATCCTTTTAGGAATTCAATAGTAATCTTGTCACTCTGGATTAAAATTGCAAAGGCAAGTGTTAGAAAAATGTGCAATTTCTTCAGGAAATGCAAAAGAACCTTAAAACAAAAGAAAAAATTCCCAAACCAACTTGAAGAATGTTAATTACTTTGGTTTCAAATTAAGTTTCTTGTGCTTCTCCCTTCACCCCCCCCCTTTTGTTTGCTTGTTTTGTTTGGGGAGTTCTATTCTCTTCTCAACAAAATGAAAGCTGAGCTTTCTTAGTAAGTAAGCTTGATATATGCATATAATAGATGGAAATGGTTTCAAGAAAGCCATTAAAAACAAATAGATCTATAATCCACCAGCAAGAAAATATACAGTAGATAGAAATATTTCCTTCTATAGGGATAGAGGCAAAACATTGTCATAACTTATACTTTATTCAAGATAGTAAAGAAAAATAGAGCTTCCTTTTCTCTGCTTTTATGCACAACTGATTCTGCTGAGGAGTGAAGTGCTTTCCAGGTATTGATTTTCTGTTGAAATGTAAATCTGCAAGAAACTGCCCAAATGGATGGGTAAAGAGGGGCTCACCTTATTTTAAGCAGCCTGCTTATTGTGGTTCAGGGAAACTTCAGGACATTCTGACAGTGGGTACCTTCATCAGAGAAAGAAGTCTATTTGAATTTGATGGACTGAGTTTGTGCAAAAAGATGAGAAGGAGGATGGAAAGGAGATGGGGGAAAGGTATGCATGTTAGATTAGTTAGGATATTGTTCTTCCAATCAGCCATTTATGATATCTGGATATCACAGCAGGATTGCTTAGACACTGAACATAGCAATCTATAGAAATTATTGTGATGACATTGGTAGTGTTTGCAAGGTCATTCTGAACATAAAGACAAAGATTACCCTTTTTCAGCAACTATTCTCCACTATATTATGAGTGGTCATTATCTTAGAGACTCAAAAGATTTATAATTTAGAGAAACCTTAGTAATCATCCAGTTTTCTTCTCTCATTTTAATGGAAAAGGAAAATGAAGTGACTTCCTCAGTGTCACACAACTAATAGATGTAGGAGCAAAGATTATTTTACTATAGGCGAATAAGTGTACATATGTGTACCTTTGAACTTCCAGTTTGACTTGAAATTCTAGGAGTCCAATGAGTAGAAGAGGATATGAATTTGACCTTTTAAATCAAAAGAATATTTTTTGATAAAATGTCTAGCCTATAAACTTTCATTTGATAGATGAGGAAACTGAGACCCATAAAAATGTAATAATTTACTGAAGGTCATGCAGGTAGTAAATGGAATAAATGGAATTTAAATCCAAGATCTCTAACTCTAAATTTTGTGCTCTTTTTACATCATCATACTGCATCTCCTCAAATTTTTTTGACTAAAGTGAGGGGCTCATGAAGGGAACTGCCTGAGAAATTTGCTGAACTTAAACGATGATATGCTTTTCTTTTGGATAGGGAAAGTTTGCGGCTCTCCATTTTTGTAGTGCATGAAAGTATTTTTTGCCATCTCCTAAAAGATGCTTTTTGTTAATAGGACTTCCTCTCTTCCTCCAAGATGAACTGGCTTGCTACTGTTGTTCTAAAATGAATTATTTTCAGAGGAACTACAAAATTTTGAGTTGACCTATAAAAAAGAACTTTGAAGTTCTTTGGTTCTTCACCTTTGCTTTTGCCCAAGTCCTGAGGAAAGAGTAATACTAAGTGTGCTTCCCTGCTGGGGGATATCCAAATCACAGGAAAGTTTGGAAGACTTTTGGATCTTGTGGAAACTGGGGCACATCATAAAGAAGGGAGAATTATGTTTATTGTTTAAGGATTACTGCTAACCTTTCATGTGATTTCTGCATTTTTATATGGTTTTGTGAGTCTATGGCATTTTCTGAGGACTTAATAGTTTCCTGTGCCCAGTCTATGTATTGGTAACTTGAATACTTTATGGTATCAGAGAAACATTTTCATACATCTCTGTGAAGACATATATGAAAGTTATATTTAAAAAAACTTCTTAGAAGAAGCTCTGAATGTTAACATAATGAACCAAAGATATACTGACTTGTAGATCATCCTTTACAATTGGTTCTGGTTCATAAAAACTACAAGCTATTTAAGGTATGAGGACATGTATTAAATATACATATACATGCATACATACATGTATGTGTAATTTGAAGCAAGCCTCACTATTCCTTTTGGAAACTATGTTTACCCAAAGCCGTGAAGATTAGAACATTTTATGAGATGAAATAAATCAATATGAAAACCTGGGAAGAGTCACTATTTTATATGCCTCTAATAGCTTTGAGTCAAACTGACAGAAGATGGGATGATTCTAGAAGAAACGTTTTTATATTTTTATAATAAAATTTTATTTTGCAGTAATAATCTTATAAAAATAAGCTCTGAGCTTAAACGAATTTGTTAATAGCTAAAGTCTCTTGTGCTTAATTTAAAGGGGGGATACATGAATATTTTCTTCTGACTTTCATTATTCTTCTTTTAGGTAATCTCGCTCATCATTATTATTTGGACATGTTGATCTTGGGTGATCTTTTTTTTGAAAAAGAAGCTAAGTTAACAAAAGAGACTTGCAACTCCTAGCTTTATTGATGATTTGAAAAGCCTATAGATGTTCAGAGAACATGTTCAGAGAACATTTTTAGCTCTACCTGAAGAAGGCCTTGAAGGCTTGTAGAATTGTTTGCGAGAATTCAGAAATAGATATTGCTGGTTGAATAGGTATTTTGTGCCAGCTGAAGTGCTGCCCATGATTGCTGCCTGTCTGTCTATATTCTTGAAACCTTATCTTCTATTCTTCCCATTCATATACTTTGTTCTCTGCCCAGCATGGACTGCTTGCTTTCTCCCATATAGATTTTCTAGTCTCTCGCCTTTCTTCACTCTGTTCTTCATTGCCAGACTAACCTTTCTCTTTCCTCTCCACCTGTTGAATTTCCATCCAGTTCAATTGCTATTTCCTCCATAGAATCTTTACTGATCCACCATTCTGTTTTGGACAGGACTCATTTTTTCTTAAATCTCTTTCATATTCCTGCCATGTATTTATTCAGAGATCCTATGACTATAGAATAACAGAGGATTGGGAGAAACTTTAGAAGTCACTGGCATTCAATTCCCTCATTTTACAAATAAGAACACTGAGACACAGAGATGTGGAGCCATTTAAGATCACACAGTTGCAAATATCTGAGGCAGGACTTGAAAATGTGTCTTTTTTGACTCCAAATCCAGTGTCCTCTCTACCATTCCATGTTACCTTTGTGAAAAAGCATATTTCATGAGTATGTATGTATGATCTACAATAACACATTGTCCTTCCTGTGGGGATAGGGGCTGCATCTTATCTATCTGTAGGTATTTAATAAAAGTTCTTCACTTTGGTCCTCATATTCTCAAGTCTTATGCTATGCTAACAATGCAGGGTGGGATGAGGGTTTGGGGCTAGAAAGAGCTATTGTTATGCTAGGGACAAAAATCTGACCTGGGGAAAGCTCAAGAGCCCTTTGTGAAAAGAACCTGGTGAAGTAAATGGGTATTGTGAAGATAGTTGAGAAAATCAGTTCAGTCATCTCTTCATGTATTCCAAAAAAGTCATCAAACATTTCCTCTGCCAAAGTGATTCAATGACTGCTAAGATAAGCAAAGGAGATAAATACTTCTTAGACTTTGAGTAAGCTGACCAAAAAAAGTCAATATTCATTAAACTATTGAATAATAAGATAACTTTAAAATAAATCAACCAATAGAAGTTGGGGAAGTTGGGTTCTGGTTTAGCATGAGGTCCTCTGGAGTCATCAAGATATCCCTGGCCTCCTGAAAAAAGATCTCAGTACCTGACTATATTCACCTTATTGAATAAATAATAATTATTATTAATTAAGGCTTACCTTGCCACTGAACCTCTTCTTGCCTCCTCCTACAAAGCCTTAATCTGTTTTCCCCTAAATTTATTCATTTGCCTAAAAGTCTTAATCTTCTCTACAACAAAGTTCTCTAAGAGTTGGGATTTACTTTTTGTTTGGGACTTGGTCAGGGGGAAATTTGTTAAAAAACATGCTTTCCATGGGTTGGCTAGGTGGTGCAGTGGATAAAGCACTGGCCGTGGAGTCAGGAGTACCTGGGTTCAAATCTGGTCTCAAACACTTAATAATTACCTAGCTGTGTGGCCACTTAACCCCATTTGCCTTGCAAAAACCTAAAAAAAATGCTTTCCAGTAATACATATCTGCAGCTATTCTAGGGGAGAGAGTTAATTAAGGTGGATCACCAAGAGGTTGAGAGACTAGGCCAGGTTTACAAGACAAGATAGTTGGAACTTGTAACTTTCCTGACTCAAAGGCATTTTACTGTCCCATATTATCTTTTATTCATCTTTCCATCTCCTGCAGTGCTCTGTCCATCACATATACTCAATATATATTTGTTGAATTAGTGATGGAGAGAACCAGGCTATCACTCAGGAAACAGTGCTGCATATAAATTACATTTATCCAGTTTTTCAGTTGGTTTTTTTTTTTTTTTTGTTTCCAATGTAAATTTGCAAATTGCATTAGCAAGCAAATCAGTCTAAAACCTGAGTCTGTGCATGGTTATACTTGGTGCCAGCCAGGCTGAGGGCACAGACTGTCCCCGAACACCTCAGCACCCCTGCAGCTGTAGTTGTCTCCTGCGGTAACTCCACATGAAGATCTGCTCCTGCCTTCTTCATCTCTATTTCTTTCTACTGATTTCTAATCCAATGGAAATTATCTTAGATTGTATAGCTCTTTAATAATAAATCATTTTTATATATCATTTGAAGATCTACAAAGCTTTTCTTACTCTGTTCCAACTCCCAGATATGTTATATATACTATTAGACTCAAAAGTAGATATTTTTTAGTAACTACTATGTAAGAAAGGCAGTACAACAGTTATTATTTCTATTTTGGATAAGAGGAAACTGAGACTGAAAACAAGCACCAAGGTCATATAGCTAATAAGTTGTAGAGATGAATTTTATATCTTAAATCTAGAGTTCTTATTATTACTGAGAATAATGAAGCTTATCTTTCACATGTTGTATGGCAGTACCATGTATGGCTTGAAGGGAAGCAGAATAACCTCTTCTTTTTCACCCTTTTGCAAAGATTTTATTTTCTGCCATGATATGAAGCAGGAGATTGGGACCAGAAACTTGACCACTCAACTCTTTTTAGAAAGAAGGCATACTGTTTTTCCTTCTGCTATATGAAATGATTTGGGATCTAACATTCTTTTTTGATTCTGGAAGTCAAAGACCTTGGAAGTGACTGTTGAACCCAAAGAGACTGAAGATCTTGAACAAGCTGAAGACTCTAAGAGACAAAGAAACTGAAGGGACTAGAGCTCTCCTCTCTTCCACTCTTGCTAACTCTATCTTACATCTCATTTAGGTGCAGGACATTGATCCCCACCAGTGAGGAGAAAGTATCATATCAATGGACTTTGGGATACAATTTACATTTGTGTGCTACCTCAGTTATCTCATTTAGTTCTTAAACAATCCATTGGGATAAGAATGGTAAGGATTATGATCATTTTACAGTTGAGGAAATTTAGTCTTACATTAAATGACTGTCCAAAGTTGCAGAGTCAAGACTCTAATCCAAATCTTCTAACTTTAAGTCTAAGGTCCTATACACTGCCCATCCCACTTCTCCTGGGGTCTTACTGATGTTGCCAAAAGGAGGCATATAGAGATAAATGGTATGGTGGACAGAATTTTGGGTCTGGAATCAGTAAGATATGTGTTCTAATCCTGCCTCTGAAACTTACTAGCTGTGTGACCCAGGGCAAGTCACTCAATCCTGTTTGCCTCAGTGTCCTCATCTCTAAAATGAACTGGGAAAAAATTGGCAAATTATTTCAGCATTTTTGCCAAGAAAACCACAAATGGGGTCATGAAGAGTTAGATGTAACTGAACAACAAAAGAGAGGTAATAAGACTTTTGGTACTTTTTTGTTCTCTTAGTCATTCCAAATTTCTAGTTTTTGAAAAAAAAATGAATTCCCCAGCTTTTCACATGGCATAAAGTTTATGGTTGTTCAGTCATGTACAACTTTTACTGACCCCATTATAGAGTTCACTGACTAGTAAAAATCTCTTTGTATATGATTGAAAAGGCTGAAATCATAAGCAACTGAAGAAAAGACAAATACTGCATCAATACTGATGCCTATGTAAAAAAAGCATCTCATTAAATTATGTGCTTGAAGGGTTGGCTAGGTGGCGTAGTGGATAAAGCACCAGCCCTGGAGTCAGGAGTACCTGAGTTCAAATCCGGCCTCAGACACTTAATAATTACCTGGCTGTGTGGCCTTGGGCAAGCCACTTAACCCCGTTTGCCTTGCAAAAACCTAAAAAAAATTATGTGCTTGCTTGACCCCAATGAGAGGAGGGGCAGAGATTTCATATTTTTGCTCAATTAGAAACTTCTAGTATAGTCACTCCTTCCCTCTTAGTATCCCCACAAAGTTGGTACATCAAAGAGTCAATGAGCTACAAAGAATATCTATTCAACAGAACTCAAGAGGAGCAATTCTTCCCTCTTGAACTTTTTTGTATTTTTTTTTCCTCTTGAACTTTTGATTCCCACCTTTTCAACTCTCTCTCTCTCTCTCTCTCTCTCTCTCTTTCTCTTTGAACTTTGAGTGAGGGAGAAGCCCTTTGTCCCCTACCCACTATTGTTTCTGTTAGCAAAGGGTATTGGATACATAAGCTGCCTAGGGAACCTCTTGAGTATGCTTTTCTGCCTGATTACCTCATTTGCTTCGGTTAGTTTTCCTGAACACAGGTGACTGAACAGAGATCCTGAGAGATGGATTTTTGAGAAGTACCTGCTTCCATGTTTCTGGCTTGGTAATGACTGGAACCAGAAATATTGTATAACAAAGCTTTTAGAAAACATGACTTGTCAGGATGCATGTTCATTGAGGATGCTGTTAAGACAACACAGAAGCTCATCTTTCTTTGGGAAGGCAGCCTATTCTGGGGTAGCTTGATACCCCAAATAAACTCTCCTGTTCCTATACCCTTCCTTACTGTGAAGCTAGCCTGCTCTAGGGGAACTTGGTTCCCCTGGTAACCTGTCTTAACTCCTATAACTTTCCTTATTGCTCATCCTCTCATGGTGGGTATTATTGATGCAGTTGTTGATGCAGCTACTAAGGCTAATCCCCTTTGAGAAACAGTGGCTTCGTAACTTTTAGGCTTTCTTTCCCTTAGCTTCTCCTATACTACATATACTATAGTAATACTTAAATAAACTTTTTTGTCCCTAAAAACAGACAATGCTGAGCCTATTCTAGGGTGCAATGGCTATTCAGAAGTCCTATTACTTCATGTTTTAATATTTTAAGTAGCATCCTCTGCAGAAAATAAAATGGGAGTTATGAGATACTGTTTCATACTTTATGTCTTTTTCAATGCATTTTTATGAGATTTTTATGTCTTAGTATTTATTTTGCATGGGAAAAATAAATACGTGTCCTTTTTTTAGTATATATATTGCATCTTGAGTTTCTTTTTATGAGAGTTCCTACTAATTTCTGTAAGGAGACCCCATATAGGAGTAGTTCTTGGTGATTCTTTCCTCTCCCCCTCCACCTGAGAGACAGCAGTATATAGAAATAGAGACAAGGGAAATATTGTCTCTGAAGAAGCCAGACTATTCTAGGACTAAACATGGTACCTATGTGAGAAACTGGGAGCCCCTTACTGGGAGATAGCAATCCAGATTCTGGACCCTAGAAGAATAAGTTGCTATATTTATAGTTGTATAAGAAGTATGCTTGAGATGAAACCACTTGGGAATTCAGACTACTTGCCATTCTAATCCTTAATTCTCTCTATCCTTGGTTATGTTTCTAGGAGCCCCCTCATTTTACAGGTGAGAAAACACAGAGCAGACGGGTGAAGGGATTGACACAGATAGCATGTGGAAGTGCCAGGCATCTGAGCCTCAGTTCTTTGACTCCAAATCCCAAGCATATTACATTGCACACTTGTTACTTTATTCCTTAGGACCTATGCAATTAAGCTACTGGAAAAAAGGCTTAGGAAGGTAAGGACATGCTTTCTGTATGACCTACCATAAGGCAAATCCCCAGAACAACCTCAGTGAATTGGCCTGAGCACAAAACTGGGGAGTCTGAAAACTTGGTTTTCCTAGCCTCCCAATTAAGGTGATAAATTTATTCAGCCTCTTTATCCCTCAACTCCCCTGTCTTTAAACTATGGATAATAATTCTTGCTTGTAAAGTTCTTTGAAAATTTCAGATAAAAGACTTAAATAGGACAGTCATTTAGATTATCATCTCTTGACAGGAAAAGTGTCTAATTTAATGTTCTTTACTATAAGTTGCCTGTTATATTGTTCACTCCCTTAAGCAAATTGTGGGAGACTTTGTGAGCTAGTACAATATTTACCTGAAGATGCATCAACCCAACCCAACCCAACCCAATCTGTGGATTGCTGACATTGAGCAGAACAGGCTGGAGACATGAGAGTCAGGAATCAAGCAGAAGTTTAATATCAAAGTGAGGGATATAACTAACTAGTAAGCCAGGAGGTAGAAAAGACCCATATTACAGGTCCCCCAGTGTGGGGAGAGACCCACTTTAGAGTACGCAGATCTTCACACTTACACTGGTGGCTATGCAGTAAACTGTAGCCCCCAACAATGAATGAGGGGTAGATGTAACAGTGTAAGACAAATTTAATTCATAGCAGGGCTTCCCTATCAGAACTTGTCTGAGCTTTTCTGGTGCTTTTTTTAAGTTCAGAGAACAACTAGAGCTGGTCAAAGCAATACAATGATTATTTGATTTTGCCAGACAGCTATATGAAGTCACTCAGATTCTAATTCATTCTCAATATCCATTTAACAAGTACATATTGAGTCCCAGTGTAGTTCTGGTGCCTAGATAACTTTTATTGGACAATAGTCCAAGGGACTCTAAAGGGAGCCCTGCTTCTCTAGTTCCAAATCTAGAGGTTCCTAAATAATTATGATAGTAACAAGACAATAAAATTTAGTAAATTTGGTTCTACAATCTTGAAACTTAAAAGGATTTTGTTTTATATACCATTAGCTGTTTCTATCTTTACCTAAATCCTGAACTTGTTATAAGAATCCTTAAAACTTTATGAGGGTCCAACTGTAAAATGAAATTATTTGCCCATTAATATTATCAGACAGATAACTTAAACATGGAAAAGTTATTTCACTTTCTTTGCCATTATCAATATAATTTATGGGCTAAATCCAATTAATTCTTAATAAATCCTTAATTAAATTTTGAGAACTTATTACTAAAACACATTCAAAACCTGAATGTCTATTTAAGATACATTATATTTATAGTTCTTAGAGAAAACTTTCTAATCCTGCTACTTTCTCAAAAATTTCTGTTCTGTTTATCTATCTAATTATTTATTTATCTGGGATAGATATATTCTTTTTGTTTTATTTGAATTCTTTTTCTTTTTTATTTTATGTTATTACAATAATCTTGTTATGAGAGTAAACATATAGCCTCCCTACCTCCCAAAAGATAAAGAAACCTCAAGAATAATGAGAGAGGAAAACAGTGTTCTTCAGTCTGTATTCAAATTCCAATAGCTCTGTCTCTGGGATGAGTTGCCTTCTTTATCACAAGTCCACCAGAGAAGTTGCTTCAATATTTTCCCCACAATTTATATTACTAGCTGTATTTCCCTCCACTCTATTCTTCCACACTTTCATTTATTCTATTCTCTCTCTCTCTCTCTCTCTCTCTCTCTCTCTCTCTCTCTCTCTCTCTCCTTTCACTCTGTCCCTGTTAAGTGTGAGCATCTGAGTACCCTCTCCCACAATCTTCCCTCTCTTCTATCACCTACTATACCCTTCCTTCCTCCCATTCCCCCTTACCCCATCATTTTCCCCTCTCATTCTTCTCTAGGGTAAGATAGATTTCTATACCCTATTAAGTGTGTATATCATTTCCTCTCTGACCCATTTCTGATGAGAATGAAGGCTCACTCATTCCCCCCACTCCTTCCCCTGTTCCATTCCATTGAAAAGTTGTTTCTTGACTCTTTTATGTGAAATATATTAGTTTCTTCATCCTTTCCTTTCCCTTCCTCACAGTATTTTCCTTTACCACCAACTGGCTACATTGTTTTACAATATTGTATTGTTATATTCAGCTCCCTACTGTTCCTTGTCTATATATGCTCCTTCTAACAGCTCTTATAAATGAGAAGTTTCATATGAGTTATCACTATATTCTTCCCATGCAGGAATACAAGCAGTTCATCATCCTTAAGTTCCTCATACTTAGTCCTTTTCATCCACCTCCTCTATGGTTCACTAGAGTCCTTCTCTTAGAGATCAAACTTTCTGTTCAGTTCTGTTGTTTCAATAGGAAAGTTTGAAAGTCCCCTGTTTCATTGAAAGCTCATCTTTTTGGAGTGGCTAGGTGGTGTGGTGAATAGAGCACTGGTCCTGGAGTCAGGAGTACCTGAGTTCAAATCTGGCCTCAGACACTTAATAATTACCCAGCTGTGTGGCCTTAGGCAAGTCACTTAACCCCATTGCCTTGACAAAACCTAAAAAAAAAGGTCATCTTTTCCCCTGAAAGAGGATGTTCAGTTTTGTTGGGTAGTTGATTCTTGGTTGTGAACCAAGTTCTTTTGCCTTCTGAAATATCATATGCAAACCCTATAAGCCTTAATGTAGATGCTGTCAAATCCTGTGTAATCCTGAGTATAGAGCCACAGTAGTTGAATTGTTTCTGGCAACTTTTTTTCTCTTTGACTTGAGAGTTTTGGAATTTTGCTTTAATATTATTGGGAGTTTTTCTTTTGGGATCTCTTTCAGGAAGTGATTGGTGAATTCCCTCAATTTCTATTTTACTGTCTGCTTCTAGGATCTCAGGGCAATTTTGTTGTATTATTTATTGAAAACTGAAGTCTCGACTATATTCCTTTTTGTGACTTTCAGGTAGTTCAATAATTATTAAATTATCACTCATAATCTGTTTTTGAGGTCAGTTATTTTTCCAATGAGATATTTCACATTTTCTTCTCATTTTTGGTTCTTTTGGTATAGTTGCATATATTCCTGATTTCTTGCAAAAAATTTGGCTTCCTTTAGTTCCAGTCTGCATTTGAAGGAGTTATTTTCTTCAGAGAGCTTTTATAACTCCTTTTCCAGCTGGTCAATTTTGGTTTTTAAGGCATTCTTCTCCTCATTTGTCTTTTGGGTTGCCTTTTCCATTTGGCCTAAACTGGTTTTTAATATTATATTCTTCAGTATTTTTTGTATTTCTTTCACCAAGTTTTCAAATTGGTTTTCTTGATTCATTTGCATCACTCTCATTTCTCCTCCCAATTTTTCCTCTACTACCCTTAGTTGCTTTTCAAAATCTTTTTTGAGCTCATCCATAGCCTGAGACCATTTTTCTATTTCTCTTGAAGGATTTGGATACAAAAGCTTCAACTTTGTCATCTTCTGAGTATGTATTTTGATCCTCCATGGGACTAAAGTAATTTTCTATGGCCAGATTCTTCTTTTTTCTGTTGTTTACTCATTTCCTCAGCCTATGACTGATTTACTGCATTTCCAAGGCTTTGAGGGGTTTTGAGGGCACCCCACTGGGACCTTAATTCTGCCAAGGTCTTATGACCTCTCTTGCCTGTGCTCTGGTATGTGGATAACCACAGGTCTTCCCCTCTGCCCTGGAACTGTGAGGAGGGTCCCTACTCAGCTATGGTAGTATGGGGACCCAGACTGACACCTGGATCCAAGTGTGGGCATACAGCAGAGTCATGCCCCAGGGAGAGAAGAAAGACTTCTGCAGTCTCCCCCAACTCTTATCATCTGTGGGTTGGAAGCTCTGGAAGTGCTGGGTGACTGCCTATTCCATCTTCAGTTTCTCTCCACAGGGCTGCTTTGAGGCTGGCACTCCACTCCACACTCACTCAGGTGCAGCACCTTACCACCCCTTCAAGCTGTCCCTGGTGATCCCTGGACCAAGAGGTTTGGAAACTGCCCTCTCTGCCATGGACTAGGTGCCCCCAGAGACCCAGGTGCCCTATGAGCTGTTCCTGGAAGGCTGAAGCTTGTTCCATTTATTTAGAAAACATTCACATTATAGCTTTGTCTTATTTGTCTAATCATTTCCCCCTTAGAAAGATTTCATTCTTATAATTTGACCACAAATTTAGGATAAAATTATGTGTTTATAATTTCAACCTATTATAATAACTCAGAGATATTCTAGAATCAATCTAATATTTAATAAATTTAATACTATACTTATAAAACTTCTTGATTATAGAAATTTGTTATAAAAGGATAAAGAAGGGTATAGATATAATAGTGTCATGTATCATAACAGGAGAAAAAAGTCCATTAGCTCTATTTGATTTCAGGCATGATTTATATCAGACAACTTATATTCTGTTGACATCATGTAGTCACCTGTTAAAAGCAAGGTTCAGGATTACCACAGAGGAAAATTTCTTTTTCAGAAAGGAAGTAGCACAATGAAGAAATAGAGTGAGGAGGATCCTTCCTTGGACCATGCCAAAGTCATCCCCCCAATTTTTCCCCAGACACAGACCTTTAGCAGTTTAGCAGTTCCCAGAATGCAACACATGCCATTTTCTTCTATTGGCTTCAGGACAATTCAGACAACTATCCTTGTAATCAAGGATCAAAACAATAGATCAAAAGAAAACCATCCCAAGAATATTTTTCCTTAACAAGTTTTTGCTAACTTTTATTTATAAATTAACACTAGTCATATTTTAGGACTTCAGGCAAACACAGAAAACAATTGACTCATAATTACTATCTTGAAGCTGTGTCTTTAAACCACTTTCATAGTAGACAATATTTTTCAGATATAAATTTATTATGTATTATCATTATCTGCTTTATAACAAACTATACCTCATTAAATATTTTACTGTTTTCAAATATCTTTTTTATCATATAAATGCCCAATTCATTTGTAACAGCATCCAAATAAAATTTTTTTTGTCTAACAGCATTTCTGTTACAATGATAACAAATAGTATCAAGTATTTAAAACATGAAACAAAACTTCAAATGACATCAATTGTATATCCAAATTAACCCACCTAAAATCAGAAATCTTATTTCTTTTGAGATTTGAAATTCATTTTAAAGTTATCTGGTATAGAACTATTACCTTCAATTAAAGAAATAAAAATAAAACAGTGCTTGGCAGACACTGTGTTAAACATTTTACAACCATCATATTATTTTGAACTTCACAACAATCCTGGAAGGTGGATACCATTATTATTTTTCTCTTTAGAGATCTGGAAAGTGGAGCAAACTGAGATTACATTCTTAAGATCACACAGCTAATCTGAATGTGATTCAAATTTCCTTACATTTTTCCAGCAATTTTAAAAATACCTTCATTTGGGATCCTGATCTGAGATGAAAAAAAGGAAGGATTAATAAGAGGTTGCTATAAGGTGCAAACCTTTTGCCTCTTCTTTTTTCTTTCTTCACTCTGGGATTACTTCCAAACTAGCTGCCTTCCTTCATTGATCTAGAACATTGACTAGAAACTATAAATCTTCAAGGGAAAATGTCATTTGCTTTTAACTTGCATGAAATTTATTCCTCATTTTTTCCTTAAAACAAATTCTACATGATGGTACCCAAGAATTTATTAAAATATTTCAGAAAGAAGTTAGTTTCTGGAATTATCCTAAATCCCAAGGGTTTTCCCTTATAGTCTAAAATGATAAATTTTCAAACCTCCAAAATATGCCAAGATGCTTTTAGCAGTTCTACAAACTTTAATTATTTGACTTTTTTATTACCTAATCTTCTGCAGAAAACCTAAAGTGGGAGTTTGCCCTGCTTACGGGGACAATTGCTTCAGTATGAAAGTTCATTAATCTTTCCTAGTGTTCTAAATTTTTTGACTACAGCCCTTTCAAATTTTTCTGGTTGGCTTCATTTTAAATCTTTCAAGGAAACAGAATCTAGCTCACAACACAAACATAACATAGCTATTTTGCATTTTACAAAGATGCAAATACTGACAAAATGATAAGACAGATACAGACTTAGATAGTTTTAACAGAGCATTCACTTAGAGTCCCAACTTTACCAGATTTCATCAGAGCCATACAGTTACTGAGACATGCAGTTTAAAAACAGCAGAGGCATGCTGTCTCAATTTTAGAGAGGTGAGTAGGTTAAAAATAGAATTGTCATGCAGAGAGTCCAATTGAAAAAGATGCACAGTTTGAGAAAGGATATCCTTATCAGAGAAATCCAAGACAAGCCATGTCATTGGAGGGATCCTGGAGTTTTCCTCACAAAGAATGGTGACCAAAGTGAGAGAGCTTAGGGATTATATCAGGGAGAAGGTCAGAGGACTCACCAGACTGTGGGGTGGGGAATGGGAGAGTTGGATTCCAAAGAAATAAATTTCCTGAGGCACCTAATCCATTCCCACTGGTACCACAGAGTATAGTGGCCTGGCTACTGACACTAATGTCATCCAGATCGAACTGACCACTGTTCTATGGATGATCGGAATTGAACAGAGAAGACTAGAAACATGAGAGTCCAGAAATAAACAGAACATTAATTTCAAAAATGAGGGAAATGACTTGTAAAGAAGGAAGCTGATTATACACATGTCCCAGGACCCTGTCCCTAGTGGAAGGACTCACTTTAGAGTAGGCAGTATGACAAATTTGATTCATAGAAGTGTTTTATGATCAGAACTTATTTGAGTTTGTCTAGTACTTGTTGGAGCTCAGAAAACACTTAGTGTCTGTCAAACAATAATTATATGATTTTGCCAATCATCCATGTGAAATCATCTGGAAGGTGACTGTTGAGGACTGTGGTTATGCCAAATTTAAGGCACAGTTTGCTTACTGGGTTCTTGGCTCTAGAAAACAGAATATATTCTAATATTTTGACAGAAACAAAATCACAATTACTGTTGGGGCAATATCCTGATAGTGGGGTAGGAATAATGTTTATTGTGCATTGTCAGATTTCAGAGATGAATCTTTAGATGAAAAGAATGGGAGAGTGATGTTTGTGTGTGTGTGTGTGTGTGTGTGTGTGTGTGTGTGTGTGTGTGTGTGTGTGATGGATTGGGAAGTAGTGCTGACACAAGTAGGGAGTTATTCACCCAACATCTTTTAAAACACTCCCAAACTCCCTTTTGTCCCTGTTTATGCTTCATTATGTCCAGGCATTCTCCTTTGATTTACTAATCTGACTTAATGGATTCACTCAAATCTGTCTTTAGAAGAAGTTAGGAATGGGATAATATGTGTGATATTTCAATAGAATTAGGAACTAAAATGAATTTAGAGATCCTTCATTCCCTTGTATGTTGTTGTTTAGTTATTTCAGTTGTGTCTTACTATTTGTAATCCAATTTGTATTTTTCTTGCAAAAATTGAAGTGATTTGCCATTTCCTTCTCTACTCATTTTACAGAAGGAAACTGAGACCTAGAGAGATTTGCAACTTGCTCAGTGTAACAGAGTTGAGCACAGCTAAAAGTAAAATCCAGTTATCTTAGCTTCATGGTCAATATTTTTGTCAGTTTATAATCTGAGGTTATTTGATCCATTGAACAGAGCTGGATTTTGGGTTAGTGGAGCTAGCTAGCTTCCAATTGCAGTTCTACTTATTACCACCATGATCCATTGATCACATTGACGTCTTTTAACTTCCTGGTCCTGTTTTCTCATCTATATAATGAGGAAAATGGATAAGATGTCTCTGTGGTCTCTTTCAACTCTTAAGTCTTATGTTATACATTTATAAATAATTGTATAATTGCATAAATATATAATAAAATATATATAACTGTTCTTTGGCCTCACAAAAGATGACATTCTAAATGTCTTACTGACTTTGGCCATATCTTAGTCAGGTCTGCAATTCCCCAAAGCTCTCTAACTTCCTGACATCATTGAAGAAGTTTTATATAGCATCAGCCATATCTATGACCTATTAGAAAATTTGAGCACAGTGTTTCATATTGATTAAATGTAAAGCATTACAGGAAGAAAGTTTCAGAAGTGCTCTATGGAGTTCTGACATGCTGAATATGTGAACTGAATACTACCAGCTGAGCCAATCATCTTTTGAAAAGTTCACAGGGAATATTGTCAGGATAAGGGCAGTGTTTAATCATAGAAGTCATTTAAAAATCAAATCTTTTTGCAATTACATTTTAATGTGTGTCATTGGTTAGATTCTGACTTGTCTTGAGTGTGGGCAGCTTTTAAGTGCTCAAACTTTTTCCTATAATGGGCTAAGGCCAATCCTTTGAAGTAAAATTACAGGAATCTCATTAAAGAGATTGGTAATTATCCAGTGTTCATCCAAAGAACTTTGATACCAAGGTGAGACTGAATTTCCTGAGCAATTTTGTGAAAGCTGGGAGTTTTCTGTATTAGATTGCAAGCCCCTTGAGGGTAGGCACTGTGGCAGGTTAGTCTTTGTTATCTCTAAGCACTTAACTTGATGCCTATCACAGAGTAGGTATCCCCTGTGTAATAAATACTTGGTGATTGATTGATTTTTCACTGCTGTTGCATTCCTAGACTCTGGGGGTTGAACAGTTACTGGATTAGAATTGAATTAAATTTGGAAATAGCACTAGAGATGATTACTAGATGATGAATTTTAATAACAAATGAGGAATTAAGATACAGAAACCTTTTCTTTTCTTTTTTTAATTAAAGATTTTATTTGAGTTTTACAATTTTTTCTGCAATCTTACTTCCCTACCTCACCCCCACACAGAAAGCAATCTGTCAGTCTTTACTTTGTTTCCATGTTGTACATTGATCCAAATTGAGTGTGATGAGAGAGAAATCATATCCTTAAGGAAGAAACATAAAGTATAAGAGATAACAAGATCAGACAATAATATATCATTTTTTCTAAATTAAAGGGAATAGTCCTTGAACTTTATTCAAAATCCATGGTTCTTTATCTGGATACAGATGGTATTCTCCATTGCAGACAGCCCCAAATTGTCCCTGATTTTTGCACTGATGGAATGAGCGAGTCCATCAAGGTTGATCATCACTCCCATGTTGCTGTTAGGGTGTACAGTGTTTTTCTGGTTCTGCTCATCTCACTCAGCATCAGTTCATGCAAATCCCTCCAAACTCCCCTGAATTCCCATCCCTCCTGGTTTCTAATAGAACAATAGTGTTCCATGACATACATATACCACAGTTTGCTAAGCCATTCCCCAATTGAAGGACATTTACTTGATTTCCAATTCTTTTCCACTGCAAACAGGGCTGCTATGAATACTTTTGTACAAGTGATGTTTTTACCCTTTTTCATCATCTCTTTAGGGTATAGACCTAGTAGTGGTATTTCTGGATCAAAGGGTATGCTCATTTTTGTTGCCCTTTGGGCATAGTTCCAAATTTCTCTCCAGAAAGCTGGATGAGTTTACAGCTCCACCAACAGTGTAATAGTGTCCCAGATTTCCCCTGACTCTTCCAATAATGATCATTATCCTTTCAGGTCATATTGGCCAGTCTGAGAGGTGTGAGGTAGTACCTCAGAGAAGCTTTAATTTGCACTTCTCTAATAATTAATGTTTTAGAGCAATTTTTCATATGGCTATGGGTTGCTTTGATCTCCTCATCTGTAAATTGCCTTTGCATATCCTTTAACCATTTGTCAAGTGGGGAATGGCTCAGAAAGCCTTTTCTTAAACTAATGTAATGAGTTTGTGGCACATTTAGGACAGTAGGAACCTGGGTCTCCTGATTCCAATCCATTTCTATCACAACTATGCTAGTTTGAAAAAATTTCCCTCACTGATCCCTGAAAGCTATCACTGTCCCCTTCTCAAAAGGTAGATAAAAAATACCCAATAAATGTCTATAACTGTAAATAGCAATGTATTGAGTACTGAAGATATCAAAACAATCTTGTCCTCAAAGAATTTGTAACCTAATTAGGGGATACAAGACACATAAAAGTAAATAAAGACTCAATTTACACAAAGTAAATACAAAGAAATGTCTGTAGTGAGAAAAAAAAAACAACTGTTAAGATCAGCAAAGGGTCCTTGGTTTGCCCCTGAAAGTAAGAGTGAATCCGTACAATAAAAGAGCAATAAAGTTGTGATACCCTTTCATCCAGCAATGCCACTACTAGGTCTGTATCTCAAAGAGATCATAAAAAAAGGGGAAAGGACCCACATTTACAACAATGTTTATAGCAACTTCTTTTGTATTGCTAAAGAACTGGAAATTGAGGGGATATCAATCAATTGGGTCATGGCTCAATAAATTGTGGTTATTTGAATGTGAAGGAATATTATTATTCTATAAGAAATTTATGAGTGACCTGACTTTAGAAAAGCATTGAAATACTTCTTTGAGTTGATGCTGAGTGAAGTGAGCAGAACCAGGAGACCACTGTACACACTAATAGCAACACTGTGAGATGTTGAATTTTGATGGACAATCCTGGGAACCTGTTAGGGAAAATGCAATTCACATACAGAAAAAAATATGAATTCTGAATTCAGAGGAAAGACTACTATGTTCACTTTTTAAAAATTTATTTTATGTTTTTCTTTCTCATGTTTCCCCTCTCCCAGTTCTAGTTCTTTCACTCCTTGACTAACATAGAAATGTTAGACATGATTTCACATGTACAGCTTATATCAGATTGTTTGTTGCCACAGGAAGGGGTGTAGAAGGGAAAGTGGTGGGAAAATGTGGAATTCAAAAGCTTAAAAAAGTATAAATGTTGAAAACTCTATGTAATTTGCATGAAATTGGAAAATAAGTAAAAAAAGAAAGGAGTGAAATAGAAAACAAAACCTGGAAGAATGTGACTTATTAGGTTTGTTTAGACTAGAAGGACATTTAAACTCTACTCTTGGAATCAAGAGGGAAATTAGATGGTACAGTGGACAAAGCATTGGCCCTGGAGATAGGAGGACCTGGATACAAATTCAGACTCAGCTATTTACTAACTATGTGACCCCGGGCAAGTGTTGAAAAGTTTTGCAGAGATCATCTAATAATAGCAAACTTAATATACAAGGAAAATTCAGAGACTGAACTGCCTTAAGGTCATATAGCAATTTAAAGAAGAGCTAGAGCTATCTTTTAATATAACCAATGAATCTCCATAGTAAGAAGAATATATACAACTCATCTTCTCATTGTATGATTGCTTTCTTAGACATCCTACTCCAATATATTCTTCCCAAAGCTACTAAAATGATTTCCCTCAAGGCACATCTAATTATGTCACCTGACCAATCAATAAGCTGTAGCTTCCTATTACTTCCAGGATCAAATATAAACTCTGGTATTTAAACCCTTTAACAACCCTGCTCCAACCCACCCTTTTATGTGTGTGTGTGTGTGTGTGTGTGTGTGTGTGTGTGTCTGAATGTAAGAAAAAATATATATGTATGCATATAAAGAAGCTAATGTTATAACTTATGCACATACATATATTCTCACACACGCACATACATGTCAATATGTCTTATAAACACATGCATATGTACATACATATAATTCTGTGGCCTAGACAAACTGATCTTGATGTTCTTCACATATTCTTATAAAAATACAACAAATGGAACATAAATAAGAAATTTAAGGTATAAAGACATTCATTAAACAGAACCATGAAAAAATGAGAAATAGATTT
This sequence comes from Macrotis lagotis, assembly GCF_037893015.1. NCBI lineage: Eukaryota > Metazoa > Chordata > Mammalia > Peramelemorphia > Peramelidae > Macrotis > Macrotis lagotis. The sequence goes on along the minus strand of NC_133663.1, from coordinate 129,810,227 downwards.
ATGTTTCAGAGGGGGAGAGGGAAGAGGGAGGAAGGAATAGAATTTGGAACTCAAAAACTTTTTAAAACTGTTAAAATTGCTTTAACATGTAATTGGGAAAATAATTTATTTTATAAAAGAAAACTTTCTATTATATTTAAATCAGAGACAATTCACTTAAAACCCCAATATTTATATTGTGAATAATATGTGTATGTATAGCAATTTATGGAGCAATTAAGTGGTATAGGTCTGGAGTCAGGAAGATTTGAATTCAACACTTACAGACTGTGTGACTGGGCAAGTTACTTCCTATTTGCCTCAGTTTTATCATCTTTAAAGTGGAGATACTCTGGTGAAGTAAATAACACAGCACTCCAGTGTCTTTGCCATGAAAACTCTATGGACTAGTCCACGAGATCATGAAGAATTCGACATAACTGAATGATTGAACAACAATATATATCTATCTATGAAAAAAAAACATGACTCCTGATGAAAAACTGTTATATTTTCTTACTCCTATGTTCTATTATTTGATTGTTGCATTGTACAGGTTTCAATTAAAAAAAAAGATTTAAAAAAGTAATTACCTGCTTGGCTAACTACACTGATCAAATTAAATGAATAATTAATTGCTAACAAATCATTACCATTTCTATCTAGTTTACCCCTCAGAATATGCATGGAGATTTTTAAAAAATAATGAGCCTCTTTGATGTAATTACTCTTAACAGCAAAATGTGTTTTTTTAAGACATAAATAAATAGAAATTAAAAATATTATTTATTCATTTTGTTCTCATTTTAAAAATGTATATTTTTATATTTATTTTATAATCTACATGTATATGTTACAAATAAATACAGATATATTAGAAATAATTACTCAAAAATTTGTTGCTGAGAGTATACTTACAGAAATTTGTAAATAACTCTTGCTTAATCAGTAGAACTGAGTTTTTCTACTATGTTCTCTTAAGCTGTTGTTATTTAGTCATTTTGGTCATGTCCAGTTTTCTGTGACCACATTATAGGTTTTCTTGGCAAAAATACTGGAGTGGGTTTGCCATTTTCTCCTCCAGCATATTTTATAGTTGAATAAACTGAGGCAAACACGTTTAAGTGACTCATCCAGGGTCGCATATCTAAAAAATATCTGAGGTCATATTTAAACAAATGAAGATGAGTCTTCCTAATTCCACCCGTGCTCTACTTCCTAGCTGCCCCTGACCTATGTTGTACCTAACAATAAGCAGTGTTTCAGGAATATGGCCATGAATATCAGAACTACAAGTCATTCACTTCAGTGAATGAGGGCTGTTCAAGTTCTGAGGGCTATTCAATGTGTGTCCATGGGCACAAGTCCCTAGTGTCTTAGATTATAGCTTTAGAATAGGAAGAATACTTGTTGATTATTTAGTCATAGAGTTCAAGTGAATTCTACTTCCTATCTTTGGTTAAACTACCACATTTAAGGATCATTTCAGGAAAGAATGATAGAATAACAAACAGTATGTCAGCACTGGAAGGGAATTTGGAGGCCATTTTGTACATTTTGTAATAAAAATTCTTCTACATTAATAAGAATTTGTAATAAGAATTCTCCTATATTAATTGATAAAAATAACATCTGATATTCATGTAGCACTTTACAGTTAGCCAGGTGCTTTATATACATTATTTTATGACAACCCTGTAAGACTGGTACTATGATTACTCTTACTTTACAGATAAGGAAGCTGTATCACTGTAATTGAGTCTTAGGTAGGATTGCTACAAGCCAAATTCTGTATCCTGGCATATACTAATATTAATAAATGCTTTTGATAATTTAATTTATAAATGTAATAATTGCATATTTAAAAAATGCTTATTGGATGACTATCTACCAGCCACATCACATGTGAAGATTTAAAGTAGACCAATGACATTTATTTTACAAATGAGAAAAATGAAATGAAGATGGGACCTAATTAAAATAGCAGCCCTAAGACTAAGAGGAAAATTTTATTTATGGAAATTCAAGAGTACCAGAAATACCAAAGAGTTCTTCAATGAACTGGGTAGCTTAACTTTCCCTGAAGCAACTGTCAAATATTTTCTGCATAATATTTGCATTACATAAAGGTGAGAAAGGATTTATAATAATATTGGATCAGATTTTGGCATCTTATTTTAAAGATTCTTATCAATCATAGCATCATAATTTTAAAGTCTTAAAGGATTAGAAGTTTATGGACTATAGACAATGTGGAGGTCAATGCTATTGTTTTGTTTAATATTAGAAAACCAAAGCACAGAATGTTTAATTGACTTAAGCAGGTTCACACAGACTGTATCTGAGGCCACATTTAAACCCAGGTCTTTTTACTTCAATACCAACATTATGTTACGTGTTCTGCCATATTGATATTTTTCATAAATATTTTGTTTTTTTAGCTGCTTTTTATTTTTGTTTTTCAAAATTTTTTAACCTTTTTTGAGTGATTTCTAGGCAGGTGACAATTTTGCTTTTCTATACTCTCATTCTTGTCTGTTCACTCTAGATTATCATATTCAGATTGCATAGAGTAGTCAAATTAATATTGGCATTACCTTTGCTTAGAAAAGTCTTTTATTTTTGATAACGTAATACAAACAAAATTTCAGAAAGAGATATTTTTAAGCTTTATTAATTTTTGTAGTTTCACTGCATTTACTCTCCTATCAATAAAATTGTATTTTGTAACAAAAACAAAAACAAAATTTAGTAAAACCAACCAATATTCTGCAACAAAGGTAGGATAGCTTATTTTCTCAACTATTTCTAGGGTCGGTCATTCATTATGTTTATACAAAATTCTATAATTTTGTTTTTTTTTACTTATATTGTTATTACCTGTTGATTTCTTGGTTCTGCTTCTTTGACTCTATTTCAGTCTTTTAGACTTCCTGTCTTCCAATATTTCTTAGAAATTGATGGGAACAGACTTTTATTTCCTCTTTGTAATTTAAAAAAATTTTCTCTATTATATTCAAAGATAGTTTTTCAACATTCATCTTTCTTTGTAAGCTTTTGAGGTCCACATTTTTCTACCGCCTTCCCTTCCCTTCCCCTCCCCATGGCAGAGAACAATTTGGTAAAAGTTCTACATGTGCAATCATATTTCTATATTAGTCATGTTGTGAAAGAAGAGTTAGACCTAAAGGAGGAAAAATCATTAGAAAGAAAGAAAAAAACATAAAAGTTTTAAAAAGTGAACAAAGCATGTTTTGCTCTGCGTTCAGACTCCATAGTTTTTCCTCTGGATATGGATGATATTTTCTATTATAAATCTTTTAGCATTGTCCATGATCACTAGACTATTGAGCGTAGCTGATTTCATTATAATTGATCATCTCACAATGTTGCTGTTAATGAGTACAATAGTCTTGTGGTTCTGTTCTCTTCACTCAGCATCAGTTCATGCAATTCTTTCTATTCCTTTCTGAAGTCCAGCCACTCATGATATCTTATATTCCAAAAACTACAATTTGTTAAGTCATTATGCAATTGATGGGCATCCCCTCAATTTCTAGTTCTTTGCTTCTACTAAAAGAGCTGCTATAAATATTTTTGTACATATGGGTCCTTTCCCCTTTCTTATGTTCTCTTTGGGATACAGACCTCAAAGTGATATTGTTGGATGATGAAAGGGTATGAACAGTTTTTTTGCCCTTTGGGCACAGTTTCAAATTGCTCTCCAGAATGTTTGGTTTCAATTTACAACTCCACCAGCAATGCATTAATATCCCAGTTTGCCCCACATCCTCTCCAGTGTTGATCATTATCCTTTTTTTGTAATTTTAGTCAATCTCAGGTATGAGATGGTACTCAGAGTTGTTTTATTTTGCATTTCTCTATTCAGTTATGATTTAAAACATTTTTTCACATAGCTTTAATTTCTTTATAACTGTTTGTTCATATTCTTTGATCATTTCTCAATTGGAGAATGACTTATTTCTTACAAATTTGATTCTAAATTCTATATGGTATAGAAATGAAGCCTTTATCAGAAACACTAGCTGTGAAAATAGTTTTCCAGTTTTCTGAATTCTTTCTAGTCTTGGATCCATTGGTTTTATTTGTGCAAAAACTTTTTAATATTATGTAATAAATTATCCATTTTACAATTTATCCTGTTCTCTAGCTCTTATTTGGTCATAAACTCCTCCCCTCTCCATAACACTGACATATAAACTATTTCTTGTTCTCTTAAGTTATCATGGTACACTTTCTGTCTAAATCCTATAACTATCTAGATTTTATATTGATAAAGGGTATGAGATGTTGGTCTATTCCTACTTTCTGCCATGCATATTTTTCAGTTTTCCCAGAAGTTTTTGTAAAATAGTGAATTCTTGACTCAAAAGTTCAAGTCTTTGAATTTATCAAACAATAGATTACTAAAACCACTTACTGCTGCTTCTTTTGTACCTAATCTATTTGGATTCATTACTCTATTTCTTAGCCAGTACCAGACAGTTTTGATGACTGCTACTTCATAATATAGTTTAGATCTGATACAGTTAGGTCCCCTTCCTTTGCCTTTTTTCATTAATTCCCTTGATATTTTTGATTTACAATTTACATTTTCCCAATTATTTAGATTTGATGTTGTGTTAAATGTGTCTTCATATTGTGTTCATATAGTTTCTGGGTTTGTCTTGGCAGATAGTCAAATATGTTATGTTATCTATAGTTACTTTAAAAGTATCTCTTATTGTTGGGCTTTGTTGGCAATATATAGAAATGCTTTATCATATTATTATTTTATTTACTATTTATTATTATTTATATTATTATTATATAGAAATGATTTGTTCATGTCTTTTTAATATCCTGCTACTTGTTAGAGTTGTTAATTGTTTCAAGTTGATTTTCTAGCGTTCTCTAAGTAAACCATTGTATCAACTACAATGAGTGAGAATTATTTTCCTCATTTTCATTCTAATTCCTTCAATTTCTTTTTCTTCTCTTATTGCTAAAACTAATATTTCTAATACAATATTGAATAATAGTGGTGATAATGGACATTCTTGTTCTATCCCTGATTTTTATTGCCATATGATAAAAATTATATATTTAGTTTTTTATTGATATAGTTAATTATTTTGATTCTTTTCATAATATTGAACCATCCTTGAATTTCTGGTACAAGTCCTAACTGATCTTACTGTATTATCCTAGTGATAACTTGCTGTAATCTCTTTGCTAATATTTTATTTAAAATTTTTGCACTCATTAGTTCAATAGGATTTTTGCCTTCAATTTTTATTAATTTTTCCTTTGACTTTCAGAATTTCTAATGTGGTATTTAATTAGGAATTTTTAATTTGTTCTTTATCCAACTTTTTTTTAGCAGCATGCCCAATTCATTGATCTTCTTTTCCTCTCTTTTATTCATGCAAGCATATAAAGATATTAAATTTCTCCCAATAACTTCCTTGCCTGCATCTCACAGACTTTGATATGATGTCTTACCATTGTCACTGTCTTAGGTTAATTTTTGATTATTATCGTTATTTTTTTATTTGATTCATTTTATGTGATTCACTCCTTTAAATTATGCTACTTAATTTCCAATTAATTTTTAGTATATCTTTCCATAGCCCTTTATTCCATTTAATTTTAACTGTATAATGATCTAAAAAAGGATGAATTTAATATTTCTGCCTTTCTGCATTTGAGTGTGCGGTTTTTGCCCTAATACATGACTGATTTTTGTATAGGAGCAATGTGCTGCAGAGATGAATGTATATTCGTTTCTGACTTCATTTACTTTTTTTCCAGGGGTCTAGCACATCTAATTTTTCAAAAATTCTACTTATTTTTAAATTTTCCTTCTTGTTTATTTTGTAATTAGATTTATTTAATTCTGAGAGTGGGTATTTGAGATCTCCCAATAATAGTTTTGCTATCTATGCCTTCATGTAACTCATTTAGTTTCTCTTCTAAGAACTTGGATTTTATATCACTTTGGTGCATATAGATTTAGTATTGATATTACTTCATTGTCAATGGAAGATGTGGTTTTCTTCCTTCTTTCTTTTAATTAGGCCTGTTTTTGTTTTTTCTTTGTCTAAGATCAGTGTAACTAACCCTGCTTTTTTTTTTACTTCTACTGAAGCATGATATATTTTGCTCCAGCCTTTCCCCTTTACTCTGTATCTCTCTGCTTCCAATGTATTTTTTTAATTAAAAAAACATACTGTAGGATTCCATTTTTTAAATCTAGTTTGTTATTGTTTCTATTTTATGGAAGAGTTCATCCCATTCACATTCACAATTATGATTATTAATTTTGTATTGCCCTCCATCCTATTTTCCCCCTTTTGTACTTTTTTCCTCTCCTTTTCCCTTATACCACATCACCAGGGTTTTGCTTCTGACTACAGCCTCACTCTGTATGTATGTCCTCTCTGCTATCAGGCACTCCTTCCTCTTTGTTTCTCCTTTCCCCTCCTACTTTCCCGTAAAGTGTGATAAATTTCTAAACCCAATTAGAAATGTATGTAATTATCTCTTTGAGTCATATCTTTTGAGATATGACTCAGTATTTTACTCAGTATATTACTCAGTATTTTCTTTCCCTCTACTATAATAGGTTCTTTGTGCCTCTTTCTCTGGTGTTATCCATCCTCTTCTACTCTGCTTTCTTCTCCCAGTATAATTCCTTTTAATGTCTAAATTGTTTTATATTACCTGTTTTATTCCCTAAGTATACTCTTTTCAATTCTCCTATTAGAAATACAGTTCTCAACTTATAAGTATCATTATGTCACAATCAGATTATACCTGCACCCTCTGTAAGAGTATGGTCCTTTCAACATCCTAATAGAAACACATTTTCCACACACTCTGTCTAAATGTATTACTTTCAATTGACCTAATGGAAATAAACTTCTCAAGAGTAACAAGTATCCTTCCCATTTAGGGATGCAAACAGTTTAGTCTTATGGATTTTCTGATTTCAGTTTTATGGATGTCTTGAGTCTTGTATTTGAAGTTCAAATTTTCTGTTCAAATCTGATTTTTTTTAATCAGACAAGTTTGAAAATCCTCTATTTTGTTGAAAATCCATCTTTTCCCTGAAAGAATATGATAAATTTTACAGTGTGGTTTATTCTTGGTTCTAATCTAAGCTCTTTTACCCTCTCAAATATCATATTCTAGGCCTTCTGTTCTTTAATGTTGAAGCTAAGTCCTGCATAATTCTGACTATGGCTCCCTGGTATTTTAATTGCTTCTTTTTGGGTTGTTTGCAGTATTTTTTCCTTTTGTTGATTTGGCAATAATATTCCTTGGAGTTTTTATTTTGTGATCACTTTCTGGAGATGATTGATGGATTCTTTCAAGAACTATTTTATATTCTTGTTCTAGGATATTAGGGAAAATTTCCTTGATAATTTCCTGAAAGATACTATCCAGCCTCTTTTTTTTTTTGATCTTAGCTTTCAGGTAGACCTGTTTTCTTCAATTTTTCCAGCCTTTTTACTTTGTTTGATGGCATCTTATAGTCTTATAGATTCATTGCTTTCTATTTGTCCAATTCTAATTTTTAGGACTTTATTTTCTTCTCTTAGTTTTTGTATTTGCTTTTTTTTTGTTGGTTAACTTTACTCTTTGCTGAGTTGCATTCCTTTTCCAATTGGTTGATTTTATTTATTGAAGAGTTTTCCCAGTTGATTATTTTTACTTTTGAAAGAGTTGATTTCTTTGGTCAGTTTTTCATAATCTTCCTGTATGACTCTGATTTCTTTTTTTCCATTTTTCTTCTTTCTATCTCTGATTTTTAAATTATTTTTAAGCTCTTCTGTGAACTTTTGGATTTTAGTCAAATTCATAGACTCTTTTGAAAGTTCTATAGGTAATTTTTCACTGTTTTCTTCTGAGATAGCTTTGTTGTCACTTTTATCTGTAAAATAGCTTGTTATAGTGAGCACTCTTTGAGCTTTTTCGCTTGTCTTGTTTGTTTGAGCTCCGCTCTGTGGGGATAAGGAGAATAGACTGAAGCTTTTTATGCTGGGACTGCAGTCTGATCCTAGGCTTTTCATTGGTCAAGATGCTGCCCATGCAGTCAAGGTGTTGCTTTTGTAGAGGTTTATTTCCTCCTTTATGTCCAGGTTCTGCCTATACAGTAGTTTTTTTCACAGTCCTGTCTTTTGCCCCAGTGTTCCCAGGTTTCAGACTTTGGGGTTAGGACCCTCCCTGCTAGCTTGCTATATAACAGCAAGGACCTTTGATGTTCTCAAGTTGTTGAGACCTGAAATGCACTGTGGCTAAAAACCTTTTACTGACTTTTTTGCTCTCCTGCCTAGCTGGATTTTACTTCCCCCTTTCCTCCTAAGAGACAGACCTTCTCTAAAGATCCTCCACGATATCTAAAGTTTAAAATTTTTTGGATCCTGCCTTTTTTTTTTTTTGGTGGAATCTGTAGCTTTAATATCTATTCAGAAGCTTTATTCAGCATTATAGGGAAAAACTCTGAGAGCATGCTTCATGCTGGCATCTTGGTTAGGACACTCATAATTTCTTTCTTTTTTTTTTAATACGTTTTTTTGGGGGGGAGGCAAGGCAATGGGGTTAGTGGCTTGCCCAAGGCCACCCAGTTAGGTAATTATTAAGTGTGTGAGGTCAGATTTGGACTCAGGTACTCATGACTCCAGGGCTGGTGCTTTATCCACTGTGCCACCTAGCTGCACCTACTCATAATTTCTTACAGGAATAATAGTACTCCATAGCATTCATATACCATAGCTTGTTTAGCCATTCCCCAATTGATGAGCATCCCTTCAATTTTTTTTAGGTTTTTTGCAAGGCAAATGGGGTTAAGTGGCTTGCCTAAGGCCACACAGCTAGGTGTCTGAGACTGGATTTGAACCCAGGTACTCCTGACTCCAAGGCTGGTGCTTTATCCACTACGCCACCTAGCCACCCCTTCAATTTTCAATTCTTTGCCATTCTAAAAGAAAACTGCTATAAATATTTTTGTACTTGTGGGTCTTTCCCCCCATATTTAAAAACTCAATAGGATTTAGAATTTAGCAGTAGTGGTACTGCTGGATCAAATGATAAGGACAGTTTTATTGCCCTTTGAGCATAATTCCAGATTATTCTCTAAGAAGGTGAGATCAGTTCACAACTCCAGCAACAATGCATTAATGTTCCAGTTTTCCCACATCCTCTCTAACATTGATCATTTTCTTTTTTTTGCCATCTTAGTCAATTTGATAAATATGAGGTGAAACCTCAGAATTGTTTTAATTTGCAATTGTCTAATCAATAATGACAAGGAACATTTTCCTTATGGCTATAGATAGCTTTAACTTCTTCATCTGTAAACTGCCTGTTATATCTTTGACCATTTATTGATTGGAGAATGACTTAAATTCTTATACATTTGACTCATTTGTTTTTAGAATTTAGAAATGAGTCTTTTATCAGAAGTGCTAATTGTGAAAATTATTTCCAGCTTCCTGCATTCCCTCTAATCTTGGCTGCATTGCTTTAGTTTGTATAAAATAGTTTTTAATTTAATATAGTTGAAATCATCCATTTTGCAATTTATAATGTTCTTAAACTCTTCTTTGGAAATAAGCTTCTTCCCTCTCCATAAATTCAACAGACAGAGAACAAGCTCTTAATTGGCCTGTCTAAATCCTGTACCTTTTCAACCTTTTTTATAGTATAGGGTGTGAGATGTGGATTTATGTCTAGTTTTTGTCATATTATCTTTCAGGTTCTCCAGAATTTTTGGTCAAATAGTGAGAAAACAAATTTTTCAAAATGAAACAATGAATTTGACTACCTAATCTAGGAAACCCCTTCTACTTTTCTGATTCTGTGATTTTAATTGTAAATCATTATTATCTTTTCATTAAAGAAGGACCCCCTAAGAACAAATTAACATTCTTAGTCTCATTTGAATTTCTTCATAAAATTGAACATGTTTAGTTAGGCTTCACTTATTTTTTTTATTCTATCTAATTAATATTTTTTATTCTGAACTTAAGCAATAAAACAAACATTTCCTATAATAAAACAATATTAAAAAAAGAATTGCACATACAATTGCAAATTTATTATGTACAACTTTCTTTTCCTTTTAAATATATATAAAATTTATCATGCAACTTTCTTTTTTTCCCTTCCTTCATTCCTACCACCCTAGAGATGACTACCATTATACACAAATATGTGTAAATATGTAAAACCATACTATTCTTATTTCTATTTGTCATTTCTCCAGATACAGATGACATCTTTCTTCATAAGTCCTTTTTAGTTGCTTTTATAATTGGAATTTTATACTAATTTGAACTGACTTTATTAGATTAGTCCAAATTATGTTTTACCATATTGGTTTTCATCTAGTAGGTTCTAAAGTTTGTATTACATTTCTGAGAAAAGATGAAGCTAGCAAGATTGGTGTTTCATATAACGAACAATCACCATTTAAAGTATCAAGTTAAAGAATTCTCCTTGCTTTCTTTACCACTTAGAAAATAAGCCCATAGCAAACCAGCATATTTATGTCCTTACTACTTTCTCCAATGACATCATTTCCCCTCACCCACATCCCCACTCCCATTTTCAGCAAACTGTCGACAAAAATTTCTTTGTAGTCATTATTTTGTCTAGGGAAGAAATTAATGGAAAGATGATATGTATTGTTTTCTTCTTTACCCCTAGGCTTTACTGAGTACTTTCAAGCAGAGAAGATGCCAGAAGAAGGCTGATGTTTCCTCCTCAGGGTTTTTGGAATAATACTGAGAGACTAGAGTTCTTAATAGTGTTCATGAACTCTCAAAATATGCTACTTGTTCTCAATGGAAATTATTTGAATTCATTTAGTTTTTAGAAAAGAGATTTGTTCATAAGTTATAACACATACATATACATGTAACACAAATAGCAGTGTAAAAAAATTTCTGAAACTAGGAGCATAATTCAGGGATGTGTGGTGAGAGGTATTACAGATAAGGCAGAGCTGGACCTCACCTCTTGCACTCACAATGTCCTTGGAAATATAGACCTCAAACTTGGAATACAAAGGTAGTTAGGAATATGTGTAGAGGGGTGGTGACAAGGATGTGGATCTGCAACACTCAAGTGTGGTCAAACCAGATGAAAATGTAATTGTGAAATATATAACAATAAAAATGAAAACATAAGTAATAACAATATGTGGTTTTCTATGTCAATATGTGACTTCGAGGATCCTTATATATGGTTGATCAATTTCCATTTGATTTTGATAGGATTGATATAGATATTGCAATACTACATTAACAAAAGTAACACACGAATCTAGCAATACTTTATTCTTTGCTAAACATTTTTGTATACATTATTTCACAACTGTGAAAATGTCTATGATCCAACAAGTAAATTTATTTCTACCATTTTACAGAGTAAAATATCAAGGAAAAATCCAGGAAGGAGAGATGACAGAGAGAACAAAAAAGACAAAGGCTTAATCTATACCTCAAAACTTCTAGCCCTTAGACTCCTTTCCTTTCTTTTTGAAACCTCATGAATTTTTCACTTAAGTGTTACCATCCAGATATGAGTAACTATTTTTTCTACAAATATCTTCTGGTGCCTTCCCTGTCATTGTCTACTACCACTCTGGGAAACTCTTCTGTCTATAATGATTGCTGAAACAGTATCTGATAACTTTTTCAACCCTTCTAAGTTCACAGTATCATAACCTTATCAATTAAGTCATTGGATAATCAGTTGCCTAAGATTGACAAAGGCAATATAGAAAAAAATTCACAGTCATGTGCTCAGAAATACATGATAAGTAGTTGTGAGAAAGGATAGCTGCACTTTTTCCTAATAACATCTAAAAAATAGTTCTTGACTCACTGACTACCAGGAAGAAAAGGACAGAGGGATTAATGAATTTTCCCCTTTGAATACATTTTTAATTCTAGCTTGACATCTCCTGGGTTATCAATTTAAGTAAAGCTCCTCCGTCAGAGTGCCTGTTATTGTATTGTACTAGTCCCTCAAAACTTCAAACAGGCTCCTCCTATGTTAACATATGATTGTTTGTAACCAAAATAGGCTGAAAAATAACTGTTTATGCTTCAGAAACTAAACCCTCATTTGTCACTTTTCCTTATTACAAGTGTCATAGTTTATCAGCTAATATTTATAACTTATGTGCCTCTCTGAGACTTGTAGCAAGCTAATTTTGTTCTAGAAAATGGGCACATCACCCTTTTCCATCTATTTCTGAAAACTTCCACATGCCAAGGAAATATTCTGTATAGTTCACTTCTGCCTTTTCTACCAGTACCTAGCATCTCCTTGTTATGACATCAGAGATAGGAAAACAACAGATATATTTGGGTGAGAACTCTCCTCTCAACCTCTATAATCCATTGCTTTCAGTTACCTTCACGAATTGTCCTAGTGTGAAGGTCATTATGACTCAGGCATCTTACATGGATCAGAAAATTTGGTGGAGCTAGGAGTCTAAAGGTTGCCTCTCTGAAGAATCACTACTTACTTCCTCTCTTGTCCTTTGAGATCCTGAAGACATTTAAATCAAAGACCCTGTTAAACATCCTGGTCATGTGTTTCTCTCAATGTACTTATTCCACTTTTAATGAATCCTTAATGTCCCACACTACCTCCTCACCTCTGACTTAAGTTAAGAAGTTAAGACTTGAGTTAAGAAGTTCCATGTTATGATTTATTGTTTTATGTAATACTGATCTCCAATTCTTTAGTGATCACTCCCTCTCTATTATGTCCCATAATTAACATTAAGGACTGGACCCAAGAATAAAATTTCTTTGAAGGAGGTTTATTCTCTGTCTTTGTTGTTCTTTCTATCATCTCTCCTTCCTGGATTTTTCATTGATATTCTACTCTGATAAATGGGGGAAATAAATTTACTTGTTTAATCATAGACATTTTCACAGTTGTGAAATAATGTATACAAATTTTTTTTTTAGGTTTTTGCAAGGCAAATGTGGTTAAGTGGCTTGCCCAAGGTCACACAGCTAGGTAATTATTAAGTGTCTGAGACTGCATTTGAACCCAGGTACTCCTGCCTCCAGGGCCGGTGCTTTATCCACTACGCCACCTAGCTGCCCCTACAAAAATGTTTTGCAAAGAATAAAATATTTTTAGATTTGTGTGTTACTTTTGTTGTAGTATTGTAAAGGTAAACCCAGCTTTATGAAGTGGATATGAAAAGCTGTGGAGAAAAGGTATGATTGTAAATTATTTGAGTAGATCAAGAAAACTCACTATTTAAAGAAATTGTGATTTGAATACTTTTTTTAGGATCAATATCTGGCCCAAACCTTAACCATGGTCTATATTTGTTTTTCTTGTTTTTGTATTGAATCTTTTGTTTAAAATTTGAAAAACCTCTACTGATATTGAAAAGTACATTGCAGTTAATGTCCTATTGGAATAAACATTTTTAATGAGTTAGTATTTTAGAAGGCATTCCATCTCCTATATTTTGAATTTTCCAGAATATCAGGTTAATAGACCAATTGTAAATTTATTGGTGTCTAAAATCCTCAGGGTGGGAACTTATTTTATTCACGAAGAGCACAAGTTGTTGTTATCTTACACTCTTAGATTTGATCTAAGGTCCAGGGAGAATAAATGATTTGTCCTTGAGCTAGTAAGTGTCAGAGGCTGGATGTGAACACAGATCACATTAAAAGGCAGCTTGGCATAAGGAGATAGAGTGTTGGATTAGTGTATACAATGAGCAAAAGTTAGTCACCAATACTCTTAATGCATATTTAACATTCTAGAAATTATTTTTCTAGACCAGCTGTGAGCTGACACTTTTCAGCACTGTTTTTACAATCACAGATTTGAGGTACTGTATTTAAAGGCTGTTAAAGTTTGGTACAGAATGTGCTTCAGAATCAAATAATTAAATCTGTACTTTGCATGGTGCAAAAGTTTCAAAAACACCACATTAAAAAGAAACAAGGCTGTGTTGGCATGGTCCAATAGAATGTACTGAACTAATAATTAATTAATGAAGGATGTTAGCTGGGAACGTAAATTGCCAATCATTTCCTGGGCTACCCAGGCAGTTCTGGCTTTGGAACTAGCTGGGTATTTTCAGAATCAACTGCCAGAGGTTATAGTCGCCTATTGGGAGCATATCAATTCCTTTTCCATAATTCTGTTTCCTAATGGTTTTGAAGACAGAAGTCTTAGATTCAGACCCAGACTGGAAGTTACTGACTGTAGGCAAACCTTTCTGAATCTGTTTTCTCCTCTGTAATATCTCTCAGAGTTGTTCTCTCTAAGGAGCTTTGAAAAAAAAAGGAAAGCGCCATATAAAGGTGAGTAATTTTTTTAACTTCCCAAAGGCAATAAAAAAAAAAGAGTCAATTTTGTGTTAGTGCTACTGGAGTAGGAAACGAAAAAAAATCCATTTTTGGGTAATAGGAAATTGACAGTATCTGGTTATCAGGTAAAAAGCATTTTAGGATGAAAAATAGAAGAGATCAAGTTGACTGTATCCTTCTAGCTTGAGACAAATGGTTGAGAACTGCACCATTGACATTCCAGAGTGCATGAAGCTAAATGCTTCAGGATATAACAAATCCTGCAAGAAGACAAAAGGTGTCTTTGAATACCCCCAGGTGACTGTTCCAAATCACAGACATGAATCATGTTCATTTATTGATGGGACTTTTTTCCACAGCTCTGTTTCCTATAATTCTTTGTGGTAGAGAACAAAGGAAATGACTAAGGCAGGTGTTTTAGATTGTAAACTTTTAGAGGGAAGAAACCCTGTCTGGTATGTGCTTGGTAAAAGGACTCATCAGAGTACTTGCTGGTTGAGCCCAATTATCATCCTTGGATTGCTCTAAAAAGACACAAGAAAAAGAACTGTCATTTTCATACCCCTATCCATATGGCATAGGGCCACCGTGTATCCCAGCCACATTTGAAAATGAATTTGGATGGCCCTGGGAATTCTTCATTAATCAACCTTCTGTCCAGACACAGCTCCATTTAACACATCCCTGGTGAGAGGAAAAGAAAATATACTATTTTTAGTGTTGAGAGAGGAAAGGCAGAAGACAGTATAAAGTGGAAAGAGGATTTTTCTTTCTTCTTTCCTAGTAGCCACATAGCAAGAGCTGGTTAAATATTAGTGACAACAACAACAACAATAAAAACACATTTCGATGGTTTTTGGAGTTTTGGAAATACTTAGGAAAATAGGAACATAGGTCGAGAGGTGGAAGGCATTTTAGAGGTCATGTATTTCACTTTCATCATTTTTCAGATGAGGAAGCCAAAGCCCAAAGAGAAATCGACCAGCTTGTGTAAGGTTACTGGTGGCAAATAGGAGAGCTGAGATTCATACTTAGTTTCTCTGACTCTAGCGTTCTATTACTGTTAACAATTCTTCGTTAACATGAACAACCCTTTTTTAGTTTGAATTAGAGAACTGAGTGGGGCAAATACATTACTAACCAATAAAAATGAGTGTGATTGAGTCCAGGTCATTGTAATATAGGCATGTTTTCATGTCCTGGGTTACTTTCATGGGCAACCTTTCTTTTGGTAAGTGTAGTAATACAGTTGCCCGTGTCTTTCTCTTCATTATATTTCTGTAGCAGTAGGACTTGCTTTAATACTTGCCATAGAGTGACCATCCCATTTGGTGGGTGATATTAAAAGTGATGAGACTTTCACTTGATTGTCAAATCTCACTTGGAAAATCAAGGGTGGTCCTTTGAGGAGTACAGTCAAAATTTAAATTTCTTTGAATTCAAAAGGTTTAGGATTAAAATCCTTGTTCTGTTCCCTAAATGACTTTCCACAAGCCATTTCACTTTATGAGTTTCTGTTCCTTTGTGGCAAAAGAGGATTAGATTAATTTTAAGATCTCTTCTACCCTATGTAATTCATGGATTCTACCACCTCTGTGGTCTTGGGATCCAACTGAAGAAGCATAATGATACTTTACCTCTCTTATCTCAGTTGACCATACACATGAAGACAACCAGAAACTTCTAGGAGAGGAGTGTCTAATGTTTTAGCTCTTCTGTGAGCTAAAACTAGCTTAGTTACATACACAAACACACATACACACACACACATATATATATATATAAAGATATACATATAGAATATCTATTTTATAGTATATATATATATATATATATATATATATACTGCTATTTATCTATATCTGCTTGAAAACTTCCATATTAAAATTGCATCTTTTAGACCAACTACCCATGAGTTTTCATGCGACCCATATGTTATATAACATCACATTATTAAAGTTGCCAATAATATGTTGTACAGATGACTTGTGCATGAATAGTATATGATAGAATGTAGCAGAGTTCTACTCAGTGTATCTTGTATCACATTCCTCCAATAGGCACTAATTTACTTACATGCTTAACTTTCTCAAATATGATCCTATGACCATTTCATATTTGTTAATGAATGGATAACCTTTCCATTTATATGATGACTCATTGTCACTTCTGCCATGTTATTTCTTTGCACCCTGAGATCATATTGATGCCTGTGGATAACCCAGAATGAATGGTATCCTTCTTTGTAAATTAAAGACTACATTAACTTTAGGCAAAATTGTGAAGTAGGTGATGTTAAGTCTTTGGTGTTTTCTATCTTCACCTTTTTGGACACCCTACAATCACCCTTATTTTAACCTCAACTTAATATTGTCCCCTTGACAATTAGAGTCTTAGATAATGATAACTTTAACACAGAGGGACAAGGAATGACTAGCATGCCAAAGCTATATATGAATGATGTCTATGGAGAAGAAAGAATCTTAATTGTCATTATGTCCAACTAATATTGGATTCTCTCTGCTACATACTACTGACTTTAACCAATTGTTACAAACCCTTGTTTTCTACCTTCAAACTAAACCTTGAATTTGTTACCCTTTTAACTCTGGAATGGCTTTCTATGTACACATACACATACACATACACATACACACATACACATATACACACATACACACATACACATATATACATATACACACACGCACATGCACATATACACATACATATACATACACATATACACATGCACATATACACATACATATATACTTTTATATCATATTTATATTTTATATCATATTTTATGTCATATCATATTTACTTTATTTGGCCATGGCTTGGATGATATTCCTTTTTTAGTAGTGTTTTCATTTACTAATTCTATTAATAAGCCTCTAATTGCTAGCATTTATGAGTACTACCTTTCTTAGGTCAAGGGAATTCACCCAGAATCACTTCTTTCAGGTAATTTCTGGAACTTCTGAAAACCTATTAAACTTACAAGTCCAGTGCCTTTTGAGGTAATTTATAAGTGAAAACTCTCATTCCACTTTGTAATTCTTTTATGTATTTGCCACATCTGTTTTGAATATAGTTATTTGTATACCTGTATAATGGCTTAGGGCCTAGCAAATGCTAGTTTAACATGGAATGTCATAGGGACTGACCCCCAAAGGATAATTTTCTCTCTTTGGCTTATTATACTCTCATTACCAAGTTTAATCCAGGGAACTCTCCAAAATAAAATTTAGGTATAGCTTATATGTAATTTTCCCTAAGTGTGGATAAAAGAGGTCTTCAGCTACCATACAAGCACTCAAGGTACTAAATGTATATCAATTAAGACAGTTTTTATTGTATTTACCAGAAAATGTGGAAGATGCAAAGGACTCATTGGAATTCAGACAGACTCTGAAAACTTATAAGACTAACAGAGCCATAGAAAGACAAAGAAAATAGAGACTAATAGAAGTTTATAAGATAATATAGAAAACACATAAATTACTCATAGTTTTCCACATTCCATTGAATTCATATTTAACCCTATGTAGACCATCTGAGAATTAGAGCTTTCCTTGAAAGAAAACCTTTTACTGCTACTAATCCTAACTCCATTTCCATTAGAACTGTGCTATCCAAATAACTCTGTGAAAAATCTCATCTCTCCTATCTTCACTGTCTTCTACTCTGACCCTTCCTCTGATGTGGCATTAGTTCTACAGCTTCAGGGGCCACATGACATTCTCTTTCTTGAAGTTCTGTACTTAATTTTAAAACTAGGAAGACTCAAATTTGACATAACTCACAAGGCAATCCCCAAGGCTGCTACTGCTCAGGAGATATATTTTTTTTCTGACTAGGTTCTAAGATCATAGTAATCAGGAATTACAATTTTCCCTTCTTTTACAAAATAAGTTTTTTTCCTTGATTATCTACAAGCTACTGTTTTGAGTTCAAATAAGTAAGCACATATTTGCTTGCTACTCGAGCAAGAACTCTGTTGATACTCTGACTGCTCTCATTTCTTGAGTTGAGAAAGTCTGCTCTCAGGAAGTTGAGTTTCTGACCTATGTTCAGAATACTTTAAATGGATATGTCACCATTATGCTTTTCTGCCCCCAGGAAGCCATTACCAATTCCTGGTGGAAAGGAGATTTTGTGTACGCTTAAGTATCTACTTCCTCAAGTTCCCCAATTAAAACTTATTACATTTTGTGCTGCTCTACATTCTGATCAGGAAAAGGATTACAGACTAAAAAAGGGAAAAAAAGGCAGAACTCATCTATAAGACTGATCATATAGATTGTAAATCACAGACAGGGACAGTATATCTGAAAGTGAATGTTCTCCTTTCCAGCTAGTCGCCATCTTGGAGGCAACCCTAGTAACTGGAAACTCACTAACTATGGTGCTAAGAAGCATTCCCAACAGATATCTCATTGATCAGGGAGAGCCCTTCATATCTTATTTTCTTTTCTAGAGTATATTCTCCTAAAGACAGAAGCTGAGCCTTGTTTTTTTTTAATTGTATTTCTCTCAGACCTAGCAGAATTTATTGCATCTGGACTTTTCGAACAGTCTTAGGTGCTGATGAAATATCTCAGAACAATTGTCCCATTAGATAAGCAAGCCGTATCATCTCACACTTGACCTACCGGTACATTGAATTTTTTTTTTTTTTCTGATTGAATATAAAACATAATCACCGGAAATCCAGGGAGGGAAACACATTCCACAAATGTCCTTTTCTTAATGTCTCCACAAATTAGTGCAATAGTGAAGTTCTTGATAAATGTCTACCAAGTGGGAAATTCCTCAGGAAGCCAAAAGAAAGTGATTGTGCCTTTCCCTTAATGAAGTCTTCTTGGGTCTGACTCTCTTGGTATTAATAAGCCAATTTTACCCAAACATAACAGAGTTCTGTTCTTATAGTCTACTATTATAAGAATTGTCCCTGTGATGGGAAAGGGAATACTTTTCCTCAAGTAATCCATTTAAATGCCATTCCTGTACTACCAAAACAAACTAGTCAGTTTACCTGCTCCTGAGAATTCCTTTGAGTTCTCCAATTATGTTGTTGATCATTTCAGTCATGTTCAATTCTCTGTGACCCCATTTAGGGTTTTCTTGGAAAAAATACTGGAGTGGTTTGCCATTTATTTCCCCAGCTCAATTTACAGATGAGGAAACAGAGGCAAACAGGGTTAAGTGACCTGCCCAGGATCATGTTTTAATGAATGTCTAAGATGGGATTTGAATGCAGGTATCTTGACTCCAGGGTTGGTGCATTACTATGCTACCTTGCTGCCTGTGTTTCCAAACTGTCATGATAAAATTGTACTTTGAATATAGTAAGAACTTCATAAATTTGAAGAGTTTAAACTGTTAACTTTCCAAGGATAAGAATGGTTTTAAAATAGTGCTCCTGGTCAGCTAGGTGATGCAGTGGATAGAGTACCGAGCCTGGAGTCAGGCGGACCTGAGTTCAATGTGACCTCAGATACTAAAATATTACCTAGCTGTGTGACCTTGGGCAAGTCACTTAACCCCATTGCCTTAAATAAATATAAAAAAAATAAAATAGAGCTCCTACCTAAAGCCAAAGGAATAAATCTGTAGGGTTGAAAGTATCAGGTGCTCAGGGGGTTGGGGGAGAAAAAGGTAGAAAGGAAGAAGAAATATTTTTGGTCAGTTGATCTTTTTGGCAACACTCCTTACATCACACTGCATGGGTACTATATAAGCTGTGCCTCTTGACAATTCTTTTCATTATGCTAAGAAAAACATATTCCATTCAATCTCCTTACAGTCACACATAGAGGACAGTGGGAGGGGGGCTGAAGGAAAGCTAGTTTCAAAATATGAAGGAAATGGAAATTGTTCCTACATGTTATTGTCATGGTCAGGAAGGTTTTAAATCCAGGATGAGGCTATTTCCGTTTCTGTGGGAGAGAAAGCAATTGAAAACTATGAGAGATAAACAATATTTGTTACAGATCTTGCAGAGGGGAGTTCTGAACACAAACATTTCCAAGAACAGCAGTTGTCCATCTGAAACCTAGTACATTGGACGTCTTCCAAAGTCCCAAGTTTCTCTTTCATGTTTTACTGAAATAAAGAAAAGACCTGTTTAGGCATTCAGTCTTAGTGCACACTTGTCATTGGGGATAAGCATCCTTAAGCTTGATCTTGAGATTGATTCTATAATCTTTTTCTAAATATCGTACTTGTCAAATTTCATTTTGAGTTGGAAACTACCTTATCATACCCGCTGTTAATCTTGATTACATATTTGTTAATTTCTAAACTTTCTCTCTTTGAACAGTAAATGGGGTTAATTTTTTCATAAATACTTAGAGCAAATGTAGATCTCATATTGAAAAAATGTAGTAATAATTGTAACTGGTATTATTTAGTACTTTAACAATTGGAGGGTACTTGAAAATATTTTATCAACATGGTGACACTGGAAAATAGATACAATTATCATCCATATTTTATAGATGGGGACATTAAAACAGAAGAAGGGAAAATGAATTGCCAAAACTCACAAAAGTGATACATTTCTGAGACTTTATTTGAACTCAGATCCTTCTGTTTCTGGGAAGCTATATGGTGTGGTGGCTGAAGTCCCATGTCTGGAGTCAGGAAAACTCTTCTTTATCAGTTCAAATCCAGCCTTAGACACTAATTAACTGTGTGACCCTGGGCAAGTCATTTAAATCTGTTTGCCTGAATTTCCTCATCTTTAAAAATGAACTGGAGAAGGAAATGACAAGTCACTTTAGCATCTTTTCCAGGAAAACTCCAAATGGGGTCATGAAGAATTGGATGTGACCGAACAAGAACAATAACTTGCTGGCTACAAGCCACTTAGCTAGCTAACTAGAATTTTTACTTCTTTTAGATTAAAAGAAAACATTCAACATTACTTCCTTTGGTTCTCAACTGCTTTTAATGATAAGATGCACTTTATGAATTTCATTGGGTACCTTAAAAGTAATTTTTCCAGAATATTGACCTTTCAAAATAAGGTTAAGGATCTGAATCTAATAAAATTTGAGCATTTATTAGCTTAAGTATAGAGTTTTAATTTGATGATCCATTTTTCCCATGCTTCTGAGAATCCAAAAGTAATATTTTACTAACATCACTCTCCACCTAATTATGTTTCTCTCATCATTTGAGTTCCTACCACCCAAAAAATTCTTGAAAAAATTTGTAGTGAACAACATTTTAGTCTGAAAGCTATGAAAACTCGGTTCAGATCCTGGTTCAGTTACTTTATGTGGTTTTGAACAGTTCCTTTTATTTTTCTAGGTCTTCTTTATTCATATATAAAAGAGTTGCGCTAACTGGTCCCTAGTATCTCTTACTTGGGGCACCTGGGTTTTTCAGTGGTTAACACTCTGGGTCTGGAGTCAGTTTAAATCCAGCTTCAGAGATTTATCAACTGTGTGATTCTGGGCAAGTTACATAAGCTCAGTTTCCTCAACTGAAAAATAGTGACAATAATGGTACCTATCTCCTAGGTTGTACAAACCTAATGAAATAATATTTGCAAGGTGCCACAGTGCCTATCACATTTTTGCTTCTTTCTGTCCCTTCCCTCTACTAGCCTTGACATCATATAATTCTTTGAGTAGTTTATTTACTATATTTTGCAAGCATTCCATTTCAACATTTTAATGTTACAATTATTCTCTTTTCTTTTTTCCTGGAAGAATTAGTGTTCTTTCTTAAAGGTCTGTGTGGTCTATTGATGTTTTAACTAGTAGATACTGAAGGGGTAGAAAAAGAAAAGAGAACAGAGTTAGGGGCAGAAAGGCAGCAGTGTCGATGGGAATGGGAATTGTGCTTTTCTTTACGACCTTACTCTCTTTAGATGGGGATAAAATGGAGCAAACATTGCATGAAATAAGAGGATTGGGAAATGTCAGCTGGTTTCCAACAGAGCTTGAGCAGAAGAGGCTCTTAGGCTGGGAGCACAGCATGAACAGGAGAGAAATAGGAGTCAGGGACCACAGAGATGGGGAAGCAGGGAAGAGACTGTGAGTGCAGAACATCCAGGCTTCTTTTGAGGCATAGCAGTCAGACAAGATTTCAGCAATCTAATTAGAAGCACCAGAAAAGTTGTGTGCTCTAGTTCTAGATCCTTCAACTTCCCTGAGTTTTGAAACCTACTGGATATCTTTTGTCTCCCCTCTCTTCTCCTCACTATTAAAGAGGAATTGAACAAAAATATTCATTCTCTCTCTCTCTCTCTCTCTCTCACTGTATGTATATTGATAAAACTTATATTCTGTATAATGAATATGATATAATACAAATAGTATAATATACTTAATACATGTTATATTTAAGAACAAATGAATAAAAATTTAGTAGTTAAATACACATACATATTATATATATATTTCTGTCCCCCAATAATTTTGTAAGCCTGATTTACTTTTTTTCATAAATGAGATTGTTTCCATTTCATATTATTATTCACAATAAAAAAATACATGAAAGAATGGCCCTGAGAGCTTTTTATTTCACATACCCCATCATTCTGGCAGAAAAGGCTAAAAGATCTTTCTGGGGGTTATCAATCTGTAGTTTCTTTTTGTGAATAATCCTATAAATCTCTCAAGCAGAACCTTAAAACCTGAACTCAGGGTTCATTTAGATTTTCCCTGGAGGGAAATGTCTAATTTGAGTCATGTTAATTCTGCAGCTAGGTGGTACAATAGCAAACCTGGAGTTGGAGCCGGAAGACCTCAGTTTGAATTCTGGTTCTAAGACTTATTAACTGTATTCTTAGGCACACCATTTTACTTCTCTGAGTCTAATTATCCTTATCTATAAAATTGGAATAATTAAAACATATACCTCCCAGGATTGTTGTGAGGAGAAAGTGATATATATATATATTTATATATATAAATATGTATATATATATTTATATATATATGTAAATCATAAAACACTACATTGGGGCAGCTAGGTGGTACAGTAGATAGATCTGGAATCAAGAAGTCCTGAGTTCAAATCTGGCCTCAGACTCTAATTAATTGCCTAGTGTGTGACCTTGGGAAGTCACTTAACCCCATTGCCTTACTACCCCCCCAAAATAAAGTACTACATCAAAGCTAGCCTTAATGATAAAATTATTAATGGATACTTGTATAATGATATAATTTTGATATATGACATTGTTCTTTTATGTCTAGTGTATTGCTAACATAATACTTATTTACATAAATATTTTTATCATTATTATTGTTATTTTGTAACTTAAGCTATAAACACTAGTTCAGAAGACAAAGCTCTGTTCCTTTTACTTGAAGAGAGAGAAGAGGTATTAGAAGAGAAAATTTTGTCTCTGAGCCATCCCAATAGGTGTGTTCTGCAAGAATTTCAAGTCTGCCCTCTTCTGGAAGAGAAAGAAAGGAGCGCTCGGACCTCTTTGACACCTAAAAGTCTCTCTCTATATTTTTCATTTTTGGTGGCTCAGCCTGATAGCACCTCATGCAAACTTTGAAGCTGGATTATGATATTTTGTGGAATGAATTTGAACCAAGTTATATTATTAGAGGATTGATACAGTTAGCTGTGTACAGATCCCACCCAATTATTATTCCTTACCATGATGAAAAAATTATTCCTTAACAATGAAAAAAACATTACAAGCTGCTTTTGGGTTTCTGAGAAGGTATAGTCAATTGTGTAAGATGAACAGAAAGGAGCAATATGTGAACATTACCTATGGGAGTTTTCATAGTCAGTGGCTATCTCCATATTTTTTAGAGAGATACCTGGAGAGTGAGGTGAATCAATCTTGACTCCTCACCCCAATTTGGACACTGAATTCTTGAAATTCAAAACTTGACCTTCCAAATCATGTCAGATATGGTGGAACTAGGAAAGTGGGTGGAAGAAGGGACCCTGCAGACCTGAAAATGGTCAGGTTACCAGAAACATGGGCAAAGGTCCTTGGGGAGGTTCTGAGAAAGAGGATAATTATAGCCATTTTCTGAGGTATCTCTTATTGGATGCTTCCTTTATCCTCAGGAGACAATGTTGCCCTAGAAGGAAAGTAGAGACTTGAACCCTGGTTGGTATATGCTGCTGAGATACTGTAAGAGTGGCAGGTGATAGACAGAGAAAAGGCAGGAAGAAGGCTAAAGAGCCTCCGGGGAACCTGCACCTGATTTGTGGTGGGTATGTTAAAAATGGAAACAATGCCTACTGCGCTTCATGAATGCTGGAGGGCACTAGCTAATCACCTTGGGCTCCTGGAAGGAGCTAAAGACCTTCACTCAGTTGCAAAACTACAACCCAAAAGGTTGAAAAAAGTTTTCACCTACATTTGGGGTTCACAAAGGTACTTCAGGAAATGGTGATTAAAGGTGCAGTGACCAGAGAGCAGGGAACAATTTTTTTTTTCTGAAATAAAACTTTTTGATGACGAAATGTGACTGTAGTAACTCTGGGTGCCTGAGCCACAGATAAACCTCCTAGTCCCTTACAGCTTATAAAGCTAGCCAGGGCAGAAGAAAGGCAAATTGTTCAAGGTCTAAGAAAAAAAAATAAGTTAGCCAAACAAGTCCTTGTTTGAAAAGCTCTTGTAATGGAGATCGAAGTGAAGGGGAATCTACCCAAATAAGCAGAGGTTTTGAAGGATTCATTCTAAGTTACTGTCTAACTCTGTTCCTGCTACAATTTGTGAGGTTGAGCACAGGGAGGCCAATCAATCCATTTATACTTTTATTAAATAATATTTACATAAAGTAATAATAATATCTACATTAATGAATAACATTTACATTAAGGAATAGCATTTTAAGTAATTATTTATATTTATTTATACAGTAATTTATATTAAATAATGAAAATAATAGTTACCATGTGCTTAGTACTTAACAAATGTTATTCTCACAACAGCTTTGGGAGGTAAGTGCTATCATTATGCTCCTTTTACACTGAGGCAAAAATAGGTAAAATGAATCATCCAAGGTTTCACAGCTTATCTTTCTCCAACTAGACTTAAACTCAACATCAGATGATTAATCACTGAACCTCTACCAAAGGAATCCACCAGGGTGGGTTATTTAATCTTTTGTTATTAGATTGAGCAGAATGGTTAAGATGACCTAGGTTCATCCAAGTTGAGTGAATCCAAGAAGAGTATTGAGATTCCAGTGTGCTGGATGATTTGAAGAAGCTACCCTAGCCTAGGAATTGTCTAAGTGCAAAGGACTGATCTGTCACAAGGCGGGGGGATGTTATAAATAATAGGTTTTTAAGGATGCAATTGGTAAAAACAGAACCGGGTTGTATGTTGAAATTTTTGTTGCAGCTGGGTACTAAGACTTTCCCTTGTTTCCTTTCTCCTTCAAGTGTGGCCAGTGAGAGTGAACAATTCTCAAGATAGAAACTGCATTGTTCACTCCCCCTTACCAACACCACAACTGGATATTTGTATAAAGGCAGAGATTACCAGATACCACATTAGTGCAAAGTCAGATGTTAAACACAGAGACAACTATTTGTGCAGTAGATAGCCAGTGGATGGAGTCAGGAAGATCTGAATTCAAACGAGATCTCAGTCACTTATTAATTGTGTGACCTTGGATAAGTTGTTTGACTTCTGTTTGCCTTACTTCCTCATCTATAAAATGTGGGTCATAATAGCATTTACCTTACAGAAATGTTGTGAGGATCAAATGACAACGTATTTGTTAAAAAATCCTTAAGCATCGTGCTTGACTCTTTATAAATACTTCTCTTCTCATCCCTTATACTCATGCAGGAGGCTAAGAAATCCATGATGATTTATCTGCTGGAGCAGGGGGCTAATATCTATTAGCATCCGTAGCCTTGAGTATCTTTTAATTCTATATATTTTATAAATTAGGTACTTTTTCCTCAAAATTTTATCCACACTGAGACCTAAGAACAAACCTCCTGCAATTCTAATTGCTTCTTTTGACCTGTTTCCTCTCTCATAACATATATAAGATGAGTCATATCCTACCACAGTCCAAAACTGTATAGAGTTGTTAATGGTGTCAGAAATTGGTGAAAAATGAAAAAAAAAACTGACAGGTGCTGATTAAGCTCTTGACTCTCCTTGGACCCATTAGTCCAAGATGTAGGACTATACAGTGAGATGATTAGATTGAGAGATTTGAATGTTCTAGGTCATTTTGTGAACAATAGTTGAGGAAACTCATCTTTATAGCTGTTAAGAGGACTATGACTCTATGGCCACAGTAGGGAATAAAAAGTCCTGCCCATATAAAGGGTATTTCTCTCCAATATGTCAGAAAACTCCCACTGGGTAATTTTTCCATTATATTTTCTTTTCTTCTGGACATTATAAATAGTGGGTTGTATTTGAGACTTTTAAGTACCTCTGGAATCTCTGAGGAAGATTATGAATATCAGGAAAGAGGTGGAAAGAGATGCCTTGGTGTGCCTAGGCTAGAGTTATTGCTGTCATTTCTGCTGTCATTGGAATGTTTATTGAATACTATGGGGAACAGTAAGTGATCCATAACCTCCATCATCCAGGCCTCCATTGAACATTATGAGAATAATCTACAATTTGTCTCTTTATTTCATTTTCCTCTAGTTGTCATCTAAACATTCTACAATATGGTTTCTCATTTTATCATGGTACTAAGAGAAACTGTTCTCTCTAAGATTACTGGTGATTTCTTAATTGCCAAACTTTAAAATTTTTATTTATTTAAGGCAATGGGGTTGTGACTTAGCCAAGGTCACATAGTTAAGTAATTTTTAAGTCTCTGAGGCTAGATTTGAATTCAGATCCTCCTGACTCCAAAGCCGGTACTCTAACCACTGTGCCAAATAGCTGCTCCTTAATTGTCAAACCTAATGACCTTTTCTTTTTTCTCTTCCATCCTGACTTCTCTGCAACCTTTGATTACGTGTTGACTAGATTTTTTTTCCCTTCTAATTTGGGTTTCATGACTGTTCTCTGATATCCAGTCCAGTATCTCTCCTAAGCTATAATCCTGCATTATCAACTAGCTGTTGGGCATTTCTAACTGAATGTCCAAAGGAGAAATTATATCTATCACCCCTCATATACTCTTTATGTCTTTATAGTGTTTCTTTTCTATTAATTGTGATTACTTGTGATGCTTCCAGTCACCTAAGGTGTGAAACCTCACTACATATTCAATTAGTAGCTAAATTTTGCAATTTCTTTCTGAGAAGCATCTTTTGCACACATTTCTCCACTGCCACAGACACTAATCTGGTTTATACTATCATCACCTCTTTCCTAGACAGATATAATAATCTTCTAATTTGTTTCCCTGCCTTGATTCTCCATTCTCCATTTATCTGCTAGAATGATTTTCCCAAAGAATAGGTCTGACTACATTATAGGTGTTAACTACATTTATAGCTGTTAAGAGGACTGACTATTCAGGTGTTTCAGACATAGTAAATACTTCAGAACCCCATTTGGGGTTTTCTTGGCAAGTATACTAGAGTGATTTGCCATTTCCTTCTCCAGTTCTTTTGATATATGAGGAACTGATGGAAACAAGGTTAAGTGACTTGCCTGGGTCATACAACTAATAAGTGTCTAAGGCTGGGTATGAACTCAGGAAGATGAATCTTCCTGATTCCAAGCCCAGAGTTCTACCTATTGTACCACCTAGCTACCCCAAGACCATCTCAAACCCTTGCTCAATAAACTCCAGTGGCTCCCTATTATCTACAAGATCAAATTCAGAGTCCTTTTCTTTACATTTAGATCTCTTGACAAAATACCTCCTTCCTATCTTTCCAACTTTTTACATGCTATTCCCATTCATGAACATTATTATTTTTCTACATTGCCTTATCCCACATTAGAATTCATTCCCCTGCCTTTATACTATCTCTTCTCCATGCCTGGAATATACTTCCTCTCAGCTTTTGAATCTTAGAATATTTGATTTTCTTTTTTTCTTTTTTCTTTTTTCTTTCTTAGGTTTTTGCAAGGCAAACTGGGTTAAGTGGCTTGTCCAAGGCCACACAGCTAGGTAATTAATTATTAAGTGTCTGAGACCTGATTTAAACCCAGGTACTCCTGACTCCAGGGCTGGTGCTTTATCCACAATGCCACCTAGCTGCCCCTTATTTGACTTTCTTTAAGATGCAACTCAAGTATGACCTCTTCCAGCAATGGCCCTCCCAACCTGTTAATACAATCTCTTCTCAACTTACCTTCTGTTTATTACATATTTATCTTGAATGTTTATATACATTATATATACATAAAGTAAATTTATGCAGACCAACTCCTCAATTTTTTTTCCTGAGAGTTCATTGGCATCACTGAAGGATATAGAGAGGTTTGACTATTAGAAAGATCATTGGCTCCAGAGCCAGAGGACTTGAATTCAAATCGTGTCTCTGATGCTTCCTGCACAACCTTAAACCAACCTCTTAACTTCCCTGGACCTCACTTTCCTCATTGGTAATATGAGGCAGTAAGATTATATTACCTCTGAGGTCTTTTCCAATTCAGAATTATTAATCCCATGATTCCCTAGGATCTTCTAATAGTGCCTTCCTCCTAGGATTGGATGAGGTAATGAGAAAATATTTGTAGAGCACTTAGAATGGAATCTGGATAATTAATAGTTACCTAATTGATGATGTGGTTCCCCATTTCCTTCCTCCTCCCACCCCTTCAACAACTCAATGAGTGGTGAGATGTGCTGGAGAAGAAATCCAACCCTAAAATAAGAGCATTTTCATTACATGAGTGGGATGCAAGACATAAATGTACACTATTCATCTCTACCACTCTTTCCCATTCTAAAAAGTATATTGAAGATTTTTCCCTCTCTAAAATAGATTACTTAAAAGAAAAGAATACAAGAAAAAGCTGGTATATAACACATTTATTTAATTTTTTATTACAGAATCTCATACTATCATGAAAGAATACTAGGGAAATTTGAATTTTGAATAAATGAAGTGAATTGAATTAATATACCATGTTTCAAGTTCTGAATGGTTTGCTCTTTATTTTAAACTTACATAGGAGTTACTTTCAGATTAGCAGAGAGTTATTAGAGTATATAGAATGCTTGTAACATTAAAGATAGAGCAGAATGCTCTGTGAAACTATCATGCATCATTTCTATATGCTTATATGTGACATGGATCCTGGTCAGGACTCAGAGCTATATAATGAAAAACAGGAACATTACCCTTAGATTTATTCTCTATATGCTGATATTAGAGCAAGAGTCACATCTCTGTGTTGAGAAAATTGAACCATATAGGAGATACCGAAACCTTTAATGAGTATCTTATAAGACCAAGAGAAAGATTGCATCTTGTGACTTCAATACAGAATACTGAAAAAAATTAGCCATTATGCTTGAATTTTTCTTTCTAACAATTTAAGCTAGGAGATAAGAGTCATTGGACTCTTAGAGCTCTTGAAAAGTACAACACAACCAAATGGAAAGTCATTCCTTATCAGGTAACTAAGAAAACTAGACTTTTGCTAGGCTATCCAAAAGTAGTGGGAAGTATCCAGAGTCCTAAGATGACAATACATGAGACAATTGCTGCCTCAGGTAGAACTGATTGGATCACAAAGAAAAGGAACATAATATAGAACAAGAATTCGGTGTCAGGAAGTCCTATCCACAAGGGTTTCAGGCAGATTTTTATCTTTAGAGAGAATCCACTGTGAAGATGTATTGCACCATGATTCCAGTGAACATAAGATTGAATCTGAATATATATATATATATATACATATATATATATATATGTATATATATATATTAGTGAAAGGAATCTCTTCTTGTAGGGAACAAAGACATTTGTCATTGTTCAGTCATCTTTTTTAAGATGAGACAAACTCTTTGAGACCCCATTTGAGGTTTTCTTGGCAAAGATATTGGCATGGTTTGCTATTTCCTTCTCCAGTTTATTTTACAGCTTATTTTACTGAGGTAAATAGAGTTGAGTCACTTGTTACTCATGGTTATTTAGTTAATATTTGTGGTCAGATTTGAACTGCAGCACCCCCAAACTGTCCCTGTTACCTTTATGATTGAGTTCTTCTGTGTCTCAATCAGAAAATTATCACAAAGCATTTCCTACTATGCCTAGGGATAGCAGATTGACCTCACAGCCCTCATGAATACAAAACTTAGATATCTGGCTAGTGTACTCTCTTAAATCCCTTTTACTTTAGAAAATAAAGACAACATATCCTGAAAGCAAGCTATGACCCAGATTATTAGGATGGTGACTATGTATGGAATGTTTTACAGAGACAAGTGTCACCCACAAAGAAACTGGGTGCAGATTACTCTTTAAAGTTAGCGTACCATATTCTAGGGAGGATGACAAATGATTGATAGACAGTTTGGGAATTTTATGAGAACACATATATATATATATGCATGTATATACATACATATATGTATGATGATACATATATATGGAATTTATCCTAATTTTCAGTGTTTTCATTTTTATTTTTTGACTGGGAATGTAGGTAGAATTTGTAGTTGAGTCTGGGCTAGTCACACTGTTCTTCCTCTCCTCAAAAAAATGATGTTCTTGACTGTATGTTTACTTAATAATGGGGGGGGAGCAGCTAGGTAGAACATTAGATAGAGCACTGGCCCTGCAGTCAGGAGTACCTGAGTTCAAATCCAGCCTCAGACACTTAATAATTGCCTAGCTGTGTGACCTTGGGCAAGTCACTTGACCCCATTGCCTTGCAAAAACTAAAGGAATGAATAACTATAAAGTAGGAGTTGAAACACACAAGATGGTAGAAAACTCTAGGAGTTTTGCCTTCATTTTATATCAAGGAAATGACATTTAAAGATTAGAGAACTCTGGAAACTCACTGTTGCCTAGCCTAAGAAAATTGTACATTTGCTGGCTATATTGCATAAAGAAGAGGAATAGCAGGTATTTTAGGAGGGGAAAATGGGGGGAAGCTACTTTGTGTTCTATCCTCTCTTGGTCTCTCCCCCCACTCCCCGTTCCAATAGGAGGAAGAATACAGTTTTCTCTGTAGGTAGAATCTTGGACTCAGAGTCAGGTTCACCTAAGTTTAAATTCTGAATTAGAACCTATCTGCATGACCCAGGGCAAGTCATTAATCTTTCAAAACTTCAGTTTTCTCAGCGGGTGGCTAGGTGGCATAGTGGATAAAGCACTGACCTTGGAGTCAGGAGTACCTGGGTTCAAATCCGGTCTTAGACACTTAATAATAACTAGCTGCGTGGCCTTGGGCAAGCCACCTAACCTCATTTACCTTGCAAAAAACCTAAAAACACCCCCTTCAGTTTTCTCAATTATAAAATGAAGGAGTTAGAGTTCCAAAGATCAGCCTAGCACTAAATCTATGATCCTATGACTAAGATAGGTTTTGGAGGAGGGAGAAGGAACCTCTGCCAGAGAAGACCACATATTTATTTTTACTTTGGTTGAAGGGATGTTAAGGATTTTCCAGACTTTGGAATTTTTGACCTAGGACAAATTTCCCTTTACCACACCCTATTATGAATTTGATTATAAGCAAAGTAATCCTCTATCTGGATCTGTCTGCCTTTCCTTCTCCCTTACCCTTATTTTGGAAAGTCATATTAATCTAAGTTAAAAAAAAAGACAAGGGCAGCTAGGTGGCATGGTGGAGAGAGCACCAGCCCTGGAGTCAGGAATACATGAGTTCAAATCCCGCCTCAGACACTTAATAATTACCTAGCTGTGTGGCCTTTGGGGAAACCACTTAACCCTGTTTGCCTTGCAAAAACCTAAAAAAAAATAGACAGTGCTTGATAATTAGAATAGGAGTTATAGCAATCAAGATGGACGAAAAATGTTAGAATTGCCCTCATCTTACATCAAGGAGATGACATTCCAAGATTAGGGAATTCTGTTGCCTAAAAGAAAGAACTGGTAGAATGAGAAATTATTAACACTCAAGAGTTGTGGAGACTTTTTAAGGGTTTTGCCCCATTTCTCACATCAGGGACAAACAGTGAAATGTGGAACCATAGCAACTTTGCTTTGCTTTTGTGAATTCACAAGGAGGAAATGCATTATTTTGTAAAATTGGAAGGAACAGTGCCAGAAGAACAGCAATAAATAGATAAAGAGAGACAATGATAAAGAACAAAAGAGATCTATTCTTTTAATCTCCTATGATTGGTAGATAACAAACTGGCTAAAAACAATTTCTGAGTAAATCTCAGTCCAGGTTGCCATATTTGAAACTATAAATATATAAATCAACTCCTTGAAATGGCTGTTTCATTCTTGAGAGTTATGTTTACTTTTACTGATTTAGGGAGAATGATTAAGTAACTCCAGGTACTTATAAAAATTTTAGTGAGCATTCATTGCTGATTTAAAGATTATTCTTTCATTTTCCTACTTCAGGTGTTTGTAATTGGGAGTTCAGTCTAACTCTATTATATGTTAGGTACTGTCCAGAGATTTTTTTCAGGTTTCCTGTATTGGACAAGTCAGCCAAAAAAAGTGAGAAAGTCCCCCAAAGGGAGACCCAAGTTGTTTGTATCATTACAACTTTTGTCACGAGAATTAGACATGTGAGTATCCTGAAATAGCTGTTTATGCTGTGCTCCTTGTGGATACCCAATTTATACTTATGTACCTTGTGGGTATGTAATAAATATTTGTATATAATGTTAATAATATTGATAATATTATGTGATCATATTCATTAAAATTCTCCTGCAGTGTTATATCAAAAATTCCAGACTGTCTGGTGTTTTTTATCTTTGTTTTTATTTTTTGCTTTTTCTCAGTCTTCACAACTTTCTTGATGTTAATGAGGATAGATGAAACTCAGAAAGTGATGACTTTTGAAGGTCACCATCAAGTGCTAAATTTCTGTTAGGTTTAATGAATACTCTGCCTCGGGTCAGAACAGAGAGTGAGAAAGCTTGATTGGAAAGAGACTTTTCGAAGAAAGTCCAATAGTTTCATTGTGGAAAAGCATTAATATCTTTTAAAAATCTCTCCTGTCAAAGGGAGAAATTTGGGGACTGATAATGTTATCTTGAAGAAAAAGAAACCAGGAAAAGAAATGAGACTTACAGTATAAGTCTACTAAAGACTGACTTGGACTCATGTTTAGGGAGGCCACAGTTACTTCCCTATGTTGATATGACTCAAAACTCTATTCTTCATCTATTCTTTTCTCTTTGATATCTCTCTCAAAGATAGATTGTTAATACTGAAATCACACTAGTCTTCAAATCCAATAATAGCTAATGACAAAGAAAGGCCTCAAGACCATCAGAACTCAGTAGAACTTCCAGTTTGATTCCCTCATTTTACAGATGGCAGTTAGGAGGTACAGTGAATAGAAAACTTAAATCTGGAGGCAAGAAGACCTGAAATCAAATCCCAATCTCAGATACTATCTGGATAAGTATCAGATATTATCAGATTCTGAATCTCTGTCTACCTCAGTTTCTTCAACAATAAAAATAGCAGCACCTACTTCTCAGGATTGTTGTGAGAATCCATATAACATTGTTGTCTTCCTTCCTACTTCCTATAGTGAAGGAAAAGATCCCAAGGGGTTAAATTAATTTGATGAAATCATAAAACCAGAAATTGGTAAAGCCAGGGTTCCGAGTTCCTCTGACTCCAAATTTGTTGTTATCTTTACCTTATCAAGTAATTCTTACTGTTAGTATATCTCCTGAGTATACAATGCTGCACACAGCTTCTCACTACAAGGGTAAATAGATTCAATTTATGGGATCATAGATTTAGTGCTGGGAATTTAGAGTCCTTGGAGTAAAACTCCCTCATTTTACAGGTTCAAAGATAATAAGTGACTTTTCATAGGATCATAAAATCTAGAGCCTGAGGGGACTTCACAGAATCCATTTAGGCCATCCTCCTTATTTTATAGATGAGGGAACTGAGATCTAAGGAATTTAAATGATATGTCCAAGGTCACTCAGGCAAAATGGGGACCTGAACCCACAAAGTTCATTTCTCCTTCCACGCTACCTGTTTTTTTAGGTTTCAGGAACATAAAAGCCAAATGGCACATGACAAAAAACTAGATTTCATGTGAATTGTTTAATATCACTTTTCTGCCTGGTCTAGTAATCATAAATAGAGCATATATGACTTAGTAGAACATAGAACAGTGTTTAATTCTTTTTTTTTGTGTGTGTGATGTATTCATTTGATTCTGACAAACTTGGATCAGTAAATGCTTTGTGATGAGCTGCACGGAATAGGGCTTCAGCGTTTAATAATATCAAGTTGAATCCTGGAAATATACAGCCTTAGATGTTTTTATTCATCTCCCTGAAACTTCTACTTTAATTAGATACCATAAAAAAGAAAGGGGGGGGAAAGAACAGCAAGTTTATGAACAAAATCAATAGAGAAATAAATTCACTAGCTGTTGTGTTCTTTTTAAGATATTCAGAGACAACTTGGTTTGCTGCAGTACGCATATGACCTCAAGTCAAGACTTAAGAGATCTTGTTTCAATAGTTATTAGCTACTATGGGAAAGTGCCTTGGTGACTTCTCTTTCTGAAAAATGGGAGTTTTATATATTTTTGTCTACTTAAAGTGCTATCTGCTCAAAAATTATAATTATTTTAAATCTACATTTCTTCCCAGGCTTCTATCCAAAGGACACCAAAAAAGGCAGTGAAAGGAATGTTGAACTTAGAGAAAGGAGAGACCATAGATAAGTTTGCTTAACCTTTATGAGACTTCATTTTCTTATCTCTTGAATGGAGACGATGATAATGATACTCATCTTTAGGCTCATATGAGTAAAGTACTTTGAAAACCTTAAAATGATATGTAAAAAGTAACTTTAAGCATCTAAAATAAAGGACCAGTTTTTTTCCCTCATATGCTAATAGGCTATTAACTAGGTGAAAAATGAAGCATATTTTGATATCCCCTTCAGTTCACTCTAATTCTAGAATGGATTTTTTGAGGATTTTGTGGGGAGCCTGGAAGCTTAGAGTAATAATAGCAAAATAGCAAATAGTTGAAAATCATGATAAATGAGGAGATAGTGAGAAGTAGTCAATTGTGATCAGTGATTCAAATTATCAGGACAGGACATGCTATATGAGTGAATTGTGAAAGAGGAGGCAGATGGAATTGTTTTTGAAAGATTTTGGAGAAGGGAGGAGATAACACTGGGTTGCTTGTAAAAATTACTATTCCCAGAGGATAGATCCTGGAGCAGAAAATTGCAAAGAGTTGAATTTAGGGTGGGAATCAGGGGAAAAGGAAAACAACTTCCTAATAATTAGAGCTGTCCAAAAGTAGAACAGATTGCCTTGGGAGTTGTGCCCTTAATTAGAGCAGAGACTGGATGACCACTTGTTGGATGTGTTCGAGTGCAGAATTAGGGGTTGGAGGAGATAGCTGTGGAGGTCTCTCCCACTCTAAAATTCCATGATTCTGTACAACAGAAAGGCAAAATATCTGGGGACTAGAAGCCAAGGATAAGTTGAAAAACAGAAAGAAAAAAAAAACATGCAGCATTGAAGTTTCATACTGTTCAATATTCATGAGAGGTTTTATTTCTGCTTTTCCTTCTTTAAATAATATTAAGAGTATCCTGTTCAGTTCTGGGATCATCCTTTGGAAGAATAGTGAGAGTAATCCATTCAGAGGATGATCAGAATCTGATACTAAATTATATGAGTACCTATTGTTGAACTGGAAAGTTTAGCCTGGAAAAGAGAAGGCTGGGTGGAGGTTGAGGAAGGAAACAGTGCATTTAATAGTTGTCTTCATGTATTTATAAACATGAAGTTTTTATATGTACATGAGCTTTTATATAAAAGAGGGATTGCATTTGTCCTCCCCCACTCTACCATTCTCTCCCTCCTCAAGTTCCTGAACTAAAAACATTGAGGACAAATTATTGATAGGTAGATTGAAACTGTATGGAAGGAGTGGGGGGGGGGAGGTGAAACCAAATTCTTCACAATCAGATACATTTGAACATATAATGGGCCACTCTTCAATGGAGGTCATCATTTAGATGAGGCTAGATGCTACCTGGACTGCTGTTCAGGTGGGAATTGGACAAAGTTGTTTTTTATTTCTGGGGAATTCTTAGCCATGCTCATGAACAGTTGAAAAATTGAACTAATGTACTAAAATGAAATTCATTACCTCCCATCAGCAAACAGAGAATTTAAAAGAAAAGATTTCAAGTAAATGAAAAGCAACAGTAGGGATGGTTACTTTCCCCTCTTTGTGGTCTTTCTATGTGCATAATTTGATTTCATTTTTCTATTAAGATAAAATGAGTAACTATTTCAAAATTAAATTTGCCATCTCAGATGTCACTGCCAATTTATTAACTCATACCACACAAATACAGCCTTGTAACAAGTCAACTCAGAGCTTGCTACTTCAAAGTCCAGTCTGGACTACAGAATCTAGCTTGACAACTACTTTGATACAGAAGAGGTTTCACATAATTTACATCTTTTCATTTCTAATCTCCTAACAATTAGAGTTATTGAAAAAAGTGAAACAGATTGCCCTGGCAAGGAATTGGGTCTCCTCACTAGAGATCTTCAAATGAAAGCTGAATGAGAACCGAGATTGTTATAAGGGAAATTATTCATCATGTGTGACTAGACAACTTGGTCTCTGATTTCTTCCAATATCAAGATTCTGAGATTTGTTCCTCTTTTTCATTTAAAATAAGACAGCCCATCTTCTCATGGTAAAGAGTAATCAGTATCACGGTTGTCAGCATCATGTCATGGTGACATATGCAGTATATCCCCAATGGCACAGATTCACTATATCTGCAGGATCACCCATCTGTTCAGTTTTTTCACTTGCCAAAGAGCAATCCAGGTACTTTGCGGTAGATTAGAGTAAAAAGTGAAGTCCCTTTTATGCAATTAAGGATCATACACTGGAAGAAAAACATCCAATTTAGCTAACAATAAATTGAAGCTATATGTGCAGGGATGAGAAAGTCAGCTTTACTTACTATGGCCCCTCTCTCTATATACAATAATATAAGGAATATTTATTGTGTCTGTTATGCAAAATATAGATAAAAGGAGATCTCCTGTCCTCAAATGAAAATTAGAGTATTGATTGTTTTAATTTATTTTGCCATAATCTAAAAGCAACCTTCTAGTTGCTTATCAGAATGTTGAGATAGCTTCTATTAAATTAGTTTGACTAAAATTTTAGTTTCT
This sequence comes from Macrotis lagotis, assembly GCF_037893015.1. Taxonomy (NCBI): domain Eukaryota; kingdom Metazoa; phylum Chordata; class Mammalia; order Peramelemorphia; family Peramelidae; genus Macrotis; species Macrotis lagotis. Next base: position 129,772,607 of record NC_133663.1, on the reverse strand, counting down.
CTGGCCATAGACCATAGAAATACGTCAACATTTTTCATAGTCAATTCCCTTGTGATTTCCTAATCTTAGTCTTTTCTGTCAAGGATCATACAACTTTTTTTTTCTTTTTACAATTCTGAGAAGTTGCAATAGAAAGAAATAAAATGCTCTTTTCTTTTTAACTCTGAGCCCCTAGTTATGAGATAGTGCTTTGCAAAATGTCTCTCTATTAAATATAGCTTTCTTTTTTCTCTAGGGATGTTTTGCCCTCAATTGCTATCTCTGAACTTTAGTTCCAATGAGCACCTTCAGACTAGCATATATCTATACGGTTAGCACTGTTTTTAAAGATAAAGTAAATATTTTTTAAAAAGAAGGGTTTCGGGGGGCAACTAGGTGGTGCAGTGGATAGAGCATGGGCCCTGGTGTCAGGAGAACTGAGTTCAAATCCATACTCAGACACTTAATAATTGCCCAGCTGTGTGACTTTGGGCAAGTTACTTAACCCCCTTGCCTTAAATAAATATTTTTTAAAAAGAAGGATTTCAGACTCCCAGGATGTAGAAGCAGAGACATAATTATGAACTTAGTGGTCTCCAGTCCCAGGAGAGGGCTTTAAGGATCATACTTTTCTTTTGTAGTTTTTTTCCCCCTAGAGTTCTGATTGAATGCTTCCTGGCAATTGACTGACCCTGCTTCTGTTTTTATTGTTTCATATGGCTTTCTTGGGATTTCTTCTTCTCTACCTCTGTAGAAATGTCCCTATATGTGCATCATTTAGATGAATATTCCTCCTTGAATCGGTCTTCTGCATGACCTCAAATGAATTGACTTTTTTTAAAAGTGTTCTGCTGTCTATTGTTACTATGGGAATGTGGCAAATTATTTTTATCCAGTGATCATTGCTTCCTTTTTAATTTATTTAAGATATTTGATCTTAACTCATAAAGGAAATATTGCATGCAAACTTTTTTTAATTAAATGCCTTTATTCGCTGATTAAGTTCTGGATTTTAAAGAATAACACCCCCCCCTTCATTTCTGCCTCTCCCCTTGATCCCCAGTGTAGCATTTACTCCAACAAATCAATTAAGTTGAATTTGGAAATGTTTGTACAGCCTCATATTGTGAATATTCTTTAGTGTCTGCAAGTCTCAAATAAATGAGGAGTATATTGCATATATACATCAGCTATATATATATTATACAAAATACATGCAATGAATAAAACAAAAATATGATGAATTTATCTATATAACAGCAGATCATATATAAATTGTAACATATGGGCAAATAGATAGTTAACTTATACATAGCTAACAACTAGATATGTAATGGTACATAAATATGAATTAGATACCATGTGTCAAAGATCATAGAAAGATACACACAAAGCATATGTTGTGTAGATAAACACTGGTATTGCATTTGGATATATATATATATATGTATATATACATATATATATGTATATATGTATATATACATATATATATATATATACATATATAAAACTAATTCAGTGTCCTCTCTTATATCATAAATTGAAAGAGTACTTTTTTGTTTTATTTTCAGTATTTTATCCATGTCTTTTATTTTTACATCCAATTATTTTCTGGAGATAGTTCTTCTTCCTTATCTGGAGTTGAGCTCTCCTTATAACAACAACAAATAGTTAAATCAAAAGAAAAAATGATATACAAGTTGTATTTTAAATTATATATACCTTTTAGTCCCTTTAGTACCTTACCTTTACTGAGAAGGATGAGATCAATTTCATTATCTAACTCTTTGGGATCAAATTCAACTATTAGAGCTACTCCAAATTTAACTTTCTTTTAGTATTAATTTACTGTAATTATTATGTAGAATATTTTCCAAGGTTATTAATTTTCACTTAGCACCAGTTCAAACAAGTGAACCAAGGTGAGCTTGTACCTTTCCTAAGAATGATTCACCTATTCACATCACAATGTGCCCTCATCATTGAGTTTGAATTTGTAGTTTTCCATTTCTGCAATATAAAATTGTAAATATTTTTATTCAAAGAGGTGAATATTTTGAAATAGTATCAAATTACCCTTAGTTATTCATTCTTCTTTGTAATTCTATCCTAGTACATTCAATCTTGTTTATTTTCTTGCTTATGAGGTAGGACATTTTGCTTCCTGATTATCCTTGACTAGAGGAAATGCATTTACCAGGATGATGGAGCTCCTTGTATGGTTTATAACTGTAAGCATCCTGCCTCATCAATTACCCTTCTTAGCAGTGGTCTCAATACTCAATTGAACTAAGAACACTTTGAACTTTAAGCTCTGTAGAAATTGCATTAATTTTTCAGTCCTCCCATTCTTATTCCTTGCGGCCTTGTCAAAATTTTATTTCTCCTAGAACTCTGGTAGGGGGTGGGGGTGGTGAAGAATGATGGTTCTTAATCATTCTTTTTTCCATTGAGGAGCAGAAAATTAGGAGGAAATTAGAAGAAATGACTTCTTTAGTTCTTGCCTGTTCCACAAGGTCATCATAAAACCCTCAGGGGAAAAGAAATGCAATGTATTCACCATGAATATAGCAGGAGACACTGTGAAGAAATTCCTGTCAATAATCCAGTCACATCATCTTGCCCTCTTAGCCATGAAAGTAGCAAGTAGTGCAAATAAGACATTTGAAATGTCCTTTTGATAACTGCACATTGATAATCACTTGCAAAGAACAGCTCATGATCAAGAGACTAAAACACTTCACAGCTCCTTAGATTCTTGAAAAATTATTGTGTGCAGATGTCTGTCTTGAGGAGGGAGAGGGAAAGGCTTTAATTATGGAAACATACAAATCAATAGCATAATGGAATGTGAGCTCTTTCTTGGAGGCAATACTATACATAATATATTCAATTAATGTATTATGAAGATTCTTCAAATGAAAGCTCTCATATGTTTTTTAAGTGTCCATTTATGTCTTTTTAGATTTTATCTCACTTAGATAGTTTGTGGTTATGGCAAATTAACTTGAATAAATGCTGGACAGAAATTTGTGGGAAAGGCAGTAAATATTTTTATCATTTCATGATTCAATAAATTTAGATTCAAAACAGGTAAACAGCTTTCAGAAATGGAATACCAAGTCTTTATTTATTTCATTTAATTTAAAGTTACTTGGGCCAGTAATAATTCTTTCTTTTCCCAAATAAATTTGGATTAGAAACTTTCCTGTCAGTCTGGGGTCAGGAAAAGTGATTGTATAGATATATACTATTGTTAGACCAGAAAAAAGACTTGGAAAATTGGGCCACTTCCATGTGCTTTAGGTGGATTGGTATAGCAAAGTAAAGGTGGAAAGTGGAGTGGAAAGAAATAATGAAAACAAACAAGTATAAGGCTTATAAATTGTCAGGGATTTATGATCTCAGAAATATAAGAAGACATGAAGAAGTTATGAAACTGAGATGGTTTAGGGGAATAGAATCTCTAGGGAAAAACAAGAAAACTTTCCCCATGTCTGTCTTTCTTTTTTTAATTGTCCTTTCCCTATCCCTTTATTCCATCTTTTTCCAGTCTTTTATACCTCTACATCTTTCCCCTCTTCTTCTTCTTCCTTTCCTTCCTTTTTATCTACCTCCTCAAACTTTTCTCTTCCTTACTATATCTTTTCTTTTGTCCCAATGCGGAGAATGCAGATTGTAACTGTCTCCTTCTGGCATCCTAGAGTCAAATCCAGCAAAGAATGTGGCTACATTTACTAAATGATGAAGAGAAACTGTATTTGTTAACTGTTTCAGCATTTGAGTACCCCTCAGAAACCATTTCTTGTGTATCATAGACTGAGAATTTCTGTTCTAAATATTCTTAACTTAAAATAACCATTTCAATATAATTAATCTGCTCTGCAATCATATATATATATATGTATATATATATATATATATGTAATATGTATTTAAAAACATTATTCTAAGAAACCATAGGTTTCACCATACTGTCTAAGGAGTCCATGATGGATGTTCACATAAGCATGCACATATGCACACAAACACACACAAATGAAAAATTCTTGTAGTTTTCTGTAGTACCTGTTGTTTTTTTATTTCATTATTCCAATTACAAGTTATAAAAGTTTTTCAGCTTTTATCCACTTGCATATTTATAAGTTATACAATTTTCTTCCATCCCCAAAGAGGCAAATAGTTTAGTGAACATTGTGTATCTACTTTTATGTTTAACAAGTTCACATATTAGTCATTTTGTGTATGAGGAATTAGGATTAAGGGAAATAAAAGAGAACCATGGGATAGGAAGGAAAAATTCAAGAGAAATTTTAAAAAGTGAACATAGTGTTCATTCAGATTCTGTGGTTTTATTTTTGGAGCATTTTTTTCATATGATTATATAAAGCTTTTATGTCTTCATTTGCAAACTGCCTATTCATATACTTTGACCATTTATCAATTAATTTGTAAACTTATAATTCTTTATATATTTAAGAAATGAGACCTTATCAGAACTCCTAGCTATGAAAATTTCTGTTTTCCTTATAATCTCAAAAGCTTTGGTTTTATTAGTGCAAAACCTTTTTTAAAAATTTTATTTATTTTGACTTTTCTAACCACCCCCCCCAATCTTGCTTCTTTCTGCCCACCCCACACAGAAGGTAGGCTGTTAGTCTTTACATTATTTCCATGGTATGCATTGATTTAAGTTGAATGTGATGACAGAGAAATCATATCCTTAAGGAAGAAACAAAGTATGAGGTATAGCAGAATTACATAGTAAGATAACTTTTTTTAAATTAAAGGAAATAGTCTTTGGTCTTTGTTCAAACTCCACAATTATTTATCAGGATACAGATGGCATTCTCCATCACAGATACCCCGAAATTGTGCCTGATTGTTACCCTGTTGTTATGAAGCAAGTCCATTAATGTTGATCATCATTCCCATGTTGCTGTTAGGATGTACAATATTCTGGTTCTGTTCATCTCATTCAGCATCAGTTCATGCAAATCCTTCCAGACTTCCCTGAATTCCCATCCCTTCTGGTTTCTAATAGAGCAATAGTGTTCCATCACATACATATACCAGAATTTATTAAGTCATTCCCCAATTTATGTACATCCCCTCAGTTTCCAATTCTTTGCCACCACAGAGATGCTATGAATATTTTTGTACAAGTGCTATTTTAAACCTTTTTCATGATCTCTTCAGGATATAGACCCAGTAGTGGTATTGCTGGATCAAAGGGTATGTACATTTTTGTTGCCTTTTGGGCATAATTCCAAATTAGTGCAAAACCTTTTTAATTTAATATAGTCTAAATCATCCATTATAAAATTATAATGTACTCTACTTCTTGTTTTGTCATAATTTTTTTCCTTTCCATAGATTTGACAAAGTATTTCTTGATCTGTTAATTTGACTATGGTATTGCTCTTTATGTCTAAATCCTCTACGCATACTGACTAATTTTGGTATAGAGTGTGAGATACGGCTCTATGCCTAGTTTTTGCCATACTATTTTCCAGTTTTCCCAACAGTTTTTATTGAATGGTGATTTTTTAATCCTAGAAACTAATGTCCTTCAGTTTTCAAATTATTATTGTCATTTGCCACTGTTTCTTTTGTACCTGTCCTAATTTACTGGTCCATTATTCTATTTCTTAACCAGGACAAGGCAGTTTCAATGACTGTTGCTTTATAGTATAGTTTTAGATCTGGTAGAGCTAGGCCATTTTGCTTCGTGTTTTTTTTTCATCATTTTCCTTTATATTCTATATCATTTATTGCTCCAGATGTTACTATTTACTATCTTTCTAGCTTTGTAAAATAGTTATTTGGTAGCTTGGTTGATATAGCACTGAATAAGTAATTTAATTTGGGTATAATTGTTCTTTTTAATAAATTAGATAGACCTAACTACAAGCAATTATTGTTTTTCCAATTGTTTGGATCTGACTTTGTGTGAAAAGTATTTTGTAATTGTGTTCATACAGTTTGTGGGTTTGCCTTGGGAGGTAGATTCCCAAATATTTTAGGCTGTCTGTAGTTACATTAAATGTAATTTCTCTTTCTATCTCTTGCTCTTGGACTTTGTTGGTCATATGTAGAAGTGCTGATGATTTATGTGAGTTTATTTTATATCCTACTACTTTGATGAAGTTGTTAATTATTTCAAGTAACTTTTTAGATGATTTTCCCAGGTTCTTTAAGTATGCTATCATATTATCTGCATTAATCTTATTGGGCATGTTCCTAGTTTATTCCCATTATAAATAATATTTGTTGATGGGTTTAGAGATTCTAATTATTATTTTAAGGAAAACTTCATTTAGTCCCATACTCTCTAGTGTTTTTAATAGGAATGAATATTGTATTTTGTCAAAGACTTTTTCAGCATCTATTGAAATAATCATATGCTTGCTGTTTATTTTCTTATTGATGTTTAATTATGTTGAGTGTTTTCCTAATATTGTACTATTCCTGACTGTCTGGTATAAATCCTACCCAAACATGGTGTATTAATTATCTTAGTAATAAATAGTTGTAATCTGCTTGCTAAAATTTTAAGGTTTTTACATCAATGTTCATTAGGGAGATTGTTCTTTGTTTTGACTTCTTCCTGGTTTAGTTATCAGCAGCATATTGGTGCCATAAAAGAAGTCTGGAAGAATTCCTTCTTTTCCTATTTTTTTTTATTTTTGCAAGGCAATGGGGTTAAGTAATTTGCCCAGGGTCACACAGCTAAATAAGAATTAAATTTCTGAGACTGCATTTTAACTCAAGTCCTCATGACCCCAAATCTGGTACTCTATTCACTGTACCACCTAGTTTATGTAGGATTGAAATTAATTGTTCCTTAAATGTTTGAAAGAATTCACTTGTAAATCCATTTGGACCTGGAGACTTTTTCTTAGGGACTTTATTGATGGTTTCTTCAATTTCTTTTTTCTAAAATGGAGTTATTTAAGTATTTTATTTCCTCTTCTGTTAATTTGGAAAGTTTATATTTTTTGTAAATATCATCCATTTCACTCAGTTTGTTAAATATATTGGCATACAGTTGGGCAAAATAGCTTTGAATTATCTCTTTGATTTCTTCCTCATTAGTAGTGAGTTCACCCTTCTCATTTTTGATTCGATCAAATCAACCAAAAGTTTATATGTTTATTGTTTTTTCCTAATAAAACCAACTCCTAGTTTTATTTATAAGATCAATTTTTACTATAAATTTTATTAATGTCTCCTTTGATTTTTCAGAATTTCTAATTTAATATTTAATTGGGGATCTTTAATTTGTTCTTTTTCTAACTTTTTTTTTAGTTATATACTCTATTCGCTGATCTTTTCTTTTACTTTTTTATTGACATAAGCATTTAAAGATATTCCCTTAACTGCTTTGGCAGCATCCCATAATTTTTGCTATGATGTTTCATTGTTATCATTTTCCTGGATGAAATAATACTTTCTATGATTTGTTGTTTGATCCACTCATTACTTAGAATTAAATTATTTAGTTTCTAATTAATTTTTGGTTTATCTTTCCATGGCTCATTATTACATGTAATTTTTATTGTATCATGACATAAAAAGTATAGATTTATTATTTGTGCCTTTCTACATTTGATTGTAAGGTTTCTATAGCCTAGAACATGGTTAATTTTGGTATCAATGCCATGTATTGCAGAATAAATGGTATATTCTTTTCTATTCTCATTAAGTTTTCTCTAGAGGTCTATCTTCTCTTAGTTTTCTAAAATTTATTCACCTTATTAACTTCCTTCTTATTTTGTGGCTAGATTGTGGTTGAGGTCCTCCACTATTATGGTTTTGCTGTTTATGTCTCCTTGTAATTTTTTCAACTTCACCTCTAAGAATATGGATGCTATACTACTTGGAGCATATGTGTTTAGTAATGATCCTATTTCATTGCCTATAGTGCCTTTTAAAAAGATGTAGTTTCCCCCTTATCCTTTTTAATGAGATCTATTTTTGGTTTTGCTTTGTCTGAGATGAGGGTCGCTATCCCTGATTATTTTACTTTTGCTGAAGCATGTTATATTGTGTTCCAATCTTTCCCCTTCTTCCATATCTCTTTGCTTCAAATGTATTTCTTGTAAATTTTATATTGTAGAATTCTGGTTTTTAATCCATTCTGCTATCTGCTTCTGTTTTATGGGAGAGTTCATCTCATACAAATTTACAGTTAAGATTACTAACTGTATTTCCCCTCCATGTTCTCCATTTATTCTTTTTTCTTTCCCCTTATTCCTCCTTACTTTTGCTCCCCTTTCCCTTTTTTCTTTTAAATTTTAACTTTAACTTTACTCTCACTTTTACCTTCACCTTCCTTTTTATCAGTCTCTTCTTCTTCTTTCTCTCCCTCCCCTCCCACTTCCCTGAAAGGTAGAATAGATTTTAAAACACAATTGGGAGGGGCAGTTAGGTGGTGCAGTGTATAGAGCACTGGTCCTGAAGTCAGGAGGACCCAAGATTTGAAATCTGACCTTCAGCCACTTAATAATTACCTAGCTGTGTGACCTTGGGAAAGACACTTAACCCCATTGCCTTACAAAAACAAAACAAAACAAAAAATAACAATTGAGAATGTAGGTTACTAACATTCTGGGTCAAATCAATTGAGTAGATTTATTCAGTGTTCATGCCCTCTCTTCATTCTCAATACTATAATGGGTCTTTATGCCTACCTGATATTATTTATCCACTAATTCCTAACCTTCTCCCAGTTTCGTCCTTCTTTTTAAGTTTTATTGTTTTAACCCTGTGTTATACTTGAAACTTTTCAATCAAAATATACTCCTTTTATCTGTCCTGATAGAAGTACTAATCAAAGAGAGATTGATTGCTTGAATTATTGATCCTCATTGTCACTAAGTACCCTCCCTTCTGTCTCAGTAGACACTGATTCTCAAGAGTCATAAATCACATTATAATCACTTTATACCTTAGTCCCTTTTCAAATAAACTCCATGGACCCACAAACCTCATGAGCCAAAGTATCATGCAAAGCCTACTCCCTTCACTTGTAACCACAGTGTCAAGAAAAGCAAAATATCTTCTTGATGTTTTTAAGTCCAGTTCCTCTAAGTACACTCTCTCCCTCTTTCTCTCTAGTACTCCAACCCTCATCCTACAATCTCCCTAAAGTATCAGGTACATTCTCTCCTTCTGTCACTTTTGTATCTCAGCTAAGGTACTAAAACCCTCATTTACTATAAAGTTTGGATTAACACTTCCTAATGTCTTTATGTCCAACTCTTCTAAGTAAACTCCCACCCTCTGCCCCTTCTGTACTACAACCCTCTTTAATTAAGGTATCTAATAAAGTAAGATAACTTCTGATTTAATTCTTTTTAGAACCTCTAAATACCATAAGTCTGGCACCCCTGAAGATCTCTCTTTAGGACTTTAGAGTAGATTGTAAGACATGGGAGACACAGACAAAGGACCACCCAGCATAGGGTGCCCTCATCAGAGAAAATGCTAAGCACCATGAGGAAGGAAGATTTAAATTAGCTCAAAGGAAATGTGAGATTGCTCAGTTTAGAGTAAATGCCCCAATTATCTACATGGACTAATTGTGCTGGACCTGTGATAAAGCTCATATTGGTCTGATCAGCTATAGTTTTTATATACACTATAATTTGTGTCATAGTAATGTCATTTTAGTCTTCTTCAATAACAAAGGACAAGAACCAACCATACCCATATCCTCTAAATATAATCCCTTGAACTATATTCAACCCTTTTACTATCTTAAGAGAAATACAGTTCTCAAGAGTTACAAGTGTTATATTCCCTTGAATCTATTGTTCTTGACTAGCATTTGTTTTTTTCCATTTTCCATTATTTTTTCATGCAACCTTAAGTCTTGTATTTGAAGATTGAATTGTCTGAGCTTTTTTATTTTGAAAGTCTTCTATTTCATTGAAAATAAATCACTTACCCTCATAGAATATGCTGAAATTTGCAGGGTAGTCAATTGCATAGTTATAATCCAAGGTCCTTTGCCTCTGGAATATCATATTCTAGGCCCTTTATCCTTTAAAAATCTGATATGTTATGTAGAATTTTGATTGTGTTTGCTTTGTTTATTTAAATTACTTCTTTTTGGCTCCTTGCCAGATTTTCTCCTTTAGTTGGGAATTCTATAATTTGACTATGATAGTCCTTGGAGTTTTTATCCTGGGGTGCCTTTCTGGAGGTGTTCTGTGAATTCTTTCAAGGACATTTTGTCTTCTTGATCTAGTTTATTAGAATGTTTTTCCCTGAAAATTTCCTAAGGCTCTTTTTTATGATCTAGACTTTCTGGTAGACCAGACCTATTTTGGATCTATTTTGTAAGTCTTTTGTTTTTCCTAATAGGTCCTTTATGTTTTCTTCATTTTTTCCCTGTCATTTGGTGTTTTTCAATGGACTATTGGTGTCTCATAGATTTATTAGTTTCTATTTGTTCAATTCTAATTTTTAACGCTTTATTTGCTTCAATTGCTTTTGTGTTTCCTTTTCCATTTGGTTAATTTAACTTTTTTTTGAGTTGCATTCCTTTTCCAGTTGGTCAGTTTTTTTTGATAAGTTATATTCTTTTACAAGTTGAGTATTTTTACTTTCAAAGGAGTTGATTTCTTTTTCAATTTTTCATTATTTTCCAGCATGGCTCTCATTTATCTTTTCTATTTTTCTTTTTCCTCTCTTCTTTGGTTTTTAAAAACCTTTTATGAAGTTCTTCTATGTGGTTTGGATTTGAGTCAATTCATAGACTCCTTTGAGACTTCCCATGTAATTAATTTGTCATTGCTTTCTTCTTCTGAGTTAACATTTTTATCATCTCTATCCAAATAGTGGCTTTCTATTGTTAGTGCTCTTTTTCTTTTTTTGCTCATTTTGATTGTTTAGCTCTGGGATACAGGGGATATAGGTATTTTTGAGCTGGGGCTGAGGGCTGATTCTTGGCTTAAGGCTTGCCATGATGTTGCCTATACTGCCCAGGTGTTGCCTATGCAGAGATTTGTGTCCTCTTTTATGACTGAGTTCTTCCTATCAGAAGTTTGTTCTCTTGCACCAGTGTTCCTAGGTTTCAGACAGTCTGGAGATGAGAATCCCCCTGCCGATCTGCCATCTAGCTGCTGGAACCTGGGCTGCACTCTGACTAGAAGATTCCTTCTGGCTTTCTTGCTCTCCTGAGTAGCTGGGCTTTGTTTCCCATTTCTCCTGAAGAGAACAGATCTTCACTGAAGATCCTCCATGATGTCTACAGCTGAAGACTTGTTTAGCTCTTTTTTGGGATGGGATCTGTAGTTAAAATGTTTATGTAGAAACTTCATTTTTACATTGTGTGGGGAAAATTCCAGGAGCCTGCTAACTTCATATTGCCATTTTGGCTCCACCTGGATGTCTCTTTTTAATCTAGTAAAAATTATCTGGTCTTTGCTATGTTTGTAAAGCATAAACAAACATTTGGGAAGAAAAAACAGACTCTGACAACTCAATAGATTATTTAGTCCAATACTCATTGAAGCCTGGTAAAAAGGCTTGGAAATGGGCATAGTTGTCCCCAATATTGTCAACTTTAGAAGGTTAAGAATATGTTTAATATTTGTCCTAATGTAAGACTGTTTCTGCTTTCTAAAACATTTCATCCATGAGATGATCTTGCATCAATTAATCAATAAGAATATATTAAGCCTCTGCTAATTGCCAGACTGTGCTAGACACTGGGAATATGATGACAAGAATGAAGTAGTCTTTGCCTTAAGGAGTATATTCTTTTGGGGATGACAGCATGAATGAAAAGGAATGAATGCTTTTATTAAGCTTTTAATAAGTGCCCAAATCTGCTGGGGATTCAGATATAAAAATATAGTCCTTCCCCTCAAGGAGTTTACATTCCAGTAAAAGGAGAAAATATATACAGGGATTGTTGGATAGGGAGTTGTATTTGTTTGGAAATATACAGGAATAATGAGTTGAGATTTAGGTAAGTTGATTAAGAAACTTTTACCAGGAGCAAGACAATATTAATTTAGAAATGGAAAAGGCATTTTATATCTAGCTACATCTTTTGTATATGTATATATATATATATATATATATATATATATATATATATATAAATGCATTTATTTTATATATAGCTTACACATATAAGTGTTAAGAAGATACTTATAAGTTTATATGTATATAAATGTAAGTGTTAAGAAGATGCTTGGAGAGCAAAGGGAAACATTTTGTTCTGCCTGAAATATATATCTGATGGGGCATTCAGAAAATAATGTATTAGAAGTTAGGGAAGAAAGACCCTCCTGTAGGAGGTGTTGCCTGAACTGAAGCTTGAAGGACATAAGCACCAAAAGTGAGAAGGGAGTAAATTCCAGACATGGAGAACTGTCTGTGCAAAGATACAGAGGAAAAAGACAGAATGTTATAGAGGGAGGAAGGACAATTTGTCTGAACTGGCAACTGTAGGAAGTAGTGTTAAAAAAACTTGAGAAAGTAAGTTGTAACTGTGTTGAGAAGGCCTGAAAATGTCAAATGGAGAAGCTGCTAGTGGGCACTATCTATTTAAGTCTATATCTTATTTCTCTGAGGAATAATGATTTCCATCCTGTGATAAACTTGTCCCCCAAGCTACTCCATGGTGAGAAGATTCCCCACAGGATGACTCTCAGTGGTAGCTGTAAATTCTTTCTGTAATCCCAATTAATATGAAAGTTGAATCCATTCCTTAGAGCATATATCTTCCTAAGAATGTTTTTCATAATATGGCTTTATCTAGAAAGAGGCTGGTCTCCCTCTGAGAATATGAAACACAATTAGACCTAGATGATTATAGCAAAGGTCATTGGACAAAAAGTAGATGATATGCTATCCTTTCAACAGCTTGCCAGTTTCAACCTTTCTGCCTGTGCTCTGGAGCAAATGCCTTTTTAGTTTCCTCTCTCTCTCTCTCTCTCTCTCTCTCCCTCCCCATTTGGTTCTTTTCCAATTGTCTATATACAGTCTCAGGTCTCTTCAAACCTAAAATGACTGAGACAAACAAACTCTCAACTCCGATGTCCTAGAAGTTCTCTTTTACTTCCTTTTTTTTAGCATCAAAATTATTTTAATCAGTTAATATATGACATCAAGATATATGGTATCATCAGAAAATCCCCTTGCATTAACTAAATTCTTCTTCCCATAATAATTTTGTCCAAAGATAATTAAAAGTCAACAGGATTCATTAATTATAAAAATCCTCAATTTGTGTCAAGAAAGAATAGAGTTTGATAGCTTTCAGACTGAATTCTGATTCTAAATGGAATCAACGAGTCAACATGAGCCTTGGAAATATTTTCATTTCTTTACACAAAATACATTGAGCCTTCAGTTATCAAAAGAAAAACTATGGTTGTGTATGTCAAGGGACTTTCTGGCTTCCTGAAACTAAAGCTCAATGGAAAGCAATTGGCACCATTGCAATACAAATCAAAACATATGTCTTTGGAACAGTAAAATGGAAAACAATGCATTTAGAAAGCATTACAAACAGAAATCTTCACAACATTAGAACACAGAACTTGAGGCCTGAAGAGAGTTATAGAAAAAAAATACTTGTCAAAAAGTAGAAAAGAGCACTGATAGATGTCCTCATTATATAGTAAACAAAAGCTTATTACAGCTATAAAATTGGAACAAATAGATATTATTTTACAGAGCATTAATAAAGGCTGATTATAGAGTCCTACCTATAGAGATGAGTATTATGTACTTATCTAATGTAACTGCAATTCATTTATCATTATATGAGGCCTATGAAATAGTTAATAGCCAAGAGAGGAATCAAATTCTCCCCAACCCTCAAACTCATCTAACTACATAGATAGTGTTGTGAATTGAATATAGGACTTATTGTCAAGAAGGCAAATTCAAAGAGTTCAAATTCTGCCTCAGAAACTTATTTATATGACCTGAGCAAGTTACTTAACTTTTGTCTTCTTAAGATTTCCTATCTGAAAAAATGGGACTGATAATAGCTATCATCTCCTGGCATAATGAGAAGAATGAGGGAGGGGAGTCAGATGACCTAAGTTTGAGTTCTAGCCTTGTTATTTATTTTTGTCAAGTTTTATTTTTAAATAAATATTTTGTTTTCTAACTATATGTTATAGTAATTTCTAACTATCATTTTTGTAATGTTTTGAATTTCACAATTTTCCCCCTACCCTCCTTTCCCTCCCCCTCACTCCACAGAATGCAATCTGATAATCTTTACATTGTTTCTAAACTATGCATTGATCAAAATCGAATGTATTGAGAGAGAAAAAAACATATTCCTGAGGAAGAAATAAAAAAAGATAGCAAACATGTGTAGTACATAAGGCAACTTTTTTTTTTAAATTGAAAGTAATAATCTTTGGTCTTTGTTTAAACTCCACAGTTCTTTCTCTGGATAAAGATGGTTTTCTCCATAACAGCTACTCTAAAATTGTCCCTGATTATTGCATTAATGGAATGAGCAAGTATATTAGGGTTGATAATCACCTTCATGTAGCTGTTAGAGTGTACAATATTCTTCTGGTTCTGCTCATCTCACTCAACATGAGTTCATGAAGTCTTCTCAGGCTTCTTTGAAATCCCATCCCTCCTGGTTTCTAATAGAACAAGAGTTCCATCATATACATATACCACAATTTGTTTGCCATTCCCCAACTGATGGACATCTCCTCTGTTTTCAATTTTTTACCACCACATACAAAGCTTTAATCTCTTCAGGATATAGCCCCAGTAGTGGTAATGCTGGATCAAAGGATATTCATATTTTTATTTCCTTTTGAGCATATTTCCAAATTGCTCTCCAGAAAGGATGGATCAATTCTCAACTCAACTACCAATGCATTAGTTTCCCAGATTTCCCACATCCTTTCCAACATTGATCATTGTCCTTTCTGGTCATATTGGCCAGTCTGAGAGGTTCAAAGTAGTATTTCAGAGATGTTTTAATTTTTATTTCTCTTATTAGTAATGATTTAGAGCAATTTTTCATATGACTATAGATAGCTTTGATTTCCTCATCTGCAAATTGTCTTTGCATATCCCTTGACCATTTGTCAATTGGGGAATGGCTTTTTTTTTTATAAATTGGAGTCTTCTCTCTATATATTTTAGAAATGAGTCCTTTGTCATAAATACTAGTTGTAAATTTTTTTCCCAATTCACTACATTTTTTTTGTTCTTGGTTACAGTGGTTTTATTTTTGCAAAAGCTTTTTAATTTAATGTAATCAGAATTATCCAGTTTATTTTTTATGATTTTCTCTATCTCTTCCTTGGTCTCTCCTTTATTTCTACCATTTATTTGTTCTACTTTCAACATTTAGAAGGTTATCTACATGTTGTTAGTTCCATTTCTTTACTAATTGTTTAACCTCTGGCAATTTGAGTCTTGTTTCTACCATTTTATTGAAAATAAATTCTAAACTGGCTGTTAATCTATGAAAGATGGCCAGTGCTGAAGTGAAAATCCCTATAGGGGATGCATTTGTGATGCCAATTGAAGGGAACAAAGGGGGAGAACCACAAAGACACCAAAAGACATGTGATCTTGTAGTTACAGCCTGTATAGCAATGGATTTATTATGTCAAAGAACAACATAGCAACTATAGTCATAGAAACTTTCAGAGTACACAGGACTGATGCTAGCACAGAAGCAAATAAAAAAATGGAAATTGCTTACACTGTCACCTGGGATAGAGCAAAGCAATCTTTCTCTGGGAGAGGTTTGCATTTACAGGAGTTAATGTAAAATGTGTCAAGTTCAATGATCACTTGATCAACTTTGAACATTTTGTTCTTCTGTCTGACAAGTCCTGCCTATAGGATTGGAAGAGAGTCATTTGTCTGGATGGTAGGAAGCTGGGGAAAATGAAACACTCTAGGAAGATAGACTTTTACTAGTGTGAGAAAGTTTGCAGAAGCACCTAATGTGACCTCCTGATCAGCAGTGCCAGGGCAGTAGACAATTATGGTGTAGTCATGCCCTCTGGTCAAGTGAGACCTCATACAGACTGCCATTTCAGAGGTGAATATTTCGAAGACTGGATCGAAGTAGAAGTCAGTTCTCAACAGCAACTATCACCATGGTCACTGAAAAAGAATGGAAAGATCTAGAAGAGATTTCAGAGAATACCCTCATTCTGAAGGGACATAGCTATTTGTGGGGCTCATGAAGGAAGTAGTCTGCAACAGGCAAAAGAGTTTTTGGACAGCAGGAGAAGTCAGCCAGAGCAAGGACAAGAACATTTTCTCTACATGCTGAGAGACCTAAAATGCTCTTTGGAGGAACAAAACAAGAGGAACAGACCCCTAGGCTGAAATCTCAGAAAACTCAAGAATGTGTACTAATATCCACAAACAATCCTAAATCACCAAAGAGGTCAGTCGCACTTCCAGTTCCCAGACTCTATCACTATCCTGAACACTTCCCCTTCCATCTAATAGTTTCAGCTCACCATCATCTTGTTTATTTCTTTAGTACCAATTGACCAGTCATTGTCCATGGGCAATCTCACTATGGCTGCCCTTTCTAGGGTTCTAGCCCTGTGACTGACCACACACTTCCTTCTGTCTCCCAATTCTTTTGCTATGGGATCATTGTCTCTTCTGCCGAGATCACCATCCCCACCATCTATCCCTCATACAACTTGACGCTGTTGAGCTGAGATGCCATAGGCAATAAGATCATGATGGTGAGCCCTCTGGAACTGGTGACCATGGAATCTGGTATGACCCTTGCCATCTAGACTGTGGAAAGCACTTCTGAGGATTGGCAGAACATCACTGCTCTAGACCCAGAGGCTAAGGAACCTGAGGGCAAAGCTTCTGGAGACTGAGCCAAGGACTGGGCAGAAGACTGTGAACTGAGATAGAAAAATATCAGCATCAGGTGCACACTACAGAGATTATGGTCCTAGAGTAGGGCTGTCCAACCTTAGGTTCCATTTTAGGGTCGCATTAAAATAAAATAATCATTTGAGGGCAGCACCCAGAATAAAAAAAAATATAGCCCATATTCAGCAGATGTAATGCTATGTGAGGGATCTGGGACCAAAGTTCTTAGATATAAAAGATTTAGCCTCGTAATTTCTTAGCATTTTTGGACAGCCCCTAGAGGATTAACTGGGAGCCTGGAGACAGGAGACTCATTTTTTGAGATTTTAATAGTTTCTTCATTCTTACCACTGCTCATTTCCACAAAAGATATTTTTTCCCCAATTAAAGAAAAAAGAAAAAATTCTCAGTAATTCAATTTAAAATGCTATAGTCCAACAAGCCCCCAATGTCTTCCTCTTCTCAATACCCATATAATTAAAGGACAAAATGAGTTGTCCTCAGAGAGGAAAGATCAGTCTCTTTCCTAACCTTGCCACCTAGAAAGTTGTTTCATTTAGATGAAGAAGCAGAATGATTAGAAGCACTATCTAGACTGGTCTCTGTGTCAGCATTTTCAAAAGATGCAGTGCTACCCAAACCATGGATATGGAATTGATACCTGGAGAACAGGGGACAAGGGGGTATTTCAATTTGGCAGTGTATCTGGGAACTATGGATCTTCAGAGGGCCAAGAAGAAGCCTGGCATACAGAGGAAATGGGGGATATCCATATTGCTGGTGGGAAAGGCAAGTGGGAAAGACAAGTGTACCAATATCAGGACAGGGAGGATGATTTTCTTGTCTCTCAAAGGGTACCCATCCCCAAGATCCCACACAGCAATGGCTAAGGTTAGAGGATGACTCAGAGTATTTTTGTTTTTCCTTTTTTTTGAGAGTTTTCATTGAAGAGTGATCCCTAGGGTCCCTACCACAAATAAATACTATGACTAAGTTGCTAGCAGGCATTCATTGGGGGTCTGAGCATGAATGTGAGTAACTGTGGCAGTCTTTAGGTTAAGTATTCCCAAGGTTTAATCCTAAAGTGCAAAAATGATTCATATGGGAATGGAATGTCCACTCTCCCAGACTTTTCCTCCATTCCCCATTCTGTCCAGGTTTTTAGCTTTTAAAATTTATGCTAACCAGTTGTTCTGATAACTCTGAGTGTTTCCTCTCTTCTAAGCATTTGTTTGTTGATTATTTTACCCTAACCCTTCTAAGCCTGTGTTCTGAAACCATATAATTTTTTTCTCATTGTGGGACTACAGGGGCAAGAGAATTTTGCAACCAGATCAGCTGCTATTTTGACCTGTAAGCTTTCCTCACTTTTCTCCCTCTTTCCCTTCCTCCTTCCTTCCTACCCCCTCTTTTTGTTTCTTCTTCCCTTTCTTTTTTTTCTTTCTTCTCTTTCTCTTCCTTCCTTCTTCTCTCCCTCCCTCCCTCCCTTCCCTTTCCTTCCTTCCTTCCTTCCTTCCTTCCTTCCTTCCTTCCTTCCTTCCTTCCTTCCTTCCTTCCTTCCTTCCTTCCTTCCTTCCTTGCCTAAAGTAGCCACTCAATTACTGGTGCTTCCTCTGTTTCACCCTGAGTGGCCTCTGCTTGAATGAAACCAAACGTTTCCAGGCTTTGGTCACTGGTTTAGATAAGAACTACAGATGATTGCCTATGCCTCCCCCCTCCCCCCTTCCCTCCTTATTTGTCCTCCCAATCACCTACTCCTTTCATTTATTGTGGATGCTGCTGTTACTGCTGCTGCAAGATACTGAGCTGTAAGCAAGCTTAGGCCTGGGAAGGAATTGATATGATATTTCTCCTCTCTTTTGCTATCCAGTGAGTAGATGCCTCCTCCTATGAGAGCCAGGACTCCCTGGAAAAGAAGCATTTTCCATGTCATAACATTGCATATACTTGGACATACATTGGACATAATATTGGAAATTACAGAAATGTCATTTAAAAAAAAGTTATTTCCCAAACTCCAGGTCTGCATTTTCCAAAGACAAATCTGAGTTTCCAACTGATTGTTATATTGGTAGTACAAATTTAGCATAATCTAAATTGACATTATTTTGTTTACTGCCCAACCTTATTATTCCCCACTCCCCTATTTCTTCTACTTGCACTAATGTTCACTAATTTTTAATGCTTAAAACAATTTTACTTTGGGCTTTTTTTCTCTCCTTCATGTCCTATATTCAATTAATTGCACAGTCTTGTGAAAATATTTCCTCAATATACAGTATCCCCAAAGTCTTCATGCCATTTTAAGTTTTAATAAATTAAAATTGCACTAAGTCTTTTGGGATGTCCTAACAAAGGCTTTTTCATTACCATTTCTTGGACTATTGCACAGAACTATTGTAATAATATGCATCAGTTTCTCAAGCAGTCTCCCCTCCTTAAAAATCCATCCTTCATATCACTGGCAGATTAATCTTCCTTATGCACAGATCTGATTATGTCATTCCTATTCTTGAAAACTTTCAATTTTCCTATTTCTTAGTGGATAAAGTACAAATTTTTCTCCTAATATTTATGAACCTTTATAATCTAATACTGCCTCATCTAGTCAAGCTTATTCCACATGAATTTATCTCATTTACTATGGTCCAACTAAAATAATATGCAGTATATCAGTTTTAACCCATTCTTTTTTTGTCTCAATTCTTTTACTTGTGCCATGCTTTTTTGTTGGTATGCCATGCCACCTTCAATTCAACCCACTTCTATATATGTTAAAACTTTCAAAACTATCTCCTCTAGGAAACCTTTGCTGATCCCCCTGATGGAAATGTATTTTCTTTCTTTAGATTTCACATAACATTTTGACTTTTCCATTTTGCTTTTATTATATTCTATATTTGCCAAAAACCACTTATGAAAATTTTAACCCAATGAGGACAGGAAATTTCATGGATTCATACTACTTGAGATACATTTTGGGAGTGAGTATATTTTAACAAGACATAAATGAAGAAATATATGTGCAAAGCAGTTTGAAGGATGTCATTGAAGACTTGTATGATGGATAACATAGACAGACTTCTTTAGCTGGTGACCGGTCTGTGATTCATTGAATATCTACCCAGTGTCATAAGATCAACAGGAAGGTTTTCAGCACTATAGTACAGTGGGAAAATCTCTGTCTTCTAGGCGCAAATCTTTTAAAAAAAATTATTTAAGGCAAATGGGGTTAAGTGACTTGCCTGAGGTCCCACAGCTAGGTAATTATTAAGTGTCTGAGGTCATATTTGAACTCAGGTCCTCCTGACTCAAGGGCCTGTGCTCTATCCACTGCGCCACCTAGCTGCCCCCGAGGCTCAAACCTTAACTGATGTATATAAGTTAACTTGGGCAAGTCGCAAACTCCCTGAAGGGGTTGGACTAGATCCAGTTCTAAGTCTCCTTTATTATTTGGATGGACTGCCTACAGAAGAATTACCAAAGGATGTTGATTGGAATCCTCCAGGAATGTTTGTCCTTCAATCTCTAGGAAGACCATGACATCAGGGAGGTAATGCCATGACATGTGGGCAAATTGGATTTGAGTGAAGGGGAGCTGTGCTAAGGCACTAGCTTCGCTTTCCCCTTCATATCCTTCTGGGTTCAATGGCCAGATATGAATGAGGATGATTTCAAATGTCTCTGGATGTGAGGAAATAAAGGTTAAATGATTTGCTCAAGATCACACAGCTAGTAAGTGTCAAGTGTCTGAGGCCAGATAGATATGTGAGGGAAGCTGAGCCAGGAACCCAAGTGACTCCAAGATGGAAGGCAGTATTCCCCAGCTGTCAAGTGGAGTACCTATTAACAATAGTTTTTACATCATGATGAGAAAAGAAATTATGTCCCCTACTCGAAAGGAGCTAGTGAAAAGATTAGAGAGGGCAAAGAGATCTTAAGGGAAACCAATCCACCAATCATCCAGTATGCATTTATTTTTAAATTAGCTATTTTATTTTTCCAATTTTGTGTATAATCAACTTTTAACATTTAAAAAAATTTTTGAGTTCCAAATTCCCTCTCTCTTGTCTCTTCCCATCCCTGAGATGGCAGGTAATTTTCCATAGTTGATACATTTGGAGTCATATAAAGCATAATTACATATTAGTATCCTTATGAAAGAAAATATAAAGTGATGCTATTGGATCACCCAGTTTTATAGCCCTTTGGGCATATTTCCAAATTGTTCTCCATAATAGTTAGATCAGTTCACAATTGCACCACCAATACATGTGTCCCCATTTTTCCATATCTCCAGTATTTATCCTTTTCTCTTTCTGTCATATTAACCAATTTGATAGGTGTGGTGGGGTGGGTACCTCAGAGTTATTTTAATTGACATTTCTATAATCAATAGCCATTTAAAGCACTTTTTCATAAGCCTATGGATAGCTTTGATTTCTTTATCTAAAAGCTGCCAGTTCATATCCTTCGACCATTTATTAAATGAGGAATGTCTAGTCTTATAAATTTGATTCACTTCTCTTATATATTTGAGAAATGAGACCTTTATCACAGAAGTTTGCTTAAAAATCCCCCTCCCAGTTTTCTACTTTCCTTCTAATCTTGATTGTATTTTTGTTTATACAAAGATTTTTCTTAATTTAGTGTAATCAAAATTATCCATTTTACATCTTGCAATTCTCTATATATCTTTTTGGTTCATCAGTTCTTCCCTTATTCATAGATAAAGTATTCCTTGTTCTCTAATTTGCTTATGCTATCACCTTTGTATCTAAATCAAGTGCCCATTTGATCCAATCTTGCTATACAATATATGGTTTAGACCTAACTTCTGACAAACTGCTTTCCATAGTTTGTAGCAATTTTTTTGTGAAATAGTGAATTCTTTTCCCCAAAGCTAGGATCTTTGAACTGCTCAAGCACTAGGTTACTATGGCAATGTGTATTTATTAAGCACTTCCCATATCCCAGGTTCTAAAACCTAGGGATACAAAAACAAAAGTGAAACATCTGGTCCCTGTCATTATGGATTTTATATTCCATTGAGGAAAATATATAAGCATATAATTATACACAGAGCATGTACAAAATAAAATCAGGTTAATTTAGGGAGCGAGGGATGACATTAGATAGATAGAGGGAGGGGTAAGGGTGTCATCAAGAAAGGCTTTGACTCAAATAGAAGATGATGCTTGAGCTGAGTATTAAGGAAAGTCAGTTTCCCAGGGGCAAAAGTGGAGGAGGATTATGGAATTCTGACTCCTCCTGACTGACTCATCAAAAACTGTGGGGTGTGAAATATGAAATGATGGAGGAAACAATGGTTCCATCTTCCAAGCATATTGATTTATTAATCAATACATGCTAACTGCCTAAAAAATTAGGACCAGACCATTTATTCATTTTAGAATTGAACCCCAAATAAGGTCAATTAATTAATAGATAATATGATTTCTAATTCGATGAGAGATTAAGGATTTTCCAATTTGGGAGAGGGGAAAG
Organism: Macrotis lagotis; assembly: GCF_037893015.1. Classification (NCBI taxonomy): domain Eukaryota; kingdom Metazoa; phylum Chordata; class Mammalia; order Peramelemorphia; family Peramelidae; genus Macrotis; species Macrotis lagotis. The sequence continues at coordinate 129,750,239 of NC_133663.1, read as the reverse complement.
CAAACAGGTACAATTCCCTAAAATCAGAAAATGAGGTAGCCCACTCTCCTTATATATTTCTCTAAATTATTAAAGGAACATGGAAAGGATAGCTAATTGATTAGTATTGGGTCATTTTTCAAATAAGATGTATGGATTGCTTGAGATGTACAATAATGAGGAAATTCCTTGCATCAGTCGTTAAATCTGATCAAGTTTCTGGAGAGTAGAATTTAGGGTCTCTAAGCAGCAGGGAGAAGTGGTCTAGCTTCCCAGCCACCCATGGTTAGGGTTCAAACAATGAAACACTAATTGAAAAAAGTTTTCTTACAGAAGTTGAACTAGACCCATAATTGAATAGAAAGGGAACTAAGCCAGTTCTAGAATCAAGTAACAAGATGGAGTCAGTGTTCATTCTGTTCCCATAATTAATCACTTACTGTACTAATCACCCCAGTTCCCTCAGGATATTCCAGGCATGGGGTGTGACTAGTGCAAAAGTACACAAATAAAGGAATAGCAAGTAGTTCAGTATGATTGATCTTTAGATTCTCTGCAGAGGACTAAAGCATAAGAGTACTAGACAGATACAGGAAGGTGGGGCGGCAGGTTATAGAAAGTTTATACACAAAATTGAGAACTTTTGTGATAGAAACAATGGGAAGCCATGGACATTTGAGTAGGGAGGATGATATGGTCAAAGGTTGTGCTTTTTAGCATATCACTTAGATGGCTATGTGGAGGAAGGATTGTAGAATAGTACCATAAAGTGAAGAGGGAGTTGTCAGTTATTCAGTCCCCCCAACTTAAAGTAACTGCTTTAATCAGGTGAGAACATAACCAATCACGGGTAAGCTTATCAAGTTAGGAAGGGTTTAGAGTGTTGTAGGCATCTTAGGCACAACAGACAGAGAGCTAGACCTAGAGTCAGGAAGACTCATGTTGTTGAATTCAAATCTAGTCTTCCTCAGACACTTGCTAGCTATGTGATTCTAGGCCAGTCACAACTCTGCTTGCTTCAGTTCCTTATCTATATAAGCTGGAGAAGGAAATGACAAATCATTTCAGCATCTTAGCCAAGAAAACTCCAAATGTGATCACAAAGAGTTACGATTACTAAAAGAAATGAACAACAACAACAAAGAGTACTTAAAGCCATTGGATGAAATGATGTTTCATAGGAACTTTGCTGGGATTCATTGAAGAGACTGGATATACAATTAAAATAGCATGCTAGTTCCTATTCCAGAATTTGAGGATGATTTCCTTAAAGAGAGACCAAGGCCCTTAGAGCGAATCAGTCACAGTAGAAAGAGGATGGATAAAGAGTCTAAGTCTCCTTCCTCTCCTTTTGCCAAAGAATGATCTAGTGAATTTAGAAAGAGCAGAAGATTTTTGGATTTCCCATAGGTGTCCAAGTAATATTACCAGAGCACAGATGGTTGTGTTCATATGAGAATAAGGAGACAAAAACTAGACACACTGAGGAAAGACAGCTTCAGGGCTCTACAAGAAGCCTGACAGAAATGCCTTAGGCTAGGAATTCTTAACTTAGGGTCCATGAACTTAGATTTTTAAGATATTTTTGAGCTTAGATTGAAAAATAGTATCTTTATTTTCACTAAACTATAACTCAAATTTAGCATTTCTTTCTTGCTGACCTTTCAAGTTGTCTTCAGCTAGAAAATTATTTTACCTCATCTCTTTGTTGATTTTGCCATTTCAGAATTTATTTTGGAATACTATTTTATAGATGTTTGGGGGTGAATATGGGAGAGTTCTGAAAGTTTTCTGTTTATTCTGCTATGGCTCCTGAAAGTTGGGCCAAATACACTTTATCACCTCAAGTTTCCATTCTTATTTGACCTGTCTATGATTAGTAATTCACATAATTTACATGATTGTGCATATATTAAAATGCCCCATTTTCAAAAGTGCCAATGTCCTTTGTCTACTCCTGAAAATAAAACAATATTATCCAAATACAACCAGATTGATGCAGAAATCTTGGAATGGAGAAAGTGACACCTTCATTAGTATATGTCTCCTTGATGTATTTTTTGTACTACAATTTTATTTTTATATCAATAAATTATAGTGGAATAGATTTGCTAAATGTTTCTTTTCCTTTAATCCATAATAACATTATAATAGTGTCATTTGTCATTTCAATAACTATACTTTTATCCAAATCATTGGCAAAATAACTGAATAGAATAGGGTCAGGCTACATATGCCTCCCTGATTGCCTTACATGCATTCATCCACAATCTTGTATCCAAGCAGTCAATCCAATTGTAACCCCAGGTTCCAGAAAATGCCTTGACTGGATAGTGCCTTTTGAATTCATCTTTCCATTTAGGATCAGCAGTCAATAAAAAAAGTTCTTCTTCATGTGGTAAGAATGTATTGAAGAAAGGATCCATTTTATGTCATTACACCTTCGTGGAGGTGGTCTGCCTCAACCTCTTCTTTGTGGGAATTACGCTGGTTCAGAATGATGCTCATGTTTATGAGAGCTGCTCTTGGTCAGTTCTTTATGTGATAAATAAGAGACTTAAATGGAGAGGGATGGGGGGTTGATGTATCTAGCTTGAGGAGGGTTTGCATCTGGATACCACATAGCTAACTGATCCACATGTCTTGTTCACAAGAATATCATTAAAAAATCAGATCTTTTTGGATGCTTTGCTAAAACCTATACAAACTACCTTCATGACATTTTCCTAATCTATTAGTTTAGTAAACGTGTAAAAAAATTAAATGAAATTTATCTGGGGTGACTTGTTTTTAATGAACACATACTGGCTTATAATGATTTTCCTTTACCTTTCAAAATTTTACGAAATTGTAACTTTAATATTTTATTAAACTCACTGATCTGTAGCTTCAAACATCTGTCATTTTATAAATTTGAAGGTTTTGATCAAGTACAGTGACATACACATCCAGACTAGGGTGATCCTACTATATCCTGACCACCCAGAATGGCAAGTCTAGTTCAAAAAAGGAACTATGAGCAAATCAGAATTTCAGTAGCTCAAAAGAAATGTGAGATGCACAAATTTAGAAATACTGCTGTTGCAAATATTCATATGGATTGTGTCCAGTTTGTGCTAGAATCTTTCAATCTTGTATGGGTCTAATCATCCATAGTTGGACATTATATACCTTCACCCCCAAATGGTGATAACATTTTGGTCCTCTTTGAGAATAAAGGACAACCAACCGACCATTTCTTTGTGGGCTAGTGATGAGTACTTTTCATATATAGAGCTGATAGTTATGTAAGAAAGTCTGTTGTAGTATATAAAATGATGGAAATTATTCAGGAAGGACAGCAGTTATTCATCTCTCCAAATACTACCTGACCAAACCTGGGCAGGTGATGTAAATCTCTGGTCAGTTTCTTCCCAGCTAGGTGGCTGTAGATGGAACTCTGAGCCTAGAAATATGATACTTAGGCTCAAATCCAGCCGAAGACACTTAGTACCTGTGTGACCTCAGACAAGGCACTTTACTTCTGTCTGCCTCATTTTCTGAACTTTAAAATAAAGATCATTACACCTACCTCTTGGGATTGTTTCAAAGATCAAAAAAAGATATTTGCAAAGCACTTAACAGAGTATGTGACACATAGTATATAATAATTAATCCATCCTTTCTTTTCCCTTCCTTCCTTCCTTCCTTCCTTCCTTCCTTCCTTCCTTCCTTCCTTCCTTCCTTCCTTCCTTCCTTCCTTCCTTCCTTCCTTCCTTCCTACCTTCCTTCCTTCCTTCCTTCCTTCCTTCCTTCCTTCCTTCCTTCCTTCCTTCCTTCCTTCCTTCCATTACGCCTCCATTTCTTTTGTCCATCCACAAAATGTTAATGATGGTAGTATAGTAGAAGAATTAGACATTGAAGGGATACCAATCATTTGGGGAATTGTGATCGAATACTATTCTGCTATAAGAAATGACGAGTAGAATGGTTTCCAAAAAACCTGGAAAGACTTATACGAACTGATGCGAATAAAATGAGCTGAATAGATGAACAACTGTTACATTAATCAAGAAAATGGTCCAAGACAATTAGAAAGGCTTCATGATGAAAAATGTGGTCTATCTCTAGAAAGATGAACTCTAAGTATAGATTGAAGCATAGTTTTTAATACTTTTTTGCATTTTTGTCTTTTGTAACATGGCTAATATGAAGATATATTTTTCATGGCTTCATATGTATAATCAATTTCTTATTGCTTGTCTTCTCAAGGTGTGTGAAAGGGGTGGGAGAAAAGGAGAGAATATAGAACTCAAAATTTAAAAAAAAATGAATGTTCAAAGTATTTATTACACATAATTAGGAAAGATTTAATTAAATAAAAAAATAAAAGATAATAGTATAAGGGGTGGCTAGGTGCTAGCCCTGGGTGCTAACCCTAGAGTCAGTTGGACCTGAGTTCAAATTCAGCATCAGACACAATAATTAGCTATGTGACCCTGGGCAAATTACTTAAGCCCATTAAAGGAAAGAAAAAGATAATAGTGTATTACAACATTTACCCCATAGGATTATAATCAGTATCAGATAACAATATATATAAAATTTTTTGTCTCAAGGCACTTTATTAGTGAGGACTATTATTACTACCACTTCTGGTACATTCTAGGATTTTACCACCATTTAGTAACAGACAGAAGAAAAGTTTTAGAAACCTCAAAGGCATACTTATTTTTATGCTTCTGCAAGGCAATGGGGTTAAGTGGCTTGCCCAAGACCACACAGCTAGATAATTATTAAGTGTCTTAGGTCCAATTTGAACTCATGTCCTCCTGACTCCAGGGCCAGTGCTCTATCCACTGCACCACCTAGCCGCTCCCAAAGATACACTTTTAAGTGATATACCATAACTTACAAACTTAAGGAACTATAATAACCACAGTATACTGCAAAGAGAGAGTTTGTGAGATTTTTAAAGAAGAACCATTGATAAATATTGATATAACTATATGAGAGGCACAGTTCCAAATAGTTAAATGCACTACCAATTGTGACTGTAGCCACAAACAAAACCACATGTGTTGTGGATGAGTAGTATGGGAGGGACTGTTGACTAACCATTGTTAGTGTTGGCTATGCCCAAAACTGTGGTTATCTTTCATATTGATACAATCTTTGAACAGGGGAAAAAAGTGTGATTTCTATGTATCTTCTAAAGTTCCTGTTTCACATGTGTGAAATTAAAACAAATCAGTAGATTAGTTGTCATATATACTATTTCCTCAACTGTATATATATATATATATGTGTGTGTGTGTGTGTGTGTGTGTGTGTGTGTGTGTGTGATTGGGGACAATTTTGTTTCTAATCATACAGGTTCTAGGCCTTCCTGTGATCTAATTTATTTCTGATCTGTTGAAGAGAAGATGGGTAATTCAACTCTAGAAGGATTGCTTCTTTGTCTTCTCCCAAATCACATAGTTCAAATAAGAGAATAAATCAAAGGAACAAAATAAAATTTACCTTTCAGAATGACCACTAAGATAATATGATTTATAATTAGCATAGTAAAAATCATTGCTTGGGGATGATGGTTATGTTACTTGGGCTTTAATATTTTCAATCTATTGAACATTCCAACTTTTGAATTGAGCCTTCTAATATATCTTTCAGGTTTCCAAATCTTGTCAGCTGAAGGCAAACTCTTTATATTTTCTCCATATATTTTAGACAGATAGCAGTATTTAAATAGAAGGGATTTGCTTTGGATAGAAATTTGGAATGTTACTTTAGTTCTATTTTTCTGCCTCTTGTCCTAATGACTTAGCAGTTCCATTTTGGTGATAACAATAGTTAGATAATTTGCCAGTAGGTGAGAGAGAATCTCAAAGCAGAAAGTGCTGATTCCTGTGAGTTGTGGTTTCCAGTGAAATCCTCTTCACCTAACCTCCTATTCAAAGGCTACCTATATTTTCTTGAAAAATGTAGACATAGAAAGCAATGTGACCTCAAGGAGGTCATTGAGCCTAAAATTAACAAAAAAATTGAAAGGCCCAGAGGCATTGTGGGAAGCCCCTTTTATCTCTTTTATGATGAAAACTTCCTTGCTCCAAATATGTTTATTTTTTAATGGTTACCCTGTCTAGACAAGCTAGGAATAACCTTAGAGTATACTAGAATAGTAGGATGTTAGAAATGATAATAATCAGGGTAAATTGTTCCTGATTTGTCCTCTGTTTCCCAAGACTTTAGGTGGCAAAACTATAATAAATTTGGGAAGATTTGAATTCAGTGTCTGGTAGAAAGAATTCATAAATAAATATACATTCATTGATTACTATTTACATGGTATCCTGTCAGAGACTGTGGATTAAAAAAATATAGAAAAATGTTAAAGCAGTTTACAAATTATTTTGTCAGATATAAACTGTAAACCTTAAAAATCTAAGGTTAAAACAGAAAATATAGGTTAGATATGAAGTTTTATCCTTTAGGCTTTACCATGAAATCTATAGTTGGAAACCATCTATTCAAGGTGGCCTCCTGGAGAGAGAGAGAGAAAGAGAGAGAGAGAGAGAGAGAGAGAGAGAGAGAGAGAGAGAGAGAGAGAGAGAGAGAGAGAAATTTATATATTAATAGAAAAAGGGGGGATCATTACAACCTCTGGTAACTAGCAAATCAGGTTACAGATCTTTGTTCAAAAAATAGTTCATCCATATACTGCATAGAAAAGATGGCCATCTATCTCCAACCTGATTTAATATTTAACAAATACTAGAAACCTATGGGTTCTCACAAAGATAACTAGCCAGGTTTCCCATATTCTAATCATTTGTCTTCTTGGGTTTGTTATAACAATTAACAATTGAAGAGATAGAAATTCAAAACTCCTACTAAGATACAGAATGAGAATTTAGATGTGGGTCAGTATCATAGGCTATAAAAGTTAATAATTTTGACAATACATAAATAGAAGTATAATAAAATATAGAGTGTTATATGTATAAAGAAGATCAATCAATAGATCAATATTTATTAAGGATTTATTATTTACTAGACTATGTGCTAAAAGCTGGGAATACAAAAAAAGAGACAAAAGACAAAACTTGTCTTCAAGGAGCTCATACTCTAATAGGAAAGATAGCATGCAAATAACTATATACAAAGAAGCTTTATTTAAGTTAAGTAGGAAATAACTGATAGAAGGAAGACTCTTGTATAGAATTGAACTGAGGAAGTAAGTTGTTCTAGGCATGAGAGGAGGCCAGAGAAAATGCCCAGGAGGCAAGAGATGGATTGTCTTGTTCAGAGAACAGCAAGGAGTCTAGTGGCCCTGGATTAAAGATCATGTGGTGGGAAATAAGGTGTAAGAAGACTGGAAACATAGAAGATGCTAGTTTGAAAGACTTTGAATGACAGAGTATTTGAACCTGGAGGCAATAGAGAGCCACTGGAGTTTATTTAGTAGAAGGGGGACATTGCTAGATTTATCTTTAGGAGGGATAAAAACTAAGTGCCATGAGAAAGCTTGGGGACATGAACTCACTGTAGGGGGGAAGCAGGAAGAATCAGGAAAGGCTTCTTAGAGGAGGTAACACAAGTGACCTCTTGAGGGAAGAAACATCCATTATGTGCTAGGCAGTGTTCTAAGAAATTTCAACAGGTGGATATAAAAATGAAGTATATTCTGGAATGAAGTTTTGAAGATATTAAAAAGAAGATGGAAATTTTTGCTGAGAATGATAATCTGACCTAAGTAAACCTTAAAAGTCCCATAAAAGTCTGAGGTTCTATTATTCTTAAGTTCTTGACTAAATGATGTGATTCTGTGGAAACAGGAAGAAATAGCTGGGTTTTTTTTTCTCTCAAAGGCAGAATTAGTAAAAAATGAAAACAAAACATAGGAAATTCAGAAAAGGCTTAGGGTGTAGGATGGGTAGTAGGTGGAAACATCTGAGGCTTGGAAAGTGGGAGGAGAGAGGAAGATAATTTGATGAAAGTTAGCTTTAGGAGTAGCTCTTCTTAATGGAACAGAGCCACCTAAGCCTATTAAAAGGGTACAGAAGTGGGGAGCAGTTACTTAGGGAAAATTTTCCCAGGCAGAGAATGAGCATCCAGGGAAAAATACTTTTTTAAAAAAAGAGGCAATGGGACAGAATTCAGGACTGCCTACTGGAGTGCATACAGTTCTATTTTCTGTCCTGAGAATAGCTTTGACCTGGAATTGAAGAGCAGATCTAGGGCTTAGTTACAAATGTAAAAGCCAAGGGGAAAAAACATTTTAGAAAAGATTTTTTGAGGTCATTGGTTTCCTGAAATTCTTTAGAAAGGACATATTTTGAATTTTAAAAGTATTCCTAGAATCCTGGTATTTTTGAAATGTAAAAATTTTGGAGGAATAATTAATGTAATACTGTGATTCAGTCTTTGCCCCTAAAATAATTGTTAAGAATTGTGGAACGATTCTTGGGTAATAGTCCTCATATGTTAAAGCTGTCTATAGTCACATGGGATTATAATTACTATGTACTGAAGTCAATCAAAACACATTCCAAATGATAATAATTCTTCAGTGAAAGGACAAGATGAATTTCAGCCTAAGGGGGGCACTGCCATTTTCAATAGCAGATGCACATTCCATTCATTGATTTTTAATACAGTACTAACTGTACTCTTCTTCTTGTAGGCATTTAATCTAGAAATTGGTAGGATATGTTTCTGCCCTAGTAATTAAGTTTGAAAGTTCCGGGAGGAAAATGTTTGGCACTGCATGCATTTGTTCTTTAGAGATTAAAAATGAGAGAGTTATTGCCTTGCTTGCTTCAAATATTTAGTACAGAGGGAGAGGAAGATTAAGATGGCAGGCTTTGGAACTGGAAGTAAGTAGAATCCTGCTGCCTCTTGAGACTGTCTATTGAAAAAAAATTTGGTAGAGGGAAAAACATTCATGTGGAAATCAGATTTGGATTGGATCCTTAGTCTGATGCTTACTAGCTAGGTGACTGGACAAGTCCCCTAAATTCTCTGTAGCTCATATCTTCATTTATAGAGTTCTATTTATAATGGAGAGGGCACTGTGTAGTAGATAGATTGAGGATGTTTTGGAGACAGGAAATTCTACATTCAAATTAAGCCTCTGATACACATGGGACAAGTCACCTAATCTTTCAGTGTTCTAGGAAACTCTAAAAATGAATTTCAGAGAAAATCCTGATTAGCATTGGAAAAAGCAATTTCCTTCCTGATTGTTGACTTTTCATTAAATCCAGTGAAGCCACAGGTCCATTCCCCTCCCACCAAATAATTTTTGCAGTATCTACCTTAACCCAGTTATTATCTTGAGAAAAGTACTTCGTATATCTCAAAGCACTATATAATTATAAGTTCCTATTATTATTAAGATAACAATCCTTAAAAAGCTAAAATTATACTTCATTATTCAAAAAAATCACACTGTAATTTTATGAGAAAATCAAATTGAACAGAATGCAATTTTTTATTCTCACACTAAGAAAATTACTTTAGATAAATAAAAAACACTAATAAAAGGATATTGCATGCATTTCAGTTTTGCTTAAAATTTCAGTGTTAAAAAATTTCACAAAACCTAAAAGGATTATTAACCTCCTACCCCATCCTAACCTCCTATATTCTATGTCCAAGGCTTCAAAATTCTGTAGGCCTAGCAAAGATCACCAAGTGATCCATGTACTATACTCATGCAAGATTTTCTCACACAAATAAAGTAACTTTTGGAACCTCTCTCAGTGCCCATAATTTTTACTTTAGAAAACTCTAATGTGATTAATTACTTGATTTCCAAAGCATATTGAAAATTATTGAAAAGATTGTATAGATAGAATCAGATGTGTTGACATTAGTAAAGAGTGATATTTGACAGACAAACAAGAAGGGAAAAATAAAAAATGAAAAGCATATGCTAAAAGTACAAACATATTAAATCCTGGGTTCATTTAGTATAGAGGCAAACAGTAACAAATGCCTGGCTACCCACTGAGGAAATCATTATATTGGAGGACAATACACTAATTCACATCCATAATGATCTTAGACTCTTAGAAGGGATTTTTGAGACTATTTACCCTAAGCCACTTCCTTTATAAATAAGAAAACTGAACCCCAAGGAGGTTGAGAGAATTGCTTAAGGTCACAAGTAATAAAGGATGATCTTGACAAATTAAGGAAAAGTTATATGATGTTCAGTCTATCTGTTTAAGAAGCCAAAGAAATTTCTGATATATTTTTGAAAGTGAAAATAATTTTAAAAATAACTTCAGTTTAGGTGCTTATGCAAGCTACAGTTAATTAAAAACCAAAACTCATTTGTGGCCAATGCCAAATAAATGAGATGATATTATACAGTCTTTACCTTGTAATTCCCTCCACTATGTGTGTATATATATCTATCTTCATTCAGATATTTGTGTAGATATTGATATTTAGGCATAGATAAAACTCACTACAAACAATATATATGTGTGATGTGTGTGTATATATTATATATATTTATATATATCTTATAAGAACATACTTATATCGTATATGCCTATATACACATATATGTTTATGCACACACACATATATGTTACACACACACACACACACACATTTATATCCCTGTATAAAGTTAGGACAAAGTCAGACTCAGTTTTATATCTCTCTACACTCACTATTTGTCCTTATATCCCTAAGATATCATTTTCCTTTCTCACTGAATTCGCTTTTCATTTATTCCTTTCTTTACTAGCCACCCCCCACCCCCTACCCCCTGCCAAGGGCTGGCTTCATCACCCATGACTATGCTTCAATGAATAGTCCTGATGATTTTGTGTGTGATTAAAAATAATATTACTTGGTAGCAAGGCCAATCCCTGAATGCCAGGTATTCAGCAAAGCTCTAGGCTTATACTCACAACATCTCAAGGTTGGTCTGGTATGTCAGACTTTATTTTCCTTTTGGTAAAAACTTTGGAACCTCAGAGTAACATTCAGGTAATGGCTTTAGTGAAGTGCTTGGAATTCTAAGATCATTTCTTCTAATTATAAAATTTTTAGTGTTTTTGACCATGTGATAATTCTGACAAATGTTTTGTTTCTCAAGGCTCTAGGCTAAGCCTTCTTGTAGACTATATTTCCTTTTTCTTAGGAGTGAGGGAGGTGAAGTATCACTCAACTCCGTCTTTTACTATCTTTAACTCTATTCCTCTTCCTCTTGGAACCTTTAACTCCTTTCAAAATTCTGCTTAAATACTACTTACCACAAGAGATTTTTCCTGATTCTCTGAGGTTATTCAATATTCCCCCTCCCCAGCTTCAAAATAATTCATCTGTGTCCATGTTGTTTCACTCCAGAAGAATGAAAGCTCTCTGGGTAAAGGGAGGCACTGTTTTCTGTGCGTGATCCCATGTACTACTAAATATATTTGTTCATGCAAGCATCTATCATAATGTGCAATATGTATTAGAAGCTTAATAATTGTTCCTTGAATGGAATTGAATGGATGGAAGCAAAGTTAAATTAAAAAGATGAATATAAAATATAGAAAATATTATAAGAATAATATTTAGGAGTACTAAAGCTTGGAATAAGCTAAACCAATAAAAGAATGAATTTGCTTTTGATTTTTTTTGCTAGATTTCAATTAAAAAGAAGAACAAAGTAAACAGTAGGCTCTTTATTCACTATTGATGGGACAATGGACAGTAGATGTAAGGTAGAGAGGCTAAATTCTTTTTTTTAAGTTTGTTTCTCTTTTTTTCACTACAAGGAAAATCGCCTTGGCAGTAGAAAGGACACAAGACATATGACTAATAGGAACTGATACCCAAAATACTTAAGGAGCATTTAGAATCCCCAGTGAGTTCAAGTCACTTGGCCCACATGAACTGCACATCTTCAGTTACTGAAAGAATTCATGAATATAATTGCTTAGCTATTATAAGAGATATTTTAAAGTTCATGGGGAATGGGAAAAATGCCACAGCACTGGAGAGGGGGCAAATGTTATCTCATTTTAAAAAATAATGGTAAGACAAGAGAATATGCAAAGTGAAAACCAATGGGCTTTACTTCTAGTCTTGAAAAAACTAAGTTTATTTTAAAAAGAAATTGATTTTTATTTTTAACATCAATTTTATTCCAGATATATCCCTCACCTTTCCCTTATCCAGGGAGCTACAATCTTTAAAATAAAGAATAAAAAAATAAGGAAAAAAGAAAACTTGTTTATGCAAGTTTATTAACCAAATCTGACAGTATATGCAGTGATTTACACCCATACCCCTCCCATACCACTAAAAAGAGGTTTTTTTCCTTTCCCCTTTCTCTTTCATGGCCAGCCATGCTTATTATATTTAAATAGCAACCTGTTTTATTGTTTTGTTGCTGATGTTTTTATATTAATATATATCTTATTTTCCTTGTTTTCTTAATTCTATAATTGTTCATATAGGACTTCTAAAAGCTTCTGTATATTTCTAGTATTTCTTATAATTTATTAATATTTGATTTTCATAAATAGCTAAATTTTTATATCTTGTTTTAAGATTGGTAAAAGACTTTCCATCTCATTTGATCCTCAAAAGAACTAGGTGAATTCAGTAGATGCCATTACTACACCTACTTTACACATAAGGAAATTGAGTCTAATAGAGATGAGGTGACTTCTCATGGTCTTATAACTTGCAGCTGAAGTGAGATTTGGAATCATGTCTCATTGAGTTCAGGTTTATTACTCTATCTTCTATGTGACATTACTGCACAGCATATCACAATTTGTTTATCCATTTTCTAATTGATAGTCCTTTTCTCTGTTTTATTAATTTTTTCTTTTCATCCTTGACTTCTGTGATGAATATCCTACCAGTGGCATCTCTGGGTCAAATGGTTAGCCCAATTCCATTAATAGTATATTATGGTGCCCACTTTTCCATAATCTCTCTAACACTGAAGTGCTCCTACATAATCTTTACTAATTTTTAGGGGGCAGAGTCAGGCTGTTTTTATTTGTATTCCTCTTATTAGTGATTTGGAACAATATTTCAGATGATTGTTAATATTTTATAATTCTTATAGGACCTGCTTGTTCATATCTTTGGACCATTTCTTCATTGACTTTTGGGTTAGTTTTATATATATATATATATATATATATATATATATGTATATATATATATATATATATATATATATATATCAAGGATAGCAGACAGAGAAATTTGATGTAAAGATTAATTCTAATCAATAGCTTTCTTATCATGGTTGTATTACTTTTATTCATGCAAAACCTTTTCATTTCATAAGCAAAATGATAAATTCTACCTTGGAATTTCATCTATCCCTTGTTTGGTTAAGAACAATTATGAATGATGCATGATATAGTGATTAGCATAGTATTTGGCATATGATTAATAAATGTCTATTGATTTATCAATTATTCTCTTCTATTTTTTATGGTGTATTCTCTTTTTTTTAAAAGAGAAGTATATGCTCTAAGATGTTGGCCTAAATCTGTTTTTAGTTCACCAAGAAGACAGAGGCATCTAGGTGATCCAGGGTACGGAACTGTTGGACCTGGAGTCAGGAAGACCCAAGTTTAAATCTAGACTCATACAATAGCTATGTGACTCTGCAGAAAATTATTTAAGGTCTGTCTGCCTCATCTTCCTCAACTGTCAAATGTGGATCATAATAGCACCTATCTTAGTATTGCTATGAGGATCAAATTAGATAGTTTTATAAAGAAGATAATAGATGCTTATTAAATCCTTCCTCTCCTTCCTTTCTCTTCCCCTTCTTCTATTCCTTTTTTCCTTCCCTTCCTCCCTCTGGTTTGTTTCAGGATTTACAATACATTTATGAGTTTTCTATAGGGTATGTATACCAACCGTACTAAGAATAGAGATAAGATCTGTGATTATTTCATTAGAAAAGAGTACTCTCAGATGAAGAAACTCCTATCAATATAGGCAGCGGTATGCTGGAAAATTTTAGCAACTGGTTCATTGAAAAAAGCATAATACACTTTTAAGATTCATCTACATCACTGATGTTTTCTTTAATACTTTATTAAATTTAAAAAATCAATAAAAGAATAAATCAAGTCCTGAATTTGTGGATTTCTGAGGTGTAAATACCAACTGGTACATCCTAAATTTCTCATAATTTATAGTTGTAGAAAATTTCCTAGAGCACTGAAAAATTAATTGCTCAGGACTATGCAGCAAGAACTTGCTGGTGTGTTTCTGAGTTCAGATCTCTATCCCTTATTTCTTGGTGCCTCTTTTAATGTAAAGCCTGCTATTATAATTGAATAGAGGGTTCACAAATGGGAAACTGGAATAAGTATTGCTAGAACTATCCTTTGTATTTGAAATATAAACCAGGTGGGATTGCTTCAGTACAATTTTCATACCATTTTATTTTTCAGAAATTTTCATCATGATGGAAAAACTGAGACTAACTGTTGAGGAAATCAAACCAGTGGTCATTAGGAAAAGCTCAATATTCTGCACAGCATTTCATTTAAGATCATGTAGGAAAAAATGAAGGGTCTGGATGACATTTGACATCTTGGAATAGTTGTTAGATATCATTCACTTGTAAAATGAGGCTCCAGAAGGGTTCTGCCTTGATGTTGAAAGACAGTGCTTCTAATTATTCCACAGTCATGACAAGATCTTGCAGCCTGGTCACAGACAGGCTTTCAGACTTTTCGCCTTGATTTGTTTGTGACCTCTATCATGTCACTGTCTCAGTTTCCTTGACTGACAAAGAGGACATTGTATGTGTATATACACATATCTCCTTGTGCCAGGAGAAGCTAGCTTCCATGCTAGCAGGGGTACTTTGGGGGCATCCTGCCTAATGCTGTTTTGTTCTTAACAGCAAACAGACTCAACAATACCTACTGTGTACAGAGAACTCTGCTGGGTGACCCCAAAGAAACAAGTTTAGATAAGATACATTCTCTGCCCTGGGGAATCTTCCTGTCTAACAGTGTAACTTAACATTGAAAAACAAGTATAATGCAAAAGGATATATGTAGCAAGCTCACAAAAGGTACAAACAAAATCCCAAGAAATACAAAATAGAAAAAGACCTTTTCAACTTTTGTGTGGGAAGGCAGATCAGGAAAGCCTTCACTGAGGAGGTACCACTTAAACTGATTTAAAAGATGAGTGGGAGTTCCATGGGTAGGAAAGAGTAAGGTTAGTTCAGGAAGATTATACTAAGACATGGAAATATAGTACAGGTAGAGGGAAAAGAAATAAACCTAGTTAGATTGGACCTTATGGTATGGATAGGAGAGGTATGAAATAAATAAATAAAATGATTATAACATTTATATAGCCCACTAAGTTTGCAAAGAGTTTTAAGTACATTATCTCATTTGTTTTGTACATTATTATCTCCCTTTTTATTGATGAGGAAACTTATTGTCAGTTAAATGATTTGCTAGTAAGTATCTGAGACCACATTTGAATTCAGATCTTCTTGGCTCCAAGCCCAGTGCTCTGTATTGCCTAGCTGCTTAGTCTGGCAGAATGGCTAGGTTGGAGCCACTTCATTGTTCAGAATGGAAAAGTTCTCAGTGGGGGAGTAGAGAGCTTCAACCTACTGGATGAAATAAAATGACTGTACAAAGGGAGCGAAGTAGGATTGATTGAAGAGACTCAATCATGTCTTGAGTTAAATAGAATTTGATTTCAAAGGAGAGCTATGTCATAGTCAAGTTTACAAAATATTTTTCTCAAGATAATTTGATAGAGATGGCCTTAGGCATACAAATTTAGCCCATTTAATGGGCTTCATACTTTAAACCCAAAGCCTGGAGCATAAACTCACTCCCCAGGGCTTGTAAATTTGGTAAAGGAGTAGAGTCAATCTGATACTTACCTTGGCCCCAAAAGGAAAGATTAAAGATACCTAGGATTAAATATAATTCCTCAGCTGGTGTATTCATTTTCCTTGCTCACGCCCTGAGTTTCTCTTTCTCCATTTCCTATTTTCTAAATATTAATATTGTGTTGGAATCATAGAAGAATAGTTGAGTATATTCAGACTCTTTTGAGATAAGTCTTACTCCATCCCTTTGAATTCCAAATGATTTTGCTTCTTCTGTTTTCATCATAAAGTCCCCTATATTTTGTTCTATTTGCTCTCTTGGTTTCTCTGCTGGCACAGTTTAGCAGTGGTTGAGTATTGATCTCTCTTATTAATAATGACCATTTTCTCTTTTTTAAAAGGAAAAAAAGCTAAGAGTAGGGAGAAAGTTATTTAGTTGGGGACATAGTAGCAGTTGCATTTGTTGGTTGTCCACAAAAATCAAATAGGGTTATATACATTATACAGATTGTTCCAAAAATACAGGATGTTTTTTTCTTGCCAGGATTTTTTAAAATTTATTTTTTCCAAATATATATTACCATGGACTTAATTTAGTCCACAGGCCTATACACCAATTCAAAAGATTCTATATCTCTAAAGGATCTCAACTCTTTCTTTCTAAAGTTGAGGAAACTATATAAAATCTAGGGGAGTTAAAGGGACATGTAACAGACAGTAAGCATCAGAAGCAGGATTTGAACATAGAGGCAATGCCATTTCTCAAGTTATGTAAGCTTTTGGCATGTTTTTACTTGTTTGTAAGTACTTGAATATCACATAAGTTACCATCTTGGTGTAGTTTTAAACTATGGAAGTTTGCAAAATGAGGCAACTAAGTCTTAGAGAGGTTAAGATACCAGTTCAACGTCTCAAAGATAGAAAGTGGTTAGAAGCTAGAACCAGAATGTGAGTATTCTGAGTTCAATACCTCTTCCATTGTATTATAGGACTTTATAACCCATTTCTCTAGATAAATTAATATGATCTCTCTTAACTCATTAGACTAGGTTCTTCATACATAACTGAGCTCATTTTAAAATCCCTATTAACTACATTCCATCTCTATAATGGTGAATAATACAGTTTTATGGTTACTTAGGGATATAAGCTGGAAATGTGTTTTTATTAGTATGAGGAAATCCCAGAGGAGGAAAATTTTTTCATAAATGCAAGTCATTGCCTTTGCTGCAATGTAAAATCTTAGAATTCTAGAGAACATAGAGGTTCATCAGAAGTGGTATTTGAACTCAACTCTTGGCTCTGAGAACATCTCTCAGTTCAATAAGTTATGTGATCTCTGATGGATATGATACCATAAATCAATACATTTTATTACTCTTAATTAATAGAATATAAGCTTGAATGAAGAATTAGAAGCAATGTATATTACTATAATCCTGAGTTCACTGACCTTTTCTTCATAAATTCATTACTAGTTTGATGTCCTGGTCATGATTTGATATGTGGGGGGATAGAAGGGAAGGAATTGAGATGAAGATCCACCTCACAGAAAAGTAACTTGGATTTTGAGTCATGAAGACTGAGAAATGTTTAAAACCTGCCTCAATCATTTACCAGCTGTATGACCCTAGAAAAGTCACCTAAACTTTCTCAGTCCTAGTTATCTCATCTGTAAAAAACGACCTACCAGAAATAACAAGCAAGCAAACAAATTTTCAAAAAAGGACCAACTTGGCAGGATTGTTTTAAGAATTCAATAAGATATTAATGTGTAATGCACTTTATGGGTCTAAAAGGGATACATAGAAGTTGGTTCTCATCATCATTTTACAAAGGAGTGATTGAACCCAAACCTAAACATTAAAAACAAAGCATCAAAAATGTAACATGTGTCTGCTACAGAGAGAGTTAATAAAGTTAATGCCATATTGGGGCCTTTTCAGCTGAGTCATATGCCAATAATACACCTGCTACTTTCTACTCCTGAGAATTCAGCATTCCCCTGCTAAGGTAATATTTTGCAGAACTGCAGTGGTGGGGTTGCACTGCTTCCAAGTTTGCACCTGACCTGGTTTGAGTTGGTTTATGAAATGCTATACTGTAGGAAACCCTTATTATAGACCACTGCACACTGGTAGAAAACCCTGAACCCACATTTCTGGGATCAGATGTTCCTGCAAAGGGGCCCAAGTAGATTAAAATATATGTCTCTTGAGGTCTCTCTTCTGTCCATTGAATTAACACCAGGACCATACCTTTACAACTCCTTCAATCAGTGTATTCAAAACCAATCAAGTTCAATACATCAGATCAGAAAAAAGTAAAGGTCAGGGGTTTTCATTCATTTCAGCTCATTTAAGTGAAAATTTATATCATTTATCAAACACCTTCTATAATCAAGGCATTGTGCTAGGAGTTAGATTACAAAAACAAAATGAGAATAGCCATTCTGCTAAAAATGTCTACATTATATTGCAGTATTACCTATCAGCCAAAGATTTAAGTGCAAGATAATTTGAAGAGGGCAAAAATACCTGAACAACATAAGAAATTCAGGAATGTCTTCTTTAAGAAGGTGGGACCTGAACTGAGCCTTGCAGAAAGTTCAGGATTATCAGATGCAGAAGTAAAAGAAATGGATTTTAGGTACATCTTAGATAACAGAGGCAGGAGGGGAAATTTCAAGTTTAGGAAGGAGCAGGCAGAACAAATTGACTCGAATGGAGAGTTCTTGAAATTACAAAAATAGATCCTCAAAGATAGTTTGAAGTCAAACTATGAAGGATTTTGAAGGCCGAATAGGTGATTTCATATTTTTCCTAGATAAAAGAGTTAACCATTGAAAACTGTTGAGTAGGGAAGTGACATTGTCAAGTCTGTACTTTAGGAATAATATTTTAGTATCTATATGGTGAATGGATATGAACTGGGAGAGCCTGGAATCAGGAGACTTGTAGGTAGTAGACTAGGTGAGTGTAAGGATATGAGCCATGGTATTGGTCTATTGAATGGAAAGAAGCAACAGATACAATGGAAATTTTGGAGGCGAAACTGGCAAAAATTCTCCACTGAATAGCTATTGGAGATGAGGGAGAGTGAAGAATTGAGGACTCTAAGTTTGAAGAATCATGAGATTGGAGGGATTATAATATATTCAAGGAAAATAGGGACATTTTGAAGAGTTGTATGATAAGGATGGAACAGTATTGTTATGGACATATTTAAAGATGTCAGTGAGCACTTATTAAACAAGTACTATGTACTTATTAGTGTGGTAAACACTAGGATTAAAAAGAAAGGCAAAAATAATCATAGGCCAAGAGAAACTTAGAACCTAATGGAGAAAACATGTAAAAAGCAAGTTTTATGCAGTATACATACATCATAGACTGAAGTAACACTAGTAGATGGGGTGACCAAGAACAGCATCTTTCAGAAGGAAGTTTATGAGGTGAGTATCCAAAGAAGCCAGTGATTCTTGGAGGAACATAAAAGATGGAGAGTTAGTGGAAGAGCTAGCTAGTGAAGATAGCTAGTGAAAAGTTACATAGAAGGAAAGTATTATGTTATATGCATGGAACAGGTGGAGATATCTAATAGATAGTTTTTGATGTGAGATTGAAGTTTAGAAGAGAGATTAAAACTAGATATATAGCCTTGATTTAATCAGCAGTCATTCTGGGGAGTAGAGTGAAGCAAATACTTTCTACCTCATTTGTTGAACTTGACACATTCCTAACCTGCTGAATAGGAAGCCCAAATCTTTGGAATAGAGGTCAGCTCAGGTCCTTAAGGGCAGATTTGGGAGAGTCATGAGGCTGTTCAATCAATTGAGAATCATTTTTCTGAAAAAATATATCTTTCAGTCAGGGCCCAAGGGCCTTTATGAAGATGGTAGACTCTTACCTTCTGATTTCTGAGAATAGGTGACTAGACAGTTTTGTCTGCAAGTAAAATTGTGAAGTGAAGTGGTTTTTTTCTTGGCTTGTCAGCTACTTATTTTACTGCCCCACACCCATTCCAATATTATCCTCCTTCTATAATTCAGTGACCAATGTTCTTTGTCTATTCCTTCTTCCCCCAACAAAACCCTGCTCTAAGAAAAGAATTTGCTATTCATC
This sequence comes from Macrotis lagotis, assembly GCF_037893015.1. Classification (NCBI taxonomy): domain Eukaryota; kingdom Metazoa; phylum Chordata; class Mammalia; order Peramelemorphia; family Peramelidae; genus Macrotis; species Macrotis lagotis. The sequence goes on along the minus strand of NC_133663.1, from coordinate 129,730,289 downwards.
ATTTACATCTAAATGTGAATGAGTTTCTGTTTCTTTTCTTCCAGACATATTTGTGTTCTAAGACTGGAATGCAAAATTTTTATCCTTTAGAATGTATGGCATTAAGTCCTGCTGTCAAATCAACCCAGTCCTTGTGGTTATGACCTTTAGAAGTCACATGTACCATGTGAGACCTCTCCTCAGCAGATAAATATTCCAAGGGTATTTTTCTCTTCTATCTTAACTGTGCTTGGTCCCCAGCCTAATATTTCAGTGTGTATTTGTCAAATTCTACAATGACATGTGAATGACATGTTTCTATCAATTGCCAGAAACTAGAGAATTAGCCTTCATTGGCAGTCTTACTCCAAGTAATGATGTTTGTTCTTCATTATGGAAGAAGAGCATGACATCAGGAAAGTGATATTATGATTCGATTTGGGTGAAGGTGTGCTGTGCCTCACTTTCTCTTCCAGAGTTGACTGGGTCCAGTGGCCAGATATGAATCAGGATGACAGGAAATGGACATGGATGTGAGGCATTAGGGGTTAAGTTGGTTGCCCAAGGTCACACAGTTAGTAAGTGTCAAGTGTCTGAGGCCCGATTCTGACTCCTGTCCTCTTGATTCCAAGGTCAGCAGTCTAGCCACTGCATCACACAGTTCCAAGTACTATGAAGGGATGAGTAAGGGAGAACTTTCCATAATCACCATAAACAGTTTACATAGAATCATGCTGATACAGTGAAAGTTACTTCCTTCAGCAGAAATGCCAGCAAAAACTCATTTGGCAGAGATTTGGAATTTCAGATTCTAGCCATGGATTACCTTTCTACTGAGAGTGAAATCTCTGAATTGTGATATAATTTCTTTCATACATTAGCATAGAACTATGGACATACACATTGTAAACAAATGGATTAATTTGCTATTCCATCTTCTACCTCCATGCTTTATTGCAGATTATTTATTCCCCATACTTAGATATTCTGCTCTCCTATATCTTGGGACACTTAGCTCTCTTCAAAACTCAGCCAATTACTTTATGTAACCTTCCCTCATTTCCTCAGTTATTAACATAGCTTCCCTCTTCAAGTGCTCTGAACTTATTTGTACTCACAGGTTAGTGTAGTGGGGAAGCAAGGTGGCACAAGGGATAAAAGACCTGGAATTAGGAAGATGCATTTTTCAAAGTTCAAAGACAGCTTTAGGTGTAGGGGTGGGGGGTGCCAAGATGGTGGAGAGAAGCCAGGAACTTTCTTAAGTTCTCCCAGGTTTCCCTGAGAAACAACATTAATCAAGCCTCTAAATGGATTTTGGAGCAGCAGAATCCACTAAAAATCAGAGTAGAACTCTTTCAGCAAAATTTCAGCAAAATCTGTCTCAGGTGGAGCTTGAGTAGGCCTAGGGCAGGAAACATCTAAGAAGTAAGAAGGGGACCTCTGGAGATTCTTAGCTACAGGATAGATCTCCAGTGGAAGTCCATGTTTCAGTCAGTGAGACAGGACTGGATGACCCAGGCCAGACAACAAGTACCTAGCATTCCTAACCTAGCAAACATAAATTGGTCTCCAAAAAAGTGAAGGAACTTGAAAGAATTTTAAAAATCAGAAAAATTAGGAGAAGTTAACACCTTACAAAAGTAAGCACAAAAATTGACAGAATAAAGCAAATTTTGTAAAATACAATTGAGCAAATAAAAAAATAAATTGAAAAGATAGCTACTTTAAAAATAAAATTAATCAAATGCAAAAGGAGATGCAAAAACTAAATGAAGAAAAGAATTTCTTGAAGAATTGGCTGGGGCAAATGGAGATTGCATGGGACAGCAAGCATCAATTATGCAAAATCAAAAGCTGACAAAATAGAAAAAAATGTAAATTACCTCATTAAAAAAACAACTGACATGGAAAATAGATCTAGAAGAGATTCTTTAAGACTTATTAGACTACCTGAAAGCCAAGATCAAAAAAAAATGCTTGGAAAAATCTTTCAAGAAATCATCAAGTAAAACTACCCTCCTATCCTAAAAACAGAGAGCAAAATAGTCATTGAAAGAAACCACGCATCATCTCCTGAAAGGGATCTCATAATGAAAATGACAAGGAATATTATGGAATTATTCCCAAATTATCAGATAAATGAGAAAATCCTGCAGGCAACCAGAAATAAGAAACTCAAAAACATGGAACCAGAGACAGGATTATGCAGGACCTGACAACATCAGCATTAAAGGATCAAAGGGCATGGGATATGATATTACAGAGGGCAAAGGAATTTAAATTAAGTTGAATTACAATATCCAGCAAAATTGAGTGTGCTCTTTCAGGAGAAAAGATGGTTATTTAATGAAATAGATGACTTTAAAACTTTTCTGATGAAAAAATAAGAGCTGAAGAGAAAATTTCATCTTCAAATAGGAGATTCAAGAGATAAATAAAAAAGGTAAATAGGGGCAGCTAAGTGGTACAGAGGATAGAGCATCAGCCCTGGAGTCAGAAGTATGTGAGTTCAAATCTGGCCTCAGACATTTAATAATTACCTAGCTATGTGGCCTTGGGCCTTGCTTATTGCCTTGCAAAAAAAAGTAAACAGTGGAATAAAGACTGTTATCACATAAGATTAAACTGGTTATGTCCCTACTTTAGAGGAAGATTCTCATTACTCTTGATAATTGTTTCTCTATTAGAGGGAGTATACTTAGACTGAAGGCATGGACATAAGTTGATATAGATGGTATGTTTAAAAAAATTAAGACATTAAAATAAAGGGATCATAATAAGATGGGAGTAAGGGGAAGGCAGAATGGGTTAAATTATACCACATGAAAAGGGACAAAGGACTTATTATAGTAGAGGGAAAAGGGAGGGGCTAAGAACTGATTGAATTTTACTCTCATCAGATTTGAATCAAAGAGGACATTATTTTCCCCATCAGGGAGAAAGTGGGGGAAGAGATGGAGAGACTGATGGGAGTGAGAGAAAGAGGGAGGGGAAAAATAAAAGGGGAAAGGAGAAAAAAGGGAGGAAAGCTGATAGAAGGGGAAAGTTTGAGGGAGGTGGTATTAAGAAACAAAGAAATGATGAGGAGTGATAGGGTGAAAGGAGAAAGAAAAATCAAAAAGGAGGGAAGATAGGATGGAGACAAAGAATTAGTAATTATAACTGTGAATGGGAATGGGTTGAACTCTCTCTTATACAAGAGAAATGGATAACAGAGTGGATTAAAAATCAGAATCCTACAATATGATGTCCACAAGAAGCACATTTGAAGCAAAGATAAACACACAGAGCAAAGGGAAAAGGCTGGAGCAGAATAAACATGCTTCAGCTAAAGTGAAAAAAAGCAGGGGTAGCAAAAAAGCAAAAACATAATTAGATCTCATTAAAAGGGATAAGGAAGGAAACTACATATTCCTAAATGGTATCACGACAATGAATAATTTCAATAGTAAAAATATATGCACCAAGTATTATAACATTTAAATTCTTAGAGGAGAAGCTTAATGAGTAACAGGAAGACATAGATAGCAAAACTATACTGGTGAGGGACTCACGATCCCTCTCTCAGAATTATATAAATCTAAGAACTTAAGGAGGTGAATATTGGATAGAATAGAATATTGGAAAAGCTAGATATGATAGACCTCTGGAGAAAACTGAGTGGATATAGAAAGGAAAATACTTTTTTCTCAGTGGTTCAAGGCACCTACACAAAAATTAACCACATATTAGGTCATTAAAACTTCACAATCAAATTCAGAAAGGCAGAAATATTTGATGCATCATTTTAAGATTCTAATGCAAGAAAAATCATGGCAACAAATGATCATGGAAAGATAGACTAAATTTAATTGAAAAATAAATAACATTTCTAAAAAAATGAGTGGATCAAACAGTAAATCATAGAAATAATTAAGAATTTCCTCTAAGACAATGACAATAAGGAGACAACATACCAAAAATTAGGCAAAATTTTCCATCTCTAAAAAATTAAATGAATAAAATAGAAAAACAGGAGATCAATGAATTGGGTATATAACTTAAAAAAGCTAAGAAAAGAACAAATTACAAGTCCCCAGTAAAATAACAAATTAAAAATTTTGAAAATCCAAAAGGGAATAATAAAACTGATGGTAAGAAAACTATTGAACTAATAAATAAAACTAAAATTTTTATTTAAAAAATCACAATGAAATAGGAAAAACCTTTGGTTAATTTGATTTAAAAATAGGAAGAAGAGAACAAAAATTAAAAATATGAATTCACCACCTATATGGAGGAAATTAAATAAATCAGAGCTACTTCACTCAACTATATGCCAGTAAATTTGACAATCTTAAGTGAAGTAGATGAATATTTACAAAAATATAAATTTCCCAGATTAACAGAAGAGGAAATTAAACACTTAACTCCAATTCAGAAAAAGAACTTAAACAAGCTACCAATGAACTCCCTAAGAAAAAAAAAATCTCCATGGCCATATGGGTACACAAATGAATTCTCCTAAAAATTTAAAGAACAATTCTAATTCTATGTAAATTATTTGAAAAAATAGGTGAATAAGTTCTGCCATATTCCTTCTATGTTATCAATATGGTGTTTATGCCTAAACTAGAAAGAAACAAAACAAAGACAGAAAATTATAAACCAATTTTCCTAATGAATATTGATGAAAAAATTTAATAAAATATTAGCAAAGTGATTCCAGCAAGTTATCACTAGGATGATACATTATGATTAGGTAAGATTTATATCAGGAGTGCAGGGTTGATTCAAAATTAGGAAAATTATCAGCGTAATTGACCATATCAGTAACAAAATTAAGAAATATTAATGATTATTTCAATAGATGCTGAAAAGGCTTTTGACAAAATACAGTATCCATTACTATTAAAACATGAAAGAGCTTTGGAATAAATGGAATTTTCCTTCAAATGATAAGATATATATATATATATATATATGTATATATATATATATATATCTTTATACTACATGCCAAGACACACTCAGAAACTATATGGAAACAATTATAAAACACTTTTCACACAAATAATATAATGTCAGATCTAAATAACTAGTCAAGTGCCAATTGCTCATGATTAGGCAGAGCTATTATAAACCATCATCAAGCATTGTATGTAATGGGGATAATCTAGAAACATTCCAGTAAGATCAGGGTGAAGCAATTTATCACTATTAGAGATGCTATCTTTAGCAATAAGAGAAGAAAAAGAAATTGAAGGCATTAGAATAGACAGTAAAGAAACAAAACTCTCACTCTTTGCAAATGATATGATGGTATACTTAGAGAATCCTAGAAAATCAATAATTAGCAACTTTAGCAAAGTTGCATGATATAAAATAAACCCTCACATTAATCAGCAACATTTCTATATATTACTAACCAAGCCCAGCAGCAAGAGAAAGAAAGAGAAATTCTATTTAAAGTAACTATAGACAACATAAAATATTGAATATCTACATGCCAAGACACACTCAGAAACTATATGGAAACAATGATAAAACACTTCACACAAATAATATAAATATCAGATCTAAATAAGTAGTCAAATGCCAATTGCTCATGATTATGCAGAGATAATATAATAAAAATGATAATTCTTCCTAAATTAAATTACTTATTCAGTGCCATACCAAGCAAACTTACAAAATTACTTTATTGAACTAGGAAAAATAGTAATAAAATTCAACTGGAGGAACAAAAGGTCAAGAAAATCAAGGAAATTAATTAAAAAATTGCAAAGTAAGGTTATTGGTGTACTGGCTAAGAAATAGAGTGGTTAATCAGTGTAATATATTACGTACAAAAGAAACAAATATCTGTGGTAATCTACTGCTTGATAAATCCAAAGACTCCAGATCTCCAAATATTGCCTCAGACATTAATTATGTGATCTTCAGCAAGTTATTTAACTGTTTGCCTCAGTTTCTTCATCTATATATGAACTAGAGAAAGAAATAGCAAATCTTTCAAAATATCTCTACCAAGAAAACCCCAAATGAGGACATTGAGCAAGAAATGACTGAACAACAACAAAATTAGTCTATTGGTTATCAACGTGTGATCTGGAGACTCTTTAGTGTCCCCGAGAGCCTTTCAAGGCATTCTTGACATCAAAGCTATTCTGAAAGTCTTCAATTTCCAGTATATAGTAATAAATAAAACCCACATGAAATGTCTTTTAAAGGGCCCCCTCAATAATTTGAGAATGCAAATAAGTCCTGAGACTAAAATGCTTGAAAGTTGTTGTATTATTGTATATGACATATCTCCCCAGGAGTCCATAAATAAGCCCTTTGAGGACGCAGGATTTTTTTTTACCATTTGTATACTGCTCCTTAGCAATCTATCTTGTAAATAATAAAGGTTGAGAAGTATTTGTTGTATTGAATTGAATTGGTAGTTTGTAGGAATTTGTGCTTGGGTTACCAAGCAACAAAATCATTTTAAAGATGAGGGGACAAAGGCATGAATGAAAAAGAATGGAACTCAAAACTGTTCTGTAAATCTCTCTATTCCTAATTCTTGTTCAGTCTGTTCAGTTCCATCTGACTAATCATGGCCCCAGTTTGTTGTTCTTTTTTGTTTTTTGGCAAAGGCACTAGAGTGGTTTGTTATTTCCTTCTCTAGTTCATTTTTACAGATGAGGAAATGAAATAATCAGGGTTTAATGACTTCCCCAGGGTCACACAGCTAGTAAGTGTCAGAAATTGAGCTTGAACTCAGAAAGATGAATCTTTCTGACTCCAAGTCCAGAACTCTATCCGCTCTAACACCTGCTTCTAAAGGCTGAATCATATCATCAGTCCTAGTCCTTGTTCAGAGGGAAGTGAAGTTTTTAAGCACAATGAAAATTAACAGAATTCTCTTTTGATATCACAGGATTTTACAGAATGATGACAATCTAATTCTCATATCCAAATGAGCTGTCAACAACAAATTACATTCTCCATTCTTCTACCTGCAAGGCTTAAAAAATATTAATGGTCTTGCTTTTCTTCCCCAAGGGGAAAATGGAAAGAATAGAAGTCGGAAATCTTGGGATCAGTTCTGAGGTAAAATTTCTATCTTTGAGAAATAAAGGAATAAAAATAATGGACCTGATCTGTTTGAACCCAGTGTTTGAGGGAGGGAGGGAGGTGGATTTTAGACTACACATTCAGAGAAGCTAGAACATGCATAGGTCATAGAATGCATGATATGGAGACCTGTGTTTGAATTCTGCTTCAGAAAATTTCCTAGTTGTGTGATCTTGGGCAAATCATTTAATCTCAGCCTAGATTTCTTTATCTGTAAAAATAGAGATAATAATAGCACCTACCTCATAGGGTTATTATGAGGATGAAATGAAAAGACATACCTTAGAGTACTGCATAATAGCAATTTATCATCATCATCATCATTATATGAACATATTGTTTCCTAATAGAATGCTAATTCTTTGAGTGAAGAAATTTTTTTAAAATTTTCTATCCCTATTGCCTCAAGCTGATAGTAGATATCTTGCTTCTTTTGTTTGATTGCAAATGTGGGTTTTCTCTTTCACAAGAATAAGCCAAAGTGGGTTGCTTATTATCAGGCTGTTCTCCTTGAGAAGAGGGTTAAAAAAAATCCAGGATATAGGAGATATTTCAAGGGGGTTGTTCTTTAGTTGTGATAGAAGGGGTCACAGCCATTTATAACTTCTGGAGAACTTTTGACTGCTCAGGTTTCTATTATTAATAGATTTGAATAGGACTTGACAAATCACTCTACTCAGAAGAGATGAATATCAGTTCCAAGGCCAGAATGGTGACTTGACAGAATGGTCTGTCTAAATCTAGATTTTGTGGACAAAATCAAGCAGTTTTCACCACTCTCCTGTCCTTTCTCCTCACATTTTTTCCTATCAACTTTAAGGTTTCATTGCAATGCTAAAAGGCTGATGCCAAAAGGAAATTGGTAATTTTTTAAAAAAAGGAATACAGATTCCCGAAGAAAGATTAGTTGTGAGATGTAAAAAAAAGACAGAAAATTCCCAGGGGGCTTTATTTCCCTCCTTCCTGTAAGCATCAGGATTTAGAATTCCCCATATGACTGTCTTATAAAATAGACTAAAAATGGTTTGCATTTGAGACAGCAGCATCCAAGTTTCCAATCCTCATTTTTACAAGACTACATATTTTTATATTCATTTGAAAAATCCTTCACTTTTTATATTGTTACCTGTATCTTTGTGAAGGTAATCTAAATAGCTTGACTGAGCTCCCATTCAGCTGCTTAAATTGTTAAGAGATTTTCTTTCTTTGTAAAACTAATATTCTAAAGAGAAGATGAAATTACAGTTCTCAGAGAGATTTTAGAACTAATATAATTCTTCCTAAATTACTAAATTCCTTCAGAAATACCCAGGATGCCAAATTTCTATGGAGAGCTGATTGGTTCTTAGGTACCATTCCTTAGATCTGAACATCAGGGTAGCTTTAGTTAGAAGGATAGACATGAATGACAGGGGCTGGAGTCTCTAGGTGGGTGAAAGGATTGTTAAATGTAGTTCTGTTGAAGATCAAAGAGCTGGTCAGGCATTGCTTATCTAAAGTGTACTTGTAGTTATTTCTGTATAATCTCTAGCATAGAACCACTGACAAATGGCAAATATGGACCTGAGGGCAGTTTCAAGGACTAAAACAATAGAAACTAATTATGCAACAAGTAGCAGAACTGAATCAGAATTTTCTGCTAATCTTATGGAATTTATTCTTTATTCTTTATTCTGGATTTTTCATTCTTATCTTTTGTTCCCTTATCACCCAGGACTCTACATCTCAAACTGTATTTAATGAAAAGTTGAGAATTGAATTAGATTGAATTGCTTTATAGATATTTGTAGTCTGATAGAATCTGAATGTAGGTTTCCAAGAAATAATATCAGTTCACAATTCTTAGCATTTATGTGACTAAGAGTTGCAAAAAAAAATTCACATATATCATCTTATTTTATCTTTGCAACAGTCTTGTGAAATAGGTGCTGTTTTTCTTCTCAGCAATACTGAGACTAAGACTGAGAAAGGTCAAGTGACTTGTTCAGACAGTCAGTATCTAAGGCAGGATTTGAACTCATCTTCAGAATTCCAATTTTATTCATTGAGCCCACCTAAATACAATAAAAACAAACAGTAAGATGAACTTATTGAAATAAAGCACAGAGAATAACATTTTGTGACACAGTCATTTTAGACTCCTAAACTGAATAAAACTAATAATCACTGTCCATGTTTAGAGGAAACTAAGAGATTCCCCTGGGAGAAATTGTTTTTTCTTTGACATGCATCTATACAATGACAGAAAAATTCTTTTTTGGAGGGAGTAAAATCAGTGAAGGATCCTTTAAGTACTGTTGGTTTTAGTAAGGACAGTATTCTGAGTCAGAAAATTGATTGTCAAATTTTCAATGGGAGCATTTATAACTCAGAAATCAGAAAATGTTGCAAATCAGGATGTTTTTGTCAATTGTCTAGACTTAAGAAAGAGATGGAGGAGATTGAAGAATGAGAATCAATTTTTATTCCACTTAGTATTTTATTTTCTCCCATCACATACAAAAACAATTTTAAGCATTTAAAAAAAATTTGAGTTCCAAATTCTTTCTTCCTTCCCAACCCCTATCATTGAGAAAACAAGCCATTTTACATAGATTAGACATATGTAATCATGCAAAACATATTTCTACATTAGTTCAAAAGCAGAAAACATAGATAAAAAAAAAACCCAAGGAAAAATAAAATAAAAAAGAATGCTTCAATCTGTATGCCACTCCATCAATACTTTCTCTGGAGGTGGATAGCATTTTTCATCCTAAATCCTTTGGAATTGTCTTAAAACACTGTATTGCTAAATCAATGACTAGCTAAGTGAATGGCTAGCTGATGTTTGTCCTTAATTCTCATAGAAGACTGTGACAACCTGGAGGTGATTTCATGACCTGAACATGAATTGGATTTGAGTGAGGGGATGCTGTGATATGAATATGATTAAATAGCCAGATATGAATTAGGATGACTGGAGATGTACCTGGATATGAAGCAATTAGATTTAAGTGACTTTCCCAAGGTTACATAGCTAGCAAGTAAGTGTCAAATATCTGAGTTCAGATTTGAACCTAGGTCCTCCTGACTTCAGGACCAATGTTCTACCCACTGTACCATATATCCTTCCTGAATAGCAAATCATTCACAGTTGATCATAGTACAATATTATTATTACTATGTACAGTGTTTTGCTGATTCTATTCATTTTACTTTGTATAAGTTCATGAAAATCTTACTGAGAGCATCTGGCTCATAGCAAATTACATTTAAAAGAGTATAATACAAACATTTTTCCCCTCCTAAGAACCTATTTTTTAAACCTTTACTACGAAATATTGAGGTTGAGATGTCTATCATGTATCTAATGGTAAATGACATAAGAGTGTTAAGAAATCTTAGAGATCATGTAAACTTATTCACATTTCCTATTTTAAAACATACCACATTCTACCCTATCATTTTCAAAGGCACTACATCCTTCCAGTTATTAAGCTCATAGCTTCTACACCATCTTCAACTCTTCATTGTTACTCATCCCCACACAGTCTACCTGGCCTATGCATTGACAAACTTTGTCATTTCTGCCTTCACAACTTCTTTTCGATACTTCTCACTCATAAAGTCTCATTCCTGGTTCACCTGTATCATTCCAGTAGATTTTTTAAAAAATTTTCTCTCTGCCTCAAATCTTTCCCCAGTCCCATCCAACCAACTACCAAAATGATTTTTCCTAAAGCACAGGTCTGTGCACAACACACTTATTTCTTGCTGAATGAGTTCCAGGGGCTTTCTATTCATAATAAGAATTATTAACCTCAACTGGAATTTATAAAGAATCTTTATAACCTGATCCCTTCCTCCCCTTCCTTTCTTTTTTACTTTTCTCTACATCAGGGATGGGCAACTTTTTTCTAGTAAGAATCATTTAGATAGTTACATCATTCAAAATTATCAACTTAAAGATTATATTTGGTCAAACAATTAATTTGCCCTAAAAACTTTCTAGATTTATTGAGTTTTGATTCTTACCTGGGTTATATTAGCAGCTATAGACCAAATAATTTTTTTGGCTGTATAGGGGCAGATGTTCCCTGCCCCTACTCTTGATCTCTTTGCAGTTTGTTGAACAACATATTCTATGTCTTATCTCCATCTCTTCATCTTTGCTGTTCACTTTTGGAGTGTTCTGTCTCCTTAGCTCTACCTCTTAAGTTTTCAAATGTTACGTTCTGCATGAGACCTTTCCTAGTCCTTGGGCTGCCTTCCATTTCAGAATGTATTACATATGTCTTGTGTGTACACACACACACACACACACACACACACACACACACATATATATATATATATATATATATATTATATGTATATACATGCTGTCTTCCCTCATTCATATTTCAACTACTTTATGTAAAGGTCTATTTTTGACCCCCCCCATCTTTAGCTATTTGGAGACATAATGAGCACTTAATAAATTCTTGTTGATTGACTGAGACTTGAACAGGGAAAATGGTAGCCTATCATGTAGATAATAAGTAACAGAGGCAAGATTCAAACTTAGATCCTCTTATTTTGAAATTCATCATTCTTTTATTCATTTTAAAGATTTTATTTATTTTGAGTTTTACAATTTTCCCCCTAATCTTGCTTCCCTCCCCCCATCCCCCAAAGAAGGCACCTTGCCAGTCTTTACATTGTTTCTATGACATACATTGATCCAAACTGAATGTGATGAAAGAGAAATCATCTCTCCATGCTATCTTCCCTCTTATTGTATTTCCCCCCTTTTTCACATTATCCATTTCCTAGTATTTTGTTTCTGAATACCCTGACCTTCAGTGTGTTCGTCCTCCTATATCCCTCCCCTTTCTTTCCCCTTTCCCTTTTTTCCTTCCCTTCCTTCTGTTAATTCCCCTTTTTCTCACCCTCCCTGTCTCCATCCCCCTTCCTCTTTTCCCCTTTTAATACTTGAAAGGTAAAATGTTTCTTAAGTTACCTGAGTGTGTATGTAAATTAACTTTAAGCCAAGTTTGATGAGAGGAAGATTCAGGTGTTTCTCATCTCCTCCCTTATTCCACTCTATTACAATATGTTTTTTGTACCTCTTTATGTAATGAGATTTACCTCATTCAGTCCTCTCCATTCTCCCATCTCCTTCCTGTCTCTCTTTTTTAAGGAGGTAGTGCTTTTAAATCATTCTGAGTCACAGAAAATCATGAGTATCCATCACTTCTGGGTAAGTATATTCTCTCTAATAGAGTTGCAATTCTCGAAGTTATTAAAGTCTTTCTTCCAAATAGGGATATAGCCAGTTTCTTCCCATTGATTAGCAATCTTGTGGATAAGTCATGAGTGTCCATCACTTCTTGTTAAGTATAGTCTCTCTGATAGAGTTACAATTCTTAAGAGTTATGAGAATCCTTTTCCCATGCTGGGATATAGAGAGTTTCATCATATTGGATAGCAGTTTTCTTCCTCTTTACCCCCCGCCCCATACTTTTTCATATGTCTCTTGAACCTCCTATTTTATGTCAAAATTTTCTATTTAGCTCTGGTCTTTTCATCAGGAATTGTTATAAGTCTCCCATTTTGTTAGATGACCATCTTTTCCCCTGGAAGTCAAGCCTCAGTTTTGCTGGATAGTGGATTCTTGGCTGCATTCCAAACTCCCTTGCTCCTTGAAATATCTCATTCCAGGCCCTTCAATCCCTTAATGTTGATGCAGCCAGGTCCTGCATAATCCTTACTGTGGCTCCTTGGTATTTAATTTTTTTCTTTCTGGCTGCTTGCAGGATTTTCTCTTTTTATCTAATAGTTCTGGAATTTAGCCACAACATGTCTTGGTGTTTTCATTTTAGGATCTCTTTCTGGAGGGGATAGATGTATTCTTTCAATGACTATTTTGCCCTCTGGTTAAATGATATCAAGGTAATTTTCAATCATTAAATCCTGCAATATTAATTCTAGGCTTTTTTCCCTCTCTTCAATGTTATCAGGAAGGTCTATAATTCTCCCGTTGTCCCTCCTCAAGCTATTCTCAAGATCAGTGGTTTTACCAATGAGGTATTTTACAATTTCTTCTATTTTTTCAATTTTTTGGTTTTGTTTAACAGATTTTTGCTGTCTCATGAAGTCATTAGTTTCCACAGACCTCATTTTTTTTTAGAGAAGAATGTTCTTCATTTACCTTTTGCAACTCCTTTTCTAATCGGTCAATTTTATTTTTATAAGTTTTCCATTTGACCAGTTGAGGTTTTGAGAGAATCGTTTTCTTGTTTCAAGGTGTTAATTTTCGTTCCCAGATTTTCCAATTGATTTTCAAACTCCTTCCTTAATTCTTAATGGAAGTCTTTCTGTGCTGGAGAGCAGGTCATATTCTCCTCAGAGGTTCTAGGTCTCTCTGAGTTAGTGTCTTTTCCTTCTAAGAATTTTTCTATGGACCCTCCTTTGCATTGGTCTTTCTTCATTATCCTAAGACCTTGTGTTGAGGAGGGGCTGGTTCACAGGGATTTGGTGTCAGATCCCTAGAGGCTTTGCTCACTGAGTGTAATATCTCCAGCTGGCCAGTAGGGAGTGCTGGTTGCTTTCTCTGGAGTGTCTGTGACCTTGATTGAGGCCCTCTACTTTGGCCTGGAGGGAGTGGTTGAAGCTGTAGAATTCTTTTATCTTTGACCTTTGGTGGCCAAAGGGTGAGGTCATCATTCTCCCTATTCACAGCTGAGGTGGTTCTGCTGTTTGGCCTTAGCCTGGGGTGGAAGGTGGGCTGTGATTGTGTTTGTTCTGGGAAGAGGCTTCAGCTGAAATGGAGGTATGGACTCCGAGTTCCTCCCAACCAGATGAGCCCAGGGATAGATGTCTGCAACTCTCCCACACTGGAACTTTCCCTCTAGTGCTGCCTGTAAGCTCCAGATGGTCCATGCCACAATCCATGTCTCTGCTTCCTAGTTGCCTGTGCTCCCATGGCTGACCAGGCTCTAGCCCTGACACTGATCAAGCCCGGCCTGTTCTCAGGCCCTCAGATTCCCCAGCTCCTGCCCCTCTGCTAATCCAGCTAATCCGAGACTGATCCCGGCTCCCAGGTTCTTGCTGGTTCCATGCTCCCCACAGAGTCTGCCCTCTGTACCTGGACTCACCCACGATCGTGGAAGACAGATCCTGAGGTGGATAGTCTTCTGGCTTTTCTTTCTGGGTTTTGTAGATCGAATTTCTGTTAAGAGGTTTGTTTCATATTCTATATGAAGAAAGATCAGGAGAGCTTTAGCAGTGTGCCTGTCTTCTCTCCACCATCTTGGCCAAAAGTCCAAATTCAGGCTGTTTTAAACTATATCATTACCTCAATTTGGATTGGAAGTAAAAATTTAAATTCCTTGAGGGCAGGGACGTGTTTCTTTTTTTTTAATCTTTGCATTCATATTTCCTAACATAGTACTGACATATAAAGGATATTTAATAATTTAATTGAATTCAATTGTTAAGCTGTTAGAAGGTAGGAAATAAATCAATATAGTTATTTCTGTAAAGAGCCTAGCCCAGAATCATTTCCAAGTGGCAAATTGATTAACTGCTTATTATAAAAGGAAACCTTTTTGATTTTATTTTTTGATGTTGAAAATCCTTCTCAATTTATCTTATTAGCTCAGGATGCTATACTTAATAAACATACTAATTGACTTTTTGATTATTAAGTGCCTAAGATTCTCCATCCTATTTCTGAGTAGTACAGTATACACAGACATAGAAAATATGGCGGATTGGGTTGTGTGGGTAACTATAATAGGAGATATTTGAAAATCACTTTTAAGAAACTTAAACTTTGATATCAGTTAATTTTGTTTTCATTTCTTCTTATTCCTAATAGGTCAATGAAGAGAAAAAAGTAAAATGAGTTTTCATTATATTTGAATTGCATTTAATTGGGAGTCAGGAGATTATGGACTACCAATAATAAGTTATTTGCTCTTGGGCAAGTCAAACTCTCAGGGTGGCATGGCATAGCAGATATTATGCTTGACTTGCAATCAGGAGAGACCTGGCTTTGACTTCTGCTTCAGATACTTGGTAGTTGTATAAATAACTAAATATAACTACCATAACCAATGTATTTAATCAGCCTCGGTTTCCTCTGTTTTAAACAGGAGATTATAATAGTGCCCTTTTTATAGGATAGTGATGAGGACTAAATGAGGTCATATCCGCTAAGTGTTTAGAAACTTAAGGGAGATAAATAGTACAGTGAATAGAGTACTGGGTCTGACATCAGGAAGACTGTTCACATTCAGCCTCAGATGCTTAGCAGTCTTGTGACCCCAGCGAAGTCTTTTAATCTTTGTTGTTTCATCTCAGTAGCACCTACCACCAAGAGTAGTTGTGAGGATCAAATGAGATCATAGTTGTAAAATGTTTAGCATAGTGATGGCCCAAAGCAGGTATTATATAAATGTTTATTATTCTTGGTTTTATTATATAAGACTCAGCTAATTTATGACCCTTTTCATTAGCCTAATTCTATATCTCTGAAATGAGAGAGTTGAAATTGATAAACTATGATAATCAATTATTCCACTACTTCTTAGTGTTGTCATTGCCCTGACTTCTCTTTCTTTGCTTCTATACAGAGAATGATAGTGATCTCAGAAATCACCTGGTCCATCCCTTTCATTTACATGAGCCATTTGAGGTCCTGTGCCATCACAGAATCTCAGAACTAGAAAAAGCCTCAGAAACTACCTCAAAAAATTTGTACTTCAAAAGAAATCCTCTTAAGAACTAACAAATGGAGCATTTACTTTCTTCTTATTCCTCCTTGGACAACTCTTCATGTTTTCCTTTAACATTTTTTTTTCCTTTTTTAAAAATTTATTTAAGGCAACGAGGTTAAGTGACTTGCCCAAGGTCACACAGCTAGGCAATTATTAAGTGCCTGAGGCAGGATTTGAACTCAGGTCCTCCTGATGCCAGGGCCAATGCTCTAACCACTGCACCACCTAGCTGCCCCTGTTTTTCTTTAACACTGAGCAAAAATTTGCCTTTCAAAGTTTCATCCATTGTTTCTCCTTTAGTCAACCAGCATAAATCTAATCCCCCTTTTTTGCATACTTCCTCCTAAAATACTTAAAGGAGAACCATCATAATAATCATTTTTTTTGCCTTCTAACCTTTCATCATGATAGCATGATCTTCAGTCTCATTTGAATTATTTATATTCAAATCCACTTTTGTCAATGTCTTTTCAAAGAAGCCATACCCAGAGCTGAACATATTAATGCTGAAGATAGGTTTGACTTATATAGATTATGTTTCCTGATTTTGGATGTTATACTAATTTTAATTCAGCTAATATAGAAAGTTTTTAGCTTTTTGGTTGAAGTGACAAAATGTTGATTCTTTGAGCTTTTGGGTCCAACAAAGCTTCCTTATCTTTGTCATACAAACTGTTATTTTAGCCATATGTCCCTCCATAAGTACCTATGCTTTTCATTTTTTGAAGCCAATAGCAATATATTTACATTTTAACTATCAAATTTCATTTGAATAGATTTGGTCTTTTGTAATCATCTTGGATCCTGATTGGAGAAAATGATATTAAATCTATCAATTAGCTATCTTTCCTAGCTAATTTGATAAGATTGCTATCTACATCTTCATCTAAGTCATTAACAAAAAATATAATAGAATGTCATAGTCAATTTATTGAGATAATTAACCAAAAATATTTCCCTATATTGACATCAGCCCATTAATGACTATTTAGGAGGTCCAGTCATTCAAAGAGTTCCAAATCTATTTAACTGAATAAGCATCTCTATATAATGCTTTAATCATTCATTTTCCACAAAGTTGGATTGAGATAATTTGAAGAACATTTTATGGAAATTTTGTCATACTATATATTATTCTTCTCATGAATCTGTTGTAGACTGTTGAAAAAAATTCAGGTAACTCAACAAACCTTTTCTTGATGAATTCAAGGTAGCTTTTAGGGATTTCTCTAAATCCTCACCAAAAATGCTTTTGATTACTATCATTATTATTATATCAGACTTGTAATTTAATCACTATAGTAAGGAAACTCCCAATGAAGGACTCCCTTTTCCAAGCAAATCAGTAACTTCTCTGCAACTTATATTCTTAGAAAGTTACTGCTTTGGAACCCAGAGAAATTAAAATTCATATAATTTAAATTGAAAAGTCAAGTTTCTACCCAAGTTCATGCAATCAGAAGTGTGGCTTGAACGTTTTAGTGACTTTTTAGGACAGCTTTTTATGTACTTATATTTTAGTTTACGTTTGAGGGAAGAGGGAAGAATGGGACAAAGAAAGATAGGAAAGGAGGGAAAGATGGAATGAGGGAAGGAAAGATGTAGAAAAGAAAGGAAGGAAGAAAGAAAAAAAGAAAGGAAGGAAGGAAGGAAGGAAGGAGAGAAGGAAGGAAGGAGACTAGGAAGTCAAGTTATTTGTCCAGCAGTTATATGACAAAGGTAAGACTTAAAAGTAGAGCTTCTGGCCTCCAAGGTCAGCTCCTCATCCATTATGCCAATCCATTTTCAGGAAGAAAATAATTGATAAACTTGTCTTCTACCAAAATTAAGTATAGCACATATTATTTCTAGTTCAGGAGAACATTTCAAGACTGGCTACATTTCCTCTGAATTTCTCTACTTCTGACCATGAACACAAATTTATAGTGAGGAGACCTCATTGTCTACTTCTATTTCTGTCATTAATTTGCTCCCTGACATTGGTCAAAGACCCTTTATCATCCTGGGATTTAGTTACCTGTTCTATAAATTTGTGAGGTTTGATGACAGTACCATCCCACAATAAGTTGAGGCTCTGAAAATTTAAGCTTAGATGAGACCAAAGATTCCTTTCAGTTTTAACATCCTATTTATCATTTTATGACCTCAGAGTTACTATCTATAGCTGCTTTTCACCCCTTTTCTTTTCTAGGCTGGGTCGTTGGCTTTTTTTTTCTGGGTCATTGTGTAATAAATAGCACTTTGAAATCTAGAACATGGGTCAACAGCATTAGAGAAGTAGGTTGCAGAATTGCTGACCTAATTTTTTCCTTCTGAAATTTAATTGATGTATTTTGGTTTCATATTATGTCAGGATCCCCATGCCAAGACCACCCCTTTGCTTTTGCTCTTCTCTTTTTACTATTAGGAGACACCCTGTTTTCCAGTGGTAAGTACTAAAAAGCAAACTATATTCTGAGCTTGGCATCACAATTCTTTTGCACTCACCCTCTGAATAAATTTTGCAGCCGCTAAATCACAGAACCGATCATTCCTAAGCTTGAGCAAGCACTGATAGGATGGGTCATAAAATCCTGCTAAGAATGGATTTTTTAGTCCCTAGGCAACCTTGTGTCACTATTGCTGCTATATCTTGTCACTTTTGCTACAACATACTGTGTTTCTTTGTTAGTCATAACCATATATGTATAGTTTACCTCATTGACTTGGGTCTTCTCCTGGAAGAGACCTTGGAACACACATCTAGTTCCCCTGCTTGTTGTTGTTCATCCTTTATTCTTTTTTTTTTTTTTTTTTGCTAGGAAATGGGGTTAAGTGGTTTGCCCAAGGCCACACAGCTAGGTAATTATTAAGTGCCTGAGGTAGGATCTGAACTCAGGTACTCCTGACTCCAGGGACAGCGCTCTATCCACTGGGCCACCTAGCCGCCCCCATCCTTTGTTCTTTTTTTTTGTTCATCCTTTGTTCTTTAAGAAGACCAATAGCATCAGTAGTATGATATCTTTACTTGCAAGTGAATCAAATTGAACAGGGCTCTTCAAAGTCATCAGCCTCACTCTCTTCTCCAGGTTCATCTGAGTACAATGGCACCATTTAAATCAGGAAAACTGGTGATGGCTCAAATGCTTGACTTTTTTAATCTAAGGAATTACCTATTTCTTGATTTCGTCCTAGGCATGCCCATTCAAGTAAAGGTTAGGCTAAAGATGACCTAGTTTGATTTCCCAAAAGAAAAAATCTGGGAGGGGAAGACCCTCAGAATTTCTATCCAGAAGTGAAACAATTGTATTTATACTCTTAGCCATAAACAATTAGCAAGGGAAACTTAGAATGGGACCTATTTTTGACCAATCAATGAGAGACAGAATGATTTGTGTTTGAAGGCATAGTCAAAGTAGCTCTATTTGTATCCCAATGGACTTTAGGAAAGCCTGGTTTGCCAGAGCTATATTTCAAGAAATTATAAATGAAAACTATAAGAGATAAAAGAGTTAAATAATACAGCTTTTTTGGGGAAAACAATAGAATAAATAAATAGGGAAGAAGAGAAAGAGTCTAGCCTCAAAATCTATGATACTTTGCAAAGTATAAGAGATCAAAACCACACATAAGAATATGACTTCCCCTGTGATTACAAAGAGAGGAAGGATGGGGTAGGGGAGAAAGAGGAAGAGGAAGAAGGAAGAAACAGTAATATTGCCCAACTGAAACTGACCCAGTTGGGTCCTCAGTGGGGCAGCTACTACCACTCACAGATTGTTGCTCATTCTTTGTTCTTGAAGAGGACATATAACATCAAGAGAGTGTTCTATTGAATTGCAAGTGAATTGGATTTAATAAAGGTAGGGCTGTGCTATCATTGACCTCACTCTTTCTTCCTGAGTCATTAGAATCCAGTGTCAAGACATAGGTCAGGAGACCTGGTGATGGCCTGGCATGCAGGTGGAGAACTTGGCCTTTAAAAACTCCATTGGACAAAAGAAGGCTTTTTGCTTATAACCTCTGTGGCTCTTTGAATTCATTTTATTTTACAGAGTTAGCAATTGGGGTATTACCTCTCTGAATCTTTGGATATTTTACAGAGTAAAACGGGGCATCTAGGTGGTACAGTGGATAGGGCACCGGCCCTGGAGTCAAGAGGATCTGAGTTCAAATGTAATAATTCACTGACTGAGTGATCAAGTCACTTAACCCCATTGCCTTGCAAAAAAAAATTAAAGTAAACCAAAAAATAAAAAATAAAAAAGAGTTAAAAGCAGTTGCAAACCTCTGTAACTCTGATCATTTATTTTCAGTTGACAGTCACAATCTTTCCGGATTGCCCCAACTCAAAATTGAGCCACTCCTGGATAGAGTGATATTCATGGAGCCAGGAATACTTGGTTTCATATCCTTTTTCTGGCACTACTAATAGCATGAGTCTGTGCAAGAATCTTAACTTTCCATTTGCCTCTTTTGAAGCTTATTATTTCTCATTTGTAAAATGAGGAAGTTGTTTGATGACTTTTAAACTTCCTCCCAGTTCTAACCTTATGAGCCCTTGTAACAAAGAAAAACGGTGATCTATCAATAACTGATACCTTGTCTACATCTAACATGTATATAACATTCTGCCCTTATAGTTCCCTCCTCCCTCCTAAAAAGAGGGAAGAATGATTCATTACTGTTTTGGGGATTATTATCGATTTTTCATTCACTTGGAGTCCAGCTTTCATTTAGTTAGTTAATTCAATGAGATTGTTGTAGTCATTATTATTCCTTTGGTTACCTTTATTTCATTCTGTAATAGCAATCAATAAACATATATTAAGCACTTCTGCTGAGCAGCTGGTACTGTGTTAAAACACCTGAGATGCAAAAAGAGACAAAAGACAGTCCCTGCCATCAAGGAGTTTACAACTGAATGGGAACAGAATCTTAATAGCCATCATTTCTTACTATGCAACAATATTTAGTTACATCCATATTCCAGAGTTTGTTCTGCCATTCCTCAATTGATACACAAACAAATTTTGTTTCTAGTTTTCTCCACAGGACAGTGGAGAGATTTATGGACCTGAAGTTACAACAAATCTTTGTTAAATCCTCAGACATTTTACTAGCAGTATGAAACCAGGTAAATCATTTCACTTCTCTCAGTCTCAGTTTCCTTATCAGTAAAATGGGAAGAAAATGTCTATTTTAAGGGGCAAATCAGTAAGCTTTATGCAGACCTTAAAATGCCATATAAATACGAGCTATTATTATTATTGTTATTATTATTATCACTATCTCATAAAGTGTTGCTGTGAATGATTTGGTTTAGAGCACATTTGACTTTCTATTTTCAACCTCCTTTAGGGCATGTACCTAGTAGTTGAATCATGGTGTCTAAGGGTATGAACTGATTAGTAATTTTCCTTGTATAATTATAAATTTATATTCAGAATAGTTGGAATAATTCATAATTCCCCCAATAGCCTATGTACCTGTCTTCTCACCTTATTTTTAGCATTGACAATGTCACTTTTTATTAACTATATCAATTTGTTGGGTGTTAAATTTATTTGCATTTGTCTTGCTATTTGTAATTTGGGGCAAATTATATTATCATTGATATTTTGTGATTCATTTAAGAAAATATTCATGTTTTTCTACCATCATCTATTGGAAAATGCTTCCTGATCTTATACATGTGACTTTTATCAGTAATATTTTATACAAGAAATTTGTCCCCCCTCTCTGGTTTTTCCCTTATTCTCTCTACATTGATTTTGCAAAGGAGATTTATGCTTTCAGATAGGTAACTCTTCATGTACTTTTCAAAACTAAAATAACATGATTTCTTTCTCCAGAGTTTCATAGTTGGCTTGTTGTCAAGTAAACTTTTATTAACAGTTTACTTGTTGACTAGTGAATTATAAAAGGCATTGGATTTGGGGTCTAAAGAAGGGAGTTAAATTCACAATGCTTTTGCTTATTAACTGTGTAACTTTGGCCATGTCATTTCATGAAATTGAGTGAGCCTTAGTTTCCTCATCTTAAAATGAAAATCTTGAATTTAATTATCTCCAAGGTCTCTTCCAACTCTCAATTATATAAACTTATGATGTTGGGTAAGAAGCAACAAAAATGAGATCTTAGTAGAAAAATAGAATTTTCTCTCTCTATTCTCTGACCTCATGAAACTCTCCAGTGATTCTTTATCTTCTTTCCTAAACCATCTTCCACTCTCATCTCAGTTCCCCCTTTCAAAAATCTTAATTTTTTAATTAGCTATTTCAACATATACCACAGGTCTCTGTCTTAAGTCCTTTCCTCTTTTCTGTCTCCCTTCTTTCTTTCTTGATGAACATATCAGCTTCCTCAAATAAAATGATCACTTTATGTAAATCACTACCAAACAATTTATCCAGGCATCATCTTTCCCTTGAATTCTAGTCATACCTCAACCTACCTCTGAGACATTTCCAACCTGTTGGAGCGTAGCAATGTCAACCTTAATGTGCATTAAATAAGAAATTTTATTTCCTTCTGATATTCATAGTTCTATTGAGAAGACTTGCTCTTCCAGTCACCCATGTTCAAAAACGCAGAAGAATTTTGCTCTCCTCACACATCCCCAATCCTTTCCCAAGTCTAGAAATGCCATCTTCTCAACATATCTCACATTGTATTTACTCACACCATGACCACCTTAGTTTAAGATCTCATCCCCTTTGGGCTAAATTGTTTTAATTAACTTTAAATGATATTTATATATCTTATCTTTCCCTTCTAAAATCCATATATTTTATATTCATATACCTAACAAGTTCAGGTCTAAACATATCACTCCCTGCTCAATAAATTAAAATCACTTCCTGTTGTTTTTAGGTTAAAATACAAGCTCCTCTGTTCAACACTTAAAGTATTTCATAGTCTGGCTCTTCTAGACAATTTCAGGCTAATTTAATACATCATGAAGTGAAGGAAGTTGTATTTTAACTAGGTATGAGAATGCAAGCTTCCTGAGGTAATAGAATCTCTCTTTTGAGTTTATATTACCAGAGGTTGTTGCAGTGCCTTTCATATAGTAATTGCATAATAAATGATCAAGTCTGAATGTTTTTTTTTCCCTCCTTTTGTCCTCTTCCTATATTAGGAGTGATTGGGCAGTACCTGAGAGAGAAATGCAATACCAGTTAAGTTTGCTTTCAATCTCCTTCCAAGTTTGGGGTTATGCTGTTGTTAATTAACTTTCTGGTTATGTGAGTAACTAGATGGTACAGTAAATAGAACACTGGCCCTGGAGTCTGGAAGACCTGAGTTCAAATCCAGCCTCAGCATTTGACACTTAGTAGCTGTTTGTCCTTGGGCATGCCACTTAACCTTGATTGCTTTGCTATCAGGACCATCTTCAGTTGTTCTGATTCATATCTGACCACTGGTCCCAGTTGACTTTGGAGGAGAAATGGATGACAGTGACTTAACACAGTACCCTCTCACTCAAATCCAATTCACTTGCTTGTCATGGCATCTTCTCTCTGATGTCATGGTCTGCTTTGAGAATGAAAGATAAACATTATAATCCTGGTTCTATATATTCAATAAGAAAAAAGAATCTGCTTAAGTACATTATTTCTCCTGAAATTTAATTCACTGATTCTGTGTTCCCAAACTGAAACATAGTGAAATAGATACATCACCCTTAATGTGTCTTTTCACAAAGCTATGATTGTACTATATTGATCTTCCAGTAGAAGATTCTATCCAGGTGTGAGTGCCGTTTTTTCTATCTTTCCTTCCTTT
The DNA here is from genome assembly GCF_037893015.1 of Macrotis lagotis. Classification (NCBI taxonomy): domain Eukaryota; kingdom Metazoa; phylum Chordata; class Mammalia; order Peramelemorphia; family Peramelidae; genus Macrotis; species Macrotis lagotis. The sequence continues at coordinate 129,706,689 of NC_133663.1, read as the reverse complement.
CTTTCTCACTCTTACTCTCTTCTTCCCTCCTCTGTTGCTTCCTTCCTTTTTCCTTCCTTCTCATTTCAATATTATTTATTATATTAATTCTTCTCAAATTCAAACTCTTCATTTTTCATTACCTTTACTGTAAGTTTAAATCTGTTGCTGAATGTATCATTTGCCTTTGTTTCCCAAATTAAATCTGTTTCTTTCAAGTCAAAAATGCAACAGAAACCCCACCTTTAAAAGGGCAGTGTTAGGTTTGTTTTACTGCCAAAATAAGTTTTCAGAGCTTCTGGTCAGAATAAAGTCAAATGAATAAGTAATACAAAGACCTCTCTGATATTGGGATTGATTTTTTTTTTTGCTTCTTTTTATCTATGGCCTCTTTTTTCTCTTCTTTTGCCTTCTTGTTTTTCAGCCTGTCTGACAATATCAGTTTCCTGGCCTGGAAAAGGCCATTACTTGGCTGATTTCTAGAATAGTCACAGCTAAAAGTAGTTCAGAGAGTCAACCAGTTCCATAAAGGACCAGCAAGAGAAAGACAGAGCTCTCCAGTGGTTAGAACCAATGAAGAGTAAAGGGAAACAGGTCTTGAATCTAGCACTGCCCGTGTCTTTTTGTGTTGCTATGGGTTAATGATATAGCTTCTCTACATACCATATTTTACCAATAAAATACTTAAGTACAGTGTGAAACTATTTGTTTACAACTTAAAGCAATTTAATGAAGACATATATTTCATGTGTGTTTTCATGAACTAATGTTTTAAAACTAGAAACAATCATAATAGAGTTCATAGCCTACATCATATTTACAGAACTAAACTCTATTCAGTGCTTTAACATACTTTAAAATCATAAACTCATCCACTGATAAAGACCTTGGAAAGGACACATATTTTATATGAAAGTCTATACATGTCTTGTATAGTCATCTCAGAAAATTATCGAGGAAATGAATATTTCCTACACCTATCTAGAGGATTGTCTTTTAAAATTTCTCTTTATTTAAGTTCAGGGCAGCTAGATGGTACAATGAATAAAGGGAGTAAATTGTCTTCTTGATTCCAAACCAATCGCAGACACATACTGACTGTGTGATCCAGGATTAACCATGTTTGCCTCAGTTTCCTCATCTGTAAAAAAAGTTGGAGAAGGAATAAAACAACCTCTCTTGTATCTTTGTCAAAAAAATACCAAATGGGGTTGCAAAGAGTGGGACGGTACTGAAAACAATTGAACAACAACAATAGTTTCATTGCATTCAAATATTATTAACTCAAGTCTCTTATACTAGAAATGTACAAGACCATATCTTAAACACATGCAAGTCCAGGGAAAATTAGGATGAAAAATATCATGTCTCTTTATAGGAGGTTTTACAGAACTGTAAACTCATCTCTGATATCACCACTACTTAGTCATTAAGAGAGAATTAATTTTTTATTTCTCAGTATCTTTATTTTTACTCTTAGGATTATGAATATAGACCAGCACATATTTGTTTAATGTTAAATATTGCAAAGTACTGGTATAGTCAACTACAATTTGGAGTTTATAATCTAGACTAGGAGACATGACTACTTTGGAAAATGATGGTAGAAATGAATAGGTAAGTGACAATTGAGACACTGTGATGCAATACAAAGAGTCCTGGACTTGATGCCAGAGGACTTGAGTTCAAATCTCAGCTCTCCCATGTGTTATCTCTGAGATTTTATATGTTGTTATTCAGTGTCTCTCAGACTCAGTTTTTCATCTGCATTGAACCCAATGGTAGCTTTTAGCTCCAAATCTATGATCCTATGATCCCATGAAGGGTAAGGAACCTAGATATCTATATAAAAGAATAAAATGAATGACCTGTAAATCAATATATGAAGTGAAAGACCTATAGAAAATCTGTACAAAAAAAACTATACAAACTATGAGTCTTAGATTCTCCCAAAGAGGAAAGAAATTACTCACCTACAACTTCCAATGAAATTAAAGCTTCAGTACTCCTCATAGTAATCCAAGATCCTTAAAGACAACAGAACTTCTCCAAATAGTCACCAGATTACTTCATCATTATGGTTTGAAAAATCTCCCTATAAGAATTCGATTTACCAAGTCTGGACAAGTGGTTGCTGTGGCTGCCAGGGGATAGCCAAGGGACATCAAAGGGACTTTCAGGGCTGACTTAGTAGAACAGGCAACATTTCACAAGTTATTTTCTTCCTCTTAATGATATTAGTCAGAAACAACAGAAACTTGAGAGTTATGGAACAGAAACCAGAGAGATTTATGTGTAAATTGTCTCAAATGAAATACCAATGACCTGGACACCCAGATGTCTCAGGTTGAATTGTTATGGAGGAAATTTTAAAAATAGGACATCAATAGTAGAGTGGATGGGTTGGGAAAAGGTGTTGCCAAGGCTTAGAATGATTGTTTTTTTCTTGAACATCTGGTGGTTAGACAAAGAAGATGAAAAATAATGAATTTGAATTGAATATATGGCTCACAGCCATACATAAAGACAATGTTTCAAGGAGGAAAAAAAACACAAATAAATAATGGATTGCAATATGCAAATCTGGAGTAAGGAAGGATTTTAGATTTTGTTTTAAATCTGGTAAAAACTAAATATCCTAAAATGTAAAACTAAAAAAAAAAACTTTGAGCAAGAATTTTGATAGTTTAGAGTAAAAGTGACAGCTATTTTAATTGTCAAGATTCCACCTAAAGAAAGAAAACAGACCAAGTGAGGTAAATGGATGCAATTTACTAAGAAACAAGAAGAAACAGAAGAAACACCCTCAAGTAGTAAGGGAAAGCTGCAAAGAGGAAAGCTGTCATGTTTTCTCAGCCTAGGCTATCGAGTTTATGAGGCTACTATTAATAATTGAACTTTATGAAAGTGATATTGGCCTTTCCTTTGAAAGTCACTAAACATTAAATACTTTAATAGAACAATATGATGATAAGGTTGGCAGAAGTTCTAGCCAATGGTATAAAAGTGGGAAAGGGGGTTGAGAAAGGTATTCTCTCTTGACTCTCTATTTCTGTTCTTTACAATGTGAAAGCAATAATTTCTCATAACTTTATTATGATAGATTAATTCCCCCTAAAGAATACTTGGGGGCAGCTAGGTGGCATAGTGGATAAAGCACTGGCCTTGGAGTCAGGAGTACCTGGTTTCAAATCCGGTCTCAGACACTTAATAATTACTTAGCTGTGTGGCCTTGGGCAAGCCACTTAAATACATTTGCCTTGCAAAAACCTAAAAAAAAGAATACTTGACTTTTATTAGATCATCTTGTCTTTTTCCTTAGAAGTTAAGTTCTATGTGAATTACAATTCTAGAAGAAAAATGCTCAAGAAGTAGGAAGACTATCATCCCAGGAAGAGAATTCATTCAGGAAGAGTTACAGAGATGATAATCTTTGCAGATCAATTTCAATTTAGATATTGTGCAAATTCCTATTTATTGACCACCAAATAGGTTAATTATTTTCCCCTTTCTCAAATGATGTAGTTTGTTTTTGGCCAGTTTCCTTGTGACCATCATGGGCTGGTCTTCATCTTGTATGGATATTATTTGGTAAATCCCAAAGAATAAAGCTTGATGTATAATATATATTTTTCTGTTATGTTTGTTTGAAGTTTTTGAGGTTTTCATAATTTTAGAGTTCACAGCAATGTAATTATCATGGAGTAATAACAAAGAACATTACTTTATTCTTTGTCTTTGAGGCCTTTCCTATGACCTAGTGTTTACGCAACTTGTTCATTATCTTTTATTGTAATAACCAATTATAGTGTTAAACTGGGAGTCAAGAAAATGTTCCTTAAGCATTTACTAGCTCTGAAAGTTTTCTAAATGTCAGTTTCTTCATCTGTAAAATAAGGTTGAACTCAGTGATTTCTAAGATACCTTACAGATCTAAAATTTTGGATCTCTGAATAGGGTTTGAGTTCTGAGTGTGTTATATATACTAAAAAATGTGCAAAATTCAAAACTTGAACTGCCACTCCTTCTAATCCTCTTGGAACAGAGCCTTCCCACGGATCTTCAAGTTACACACTTTTTCTCAATCTCATTTCTGTCAAATCAACACTACTTCTACCTAACCCTACCTACCCCAAACAGAGCTGGGCTGGAATCAGTTAGACCTGAGTTCAAATAAAACCCCAGACACTTTCAAGTTGTGTGACCCTGTGCAAATAACTTCTGTTTTCCTCAGTTTCTTCATCTGTAAAATAAAGATAATAATAGCACTCACATTCCAGGGTTTTTATAAGGATCAAATGAGATAAAATTTGTCAAGTGCTTAGTATATAATAAATGCTATGTAAAATTAAGATAGTTGAAGAAATATGAAATAAACAAAGCATAACCTTCTCATAAAAATATATATTAGTAGCAATGCATACAAAAATAACTTGATAAAGTTCTTGGCATATATTTAGTTGATATATATATATCAACTAAACTGAGATAATTATATAGAGATAATAATAATATGGAGAGATTTAAAGTTCACATGGTGCTGTATATATATATATATATATATATATATATATATATATATATATATATATATATATATATATATATTTATATATTTACATGCCCATACAAGTGTATGACCTCAATTGATTCTTCCCACAACCCTGAAAGATCATTATTCTACTCATTTTATAGATGAGGAAATTGATTCTAAGAGACTAAGTGACTTGTCCAGGGTCATACAACTTATGTTTCTGAGACAAAACTTAAACTCAGGTCGATAATGAAAAAAGGTTGATACTAACCAGTAAAATATACCAAAGTCATTTCTTTTGACAAATGGAAAGTAATCAAAGTTAAGGAAGGCTGGAGCTCATTTATGCTGTCCTGAAGCCTTCCAGAAACAGCTTAGAGGACTCCTGGATCCCTGGGGGCACCAGCTCATGGCAGTAGAAGCAATTTCCAGACCTCCCAACCCAGGGATCACCAAGTACAAATTGGAAAATCTGTGGGTAAACCTCTGCCAGAGTGAGTGTGGAGCCCAGGCTATCAGGGAGTCACCCAGAAGGGAGTCTCCCAAAATCTGCTTCCAGAGTGCTCAGTCCACAAAAGCTAAGTGTGTATGGGGGAGGTCTCTCTGCTATCCTTGGGACAGGACTCTGGTGCTTTGATCACATGTAGACCCTGGTCATAGACTGGGGCCCTCTAATGCCACATCAGAACAGGGACCCTCCTCACAGCTCCAGGGCAGAGGGGTGCACTTGTGGTCATCCAGAGACCAGAGCACAGTCCAGGAGAGTAGTTAGAGCCTCTCCTAAGACTCTGAAGGGACTAAGGTCCTTTTGGAGGTGCCTCAATAACACTGAAAAGCTCAGGAAGCACTTCAAAACCATGGCATATACTGGGGAAATGAGTAAACAATTAAAAAAACCTAACTTAAATAGTTACTTTGGTCCCATGGAGGATCATAACACACACTCAGAAGATGATAAAGTCCAAGCTTCTGCATCCAAAACCTCCAAGGAAAAATAGAAATAGACAGCTATGGAAGAACTCAAAAAAAAGATTTTGAAAATCAAGTAAGGTAGGTAGAAGAAAAGCTGGGAAGAGAAAAGAGAACAATACAGGAAAAACATGAAAACAAGCCAGCAGCTTGGTGAAGGAGATACAAAAAAATGCTGAAGAAAACAATATATTCAAAACCAGTTTAGATCAATTGGATAGAGCAGTTAAAATTTTTTTTAGCTTTTTAATATTTATTATTTATTTATTTTCATTTTGTACAAATAATGTTTTATACATTAATAAAATATTCTTGTTTGAGTAAACAAAATACCCCTCCCCCCAAAAATAGACTCGCTTGAGTGATAAAGTAAAGGGGAGAGAAAAAATTAAAATTTAAAAAAAATAATAGTTATAATTGTAGGTATGGCCAGGTGGTGCAATGGACGGAGCACCAGCCTTGGAGCCAGGAGCACCTGAGCCCATATCCAGCCCGTTACACCCAACAGTCACCCAGCTGTGTGACATGCAAGCCACCCCAACCCCACTGCCCTGCAAAAATCAAAAAAAAAAAAAAAAAGAAAAGAAGAAAAAAGACCCAAAATAAAATAAAATAGTAATAATAGTAGGGGTGGCTGGGTGGCAGACAGAGCATTGGCCCTTGAGCCAGGAGCACCTGGGTCCAAATCCAGCCTCAGACACTGAATGATCACCCTGCTATGAGGCCCCAGGGAAGCCACCCAGCCCCATTTTTCCTGCACCCCCCTCAAATAATAATAATGATAAAAAATGTGCTTCAGTCTTTGTTCCAACACCAACAACTCTGTCATGGGTGGATCACATTCTTTATGATAAGTCCATCACAAAAGTTACTTCTATATTTTTCCACCATTGCCATTGCTGATCTCAACTCCCTCCTTTCGTATTTCTCCACTACCATGTTACTATATTTTCTCTCTCCTTTCACTCGGCCTCTGCTGTAGGACAGCAGACAGATCCATGGTCCTGGGGCCAAGAGGCCATACCACCCCTTAGGCCCAGCATCCACCTGGCCCTGTGGTCTCGGACAGGCCATCCAATTCCAGCCCCTTGCAAGAAGTAAAAAAGAAAATGTGTTATATCTGACCACTCTCCCTCCATGGTCCATCCTCTCCTCCTTTATTCACATCCCCACCCCTTCCCCCTGCTCCCCCCTCCTTCTTACTCCAGATGTCTATACCCCATTGAGTATATGTGCGATTCCCTCTCCTAGCCACATCTGATGAGAGCAAAGATTCCCTCATTCCCCCCTTGTCTTCCCCCCTTCCATATCATTGCAATAGCTCATTGTAATAAAGAAAAATCTTACGATGAAATATCTTGGCCTATTCCCCCTCTGCTTTTTCTTTCTCCCATTACATTTACCTTTTTTCTATTGACTCCATTTTTACACCACATTTTATCTTCAAATTCATCTTTCTCCTGTGTTTCAACCATACAAGCTCCTTCTACCTGCTCTATTAACTGAGAAGGTTCATATGAGTATTATCAGTGTCATTTTTCTATGCAGGAATATGCGCAGTTCATCATCATTAAGTTCCTCATATTTTCCCCTTCTCCTCCAATCTCTATGCTTCACCTGAGTCCTGTATTTGAAGATCAAACCTTCTGTTCAGCTCTGGCCATTCCAACAGGAACACTTGAAATTCCCCTGGTTCATTGAAAGTCCATCTTTTTCCCTGGAAGGGGACACTCATTTTTGCTGGCTAGTTGATTCTTGTTTGCATTCCAAGCTCTTTTGCCTTCTGGTATATTATATTCCAAGTCCTATGAGCTTTTAATGTAGTTGTTTCTAAGTCCTGTGTGATCCTGACTTCAGCTCCATGATATTTGAATTGTGTCCTTATGGCTGCTTGTAATATTTTCTCTTTGACTTGGGAGTTTTGGAACTTGGCTATAATATTCCTAGGGGTTCATTTTTTGGAATCTCTTTCTCAGGGGAATTGGTGGATTCTCTCCATTTCTATTTTGCCCTCTGCTTCTAGGATATCAGGGCAATTTTCCTGTAGTAATTCTTTGAAACTGATGTCAAGGCTCTTTTCCTGATCATGACTTCCAGGTATTCCAATAATTTTAACATTATCTTTTCTAAATCTGTTTTCCATATCAGTTGTTTTTTCAATGAGATGTTTCACATTTTCTTCTAATTTTTCATGTTTTTGGTTTTGAAGTAATGAGTCCTGATTTCTGGTAAATTCATCAATCTCCCTGAGTTCTATTCTTTGTCTGAAGGATTTATTTTCCTCAGAGAGTTTTCTTATCTCTTTTTCTATCTGGCCAATTTTGCTTTTTAAAGGATTCTTGTCCTCAATAACTTTTTTGAACTGTTTTATGCATTTGACCTAAGCTGGTTTTTAGCATGTTATTTTCTTCAACATTTTTTTGGATTTCCTTGACTAGGCTGCTGACTTCATTTTCATGTTTTTCCTGCATCTCTCTCATTTCTTTTCCAAGTTTTTCTTCTAACTCCCTCATTTGATTTTCAAAGTCTTTTTTGAGCTGTCATAGCCTGAGCCCAATTTCTGTTTTTCTTGGAGTCTTTAGATACAGGAGCTTGTGTTTCCTCATCTTCAGACTGAGTATATTGATCCTTCTTGTACTCATAGATAATGTATTTCTCAATGGTGTTCATTTTTTTCTCTGCTTGCTCATTTTCCCAGCCTAAGCCTGTTTTTCGGGTGCTTCCTTAGCTTTTGGGATTCTCCCACAAGGGTCTCAGTGTGTGAGGCTCTGTCCTCCCTCCTGGTCTGTGAATGACCATATGCACCCTGCTCTGCTACAGGGCTGAGGTGGAGGGGGCCCCTGTTGTTCTATGGGGGGACCTAGACTGCGATCAACATCTGACTGTGTTCAGAGCCCCAGAGTCCTGTTCCAGGGGCAGAGGACAGAGCTCTGCAGTCTCTCTTTTCACTCCCCTCCCTCAGCTCAATGGGCTCATGCCCTGGGGGCTTCTGCTTAAAGGCTCCACCTGCTTATGTTTCCTGGATCTGGAATGCAGTGGCCACTTTGCTTGCTGTTTGCCATGAGGGCTGGACTTTATGTGCTTGCTCTGGCAGAGGTACCCCCTGCTGTTCTCATAATTTGTGCCCTGTGCTCCCCGGGGCATATCTCAGGAAACTCCCCTGCTGCTGTGAGCTGTGGCTCCCAGTGCCCTGGAGCTGCCTCCTGGAGGCTGACGTTCTTTTGCTCTGGTGGGCCACCCACTCCAACCCCAGGGTGCAGAGCCTTTCTGCTCTTTTCCAGGTTACCTTGATTAGGAGAATTGCATCACTGGCTCCCTCTGTGGGTTCTGTCTCTCGAAAATTTAGTTAAAGTCCTTGGTTTCAAAGATTTATGAGAGAGTGCCTAAGACAGGATCCGCTCTTGTTGACATCTTGGCTCCACCCTGGCAGTTAAAAATTTTAATGAGGAGAAAAATACCTTTAACAGCAGAATACTTTAGATGGAAAGGGAGATAAGAAAGCTCTTTGATGAAAATAACTCATTCAGATGTTGAATGAAGCTGATGACTTTGTGAGGAATCAAGAAACAATAAAACAATACTAAACAAATGAAAACCTAGAAGAAAATGTGAAATATTTCATTGGTAAAATAATCTAGATAATCTAGAAATTACAAAATTATTGGGCTACCTGAAAGTCATGATCAGGAAAAGAGCCTTGACATCATTTTTAAAGAATTTCCAAGGAAAATTGCCCTGATATCCTAGAAGAAGAGGGTAAAATAGAATTCGAGGGAATCCACTAATCATCTCCTGAAAGAGATAAAAAAAAATAACTTCCAGGAATATTATAGCCAAATTTCAGAGCTCCCAAGTCAAAGAGAAAATATTACACCAGAAAGAAACAATTCAAATATCATGATGCTAAAGCCAGGATTACACAGGATTTTGCAACATCTATATTAAGGGCTTATAGAACTTAGAATATAATATTCCAGAAGGCTAAAGAGTTTGAAATACAACCAAGAATCATCTACCCAGCAAAGCTGAACATCCTCTTCCAGGGATAAAGATGGACATTCAATGAAATAGGGGAATTTCAAACTTTCCTGTTTGACCCGAGCTGTACAAAAGGTTTGATCTCCAAGTACAGGACTCAGGTAAAGTGTAGAGAGGGTGGATGAGAAGGGTAAATTATGAGTAATTTAATGATGTTGAACTGCTTGAATTACTAAAACTATTTTAGTAATATGCAAATGCGAAGATGATACTGATAACTCATTTGAACCATCTCAGTTAATAGAGCAGTTAGGTGGAGCATATTTAGACAAGGCACAGGAGAGAGCAGAATATGAAGATATAATATAGTATGAAGATGAAGTCAATGGGTGAAAAGGGAATGTACTGGTAGGTAGGGAAAGGAGAGGTAGAATGGGCTAAGATAAAGAGTCAAGAAAAAAGAGCCAAGAAAAAACTTTTGCAATAGAGTGGAAGATGAGGGGGAATGAGTGAGCCTTCATTCTCATCAGAAATGGCTCAGAAAAGAAAAAACATATAGAAAGGGTACATAGAAAGAAGACAGTGGGAGGGGAGGGGGAGTATAGGTGACAGAGAAGAGAATAGATTGCCTTTTTGCAAGGTGGTGGGATTGGGTGGCTTGCCTGGGACCACATGGCTGCATGGTTGTTGGGTGTCCAGAGTGGTATTTGGATGTGGATCCTTCTGGCCCTGGGACCTGTGTTCTGTCCACTGCACCACTCAGCACACCTTTGAGGAGGCACAAAGTGAAAGGAGAGTAGAATAAATGGGAGTGGGGAGGAATGAATGGCAGAAAACACAATCAGCAATAGCAACTGTGGTAAAAAATATGGAAGCAACTTTCTCTGATGGACTCATGATAAAGCATGCAATCCACCCCAGAGACAAAATTGATGATATCTGAACACAGACTGAAGTACAATTTTTTTTTCTTTCTTTCACTTTATTTCTCATGAAGCTTTTCAATTTTTATGGAGGAAGGGGGAATTATATTTACTCTTACAACAAAACTATTTTAGCAATATGTAAATAAAACTTTAAAATGTGATTTTAAATTTAGAAATTTTCATCCCTAATGTTAGTGATGGTGTGGTGGGGAGATAATGATGAGTAAAGCAGCAAGTAGAGGGGAGCTATGGCAATAGTACCCTAGAGATGAGGCTAGGGAAGAGTATAGAATTGTAATGGATAGGACTATCCGGGAGAACATCATAATATACAAAGATGACTGCCTCTATGAGGAATAAAACATGAGTCATGAGACATAGGGACCACAATAGCTATGAGGAAGAAGTATGTCTACTTAGATAGCAATGCAGGGGCCCAAAGTCCCAGTGGCCCTCATCTATTCTGTCCTTATATGGAACTTGAACTCTAGTGGCCTGATTACAATCCTGTTAGATTATCTTGTGTAGTAGATTTTTCACTTCAAAAGCGAGCATTGTTCTTAGCTCCCCCCGCCGCCTTTTTCTCCCCCCCTCCAAGTCCACCTACAGCTGTACTCATAGAAAGACCTTTCCAATATATTACAAGTAGAATAAATAGGTAATGGTAATTTTTGTTGAGATCATTGACAATGAATAGTTTCTAGATTAGTACCTATAGTTTTTCTCAGTAGGGCTTTTCATAACTTTTTTTCCCCTCTGACTCTTTCATTGAGATATCTTTTTTAAAAAAATTAGACTGCAATTTTATTTATCAATTATTCACCTTTTGCTTAACTAAAAAGAATACAATGTATCAGCTGGTGACATCCCCTCAATTAAAATGCAAAAGGGGAGGGTTGATTATAAGAAATATCCATTGGAAATATTCATTAAGTCCCTACAGAGAAGTATCTATAAAAGAAATGGCATTCCTTATGGAAAATCCTCAGTATTATTATTAATAATTATGTAAATTAATCTCTATAGTGAAAGGATTGTTTTTTGTGCTGCTAAATACAAAAGAAAGTTTATGCATTTGAACTTAGTTATTTTGTCTCTGAACAAAGATTCCTCAAGTATAACTTGGTAGTTTGCAGGGGGAACAAAAGGTTCTGTAGTTTTAGGAACACATGACTGCAATTTCAAATCTCATATCAGACACTGGGCAATCTGTTTAAAGTTTTGGACTCAGTTTCTTCCTCTGTAACATCAGGGAAGTTGAACTAAATAACTCAAAAGATTTTGCCCATTTCTAAATCTATGATGCTGTGATTTTTGCTATGATAAAAATGTTCATTCTGACAGATCTTGTGAAATCATCAATTTGACATAGTGTTTAAGAATAATATATATGGGGGCGGCTAGGTGGAAAGAGCACTGGCTTTGGAGTCAGGAGTACCTGGGTTCAAATCCAACCTCAGACACTTAATAATTACCTAGCCTTGTGGCCTTGGGCAAGCCACTTAACCCCATTGCCTTGAAAAATCTAAAAAAACCCCAATAATATATATATATATGTGTAATATATTTATATATGTATACACATCCATATATGAACACAGTTACATACATTCATATATTCATACAATGCATACATATATAAACGTACAACATTCAAGCAATCACAATCTAATATATGTGTGCATATTCACACACACATGTATATCTACATATATGTTCATGTAAATAGTACATAAATATAGTGATTCAACATATGCAAATAATTCTGTATATGCACAGAATGATTTCTGAAGTCCCTTCTGGAGCTAGAGCCTTGATCTTACACCTTGAGTCTCAAAGTTCATTTAAGTAAGACTTCCTGCATTAATGGAAAATGATTATTCACGGTACTGAGCTTGTGTGAGGGGCAGAGTTGGTGAAAGCTTGAGAGAAGAGAGATTCTGGACTATGGTCTTCCAGATTTGAGGAAGAAGAAGTTTTGTTCTAGCATCTCTTCAAGACTTTGAAGAGATCGAAAAACTCTGGGAAGAAGCTGACAAGGAGAAATCTAGCACCTCCTTCATGTCCCTATCTCCTGCTTATACTAGAGACATCAGGAAATTTCTTCTCTGCAATCTGAGACTATACTAAACCTTACTAAAAATCTCATTCACTCTGGGTATTGCATGGTTTATTCTTATCTGCATAACGTTCCTTGATTTCTCTTTGGTATCAGCTTAGATAAATGAGTTTCTTTGCTACTTCCTAGATATGTTCTTTCTGGAATTGGCATTCAGTGGGAAGGGAGGCAAAGCTTGATTATAAAGTTTAGGACATTTCCTCCCTATTAAGGGATAGTGATCAGGAGTTCAGCAAAATATTATTCTCTCTAGACTAACACTATTTAATGTGCAGATAGATTAATTTTGGCTTTGTACCTCTCTCTCTCTCTCTCTCTCTCTCTCTCTGATGAGAACAAAATGTCTGTCTTCTAGAACTAACCTCTTGCTTCTCCCTATCCCTCGGTATGAAACAGCTTCTCTGGAGAACAAAAGGGGAAAGAGACTCTGGAGAAAACTATTCATTCCTCCCTTTGAGTCACACTTAGACAGATGTAAAATTACACACATAAACCTACATGGTCAAAATACTTAAACACTTTAAAATGCTATGAAAAAATTATATGTATTATATTTAAATATAAGAAATAACTTATTTCTTAATATTTCCCTTTCGACTTTTTATTTTTACAGATTATTTACCCTTCCTCTATTTTCTGTTCTCTTGAGAATATTCTTTAAAAATTCTGGAACATTGAGCCCAGAATGAAATCACTCCTTTACTTGTAATCTCTTCCTGCCACGCCTACCTGCTTAGTTTGCCAGGAATAGCTCATTGTTTTGTGGGGTGCTCACACAGGCAGATATCTGAAATGTATAATATCAGAGGAACCCCACCCAGCCCCCATTTGGCTACAGCATTATGCACTCCTCAGCTTATGTTTGCTAAACTAGAGATGATAACTGCAATCTCTTCATTTTTTAAAACTTGCAAAGTACCTCATGGACTTTAATTTTTTTAGTCTTTTTTTTAGGTTTTTTTGCAAGGCAATGGGGTTAAGTGGCTTACACAAGGTCACACAGCTAGGAAATAATTAAGTGTCTGAGACGAGATTTGAACTCAGGTACTCCTGACTCCAGGGCTGGTGCTCTATTCATTGCACAACCTAGCTGCCCCTTAATTAGTTAGTCTTACAGAAACTCTGAGATGTATAGATGAGGTAATTGAGGCCCAGAGAGTGACTTTGACCATAATCAGTACTTAAATATCAGTCTTAAAATTTGAACCAGGTTATTTTGACTCTAGATCTAAATACTCCATTTACTGTCATGCTTTCTTTTCAATAAAAGGGAAGGAGAAATTTTGTTACTTGGAATGATAAAGTATTATTTTGAACTAGATTGCTCCCATCAAAAATTCATTGCAAACATACCACATATATTTCAAGATGGACTAGGACAGGAAAGTCACTAGACCATGGAAAGATCAGTTAATACCTTGACAAATGTGTACTGGTCAAGGTAGCTTTTAAAAACATGTTTTGTTTTTCTCTGAACCAAACAATCAAAGCAAAGGGCAAAGTGGGCAAGTGAGCTGGAAGATAAACCTGAGCAAAATCCCCTTCCCCTGGATCCCATGACATTCTTAAAAACAAAGAACTAGCCGAAGTTGTCTGGGTTAAGAGCTAACAAGGAAATGCAAAAGACTAACCCATGGAACTCAGACCAAAGTGAATATTATTTGGAAAAAATTAAGGATGACTCTCATACATAGCATCAGATAAAATGAGGACTGACTTAAAACTGAAAGCCTAAACTTCCAAGAGTTTTTCATTTATTTTTCTGAGAGCAACTTATGATGAGACTTAATGAATAGGATTGGTCCCCAAAACATTTTTTAAATAAAATTTTAAATAAAAAAATGGCTCTTTGCTTCTTGGTAATTCCTGGTTTTTTTTTTCTGCCAGAATCAGAAGTAGACACCCTAAGTTTATTAGCAAATAATATGTCAAAGAGTTGACCAAAGGGCATCTGGTATAAAGACACAGTTATTCAAAATAGCTACATCAATGTTAAAATACTGATGTTGCTACACAGATTGAGGAAGAGGGTATGTTTCAGATGGGGATGCCTGCTTATCACAGAGTGCCATAGACAAAGAAGCCTGAGTCTCATGTCAGGTACCTTTTTCCCAAGTCTCCATGATTCAACCCCTTTGTTAGAAGAGCCCAGAAAATCATAGGATTGTAGATCTAGAGCTAGAAGGGACCTTAGAGATCATCCAGTCTAACTTTTTCAATTACAGATAAAGAAACTAAGGTTAATTGATATGCCCAAGTACACAGCAGAGGTGCAAGTTGAATCCTCTAACTAGAGCCAGTATTCTTTCCACTATAACATACTGATGGCATATAACTTAGTGTGATTGAATAGTGATATCAAGGCAAAACTCCATGTTGCTTTGTTCCAGCACTCTTTATTCATTTTCCATAAGGTTTCTAAAGATTAAGCGTGAAAAGAAGCCTCATGGGTGCTGGGGATGAGTTTCTTTGCTGCTACTATTGCCAAAGGGAAAGAATCGCCACTTCTCTGCCACTATTTCTATAGTGTCCCTTATTAGTCAAATAACTAATAACCTGGGAACAGGAAGAAGCAAGGGAATGAAGCAGACATCAATCTGGGAAGCAACTCTCATAGAGGTTTGATCTGGCAACTCTTTCTGTTGGAGCTGGAACCCTGGGTTCTTAGTAGTCATAGCTTCTGAAGACCCAGTAGAGAAAGTTCCTGCCATTTGAAGTTCTTGGCACTGTTAAATGATTTAACTTCATATATGGATATGATTTTATCAGTGGAAATAACATTCAAGAAGATGTATTACAATTGCTTTGCCCCTGTATCCTAGGGACCACTGGATTTTCTATCTGACTTGTTGTTGAAGCATCATTATATGTTGTCATTAGAACAGAAGTTCATTCTTGAAGACTTCAGGGAGATGATGCCCTGACATGTGCATGAATTGGATTTAAGTTGGCAGGGGGGGTTGCTGAGCTAGCCTCAATTTCTTCCCTGAAGACATTTGGGTGTAATGGCCAGATATGAATCAGAATGACTAGAGATGGCCCTGAATGCACATAGTAAGAGCATATTGAATGCCTTTTCATTCCAACTGCAAAAGCAATAGGCTTTTTAGGGAAGAATTCTAGGTCTCTGTTGATTGGATTAAGTGAGGGACTAAATCTGTATCTTGAAAGTAAAAACTAATATTGGAGCAAACTTCAAAAAGTTTGGCAGGTATAAGTAGCAGGAAAATGCTCTTAAATCACCTTTCATAAAATAAATTTATTTGGGGATGGAGGCAAACTGAGACCCTAAAACTCCATTGTCTATGAGCAAAGACCCTGGGACTAAGTGAAGCTTGTTTATTACCAGCGGGTGCCTAGTGGGAAGATCCCAGAGTACAGTTATCTGGTAACTTGCTCTGTAAATTTGGAGCTGAACTCTATTGTTTCTACCCTAGTGGGTGTCAATAAGTACTGTCAACACTGGCTAAACTCAAGTACACAAGGACAAGGAAATGATTGCTCTACCCTAATTATGTCACTGCATGTGATGTAACTTCATGCAGAATAAAACTTCTGCCCAGATTTGTTAATTAATTCTGCATGTTTGAATTTTTGCTATTTGAATTTTATTATGGTGGGTAATGCATATTGTCTGAAGAAAACATGGACAGACCTTGTGCTATATAGCATAGAGAGCTGTCCTTGATATCAGGGAGACCTGATATTGTGTGACCCTCAGGAATTCATCAAATTACTTAGTGTCTCACCTCCCTCTCTAAGACTCTGAGCTACAGAACAGGTAACAAACCACATGGATATAAGAGTTTCTTATTAGGAGCCACTGAATTCACAGGTCTGACAAAAATAATCAATATTTATTAAGCATTTAACATGTGGCAGGTACCTGCTAAACACTGAGGACATGGAACAAGTAAAAGTTGAGTCCTGTCCTCAAGAAGTTTACAATCTATTCTAAACCTGTTGCTACCTGTGATAGAATGATGGAACTCTCAGATTTACTTCATGGGACCTCAAAGTATAATCTGTAGAGACTGGGATTTGTAAATGGGGTATGGAGTTAGATATACAGTTAAGAGGTGTGATGGATAGAACCATGGACCTAGAATCTGGAAAACCTGAATTTAGATCTGACCTCAGACATTAACTGTGCTATTCTGCATACAGGGTTCATCCTCTATCTGCCTCAGTTTTCTTAGCAGTAAACTGGTGATAGTAAATATATTTACCTCCCAGGACAGTTGTGAGGATTAAATGACATACTTGTAAAGCATTTAGCATAGCAGCTGGAAAAGAGTAGGTGTTAAATAAATCTTTCCTTCCTTCTATCCCTCCTTTCTTCTCTCAGAGTTTAAATGACTTGACCTAGTTCATAAAACTAGTAAGCAAAAAGATGTATACTGACCATAGATGTCTTCTGACTCCATATATCCCACCATACTTTTCTCATGAATAAGTAGTTGATTCTGATCACTATTGCTTAACTTCAACTCTTTGTATTGAAACTACACTATTTTTTTTTCTCTCTCCCCCATGAATTAGACCTTCCTGTTACTTGACTGTTCATGTACTCTTGCTAATCCTGGGTATGGATCCAATTTGCCTCTTGGTAGTTATCCTGTTCTAATTGTTAGGATAGCTGAAAATTGAAGGAATTGGCATAGGTGAATCTTGGGGCCAAAGTTTAGATACACAGAGATTAAGAAATACCCTTTCCCCTCAGAAAAGTTCATATCTAGTTGCATGGTTAAGGTTCATAGCCATAGTTAGATAATTGATGTTGCAAGACAGTCTACTATTTCTTCAGTTATAAAATAAGAGGGTTGAAGGAGAAGCCTTTATCTATATCTATATCTCTATGACAAAGGAGAGGTGTAGTAAATAATGTGATCTCTGCAGAACCCACTGTTTTGCAAACATTGAATGGAGCCCTTTTTTCTGCAAGGCATTTTTTCCCCACCTTGGAGACAATAGTTTAGTTATTCAGCTATTATCAACTCACTTTACTACCATCTGTTGCTCTGAAGCAGGGATAGTACAGATAGCATTTCCCTGATGATTTCTCATAGCATTCTGCAATATGCTACAGAATTTTATATTCTTAGAAAAATTTTCCTATGGATATAACTACCTCCTGGGGAAAGGATGCCATAGGACCTGAATTGATTAACTGAGAACAATAAAAAAACCACCCAAATCAATGTATAAATGCTTAATGCCTCTCAGGTTCTGAATTACAGGAAGAGCTCTGCTGAAATTGATTTATCTTAAGCAATTCAATCATAGTCTAAATCCTCATTGTTTATTTTTTAAATTCATCAATAGTGGTGATTTTATTCAATAGTAAATGCAGTTTTTCAAGGCTAGCATGAACTATTTACTATGATGGCAATAGTGCAATATCAATGAATTACATTTTCTCATGGTCATTTAAAAGTTTTTCATGGACACTAACTTGGATAGCACCTGATGATAACCAAGGAAATATAATGCCACGGTTTTAGTATGTCATCCTCCTCACCCTTGGGGGATGAATCAGCATGTAAATTAAAAATGAATCATTACAGTCACTTGTCAATTGCAGAATATATCAACAAGGCATATGCCAAAAAATGTCACATTGGGAACAGGACAAATCATAGGAATATACTTCTTTCCTGAAAATATATTGCATGCTGTAATTTTATTGTCAGCATCATTTGACTCAGTTAGATGCATAGCCAAGGGACTAATTAAAAGGAGGAGGAGAACAGAGTGACTCGGTATTAATGTGGTATAGTGGAAAGTGCATTTGAATAGCATTTGAAGTAGGTAGGACATCTGAATTCAGATGCTGACTTTGAAGCTTACCAAGTATCTGACCCTGGGAAATTCAGTGGGATTTGCTTTGTGCCTCAGTTCCCTTATATAAAACTTTTTACAACTTGATGTCAATCTACCTATAGTATTATTATATATTAATCACTTTTAAATTCTCAACAGTTCAGGCATATTTACATTCTTGTTTTTCTTCATAAGTGGCATTTAATCTCCCATCTCCATGGTTTTTCACAATTTGTCTCCCCATGCCTAGAATTTTTCCCCCTCCTCCAATTTTTTTACCCCATAGAACCTCCAACTCCTTTCAAAGGATCAAGTATGGCCTCTTACATGATTCCTTTTTTGATACCTTTGAACTGCTAATGCCTCCCTACTCAAACGACCAAATATAGACTTATATGTTTTCATGTTGTTTCCCCATAGGATATAGATATAAGTATAGAGACTATTTAATTTTTGTCTTTGCATCTCTATCACCTGTAGTAGGTAGGTAATAACAACCTATAGTAGGTCATCATTAAATGATTATTGACTAATGTATGACATAACAATACTAATGCTAGCTGTCACAGGATGGGTATAGGGAAAGTGCTTCACAACTGTTAAAGTTCTTTACAAATAACAGCTATCTATGAAATTATAATAATCAAGCTTATTCACAAAAGAGTCCTCATTAGTGTCTCCTTTGCTTTTTTACAGAGGTGGGGAACTATAGGCACAAAACGCTACATCTAATATTGGATTTAAATGATGTATTGGATAGTTTTGCTGAATTGCTTTTTTCTTTTTTTATTCTTTGTAATAAGGCATGACTCTCAGGAAATGGGCAAGGGAGAACCAGTTTTGAAGTGAAGATTCAAAAACAAAATATATCGAAAATGTGTTCTATTGCTACATATGTTGGCTGCCATGTTGCAATGAAATGATTTTATTTCCTTAGAGTTTTTTTTGACCCTCAAAGTGATTTCCATAGTAAATTCTACTATAACAAAATAGTAATGTTGAAGACCTCCTAGTCCTCTTCATCTTATACAAAATTTGGAGCAGTTTGGACTAATCATTAAATAATACAAGCCTTATGATAGTTTCTAGTATAACAGTGGTATTTTGTGGTAGTGCAGAGATTTTCTTTAATATGTGTCCACCAACCTTTGAAACATATTTTTAAAAACTAACTATGATACTCAGGGAAAAGCAGGGAAGTAAAGTCTCAAGCCAAAGGAATAGGCATCAATATAGTTTGGGATGATATATCTTTAATCTTTTGGTTTCACACCCATATAAACTATAAATCCTTTCAAAGGTTCAGAAAACTGTAAGGATTGCCTGTAGTCAAAATATTTAAAGGATTAGTCACATGGAGTTACAGGATAGTGGTAGGTTTTCTATTTGTTTTTAAGAATTGGACCTTAGATGTTATCCAATTAAATTTTCTTATTTTGCAAACCAGAAATTGAAATCCAAAGAGAAGGAAATTTCTTCAATTTACAAAGGTAATAGTGAGAAGCTGATATCAATTTTGAAATTTCTGAATTCAAATTTTCTGATTCAGAAACCAATGTGCTATTTCCCAATACATCTGAACATTTAGAATTTAATAGTAGTGAAGAAGGGCTCAAATTTTTTTTATCTCTTTGCTTTTACTTAAACTTCAATTCCCTGGTCAAATAATATAGCCAAAAATTAATATACTGAGCACTTTATATAGTTTATTTAATGAATTACCCACATTCCACTTATTAGTACCAAAAATGATCTGGAAAAGATGGACATATTGACATAGGAATAGCATCATTAAAAATAAAATAAACCATTTATGGCCCCATGTGTATGCACAGAGATGCTACTTAATTACAGACTCAAATAAATGACTCTCTCAGGGAACTCTTTGGCACATTTGTATGTAGTTACTTGGGAAGCAGCATATTTTTCTTTAATAGATTTTGAGGACTGTACTCTTTACAAAAAAAACACCTTAGGGAATAAGCATGATAAAATCATTAATTAAAATATTGAACTCAAGTAACATCTTATAATGAAATTATAAGTTCTGCAATAAAGTTCGACTATTTTCTGTTCCTGGAAGAAGATTCTGTTGGTGAAATGATGAGAGAACAATAAAACTTTTGATTAACAAAGAAATATATTCATCCATGCATATATAATATATATTACATATATTCATATATATGCATTCATCTGTATAAAAATAAAATCATTAATTCTAAACCCTCCTATCCTGAAAGATTTCATTGCAGAGTCACTGTCAGTGATATTTGAAAGATCTTAAAAAATAGGTGAGTCACCTCAAGGTTGAAGAAGGTCAAATGTTTAATTATTTTTAAAGAGAAAATTTTGAAGAAAAATAAGGGGAGGTGAGGAAGAAGAGGGTTTGCCAACAATAGGCCAGTGAGTTTGAATTTGAATCCTAGGAAATTTCTGAAACACATCTTTGAAGAGATGGTTGATGAACAACTAGGAAGGTAAATTGGTGATTATAAAGAGCTAACATGACTTCATCAAGAACTGTTTATGCCAATATTACTTCATTTCCTCTTTTTGGCAGGATCACCAAACTAATAGATGAGGTGAATCCTATGGATATGGTTTGCTTATAGAAATTTTGAGAAGGGTTTTTTAATTTTAATTTTTAAATTTATTTATTAATTTATTTTTAAAAGAAGTTATGGCAGAGTGAATAAAGCATTGACCTTGAAGTCATTAAGACTGTTTTACCTCTGACACATAATGACTATGTGACCTGAGCAAGTCACTTAACTTCTTAGTGATCCAGGTAACTTTCTAAAATTACAAATTACAGAGAAGTGCAGATTAGCATTGGTAGAGAATTTCCTCACCTGCAATTCCTTTACACAAGAAATTACAGACCTAATTCCTTTCCCCATTTGACAAATTATGTCATACTATTTTATGGAGAAGAGAGATGGATCAAATGAGAATAAAATCAAATGTATTCAGAACTGCCTGGATGACCAGTTGGTCAATATAGTATCCCAGGAACTGTGCTAAGCATTAAATATACAAAGAAAGGGAAAAGATAGTCTCTATCCTCAAGGAGCTTACATTCTAATGGGGGAAACAACACACAAACCACTATGTACAAATAAACTATATATAGGATAAATTGGAAATAACAAAAAGAAGAAAATAACATTAGAATTAAAAGAGATCAAAAATGGCTTATCATAGAAAGCAGGGTTTTATCTGAGAATTGAAAAAAAATTAAAAGGCTAAGGAGAGGAAGGAGACAGCTTCAGGCGTGACAAAACTGTGAAGTGAAAATAAGAAAGCCAGTGTCACCAGATTAGAGTACATGGTGGGGGAGGTCTAGGAATACTGTAAAGGTAGGAAGGACTCAGGTGACAAATATTTTAAAAGCCAAAGTGAGGACTTATTTTGGATCCTGGAAGATCTCCTGGAATTTGTTGTATATAGGTTCATTGATGAGGCACAGGGTCAGGAGATAAGGGCTTATCCAGAGACTTGCAAGATATTTTCCCTTGATTCCTCCAGGAGCTGCAGGAGCAAGAGAGAGACTGATTAAAGCAGTTCCTGCCAGAGCATAGATCTACATCTACATCTACATCTACATCTACATCTACATCTACATCTACATCTACATCTACATCTACATCTACATCTACATCTACATCTATATATCTATCTACCTATATCTATCTATCTATCTATCTATCTATCTATCTATCTATCTATCTATCTATATCTATCTATCTTTATCTATCTATATCTATCTATATCTATATCTCTCTATCTATCTATCTATATATAGATATCTATCTATCTATATATATATATATATATATATATATATGTATATATATATATATATAGAGAGAGAGAGAGAGAGAGAGAGAAAGGGTATTGGAAACATTCCCAGAAACCTGTGCATGCTCGAAATTTAGGGCAGGATACCAATATTACATCACCCCCTTTTAGAAGCAGACTCCTTAAACATCTACATGGGGTTGATATCAAGTGGAATAGGTTACAATTGCATAAAGAACTGAGCCCCTATGGATTAATCCCCCATTGCATATAATTAAAGAGATCATCTTTTTGTTGCTGCCCCTCTTTTTTCCCCTTTCAGAGATGCTGATCATTATTACCTTTCCTATTTAATCCCCTCCACAAAAAGCTTCCCAAAAAGCTTTTTTGCTTGTAGATATTTCCTACCCATTACACTTCTTAAACTTCACTCTATTCTTTCCCCCTTACCTATGTCCTCCTGTTTTCTTTTGGAATTTATTGTATTTCTACAACAACCTCTGCATGTGTATGTGTATGTTATATGTTAATGTACATGTTCAACCCCTCTTTTCATATAAGGTAAATTTCATATGACACTGGTTCTTTTGATCCCTTCCTCATTTTTGTTCACCTGATTATGAGACTGAACCTCTCCTGTGAATGAGAACTTAAGTCTGTAAAAAGGTTGGTCTAGAGTGAGAGATAATATGATCAGACCAAATGTTCTACATAAAATACTAAAAAAGTAGAATAATGTTGTTTGGGTTCTCCTTGGAAAATGCACAAAATGTTATGGGTAGGAAAAACCATGGATACCATTTTATAGTTCATGGATAGGTAACAGTTTTCTTTCAGGGGACCGATCCTCATGATTATGAGATCATGGACCAATGAAGTAATGATTGAAAAGTTATCAACTATTTAAGTCAAATCAATTAATAAATATCTCCTTTGGGGTTTTAGTATCCCATCATGAAGTAACATATGGCATAGATTTTATATTATGAATTTATTGAAATACATTATCAGTATTCTGAAATCATATCAGCATCACTGGGATGGATCCAAGCATAATAATATTGCCAAAAATATGATTTTTTTCTATTTTGAAAGTGGGGTTTAGTTGATGTCTTTTATTTTCATATCACCCACATTTCTCAATATTGTTTTTCTCCTAATCTGTCCTAGAGAATCCTTCTTTACAGTAAAGAATTAAAATTTAGGGAAAAAATTCACAAAAACTAAACAACAGGTCTGACATTATCTGCCATGTCCCTTATCCATAGTACCCTCTACATCTCTATAAAGAAATGAAGGCAATATTTTCTCCTATCTTTTCTTTAGGGATCAATCTTAATCACTTAAATTTTGCAACAGTCAATTTAGATACTTTGATTTTTTCCCCATTCACATTGCTGTATTTCATGTGCATATTGTAACAGTTCATGTTTTGTCATAATTCTCAAACTATTCAGTGTTTTTTACAACACTAGTATTTCATTACATTTATGTGCTATAACTTGTTTAATCATCTCCATTTAATGTATATATCCTTCATTCAGTTCTTAACAGCAATGAAATATACCCCTATAAATATGTTGGTAGATTTGGAGTCTAGTCCTTCTATATTTGAACACTTTGAATCTCTGAATCAAAGACTATGATCATTTTAATTATTGTCAGTCTAATTTCAAATTACTTTCCAGAATGGTTGGACCAGTTCATAACTCTACCAAAAATATTTTAGCATAATTCCACAGTTCCTCCAACCTTGATTATTCACATATGTGTATGTATATGTATACCTATACGTATATGTGTATATATATATATATATACTATATATACAAACACCCATATATGTGTGTACAGTATATGTATATATAATATATGCAGAGTATATATATATATATATATATATATGTATGACTTTTACTGATTTATTGAATGTGAGGTGAAAGCTCAGAACTGTTCTTATTTGCTTTTGTCTTATTATTAGTGATATGGAGATATGGAATACTCTTTCATTTGGTTGCTAATGATTTGTGATTTTTCATTTGAAATCCATGTCTTTCCCTTTGATCTCTAATCTATTAGGGAATGCTTTTTTTTGTCTTATTCACTTAAATAGGTTGCCTTTAAAACTTGTTTATCAAACTCTTAGTTGTACTAGCTACATTCATGCAAAAGCTTTTGAATTGCATATATAATAGTTTCAACCCCAAATCTCTACCGAATATAGTTTTCTGTTGTATCTTTTCAAAGTTTTCTATTGTATTTTTTGTGAATACCTCTATCCTTTAATTAAAAATTCATTCCCTAGACATTGCTTTGAAAGTTATCTGGTCCTCTTTTCCTCTATTCTTCTATGATATATTTTTCACAGTGCTTAGAACACTCTCTAATACAAAATAAATATTTTATATATATATATATATATATATATATATATATTGACTCAAAAAACATGATCTTGAACATGATTCAGTCTAGATCTACTTTATCCTTTAGCAGACTGTAGGCACCATTGGGACAGGAAATACAGATGTTTTAGCTAAACTATGTAAACCCCCATTATCTATTATAATGATTTGTAGAATCATTGGGTGAATAAAAGAGTGAAAGCTAACACAAGTGACAGAGACAATATTCAGAAATAAATGGCTTCTACTAAATACCTTCTGGTTCATTGAGACATAGTAAAAAAAAACTATTTTCACATTTCAGCTGACAGTCACCACTTCAGTCAAACCTCTTAACAACTTTAAGCAGTCTTCCAGAGATGTTATGAAGAAAACACTTCAACTAACCTTCAAATGTCAAAGAAAGACATTATTACTAATGAAAAACTGACATTATAATATATATCCCTAGAAAGAAAAGTAGTTTCTTGTCATGGTAATGCATTTGTTCAGCTCCTTATCCATCCTCATTTGTGAACAATGATATAATTTTTAAATGCAGTCTGAAATGATAAAAGTCAGAGTCAAGTATCTACAAAACAAAACAAAATTAATTGACCCATAAGGGAATATAATTTTGACTAATTGACACTATCTTCCAAATCACTGAGCTAACTTGGACAATACTTTTCATAAATGTTGCACTTATTTCATAAAGAAGAACCAGAAAGAATTTTTCTCTGGCTCAGCAGTCCTTTGGAATAGCATGAACCAATTAGAAGGGAACTGTTTCTTTGTTAGGCAAATTTCTGGCTCAGATAATTTTTAACTGTTGTCTGATTTGGGAAATTGATGTAGAAATTGTCTGCTTCTTTTATGACAAGACCAGAAATAGAAACACATTAAGAAAAAAAACCACTTCAATATTACTGGAGTTTTAACTTTTAAGGAGTTCAAATAGCTTAACAAACATTCTCATTCTCATCAAACACATTTTAAATTTGTACTTAATGATGATATACAAAATGCCATTTTATTGGAGTTTCATTTAGTCATAGTCTATTACAGGTCATCTTCAATTCTCATCTGGATTATTGCAGTTCCTCTCCCTAGCATTGGTTACCCTGCCTTTTATCTCCCTTCTCCAATGTACATTCCATACAACCATGAAAACAGTATTCTTATTTCTCTAATATGGTATTTTTTCCAATGTAAAAACAATTTTAACACTTGTCTTTTAAAATTTTGAATTCCAAATTCTCCCACCTGCTCTCTCCTCCCCCCCATTGAAAAAACAAGCAATTTGATGTAGGCTTTATACATGTGTGGTCATGTAAAACATATTTCTATATTAGTCATGTGGTAAAAGAAAATACAGACCAAAAAGACCCCCAAGAAAATAATGTTTTTAAAAAAGTATACTTTGATCTGCATTCAAACTCCATAAGTTTTTTCTCTGGAGATATACAGTATTTTTCATCATAAGTCTTTCATAATTGTGTTGGATCATGAAGAAAATAGCATTGTATTTTCACATAGTTCTAATGATATTATTCCTCCTCTCATTAATCTCCTCTAGTTCCCTATGGACTCTGGGATCAAATACAAGCTTCTCTAGTAAGCATTTAAAGCCCTTCATGACCTGGATCCAATCTACCTTTCATATAAATTTGCACATTATGTCCCTTTTTATACTCAGTCACTTTGACCTTATTTCTGTTCCTTTCACACCAAATTCTTTTATCTCTATGTCTTTTCTCAAGTTGTTCCCCACGCATTGAATGTCTTCCTTCCTTAGCTTCTTTCAGTGAAACAATGACTTTTATGTATATTTTATTCTTGTAATCCCTTTGGAATGAATTCAAACATTCTTTGTTGACACAATCTGAGAATATTATCATTCAAATTCCTTAAAAGCAAAAGGTGCTCTAAAATAATCTCCTCTATGAAGTTTTTCCTTCTCAGATGCTGGTACCTACTTCCCAACTAAATAGTTTTGCATTTACTTTATGTGTGTGTGCATAAATACGTATGTGTGTGTGTGTGTGTGTGTGTGTGTGTGTGTGTGTGTGTGCAAGGGCAGCTAGATGGCATAGTGGATAGAGCATTGGCCTGGGATTCAGGAAGAGTAGAGTTTGAATATGCTTCAGGCACTTGCCATTTACTAGCTGTGTGACCTTGGGCAAATCATTTAACTCTGCCTCACATCTAGGGTCATCTCCAGTAGTCCTGATTCATATCTGGCCACTAGACTCAGATGGAGCTGGAGGAGAAAGCGAGACTGGTGACTTAGCATAGCACTTGCCTTCACTCAAATCTAATTCATGTATTTATCATGGCATCACCTCTCTGATGTTGTGATCTTCAAAAATGAAGGACAAACATTATTATCTGCATGTGTGTATTTATATATGCATATATTCATGTACATATATGTACGAATTTTTGTGGTTGAGTTATTCCAGTCAAGTCCAACTCTCTGTGATCCCATTTGTTTTTATCTTAGTAAAGATATGTGCTTCTCCAGTATATGCATTTGCAATATAAATCTCTATCTCTATCTCTATCTCTATCTCTATCTCTATCTCTATCTCTATCTCTATCTCTATCTCTATCTCTATCTCTATCTCTCTCTCTCTCTCTGTCTCTGTCTCTGTCTCTGTCTCTGTCTCTATCTCTATCTCTATCTCTATATCTATCTCTCTCTGTCTCTGTCTCTGTCTCTGTCTCTATCTCTATCTTTATCTCTATCTATCCATCTCTATCTCTATCTCTATCTCTATCTCTATCTCTCTCTCTCTTTCTCTGTCTCTGTCTCTGTCTCTATCTTTATCTCTATCTATCCATCTCTATCTCTATCTCTATCTCTATCTCTATCTCTATCTCTATCTCTATCTCTATCTCTATCTCTATCTATTTACATATTGCATGCATGCTATTTCCTCTAAATAAAATGAAAACTACTAGTAGGCAAGCATTTGTTTTGATTTCTGTCTTCACTACTTGAATGAAAATTTTGCAACCACTTATCTTTTAATTTCTCAATCTAATAGTTTTATCTTGGTACTCATAGTTTTTGGTCCATTTGTAAATATTAACCCTATGAGTTAACCCTTTCTCCTGGATGGTATCTTCTCCCTTGGCTCTGGGATATGACCTTGTCTTGGCTTTCTTCTTACCACTCAATTTCTCCTTCTTAGAAAACACTGCTAGATTGTCCTCTCAACTCTCTAAGAGTAAACATATTTCAAGACTGTGTCCTGAACCCTCTTTACTTATTAGTCTCATAAAGATTTTCTTTTTTTGATCTCATTAATTTCCATAAACTTAGTTATTACCTCATACTCCCAGATCTATATCTACAGTCACCTTCTATCTCCTGAACCATAATTCTGTATTAGCAACTGACTCTTGGATATACTTTGAGCAATTCAGATTTAACTATTCAAAATATATCATTGCATTTATCTTCAAATCTATCCCTCCCTGAAACTAACCTATTCCTACTTAAGGCATCATCCTCTTTCTATTCACAAACATTTTCAATCTTGTATTCATTTTGCTTTATTTATTTATAGCTAGTAGATTCTACCTGTACCAAAGGAGTCAGGAAGATCCATCTTCCTTTGTTCAAATCCAGCCTCAGAATATATCATTGCATTTATCTTCAAATCTATCCCTCCCTGAAACTAACCTATTCCTACTTAAGGCATCATCCTCTTTTTATTCGCAAACATTTTCAATCTTGTATTCATTCCGCTTTATTTATTTATTTATTTATTCATTCATTCACTCATTTATTTATTTATTTATTTGTTTGTTTGTTTATTTATTTATAGCTAGTGGATTCTACCTCTACCAAAGGAGTCAGGAAGATCTAACTTCCTTTGTTCAATTCCAGCCTCAGATAGTACCTGTATGTCCCTGAGCAAGTCACTTAATTCTGTTGTTTCCTCATTTATAAAATGAGCTGGAGAAGGAATGACAAACACACAAGTATATCTGCCAAGAAAACCTCTGATGAGTTTATGAAGAGGTGGACATAACTGAAAGGCAAAAATGTCCTCCTCTCCACTCCCATAATGATTACTTTGTTCATACCCTTATCACCTCATACTTGTTTCATTGCGATAATGTCCTAATGGGTCTCCCTGCATCCAAGCTCCCATGTTCTCTAATTTTTTTTCTGCACAAAATTTCTACATAGATATTCTTAAAACACAGATTCAACAATGTCTCTCCAGAATGTTTGCAACATCTCCAGAATATCATTATTGCCTATAAGATGAAATATAATCTCATCCTAGTATTTAAATACTTCTACAAAGTAGACTGCTACATTGGAAGATTTCCTTGGTTTAGAAACAAAAAACCTAGGTACAAGTCCTGGTTCTGTCACTAAGCATGTGGCCTTAAGCAAATCACATCATCCCTCTGGCCTACTTTCCTTATCTAGAAAATTAGGGCATTTACCTAAATAACCTCTTAAAATTCCCTTCTAGCTCTATATTTAATAATTATTAAACCTATCTTTTTAGGTACTTTATAATAGTCCCTTTCATGAATTCTCTGTCCTAATCAAAATGAGCTGTTTTTTGTCCCACTACATGACACTCCCTAGTCCACCTCTATACCATCACCCCAAGTAGTCCTCCAAGTCTGGAAAGGTATTCCCTTCCTATATTCCCTTTGTAGAATCCCTAATTTCCTTCTACCTAAGTACCAGGCTTTTTCTGAAATATTTGGTAAGTTATATTATCTACTTCTTTAATTTATATATTCTATTTATTTGCTTGTTTGTTTACATATTTTCTCCTTTTTCCTCAGTAGAAAATAAGCTCCTTGAGGTTGGGATTATTTTTTTTATTTTATATCTCCATTACCTAAGACATATCAGATATACAATGGGTACTTAATAAATATTAGTTGAATTAAATTGAATAACAGGAGAGGTAGTGTCAGCTCTTCGCATTCTTGTGCCTATGACACCCTGATGTCACAGTTGTATTATTATTATTATTATTAATATTATTATACAACTTTATTGAAGATTTTAGTGATAGGTCTTCTTAGTGAAAAGTCTAAAACTAGGGGAAATGGATAAATTAAGATCTGCTTCCATTATTTAACTTCACTGAAGCTTTATTTTATAAAAAAATTTTAATTTTTCCCAGTTGCACATATAGTCTTCACCATTCATTTTTTGTTAGATTTTGAGTTTCACATTTTCCACCTCCTTCCCTTCCTCCCCCACCCATGACAGCAAGTAATCTGATATAGGTTATATTTGTACAATCATGTTAAACACATTTCAATATTAATTATTTGTGAAAGAAGAATCAGAATAAAAGGGAAAATCATATGAAGCATAAAACAAATGAATTTTAACAAGTGAAAATAGTATGCTTTGGCCTACCTTCAGGATTTCTCTGGATATGGATGGCATTTTTCCATTTTAAGACTTTTAGAATTGTCTTTGATCACTGTATTACTTTGAAAAATTAAGTCTGTCATAGCTGGTCATCACATAATGTTTCTGGTAAGATGTACAATGATTTCCTGATATGCTGTGCAAGTCTTTCCAAACTCTGAAGTTTTAAAGAGATGTTGTAATTCCTAGTAGCATTTTTATTGGACTTACTTAACCTCTACTTACATTTGTGTGTGTGTGTGTGTGTGTGTGTGTGTGTGTGTGTGTGTGTGTGTGAATAAGAGCTTTCATTTCATTTTCTATTCCATTTATATAGAGCACTGAAGTAACTGGCTGAAGATTTAATGCCATTCTGTGAATGAATATTTTCCTTTCTATTCAATATGTAGTCAACAAAACCATAAACATTTTCCCCCAACTTTTACTTTAGTTCTGTCACCTGAACATGATGACCCCCTACTCATCTGAAAATTCAACAAGATAGGAGCCTAACCTAATCTAGGATGAGGAAGCTTCCCAAAATTAATCTCTTTATTGCTTACTCTCTTTTTCCTATTTCCTTTGACCCATTGAATTCCCATTATCTATTTCTTCCTCAGTTATGCCTCTTATTCCCGAGTTTCTTCATCATTATTCTTAGTTTCTATTGTTCACAATGAACACTTTGTGGTTCAAATTTGAATCTTATTGGTTTTGCTGCTGCATTGCTATATTCTTTCCCTTGAGTTCAAGAAGTACCCGAATGAAAAATTCCTTCCATTTAAACAGAAACTGCTGTTACTGCTCTCATGGAGTATAGATGTGTACACTTATATACAAATTGAATCAGATATTGAGAGATCTGAGAGAAGGGGGAATAGCTAAATTAAGGCCTGCTTCATCTATCCAGCTATCCTAAAAAGTTTAAAGAGTTATCGTAGTTGTAGGGGAATTGTTACTAGACTTCCTGAGAGTCCCAGAGAGATTTAGTGCAAGTTACACAATAATTAAGTGGCAGAGACAGAACTGGAAAGTCATGCTATTTTTATGTGTATAGAGTCTTAGTGCTTGTTGTTTTGTGACTTCGCCTAACTGTGTAATACTGTGGGTGAGGATGAGCAATGAATAGAAGAAAGGACTAATAGGATTTTCTTATTTCCTAATTGAAATGTTTAGATAGATTTTTCTGTATAGCTTTATATGATGGATGTGGCCAATTATTTTTAACTCTTTTGGCTTAAGTTGCCCAACAAAATCTTGTCATAAATATTAAATTCTATATATGGACCTTGATAGGAGAACTAAATGATTGGGCACCCATGTTTCATATAATATCATATTATATATATATATATATATATATATATACATACATACATATATATTATATTATATATTCTCATCCTGGAGAAACCAGTGGGAGCCCCAGCCCCAGGGAGAGTTCTCTTTTCTTTGTGAAGGCAAGGTCACCCTGGAATGGGTTTGCTTTTTGAGTGAGGGATCCTGAGTATTGAAAAGCATTGTGACTCCAGAGGCTTCGGTAAACTTGAGCTCTGGGAAATGTACTAAAGCAGAGTAAGCAGAGCAGAGAAGTATTGACTTACGAGTGGCAAGTTGATACAGTCTTATTGCTTATTTTTTTTTGAGAGGAAAGTCCTACTGAAGCTTAGTCCATTGAGAGACAAGTTTATATTATTTATGCTCCTGCATCCTGTAATTACTTTAATGTTGTGCTTTGCCTGGTGTTGATGGAGCACTGAAGTTACCTCACTGATATCGAAGGAAAAATATTGAGCTCAAGGACTGAAAACTCCCGCAGCACAAGACCATCACCAAAAGTCCTGTTGCTTTTCAGATCAGACCATGGGGTAAATTGGTTCTGGTAAAGGCAATGAGAAGAATGTCTTTGTAAAATACTCCACTCACTATAATAAACATGATTGTGCATGTCTTGTCATCATGATTATGATGACATGGTTATCTTCAATAACAAAGGATGAACATCAACATACAACATACTATGATGCTTATAAGAGCTACTTATAAAAAGATACATATGTATAATTATATAAAATACATATCATGAATGTGTGATATATTTATGACATATGTAGTGTTTATAATATACTTATTATATATAAAGAACTGGAAGCAAAGCAAAGTCCTATTAATTTATAGGAAGATTAAACAAATCTTGGCACATGAATGAAATACAATGAAATTAAACTTTGCCATACCAAAATACCATTAAAAAACTTTACCAAAAAAAAATCGAAGCATTCAGAATGATAAAAGTAGAAATAGAACAATAAGATGTATATAACTAAAACAATAAAAAATGAAGGAATGATAAAATAAAACTTAACTCTGTGTAATGATAATGACTAAGCCTGGCCCTGAAAAAATGTCAAGAAAATGTTCTCCTTCCCTATATTATAAAGGTTGGAGACGGATGCATCTATTATCAAAAATGATCAGTGTTTAGGTTTTGTTGAACTATCTTTCCTTTTAAAATGTTAGTTATAAGGGAAGGTTTACTAAACAGTGAGGGAAAGGAAAATATATTTGGAAATGAATTTAATAAAAACAAAAGAGAAGAAAACAATTATTTTGTTTCACATACTTCTTGCAACTTTTTAGTAGTGTGGGGCATCTGGACTTCTAATGTCCTATAAACCAATATTGATGAAGTCCCATGTTCAGTTTTTAAAAAACAAGTAATTAACTAAGAATTATAATGTAAATATGTAAAAATATAAGACCATATTGTTCTCTGATAAGAATAATGTAAAAAAAAACAATAAAACATGAACTGAAGTTAGTAATGAATGCTATGGTTAAGAATTGTTCTTAAAGGGAATGACTTTTGTTCTAGTAGGGAACTGCCGGTTAGAAAACTCTCCCTAATAATACAAGTCTGTAACTTCTTTGCAACTTAGTATCTTAGAGAGTTGCATAGCCAGTAAATGTCAGAGGCAGGACCCATGTGTCAGAACTAAGCTTGACTCCACTACTCTGTTAGTTAAGGTTCAATATTGAGATGATATGAGATCGTCTTATGTTCAGTTAACAAAAAAGAATTTAGTTATTTATACTTCATATCAACAAGAATATAATAGCATTTAGTTTGGCTTTGATAGTGGCTTTTCTAGCTTCCTTAAATAAGTTGGGCAGGGTATGGTGATTCATGTGGCCTCTGGTTGATATCCCCCCCCCCCCAAATCTGAGACTTCATGTGAGTAGGACTTTTTAATGCCCTTAGATAACAATAAATTTAGTAAACCAGTAAGACCATGAAAAAAAGAGACAGACAGGAGATATTCAGGTCCTGGGTACAGTTGTGTGTCTCTGGAGAAAATTTATCACTATGAGAGGTAGGAAGATGAGGAATAGTAGGCATAACCAATGTTCTGGGGAACCACTAAAGGATATTAGTCCTTTCATAATAGGTCTTCCTGGCTCCAAGGGCATGTCTCTATTTAATCTGACCCTTAATACTTAATATTTCAATGAATGCTAAAGACAACATAAGGACTTTTCAAGCTATGTAGGAAGTAAGAAAAAAAATAAGAAAAACTACAGAACTACTGTTTAAGGGTGTTTAAAACTGATAATGGCTAATAGAAAAGGAAAACTTCTGATCATTTGATTAATAAATTGATGACAACCCACAGGGCAGATTTTTCAGAGTTCCATAGGATTCTGACTTTGGACCCATTCTGTTCCTGTTTTTCAAATACTTGGAATAAAGCATAGATGGAATATGTATTAATATGTAGATAGCACAAATTTGGAAGAATAAGTTAATATTTATAATTTCCCAAAAAATTAGTATAGTTTTAAATTTTAATGCATTCAAAAGTTTTTGAGATACACTTAATTGGAAATCTCCAACAGATCTTGATATTATGGGAGAGCAGGCCAAAGCAAAGAACATAAAACTTAATAGTGGTAAAAGCAAAGTCATAAATTTCAGTTTAAATAGTAAGTGGAACAAGAATTAGACATATTTTTATGTCTGGAAGGTAGTTCATAGAAAAAAGACCTAGGAATGTTATTGACTTCAGATGCAAAATGATTCAAGACTCTGGCATGATAATAAAAATGGAATTTACTTGTAAGCCACTTTAAAAGATATCATATCACAAATAGGGGAAGTAATAGTCTGTTATTCTCTGGTCAGACAACATTTAAAGTATCAATTCTACTTCTTGGTAATGTATCATAAGGGTCATTGATAAGTGGAAGTGGCTTCGTAGGGTAGCAAGGAGGATTCACAATATTAAAGACATTTCCCCATACATGCAATTACATTCAAGTTTCGCAATTTTATTCTCTTCCATAACTCTGAGTCCTCATTCTAATCCTTGCTCCAAACTTATCCTTAAGCCATAACTCCCAAAAAGTGATGCTCCCAAATCTCCATTCTGACTAGTTGAGTCAATAAAAATTAACAGCTCCCAATTATATCTAGTATCAAATAACAAACTCCTTTGCATTTCAAGTCCTTTGCAATATGATTCCAATTACTGTTGGCAGGCACTGCAACTTCCCAGCATATGAAATGGTTATGTCTGTGTGGGTATGGAAGGAGATTTAACAAATAATGGATGATATAGTTAGGGTGACATATACATCAGGTTGTTCTTCACCAAATATTGGAGACCAGGATTAAATTGCCTAGGACTTTTAATATAAAGAGGATTGCTTAAACTCATCTAATGTTATCTTTAGTGAGAAGCTTCTTTTTTATCTTTATGTTTGTAAAGTCCTGAAAGAGGGACTTCAAATGTGATTATAATTATTGTCTTACTATAAAGATATTTTTCTATTTGTTTATTTTTCCATTTATCTTATAACTATTTAAATAAAATGTGTGTGTGTATATATATATATATATATATATATATATATATATATATATTTGACATAGTTTTAAAAATAGTATAGGGGGCAGCTAGGTGGTGCCTAGAATCAGGAGGACCTAAATTCAAATCTGGTATCAATCACTTAATAATTACCTAGTTGTATGACCTTGGGCAAGTCACTTAACCCCATTACCTTGCAAAAAATAATGTATGTTTCCTCATTTGTTTCTGTGATTTCTAAAGCCATATTTTAGGATGTGCTTTTAGAATAATACATTTTATTCTATCTCTTCCTTATAGCTTTATCTGTATTTTCTTGTTTTAAGGATGCTTTCTATATGCAGGAAATCTTAAATTCTAATTTATATTCTAGTACCTTAGTCTTCCATTTAATGGTCAAGTTTAATCCATTAACTTTCAAGGTGAAAATTATCCAATTTATTTTTTTCTTCTTCCATTAAATCATGTGGTAGCACCCTTTGTGATCTTTAGCCCCAATCCTCTCAGTAGGTGTCAGTTAAACTTCAAGTGCTGAATTGATAAGAATGAGTAGAAAATGATCTACTTATTGTTGAGGAAAAATGAGAAAATAAAGGTCAGAAACTTTCTTAAGAAAGAGTGGGAAGGCAGATGATGGCGAATCATAAATGGAAGACAAGAGGTCTGTTTTATTTCTAATTCTGTGCTCAATTTTAGTGAAACCAGTACCCTGAAACTATTACTGATATTCAGGAGATATGAAGTAGGAGATACTGGAGAGATAGGCTGAACAACAAACTTATCAGATAAAAAGCAACTTTAGGTTTTCTGATTTATTTGAAGTTCCCCTGAGTCTGTATCTCTACATCATGAAGAGTCAAGTTTCAGCAATTTAATGAGTCCTTAATCTAATAACTGAACCTAGTGAATACCATGAGTCCAAAATCCATTGAAAATGTTCTTGTATTTTTCTTTGGGACTTTCTTTCAACTTTTGGGACCAAAACAACTGTATTGACCTTCTTAAAATTTCTAGGTTTGGAAGATCCTTAAAAGCTTGCTGGAATGTTTTGG
The DNA here is from genome assembly GCF_037893015.1 of Macrotis lagotis. Lineage (NCBI taxonomy): Eukaryota > Metazoa > Chordata > Mammalia > Peramelemorphia > Peramelidae > Macrotis > Macrotis lagotis. The sequence continues at coordinate 129,670,843 of NC_133663.1, read as the reverse complement.
GTATGGGGAAATGAATAGGTGATAGGAAGAGAGTAGGTATTCTGTTATAGATTATTTTATTCTTTTAATTTTGTTCAAAGAAAAAATATATAACTGAGAATATTTCTCTGTTCATAATGACATTGTTTGGTTATACAAAAATCATTAAAAATTTTACCTATTTATTATGATTGGTTAAATCTGCAACACTTACACCCTTAGACTAATGAGACAAAAATTAGGGAGAGAAAAAGATGGAACTGGAATAAACATTGCACATTTTTTGCAAACCATCTCTATCTTGGTACCTCTCAATTATCACCAGTATATGTAACTGTCAGACTAAACGTAAAAATTTCCAGGGCCTGCACCTTAAGATAAAGAGGATCATTCCAGGTATTAGTAATGCAATTGAGTTTTTAAAACTATTACTCTATTTAAAAAACAAAACAAAACACTAGGGGCAGCTAGGTGGCACAGTGGATAAAGCACCAGCCCTGGAGTCAGGAGTACCTGAGTTCAAATCTAAACTCAGACCCTTAATAATTACCTAGCTGTGTGGCCTTGGGAAAGCCACTTAACCCTATTGCCTTGTAAAAAGCTAAAGAAAACCAAACAAACAAAAATATGCTAAATCACTAAAGTTTTTTTAGCTTGATATTATCTGATTCCCAAAACCTCTTGCCCACAGATACCCCTCCACCGAGTTTTGTCCCACACTTCTAAGTTATTTCCTTAAAAAAATCTACACTTGGTAGTTGGGGTTTTCTTTGTTTGAAACAATCAGATCATAATAGCCATTTACAGATGCTCTTCCCCACCTCCAGGTGCCTTGCCTAAAATCAGATGTGTTTGATTCTAACTTTGCTGTTATTTTCCATATCATTTTTAATCTTTCTCTTGTTCACTATAGAGAAGGATTCAAGATTCATTGAAACATGCCTCCATTCCATTCCTCTTCATTTTTTTTATTTTAAAGATTTTATTTATTTTGAGTTTTACAATTTTTCCCCTAATCTTACTTCCCCTCCCCCCAGAAGGCAGTATGTTAGTCTTTACATTGTTTCCATGCTATACATTAATCCAAATTGAATGTGATCAGAGAGAAGTCATATCCTTAAGAAAGAAAAATAAAGTATAAGGGATAGCAAGATTACATTAGAAAATATCAGTTTCTTTTTCTAAGTTAAAAGTAATAGTTTTGAAGAGAGGACTTCTGGCCAAGATGGCAGAAAGAAGATAGACACTGTGATAGTGCTCTCTCTTTCTCCTCAGAAATAACATGAGAGAGAAATCTCTTAACAGAAATTCAATCAACAAAATCAAGAAGAGAAGCTAGGAGAACACTTACTAAGAAGGTCTGTCTCAAGGGACCATAGGGGAATCTGGAGATAAGAACAGAGGATTAGTGCTGGGGACAGTAGCTACGGGAGGCCAAAGGGTCAGCCTCAGCCTTGGAGACTTTGGTGAGTGGTAGGTGCGAGATCCAGCTTTAGCTCCGGAGTTTTTGACTGGGGGAGAAGAGCTATGAGAGGGTGAATTCCAGTACAGGGTCTCAGAGCACGCCTGCAGAACAATCAGCTGGGCCAGGAACCTGAGCTCCATACTTTTGGGGAGCCCTTTGCCCAGAACAAACATTAAACCCCCCCCCCCACCACCCTCAGGGTGACAGAGCTCACTCAACAGAAAGAGATAAACTCCCTCCCCCAGGGCCAAGTCCAGTGTTCAAGGTCAACTCAGAACCTGCTGCTGAGAGCCTCAAACACTCCAGAGAAAGCAACCAGCAACCCCTACTGACTAGTCCTTGGAATTACTAAACCAAGTGAACAAAGCCTCTGGGATCTTCAAAAGGAAACCGCTGAGAGTCAGCTCCCCACCCCCCAACACAAGCTAAAAAAGGTCAGAGAAAAGGGGGGCCCGTGAAAAATATTTAGAAGAGACAGATCCTAACCCAGAGAGATCTAGCACTGCTGAGGAGAAAATGAATTGGTCTCCAGCCCAGAAAGACTTCTTGAAGAAATCAAGAAGGAGTTAAAGAAACAATTGGAAAAACTGGGAAAAGGAACTCAAGAGAAAATTAATACGTTTGGAGAGAAAATTAACATCTTGTAAAAAGAAAACAAATCCTTGGAAAAAACAATTGGACAAATACAAAATGAGAATAACTCTCTGAGATCTTCAATTGGTCAAATGCAAAAGAAAATGATTCTCTCAAATCCTCAATTGGGCAAATGAAAAAAGTAAATGATTCTCTCAAAACTAAATTTGGGCAAATAGAAAAGTCCTTCAAAAATAGAATGGACCAACTGGAAAAGTAATTGCAAAGGAGGAAGGAAGAAAAATCATCACTTAAAATAAAGAATGGAATTGGCAGAAAGCAATGATTTCATGAGACAAGATCCGAAAAATAGAAAAAAATGTAAAATACCTTATTAGCAAAACCACTGACCTTGAGAATTGATTGAGAAGGGAGAATCTGAGAATTATTGGCCTTCTTGAGAACACTGAAGACAAAAAAAGGCCTGGAATTAATATTAGAGGATTTAGTGATGTAAAATTATCCTGATATCATGGAGCCAGAGGGCAAAATAGTTATTGAAAGAATATATCAATCTCCTCTGGAAAGAAATCCTAAAATGAAAACACCAAAGAATGTTGTGACCAAATTCTAGTATTATCAGATAAAAGAAAAATCCTGCAAGTAGCCAGAAAGAAAAAAAAATTAAATACCAAGGAGCCCCACTAAGTATTATGCAGGACCTGGCCGTAGCAACATTAAGGGATAGAAGGATCTGGAGTTAGATATTCTGGAGAGCAAGAGAGATTGGAATGCAGCCAAGAATCCACTACATGGCAAAGCTGAGCCTTCTCTTCGAGGGAAAAAGATGATCATTTAATAATATGGGAGACTTCCAACAATTCCTGATTAAAAGACCAGAGCTAAATAGAAAATTTGATCATCAAACAGGACGCTCAAGAGACACATGAAAAGATTAAAACAAAACCACTATACAATAAGATGGAACTAGGTATATACCCACTTGGGAGACAGAGTTGCATAACTCTTGAGAATTGTAACTCTATTAAAGCTAATATACATAGCCAGAAGTGATGGACACTCAACTTTCCTGTGACTCAAATAGAATGATTTAAAAACAATACCTTCTTAAAAAGGGGGGCTGTAGGGGCAGCTAGGTGGCATAGTGGATATAGCTCCAGCCCTGGAGTCAGGAGTACCTGAGTTTAAATCCGGTCTCAAACACTTAATAATTACCTAGCTTTGTGGCCTTAGGCAAGCCAATTAACCCCATTGCCTTGCCAAAAAAGGGGGGGGGCAGTAAGGAGAAGGGAGGTTGAAGGGAGACTGAATGGGGTAAATCTCATTACATCAAGAGGTACAAAAGACATATTGAAATTGAGGGGAAGAAGGGAGGAGATGAGAACCACCTGAATCTGCATCTCATCAGACTTGGCTTAAGGTTAATTTAGACACACTTAATCAAGTTAAACTAATTTAACCTTTCAAGCATTAAAAGGGGAAAAGTGGATGGGGAGAATGGGAGAGGGAGATAAAAGGGGAACTAACAGAAGGAAGGGAAGAAGGGGAAAAGGGAAAGGGGGAAAAAGGGGAGGGGGTTGATTTAAGAGGGCAAACACACTGAAGGTGGAGGTATTCAGAAACGAATCACTGGGGAATATGGAAAAGGGAAAAAGCGGGAAATACAAACAGAAAGAAGATAGCATGGAGGGAAATAAAGTTAGTAATTATAACTTTGAATGTGAATGGAATGAACTCTCCCTTAAAACATAAGCTAATAGTGGAGTGGATTAAATACCAGAATCCTACAATGTGCTATTTACAAGAAACTCATTTGAAGCAGAGAGATACATATAGACTAAAGGTAAAAGGTTGGAGCAAAATATATTTTGCTTCAGCTGAAGTGAAAAAAGCAGGGGTAGCAATCCTTATCTCAGACAAAGCAGCTACAAAAATAGATAGCATCAAAAGAGATAATAAAGGAAACTATATCCTCCTAAAAGGTACCATAGATAATAAAGTAATTTCAATACTAAATATGTATGCACCCAATGGGACAGCATCCAAATTCTTATAGAAGTTGAAAGAACTACAGAAAGACATAGAAAGAAAACCCTACTAGTCAGAGACCTCAACCTCCTGCTCTCAGATTTAGATAAATAGAATCATAAAATAAACAAGAAGGAATTTAATGAGGTAAATAGATTGTATAAAAACTTAAATAAGATAGACTTATGGAGGAAATTGAATGGGCATAGAAAGGAATAATTTTTGCTCTGCAGTACATGTCACTTACTCAAAAATTGATCCTATATTAGGACATAAAAACCTACTGATAATTGCAGAAAGGCAGAAATGGTGAATACATCTTTCTCAGATCATAATGCAATAAAAACTACATGCAATATTGGGCCAGGGAGATATAGACCTGGGAACTAATTGGAAACTAAATAACCTCATTTTAAAGAATGAGTGGATCAAAAAAGAAATTATGGAAAGAATTAATTATTTCATCCTAGATAATGATAGTAGTGATACAACATACCAAAATCTATGGGATACACTGAAGGTGACTGTCAGGATATATTATATTTTTAAATGCTTACATGAATAAATTAGAGAAAGAAGAAGTTAATGAACTAAATGTGCAACTAAAAATTAGAGAAAGAACAAATTAAAAACCTGCAATTAAATACTAAATTAGAAATTCTAAAAGTTAAAGGAGAAATTAATAAATTTGAAAGCAAGAAAACTATTGAACTAATAAATAAAACCAAGAACTGGTTTTATGAAAAAAACAATAATATTGATAGGCCTCTGCTCAATTTGATTAAAAAAAAGAAAGAAGAAAACCAAATTCCTAATATCATAAATGAAAAAGGTAAACTCACCAGCAACATGGAAGAAATTAAAGTAATAATTTGGGAATTATTTTGCCCAACTCTATGCTGATAAATTTGACAATCTAAGTGAAATGGATGAATATTTACAAAAATATAAACTGCCAAGATTAAATAAAGAAGAATTTAAAAATGTAAATAATCCTATCTCAGAAAAAAGAAATTCAACAAGCCATTATTGAACTCCCTAAGAAAAAATCTCCAAGGTCTGATGGATTCACAGGGGAATTCTATCAAACATTTAAGGAAAAATTAATTGCAATTATATATAAACTCTTTGGAAAAATAAGAGAGATGGAACTCTGACTAACTCTTTCTATGACACCAATATGGTACTTAGACCTAAACCAGGAAGAGTTAAAACAGAGAAAGAAAATTATAGACCTATCTCCCTGATGAATATAGATGCAAAAATCTTAAATAAAATCTTAGTAAAATGATTACAAAAAGTTATCACTAGGATAATACATTATGATCAAGTAGGATTTATCCCAGGAATACAGGGTTCGTTCAATATTAGGAAAAACTGTTTGTATTCCTATAATCTCTAGTTTCTTTAGTAGGAATGGGTGCTGTATTTTATCAAAAACTTTTTCAGCATCTATTGATATGATCATATGATTCTTGATAGGTATGTTATTGATATAATTAATTATACAAACAGTTTTTCCTTAATAAGTTAGAAAAAGTTGTAAGTAAATTTATACAGAGAAATAAAAAGTCAAGAATTTCCAGGGATTCAAAGGAAAAAAGTGCAAAAGAAGGTGGCTTAACCTTACTAGATCTAAAATTATATTATAAAGCATTGGTCCTCAAAACTGTCTGATACTGGCTAAGAAATAGAGTGGTGGATCAGTGGAATGAATAGACTAGGTACAATAGCAGGAAATGATTATAGTAATCTGCTGTTTGATAAACCCAAAGAGTCTAGCTGATGGCATAAAAAACTCTCTCTTTCATAAAAAGTATTGGGAAAATTGGAAGTTAGTATGGAAGAAACTTAGATTAGACCAACACCTCACAGCCTATACCAAGATAAGATCCAAATGGATACAGGATTTCGAAATAAAAAATGATATTAGAAGCAAACTAGAAGTTTACCTGTCGGATCTATGGAAAGGGAAATAGTTTATGACTAAAGAAGAGATACAGAACATCTTTCAAAACAAACTAGATAATTTTGACTACATTATATTAAAAAGCTTTTGCAGAGACAAAACTACTGTAACCAAGATCAAAAGAAATGTAGTAAATTGGGGAAAACATTTTGCAACTAGTGTTTCTGACAAAGGATTCATTTCTAAAATATACAGAGAACTGAGTCAAATTTTCAAAAAAACAAGTTATTCCGCAATTGACAAATGGTCAAAGGATATGCTGAGGCAAGTTACAACTGAGGAAATCAAAGCAATCCATAGTCATATGAAAAAAATGCTCTAAATCATTACTCATTTTAGAAATGAGTCATTTGTCAGAAATACTAGTTTAAAAAATTGTTTCCAAGTTTAATACATTTCTTTTTGATCTTCTTTATAGTGGTTTTGTTTGTGCAAAAGCCTTTTAATTTAATGTAATCCAAATAATCTAGTTTGCTTTTAGTGATGTTCTCCATCTCTTCCTTGGTCATAAACTGCTTCCCTTTCCATAGATCCGACAAGTAAACAACGATTTGATCTTCTGGTTTGTTTATAATATCGTTTTTTATGTCTAAATCCTGTATCTATTTTGATCTTATCCTGGTAAAGGGTGTGAGGTGCTGGTCTAGTGTAAGTTTCTTCCATACTAACTTCCAATTTTCCCAATAGGTTTTTTTTTTTTTATCAAAGAGAGAGTTCTTATGCCAACAGCTAGACTATTTGGGTTTATCAAACAGCAGATTACTATAATCATTTCCTGCTATTGTACCTAGTCTATTCATTCCACTGATCCACCACTCTATTTCTTAGCCATTGCCTGTTTCAATGACTGATACTTTATAATATAATTTTAGATCTGGCAGGGCTAAGCCCACCTTCTTATGCACATTTGTCATTGAATTCCTGTAAATTCTTGACTTTTTATTTCTCCATATGAATTTACTTGCAACTTTTTCTAATTCATTAAAGTAATTTTTGGGAATTTTGATTCGTAGGGCTCTAAACAGGTAGTTTAGTTTTGGTAGAATTGTTATTTTTATTATTATATTATTATTATTATTATATTATTTTTATTATATTAGCTTGAATGAGCAGTTGATACTTGTCCAGTTATATAAATCTGATTTTATTTGTGTGAGAAGTATTTTGTAATTGCATTCAAAACGTTTCTGAGTCTTGGCAACTAGACTCCCAGGTATTTTATAATGTCTGCAGTTACTTTGAATGGGATTTCCCTTTCTAGCTCTTTCTGCTGTATCTTGCCAGTCATATATAGAAAAGTTGAGGATTTATGAGGGCTTATTTTATATCCTGTGACTTTGCTAAAGTTGCTAATTATTTCTAGTAGTTTTTTAGATTTTTTTTGAATTCTCTCATTATACCATCATGTCATCTGCAAAGAGTGAGTTTTATCTCTTCCTTCCCAATTCTAATTCCTTCAATTTCTTTTTCTTCTCTAGTTGATGAAGCTAACATTCCTAATATGATATTGAATAGTAGTGGTGAAAATGGGCTTCCTTGTTTCACACCCTGATCTTATTAGGAATGTCTCTAGCTTATCCCTGTTGAAGAAAATGCTTGTGATGGTTTCATATAGCTACTGCTTATTATTCTAAGGAACAGTCCATTTATTCCTACACTCTCTCTAGTGTTTTTAGTAGGAATGGGTGCTGCATTTTGTCAAAAGGTTTTCCAGCATCTACTAATATAATCATATGATATCTAATAGGGTTTGTTATTGATAAAATTAATTAAACTAACAGTATTCCTAATACTGAAACAACCGTGAATTCCTGGGAAAAATCATACTTTCTCAAAATATATTATCCTAGTGATAACTTGTAACTGTTTTGCTAAGATTTTATTTAATATTTTTGCATCTATACTCATCAAGGAGATAGGTCTATAAATTTCTTTCTTTGTTTTAACTCTTCCTAGTTTAGTTATCAGCACCATATTGGTGTCATAGAAAGAGTTAGGCAGAGTTCCATCTTCACCTATTTTTTTCCAAAGAGTTTATATAGAATTGCAACCAATTGTTCCTTAAATAGTTGATAGAATTCCATTGTTAATCCATCAGTCCCTGGAGATTTTTTCTTAGGGAGTTCAATGATGGCTTGTTGAATTTCTTTTTTCTGAGATAGGGTTGTTAGGCATTTAATCTCCTCTTCATTTAACCTGGGCAACTTACATTTTTGTAAATATTCATCCATTTCACTTAGATTGTCAAATTTATTGGCATAGAGTTAGGCAAAATAATTCTGAATTATTACTTTAATTTACTTCTCATTGGTGGTGAGTTCACCTTTTTCATTTATGATATTAGCAATTTGGTTTTCTTCTTTTTTTTACTCAAACTGACCAGAGGTTTATCAATTTTATTGTTTCTTTTTCATGAATTAAATTCTTGGTTTTATTTATTAATTCAATAGTTTTTCTTTCAATTTTATTAATTTCTCCTTTAATTTTAGAATTTCTAATTTGGTATTTAATTGAAAGTTTTTCATTTGTTCTTTTTCTAATTTTTTAGTTGCATATTTAGTTCACTGATTTCCTCTTTCTCTAATTTATTCATGCAAGCATTTAAAGACATAATATATCTTCTGACAGCTGCTTTGAGTGAATTCCATAGGTTTTGGTATGCTGTTTCATTATTGTCATTATCTAGGATGAAATAATTAATTTTTCTATAATTTGTTGCTTGATCCACTCATTCTTTTAAATGAGGTTATTTAGTTTCCAATTAGTTTTGGATCTATATCTCCCTGGCCCAATATTGGCTATGATTTTTATTGCATTATGATCTGAGAAAGATGTATTCACTATTTCTGCCTTTCTGCAATTGATCAGTAGGTTTTTATGCCCTAGTACATGGTCAATTTTTGTTTAAGTACCATGTACTACAGAAAAAAATCTATATTCCTTTCTATCCCTATTCAATTTCCTCCATAAATCTATCATATCTAGGTTTTTTTTAACAATCTATTTACCTCCTTAATGCCCTTCTTGGTGATTTTATGATTAGATTTATCTAAATCTGAGAGCAGGAGGTTGAAGTCTCCCACTAGTAGAGTTTTCTGTCTATGTCTGCCTGTAGTTCTTTCAGCTTCTCCTCTAAGTATCTGGATGCATTCATACATATTCAGTATTGAAATGCTATCCCTTAATGTTGATGTAGCCAAGTCCTTCCTAATCCTTACAGTGGCTCCTTGGTATTTAAATTGTTTCTTTCTGGCTGCTTGCAGGATTTTCTCTTTTATCTGATAGTTTTAGAATTTGACCACAGCATTCCTTGGTGTTTTCATTTTAGTATCTCTTTCCAGAGGGAATTTATGTATTTTTTCAGTAACTATTTTGCCCTCTGGTTCCATGATATCAGGCCAATTTTCCATCACTAAATCCTGTAATATTAAGTTCAGGTTTTTTTTTCTCTTCAATTTTTAAATTTGATACCTTTTAGGAGTATATAGTTTCTTCCCTTATCTCTTTTAATGCTATTTTTGTAGCTGCTTTGTCTGAGATAAGGATTGCTACCCTTGCTTTTTGCACTTCAGCTGAAGCAAAATATATTTTGCTCTAACCTTTTACTCTATATGTATCTCTACTTCCAATGAGTTTCTTGTAAGGAGCATATTGTGGGATTCTGTTTTTTAATCCACTCCACTATTAGCTTACGTTTTAAGGGAGGGTTAATGCCATTCACATTCAAAGTTATAATTACTAACTCTATATTTCCCTCCATGCTATCTTCCCTCTGTTTGTATTTTCCCCCTTTTTTTCATTTTATCCATATTCCCCAGTCTTTTTACCTTGAACACTGCCACCTTCGGTGTGTTGGCCCTCCTATATCCACCCCATCCCCTTTCATTCCCCTTTCTCTTTTTCCCTTTTTCCTTCTCTTCCTTCTGTTAGTTCACCCCTTTCTCCCCCTCCTGTCTCTGTTCCCCTCCTTCCCCTTTTAATACTTGTAAGGTGAGATGTTTCTCAAGTTAACTGAGTGTGTGTATATGTAAATTAACTTTAACCCAAGTCTTATGAGAGGAAGATTCAGGTCTTTCTCATCTCCTCCCTTCTTCCCTTGTAATACAATAGGTCTTTTGTACCTTTTAATGCAAGGAGATTTATTCCATTCATTTCACTCTATCCTCCTGTCCCCTTACTCTCCCCCTTTTTAAGGAGGTAGTGTTTTTAAATTATTCTGTCTGGGTCACAGAAAATCATAAGTATCCATCACTTCTGGCTAAGTATATATTTTCTCTAATAGAGTTACAGTTCTTGAGAGTTATTAGAGTCTTTCTCCCAGGTAGGGATATAGCCACTTTCATCCCATTGGATAGCAGTCACATAGATAAGTCATGAGTGTCCATAACTTCTGGCTGAGTATATTCTCTCTGATAGTTACAATTCTCAAGAGTTATGGGAATCTTTTTCCCATGCTGGGATATAGCCAGTTTTATCTTATTGGATAGCAGTATTTTTTCTTTACCCCTTTTTTAAGCTTTTCATGTTTCTCTTGAACCTCCTGTGTGATGTCCAAATTTTCTATTTTGTTGTGGTCTTTTAATCAGGAATTCTTGGAAATCTCCCATAGTGTTAAATGACCACCTTTTGCCCTGGAAGAGAAGTCTCAGCTTTGCAGGATAGTGGATTCTTGGTCGAATTTCAAGCTCCCTTGCTCTTCAGAAAATATCATTCCAGGCCCTGCTATCCCTTAATGTTGATGTAGCCATGTCCTTCCTAATCCTTACAGTGGCTCCTTGGTATTTAAATTGTTTCTTTCTTCCTGCCTGCAGGATTTTCTCTTTCATCTGATAGTTTTAGAATTTGACCACAGCATTCCTTGGTATTTTCATTTTAGTATCTCTTTCCAGAGGGAATTTATGTATTTTTTCAGTAACTATTTTGCCCTCTGGTTCCATGATATCAGGCCAATTTTCCATCACTAAATCCTGTAATATTAAGTCCAGGTTTTTTTTTCTCTTCAATGTTTACAGGAAGGCCTATAATTCTCAGGTTATCCCTTCTTGATCTATTCTTGAGGTCACTGGTTTTGCTGATGAAATATTTTATACTTTCTTCTATTTTTTCAATGTTTTGGTTTTGTTTAACAGACTCTTGCTGTCTCATGAAGTCATTCATTTCCACAGATTCTGTTCTTTTTTTTTTTAGAACAGCATTTTCTTCATTTACCTTTTGAAACTCCTTTTTCAATTGGTCAATTTTATTTTTGAAGGAGTTTTCCATTTGACCAATTGTGGTTTTCAGGGAATTGTTTTCTCTTTGCAATGTGTTGATTTTAATCTCCCAAATTTTCCAGTTGATTTTTTTTAGGTTTTTTTTTGCAAGGAAAACGGGGTTAAGTGGCTTGCCCAAGGCCACACAGCTAGGTAATTATTAAGTGTCTGAGACCAGATTTGAACCCAGGTACTCCTGACTCCAGGACCGGTGCTTTATCCACTATGCCACCTAGCAGCCCCTCCAGTTGATTTTTAAATTCCTTCCTTATTTCTTCAAGGAAGTCTTTTTTGTGCTGGAGACCAGGTCATGTTCTTCTCAGAGGTTCTAAGTCTCTCTGATTTAGTGTCCTTTTCCTTCCTTCTATGAACCCTCCTTTTCATTGGCCTTTCTTCATTATACTAGGACCTTGTGTTGGGGTTCACACAGGTTTGGTATCGGGATCCCTAGAGGCTTTACTCACTGAGTGTAATATCTCCATCTGGACAGTAGTGGTTGCTAGAGGTTTTGCTCACTGAGTGTAATATTTCTAGCTGACCAGGAGAGGATGGTGGTTGCTTTCTCTGGAGTGTCTGTGACCTTGATTTAGGCCTTCTCCCTTGGACTGGAGGGAATGGTTAAAGCTGTTGAATACTTTTATCTTTGATCAATGGTGGGCTATATCCTGGGGTGAGGTAATCACTCTCCCTATTCACAGCTGAGGTGGTTCTGCTGCTTGGCATTACCTTGGGGTAGAAGGTGGGCTGTGATTTTGTTTGTTCTGGAAGAGGCTTCAGCTGAAATGATGGTATATACGCTGAGTTTCTCCCAACCAGGGGAGCCCAGGGATAGATGTCTGCAGCTCTCCCACACTAGAACTCTCGCTCCAGACCTGCCCACAAGCCCCAGATGGTCAATGCCACAAGCAATGCCTCTGCTCCCTAGTTGGTCTGAGCCCCTGTGATCTATCAGGCTCTAGCTGCTCATAGAGCCAGTTCAGTTCTCAGGCCCTCAAGCTTGTGGGCTCTAGCCCTGCTGTTAATCCAGTTTTAATCCAGGCTCCCAGACTCTCACCCCAACCTGTTCTGGCAGATTCTGTCCTTTGTGCCTGGTCTCACCCGTGATCTCAGAAGACAAATCCTGAAGTGGATGTTCTTCTGGTTTTTCTTTCGGGGTTTTGTAGATCGAATTACTGTTAAGATGTTTGTTTCATATTATATATGAGGGAAGATCAGTAGACTTTAGCACTGTGCCTGTCTTCTCTCTGCCATCTTGGTCCCATCATTCCCCTTCATTTTTAAAAATATCCTTTACTTGAGAAGGCTTATGATTTTAAAAAAGAAGCCAATCCCCAAATTTTCCTATCCTAACATTTCCTCCTCTTAGATACTTTTATTTTATGACTCTTCATGAATCTCAGTCAAAAACATTCTCTCTTCCATTAATGATCCACAGACAAGGTGAGATTTTTAAAATAAATAGTAATACTTTAACTATTTTTTAGCTTAACGAATGCTAAAGGTTTAGGCAAAAGTAGAAGTAATGATTAATGCAATAAAAATAGGATGACTAAGTAAATGAATTCTAACAATGATATCATATGCTTCTTCTATGCAGGTAAAAGGTAATGGGAAGCAAGTTTAGAGCACCACTTAATATATGATACTTGGATGGTTCTCCCCGCCAACCCCCCCCCCCAGTGGAAAAAAAGACAGTTTCACATTCATTGGAGGACAAGAAAGAAGCGTAAAGTTAAGAATGAAAGATAGCACTTGTCTACATTGTCAATTGAATCATTTCATTTATGTTGACCTCACTAAATAGTATGGTAAAATCAGCTGTTGAATGCAGTCTCTCCCACTACTTTTTGTTAGGATATTCTCTACAGAACTTGTTTACTTCAATATTTTGGACAGATTTTTAAGAATCTTGGAAAACTCTTTAGGTATCATAATTCATTACTTGCCTGATGACCTATATGGTCAGAAAAACCTTAATATCTGAATTAAAATTAAAATTATAAAATTATTATTCTTATAGTTAATATTTTTCTCCAAATACATATGTATACTGAGATATAGATGTAGATTATGTTATGCATGTTATATATACATATAACTAAAGTTGAATAGTATGTGTCTTGTATATATATATATATATATACATATATATATAAAACTTTAGAAATATCCTTTTGATTTATTTGATTAATAAATAAACATCTTCTCATTTTGATGATGAATCTTTGTATAGCATGCAAATAGCAATTGTTGAATAATCTTTTTCTTTCCAGCAATGAAATGAACAATGCAGCACTTTCTAAGGATTTTCTGACTGCTGGAAAGCAAATGAACCTAAACTTTTCTTTCTTACTGGAAAAATAACATATTGGAATTGTCTATAGAACACAGTCAGCCAAATGGAACAGCTTCAACTGAAATTTTTCTTTTATACAACTTATGTCATATATTTGTATTCATTTTGAAAAATTTTAAAATGGAGAAGCAATCAAGTCCTTACTTTTTTAATTTAAATTTATTTTTATTAAAGATATTATTTGAGTTTTACCTTTTTTCCCCCAATCTTGCTTCCCTCCCCCCCTCCCCCTCCACAGAGAACACTCTGTCAGTCTTTACTTTGTTTCCATGTTGTACCTTGATCCAAATTGGGTGTGATGAGAGAGAAATCATATTCTTAAAGAGAATTCTAAGAGGTAACAAGATCAGACAATAAGCTATCTGGTTTTTTTCTAAATTAAAGGGAATAGTCCTTGTACTTTGTTCAAACTCCACAGCTCCTTATCTGGATACAGATGGTACTCTCCTTTGCAGAACAGCCCAAAATTGTTCCCGATTGTTGCCCTGATGGAATGAGCAAGTCCTTCAAGGTTGAACATCACTCCCATGTTGCTGTTAGAGTGTACGGTGTTTTTCTGGTTCTGCTCATCTCACTCAGCATCAGTTCATGCAAATCCCTCCCGGTTTCCCTGAAATCCCATCCCTCCTGGTTTCTAATAGAACAATAGTGTTCCATGACATACATATACCACAGTTTGCTAAGCCATTCCCCAATTGAAGGACATTTACTGGATTTCCAATTCTTTGCCACCACAAACAGGGCTGCTATAAATATTTTTGTACAAGTAATGTTGTTACCCTTTTTCCTCATCTCTTCAGGGTGTAGACCCAGTAGTGATATTTCTGGGTCAAAGGGTATGCACATTTTTGTTGCCCTTTGGGCATAGTTCCAAATAGCTCTCCAGAAAGGTTGGATGAGTTCACAGCTCCACCAACAGTGTAATAGTGTCCCAGATTTCCCACATCCCTTCCAACAATGATCATTATCCTTCCTGGTCATACTGGCCAATCTGAGAGGTGTGAGGTGGTACCTCAGAGAAGCTTTCATTTGCATTTCTCTAATAATTAATAATTTAGAGAATTTTTTTCATATGGCTATAGATAACTTTGATCTCCTCATCTGTAAATTGCCTTTGCATATCCTTTGACCATTTGTCAATTGGGGAGTGACTTTTTGTTTTAAAAATATGACTCAGTTCTCTGTATATTTTAGAAATGAGCCCTTTGTCAGAAACATTAGTTGTAAAGATTGTTTCCCAATTTACTACATTTCTTTTGATCTTGGTTACATTGCAAAAACTTTTTAGTTTAATGTAATTGAAATCATCTAATTGGATTTTGGTGATGTTCTCCAACTCTTCCTTAGTCATAAACCATTCCCCTTTCCATAGATCTGACAGGTAGACTACTCCTTGATCTTTTAATTTGCTTATAGTATTGTTTTTTATGTCTATGTCCTGTAACCATTTGGATCTTATCTTGGTAAAGGGTGTGAGGTGTTGGTCTAATCTAAGTTTCTTCCATAGTAACTTCCCATTTTCCCAGCAATTTTTATCAAAGAGGGAGTTTTTATCCCAATGGCCAGACTCTTTGGGTTTATCAAACAGTAGATTACTATAATCATCTCCTTCTTTTACACCTAGTCTATTCCACTGGTCCACCACTCTATTTCTTAGCTAATACCAAACAGTTTTGATGACTTATGCTTTATAATATAATTTTAGATCGGCTAGGGCTAAGCCACCTTCTTTTGCACTTTTTTTCATTAAGCTCCTGGCAAGTCTTGACTTTTTATTTCTCCATATGAATTTACTTACAATTTTTTCTAACTCGTTTAAGGAATTTTTTGGAATTTTGATTGGTAGGGCACTAAACAGATAGTTCAGTTTGGGTAGAATTGTCATTTTTATTATATTAGCTCTCCCTATCCATGAGCAGTTGATATTTGCCCGGTTATTTAAATCTAATTTAATTTGTGTGAGTAGTGTTTTATAATTGCTTTCAAAAAGATTGTGAGTCTGTCTTGGAAAATAGACTCCCAAATATTTTATATTGTCTGGGGTTACTTTGAATGGGATTTCTCTTTCTAGCTCTTCCTGCTGTTTCTTGCTAGACATATATAGAAAAGTTGAGGATTTATGAGGGTTTATTTTATAACCTTCAACTTCGCTAAAATTGCTAATTGCCACCAGTAGTTTTTTAGATGATTTCTAAGGATTCTTTAGGTAGAACATCATGTCATCTGCAAATAGTGAGAGTTTTGTCTCTTGCTTCCCAATTCTAATTCCTTCAATTTCTTTTTCTTCTCTAATTGCTGCTGCTAACATTTCTAATACAATATTAAATAGTACTGGTGATAATGGCCATCCTTGTTTCACCCCTGATCTTATTGGGAATGCCTCTAGCCTCTCCCCATTGAATATAATGTTTGTTGATGGTTTCAGATAGATACTGCTATTATTTTAAGGAACAGTCCATTTATTCCTACACTCTCTAGTGTTTTTAATAGGAATGGATGCTGTATTTTGTCAAAAGCTTTTTCAGCATCTATTGATATGATCATATGGTTTCTGATAGGTTTGTTGTTGATATAATTGAGTATACTAACAGTTTTCCTAATATTGAACTAACCCTGCATTCCTGGAATAAATCCTACTTGATCATAATGTATTATCCTAGTGATGACTTGTAATCATTTTGCTAAGATTTTATTTAGGATTTTTGCATCTATATTCATCAGGGAGATAGGTCTATAATTTTATTTCTCTGTTTTAACTCTTCCTGGTTTAGGTAACAGCACCATATTGGTTTTGTAGAAAGAGTTAGGCAGAGTTCCATCTTTCCCTATTTTTTCAAAGAGTTTATATAGGATTGGAACCAATTGTTCCTTAAATGTTTGGTAGAATTCACTTGTGAATCCATCAGGCCCTGGAGATTTTTTTTTATGGAGTTCAGTAATGGCTTATTGAATTTCTTTTTCTGAGATAGGGTTGTTTATGTATTTAATCTCTTTTTCATTTAACCTGGGCAACTTATATTTTTGTAAATATTCATCCATTTCACTTAGATTATCAAATTTATTGGCAAATAATTTTGGGCAAATATTGGGCAAAATAATTTTGAATTATTACTTTAATTTCCTCCTCCTTGGTGGTGAGTTCACCTTTTTCATTTATGATACTAGCAATTTGGTTTTCTTCTTTCTTTTTTTAATCAAATTGACCAAAGATTTATCAATTTTATTGGTTTTTTTCATAACACCAACTTCTGGTTTTATTTATTAATTCAATAGTTTTTTTGCTTTCAATTTTATTAATTTCTCCTTTAATTTTTAGAATTTCTAATTTGGTGCTTAATTGGGGATTTTTGATTTGTTCTTTCTCTAATTTTTTTAGTTGCATGCTTAGTTCATTGATTTCCTCTTTCTCCAATTTATTCATATAAGCATTTAGAGCTATAATATATCCCCTGAGTGTTGCTTTGAATGAATCCCATAGGTTTTGGTATGTTGATTCATTATTATCATTAGCTAGGATAAAATGGTTAATTCTTTCTATAATTTGTTTTGGTCCACTCATTTTTTAAGATGAGGTTATTCAGTTTCCAATTTGTTCTGGGTCTATATCTCCTTGGCCTAGTATTGCATATAACTTTTATTGCATTGTGATCTGAGAAAGATGTATTCACTATTTCTGCCTTTCTTCAGTTGATCATTAGGTTTCTATGTCCTAGTACATGGTCAATTTTTGTACAAGTTCCATGTACTGCAGAGAAAAAGGTATATTCCTTCCTATGCCCATTCAGTTTCCTCCATAAGTCTACCATATCTAATTTTTCTAACAATCTATTTACCTCCCTAATTTCTTTCTTGTTTGTTTTATGATTTGATTTATCTAGATCTGATAGTGGGAGGTTGAGGTCTCCTACTAGTAGAGTTTTGCTGTCTATGTCTTCCTGTAATTCTTTCATCTTCTCCTCTAAGAATTTGGGTGCTGTACCACTGGGTGCATATATATTCAATATTGAAATGACTTTATTGTCTATGGTACCTTTTAGGAGGATAAAGTTTCCTTCCTTATCTCTTTTAATGCTATCTATTGTTGCTGCTGCTTTGTCTGAGATAAGGATTGCTACCCCTGCTTTTTTTTACTTCAGCTGAAGCAAAATATATTTTGCTCCAACCTTTAACCTTTATATGTATCTCTTTGCTTTAAATGAATTTCTTGTAAGCAGCATATTGTAGGATTCTGGTTTTTAATCCACTCTGCTATTTGCTTACATTTTAAGGGAGAGTTCATCCCATTCACATTCAAGGTTATGATTACTAATTCTTTATTGCCCTCTGTGCTATCTTCCCTGTGTTTGTATTTTTCCCCCTTCCCTCCCTTTTATCTATATTCCCCAGTCTTTTGTTTCTCAAAATCACCCCCTTCAGGTTTGTTGCCCTCCTATATCACACCCTCCCCTTTCTTTCCCCTTTCCCTTTTTCCCTTTTCCCTTCCCTTCCTTTGTTATTTCCCCTTATTTTCCCCCCCACTCCCCTTCCCTTTTCCCCTTTTAATACTTGAAAGGTTAGATGTTTTATAAGTTAAATGAGTATGTATAGGTCGACTTTAAGCCAAATCTGATGAGAAGACTCAGGTTTTTCTCTTCTGCTCTCTTCTTCCCCACTATAACCATAGTTTTTTTTGTACCTCTTAGTGTAATGAGATTTACCCCATTCAATCCCCTCCCTCCTCCAGTCTCTTTCGTGTCCCCCTTTTTAGGGAGGTAGTGTTTTTTTTTTTAGATCCTACTGTCTAAGTCATAGAAAATTCTGAGTGTCTGTCCCTTCTAGTTCTGTAAATTCTGTTGAATAGAGTCAAAATTCCTGAGAGTTATTAGAGTCTTTCTCCCAAGTGGGGTTAAAGCCAGTTACATCCTATTAGATTGTAGTCTCATAGATAGGTCATGAATGTCCATCATTTCTGGCTGGGTGTATTCTCTCTGTTAGAGTTACATTTCTCAGGGTTTATGAGAATCTTTTTTTTTACCCCCATGCTGGGGTTTAGCCAATTTCAAATTACTGGATTGCATTTTTTTTTTGCTTTTACTGCCCCCCCCCTTTTTTTACCTTTTCATGTGTCTCTTGAACCTCCTGTTTGCTATCCAAATTTTCTGTTTAGCTCTGGTCTTTTCATCAGAAATTTTTGGAATTCTTCCATTTCGTTAAATGTCCATTTTTTTCCCTGGAAGAGAAGTCTCAGCTTTGCAGGATAGTGGATTCTTGGTCGAATTTCAAGCTCCCTTGCTCTTCAGAAAATCTCATTCCAGGCCCTGCGATCCCTTAATGTTGATGTAGCCACGTCCTGCCTAATCCTTACAGTGGCTCTTTGGTATTTAAATTGTTTCTTTCTGGCTACTTGCAGGATTTTCTCTTTTATCTGATAGTTCTGCAGTTTGGCCACAACATTCCTTGGTGTTTTCATTTTAGGATATTTTCTGGTGGGGATCGATGTACTCTTTCAATAACTACTTTGCCCTCTGATTCCATGATATGAGGGCAGTTTTCCATCACTAGATCCTGTAATATTAAGTCCAGGCTTTTATTCTCTTCAGTGTTTTCAGGAAGTCCTATAATTTTCAGGTTGCCCCTCCTTGATCTATTCTCAAGGTCAGTGGTTTTGTTTATGAGGTATTTTACATTTGCTTCTATTTTTTCTATTTTTTGATTTTGTTTAACTGACTCTTGCTGTCTCATGGAGTCATTAGTTTCTGTAGACTCCATTATTTTTGGGGGGGAGGAGTTTTCTTCATTAACCTTTTGCAACTCCTTTTCCAATTGGTCAATTCTACTTTTGAAAGAGCTTTCCATTTGACCAATTGAGGTTTTGAGAGAATTAATTTCTTTTTGCATTTGCTCATTTGAGGATCTGAGAAAATTATTCTCATTTTGTAATTGTCCAATTGATGCTCTGAGAGATTTATTCTCCTTTTGTGTTTGTCCAATTGTACTTTCTAAGGTATTAATTGTCTCTCCCAAATTTTTAAGCTCCTTCCTTATTTCTTCAAGGAAGTCTTTCTGTGCTGGAGACCAGATTGTATTCTCTTCAGAGGTTCCAGGTCTCTCTGAGTTGGGGTCTTTCCCTTCCAGGAATTTTTCTATAGATCCACCTTTCCGCTGACCCTTCTTCATTATGCTAAGACCTTGAGTTGGTGGTTGGGGGGCTGGTTCACCTGGGTTTGAGATCACTGAAGGCTTTACTGAGTGCAGTTTCTCTGGCTGGCCAGTAGGAGGTGCTGGTTGCCCTCTCTGGGCTGTCTGTGACCTTGGTTGGGAGGCCTTCTCCCTTGCCCGAAGGGAGGAGTTGGAGCTATTGTATTCTTTTGCCTTCAGTCAATGGTGGGATTTACCCTGGCCTGAGGTCATTCCTCAGCTGGGCTAGTTCTTCTGCTCACACACCTGGGCCTGAGGCAGAAGTAATTTGCCTTTGTTTGAGGAGAGGCCTCTGGGCAATGTAGGCAAGCCCTCAGAGTTTCTCAGACCAGAGAAGCCTAGGGATGGTGTCTGCCCTTCTCTTGCACCAGATTACTTCCCCCAGCCTGGTCCCCGAGCTCTAGGGGGACAGCACCAACACCAGTGCCTCTGCTTCCCCATGGACCCAAGCCCCTTTTGTCCAGCCCCAGCACTGATGCAGCAGGTCCAGCTCCTGGGCCCTCAGACTCCTGCTTCCAATTCAGCTGTTAATCTGGCTGATCCAGGCTGATCCTCCCTTGGAGCCCAAACTCACCCGCCCAGATTTTTCCAAGGCTGCTGCGGGAGACAAATCCTGAGGTAGATGTTCTTTCTCCTGGCTTTTTTTTTCTGGGTTTTCTGGATCAGACTTCTTCTAAGAGGTTTGTTTCATGTGATAGATGGGGAAGCGATCAGGAAACTTTAGAACTGTGCCTGTCTTTTCTCTGCCATCTTGGCCGTAAGTCCCTCAAGTCCTTACTTTTCATAAATATCTAATTTATCACAGAGACTACATTTTTTGTATGAATTCTTTCATGTGATGGACAAATATTTTTGATTAAGAATTCAGAATTCTTTTTGATTTTTCCCAATAGTTTCATATCTTTCATGAGATTTCTGTTATCCTGGAGACATTAGTGATCAGATTTTGGGTTCAAATGATAGGATATTAGAATTAATTTACATTAGAGACATATGAGATTAAAGCTGTATATTTGAGAAGTGAAATGATTAGGTAGACATCAAAAGTCCTGAGATCCATCCAGTCTTACTACCTTTAAATAGGTTTCCCTATTCAGCAGAGCTGGCATTAACTCATATTCTAGAACTCTGGGGGCATACCTTGGTCTCCATTGTTGACATATGACAACAGGACATTGACTTGATGCTGAATCAGACTCACTGAGGGTAGGGAAGTTTTGTTTGTCTTTGTATATGTGTGTGTGTGTGTGTGTGTGTATTTTCTAGCTCAAAGAAAATCTAGATGGAAAAAATTAATAAAGCCTTTATAACTACATATACCCAGGGAAAGTATTCTAGGGGAGGCAGAAACTAGGAGAAATTTATTGTTATCTTTTGGAAGGGTCTGCAAAAACTTGTTCCTAGGAAATAGAAACTCAAAAAAAGGAAGACATTAATGTGATTGTTTTTTTTTCTGTGAGGATCACAGTAGTAGAAAGGATTGCTATGTGCCTGCCACACTGATTTTTATTGAGATAGGACTAATTTTTGTTTTTCTCAAGACCCAATAATACCAAATATTGGACAAGAGTAAAAAAATTTACAATGGTTGAGTTTGAGAGACTCAGACTCTAGTTGGAAGAGTAGAGATAACACTCAAACAAGTTCACATTTTTTTTAAAAAAAAAAACCTATTTAGTGACTCAAATAGATAAGTTTATTTTTCAGACTGACAGAACTATAGATAATAACTAAATTGTATTTAATTAGAAATTATGACATTCAGAAACAATTTTGTCTTGCTTTGAAAAACGGATTTCCTGAATCTATTTCTTAGAGGAAAAAAAAAATGGGTATTTTAGAAAAAAATTATCTCCAAATGTCTAGTTCCACTGACATCCACTGTGTTTTCATTGCCCCTTTAAAATATTTTAATAAAAATAGTCAATTTAGGTCTCAGGATATTTTGATAATGATGTAGGCCATGGTTCACTGGGGAATCAAACTAGGTATAAACTGAACCAGTTTCCTTCATTGTTGGAATGGAGGCTGTAATACTTTCATTATTCACCTATTGTAAGGGAAATGCTTCCTTTGGATGTAGTGCTTATTGTATAATGAATCTTTTAACCTTTTACTTCAGAACTTCCTGCAAAAGGAAAGTAATACTTTAAGCTCTCAATTTTATTATTATTGGATTTTTCAAAATCCTTTAAACAATGTAAGAAATCACATTCTAAAGAGGTAATTAATTTTAAGATAGAAAATTGTATTTCCTGATTAACCAAAGGAAATTTCCCATGTTCTTTAAAGGAGGTGAGGTAGAAAGTTTCAATATTAATAGATTGTTATACATTTACTTATTAAACTTAGTGCTTCCAAAGTGCCATAGGACCAAGCCTCCCACTTTCACTTCAGAGAAGGAAATGGAGGCTCCAAAGATTTAAGAGACCTTTCCAAAGCCACATACTTTAATCACTGAAAAGACCAGGATTTGAGTCTACATCTACAGATGACAAATCTAGTACTTTTTGTGAAGTACATAAAAGTTCATTACTTTTACAACTTTTAATTACTATTTATGATGTAGTTTCTTTGGGTTGTTTTATCACTGTCAAATATATCAAACTTACATGCAAACATAGTCCAATTCTGTATTACTCTAACTATATGCTTTGTCCACTGTCTTTTTAGTCATTGAGTCCATGTATTACTGAACACTGCTGGAAAAAGTCACACAACTGAGCTGACTGGGTACACCATAGATTTATTATATAATTTCAACTAGGTCTTTACTGCTGCATGCACATCCTTTTATTTTTCCCTGATTGACCTTATATTACAAACCTTTTCTCTCCTCAAATTACCTGCACTAAAATCTTTCCCCTGAGTCTCAATTGAGACCCTCTGCACATTCCTTCTATGCCTAGAATATATTTTCTCTTTACTTGGATTTCACATTCTTCTTAGCTTTCCTCAAATTTAAAATGTCATCTTTTAAAAAATCTGTCCTCATCCACTCACTTGCTACTGTTCTTTCCTCTCTACATTTGACTTTGAATCATTTTTACATTTAGTTATCTGTTAGCATATTTTCTACCAGAAAAATAACATGGTAGAAGCTAAGTATAGACCAACATCATATATATTGTATTGAAATGAGTATAGGACTAAGATATAAAAAATGATTCCATAAGACAATTATGAAAACAAAGAATAATCTGTCTAGCAGATCTATGGAGAAGGGAGGACTTTGTGACCAAACAAAAGCTAGAGAACATTATGAAATGCAAAATGGATAATTTTGATTACATTAAATTACAAATTACAAATCAAACCATTGCAACCAAGATTAAAAAGAACATAGAAACCTGGAAAACAATCTCATTTCTAAACTATTCAGAGAACTGAATCAAATTAATAAGAATAGAAGTTATTCCCCAAGTGATAAATGGTCAAAGGATCTGAACAGGTAATTTTCAGATGAAGAAATTCAAGTTATCTATACTCATGAAAAAATGCTCCAAATCATTATTGATTAGGGGAATTCAAATGGAAACAAATCTGAAGTACCACTTCCTACCATCAGATTAGCTAAAATGACAAAAAGGGAAAATGATTAATGTTGGAGAGAATATGAGAAAACAGGGAAACTAATACATTATTGGTTGAATTATGAACTGATCCAACCATTTTTGGAAAGCATTTGGAAGTATACTCAAAGGGCAATAAAATTGTGCATGCCCTTTGATCCAGTAATAACACTACTAGCTCTATCTACAGCTAAAAAAAGATCACAAAAGGGCTAAAACATCCACACATGTACAAAAATATTTAGACTAGCACGTTTTTTAGTGGCAAAGAAATGGAAATTGAGAGGATGCCCATCTATGGAGGAATGACTGAAAAAAAATGTGGTATATGTATTTGATACTGGTGGATTTCAGGAAAATCTGAAAAGATTTTCATGAGCTGATGCTGAATGTAGTAAGTAGAACCAGGAGAACATTGTACACATTAACAGTGATATTGTGTGATGATCAACTATGATGGATGCAGCTCCTCTCAACAGTTCAATGAGCAAAAACAATTCTAAAAGACTTGTGATGAAAAATATCATCCACATCTAGGAGGGGGGCAAACTATAGAGTCTGAATGAAGATCAAAGTATACCATTTTAACTTTTGAAAATTTGTTTTATGCTTTTTCTCATTTTTTTTCTTTTCTTTTTCTTCTTTCACAACATGACTAATATGGAAATATGTTAAACATTTTGTACAAGAATAACCTATATAAGATTGTAGGGCAGCTAGGTGGTGCAGAGTATAGAAAACTGGTTTTGGAGTCAGGAGGATGGGAATTCTAATTTGGCCTCAGACACTTGCCACTTACTAGCTCTGTGTGACCTTGGGTAAGTCACTTAACCCTAATTGCCCCACATCCAGAGCCATCTCTAATCATCCTGATTCATATCTGACCACTGGATCCAAATGGCTCTGGAGAAGAAAGTGAGACTGGTGATTTAGCATAGCATCCCCTCACTCGAATCCAACTTGTGTGTTTGTCAAGACATCACTGCCCTGATATCAGGGTCTTCTTCAAAAACAACGGGAAAAGATCATCATATTAGATTGCCCACTGTCATCGGAGTGGAGAGGGATTGGAAATAGAAAAATGTGGAACTCGACACCTTACAGAAAATGAATGTTGAAAGGAAAAATAAAATTAAAATATTTTTTTTATTTTTCCAAAGAAATGGGGGAGGGTGTTAAGTAACTTGCCCAGGGTCACACAGCAAGATAATTATTAATCATCTGATGCCAGATTTGAACTCAAGTCCTCCTGGCTCCAGAGCCAGATTCAGCACCACCTTGCTACCGCCT
This sequence comes from Macrotis lagotis, assembly GCF_037893015.1. Lineage (NCBI taxonomy): Eukaryota > Metazoa > Chordata > Mammalia > Peramelemorphia > Peramelidae > Macrotis > Macrotis lagotis. The sequence continues at coordinate 129,646,161 of NC_133663.1, read as the reverse complement.
TGTGTTTACAGTCTTTAAGGATAGGGAACATTTTCTTCTTGACTGCATTACTTGTGCCAAGCATATCACATAGTAGTACCTAATACAAGTTTGTTGAGCTGAACATGTCTACAGATAAATATCTAATCATATACATGCATAAAATCTATATTATACACATGCTTCTGTTATAACTAATATACTTGTGTAAAAAATGTCATATTCAAACTAATATATTCTTAACATATGTGAATAAATCTTTTATATATCAATATATAAAGCATTTGTGTACATAGAATCTATATATTATGCCTGAACATAAATACATACATACATAAAATCTATGTCTATATAAATACTGCCTGTAATATATGTAATTCACATGCATGTAAATATAACTTTACATATTGTCTATAATATAGCTAACATAATACACATAAAACCAATATTATTACATATGTCTTTATATTTCTAAAAAATGTACATAAGCTCATACTGTATCTAGCTATAATGTATCTAGTATCTGAGAACATAACATCTGTCTATGCTGTCTGCAACATATCATTTTTATATATACTTACCTAATACTTGTATATGTAATACCTACTATATATCATATATACGTATAAAATCTAAATATACATACCTCCCATAATATCCAATATTCAAGTACATAAATTCTACATGATGCCTATAATATATCTAATATATATGTACATGAAATCCTTATCTGTAAACATACTATATGGATATGTACAAAATCTCTTCAAAACCAGGAAATGTCTTTTGCTTTTATTCATATTCTCAGTGTTTAGCCAGTGCCTAAACATAGTAGACACTTAATAAATGCTTATTGACTTCCATGGAGTCTATATACATACTCCTTATAGCTAACATACATGCATGTAAAATCTATGTCTACATACATGCTGTGTGATGGGTACAATGATGATATTATTAACTTGTGTACATTTTCAGTTGTTTTGCCAAGACTGTTGAAGCATCTGCCCTAATCCATGGAAGCATCTGTCTGGTCTTCCTTATAGCTATATCTGCCCAGTTTTGATCTACAGTTGCCTACTTTTGAGTTTAGCTGTAAAGATGAACTTAGCTAATTTATCCATGTGAGCACTGTACCCACAACCTTGTCCTCATTATCATAGTGTTCTAACCATATGAAATAACTAGCTACATTAGGAAAACAGCATTTGTTAAACTAAATTAGGAAAAAAAGGTAATTCTTGGAAGGGAGAAACAAGAGTTATATTGCTACTCCCTTACAGCTAGAGGGAGCAAGAAGTCCTTATGAAAGACAGAGACATGCTCCTAGAGCTCACCAGGTGCCCTCTCTTATGGTCTCACTAATGCTAAGAAGCTGAAAATTGTTGAAAACCAATCTGTTAAATGTGGGGTGCTTTAAGAAAATCCTCTAAAGTTTTATCAATTGCTATTAGGAGAGTGAAGTGCCATTGTGTGCAGAAGGAAATCCATTCCTTTTTTCAAAAAAAAGTATTTGACATTTGAAATATACCATCTATTTCTGTGTGGCATCATAACTTCAGATTTGGTCAGCTATGACCTCAGTATGTTCAAAAACTGCATCAAAGATGAACCATTGTCAGAGACACCAGAAGCACCTGATTCTGTTCTGAGTTGTTTGGTGAGCCTAGAACTGACTGCACCTGCTGCTACTTAGGCCAATGGTTGGCCTGACCCTTGAGAAGAACCCCCCTAAGTTGCTCTTTATCTGTTTTACCTGTTTGGGAAAAAAATTAGCCTACCTCATGAAGATATCAGGGGAGCTTTAATAACAAAATATGTCATTTGGAGTAAAAAGATCTATTTAACAATTACATAACTTAGCAAACTAAACCCATTTTAAAAAATGATAAAATTAGAGAAACACATGACAAAATATATATAAGTATGACTTTTAGCTACTCCACTGAAAAGACTTTATTTCTGGATTTAGGATGGAAAAATTAAGTCTCATAATATGACTCACCTCTATATTTGAGAAATAATCACCTCTTTACTATTAAAGTTTGAAGGATCCTAATTTCATCAGGGATTCACAATTAGTGAGAATGAGGAAAAGTTGTTCCAAGCACAGTTACATTTAAATTCAATGTGACAATACAATCCAGTCTTATAAGTCAATCCATTGTCCCTCTGACTCTAGTCAAAGAGCTGGTATTCGAATATTAGTAACTAGTAAACTGGTGAGAATTATTCCAAAACTCAGCATCTGGGTCTCATGCTTGCCAAGAACCCAAGCGTGTTCTTTGCTGTTGGCTGAAATTCTGGAGCAGATGAAGTAGGGAAATGGAAGAAGAGCACAGTCCTTTGCTGACATAGGAAGAGGCAGGTGCTAAAATGAGTAATGGAATGAAATCACATACAGTACCTATAAATCTACTTGCATTCCTCTCTCATGATGTATTCTAAAGGGGAAATATCAGAATCTTATTATAAAAAAAGGCAATTATGAATATGTTGGTTAGAAATCCATAATTTCTGCCCTTCTAAATATAATCATTTAGGGGAATATATGATCATTTAAATGACTTCTTTCTCTGGAATAGAAATTTTACTAGGAAAAATTATGGAAGGCAACTAGAGGACATACCTCTAAATATTTCCCGGTCTTTATGGAAAACCAGGGCAAGTTAAGTTTGATTCTAGCAATTTTCAGTAGACAGAGACTGCCACAAGGACTATTGAGCTGCCCTCTTCTTGAACAAAATATTACTCATGGAACCCATACATCTTTAGGGGATAATGCTGGGGAGATGATGAGATTATTGCTGAAAATATGGAAATCTGATTTCTGCAAGTATCTTAACTCAGTCTTCTGATAGCTGATTGGATAGAATTGTGGACTGCATGTCAGAAAGACTCATCTTTCTGACTTCAAATCTGACTCAGATACTAGCTTTGTGACCCTGGGAAAATCACTTCACTCTGTCTCAGTTCCTCATTTGTAAAATGAGCTGGAGAAGGAAATGGCAAACTACCTGTTTATCTCTCAAATGGATTCACAAAGATTTGGACACTACTGAAATAACTGAACAACAAAGTTTGGGAGCAAGGATGGACTCCTCAGTCTGGAGTCAGAAGACCTAGGTTTGAATTTCAATTCTACTACGTATTGCCCATGTTATTCTGGGCAAGTCTCTGGGAATTGATTTCCTTATCTGTAAAATAAGAGATTTGAACTTGTTATACAAAGGTCTATTTCAGTTTAAAATTCTACAAAATTCTCTGTTTTCATTAGGATGACTCCTATTAAAAATCACCACTTCAAAACAACAATAATAACAATGACAAAAAAAATTAAGTTAGCAAGCTGTATAACATAATAGGGAAAAAAACCCCTTGATTTCTTTAACTTAAAATTTGGTTTAAATGTATATCTTAATGTCAAGAAATCAATGCATGGAAACAGAGAAAAAGAAGGTATACTTGAAAATATTTCACTACAGTAGTTAACATTCATATGCAACTAATATAAAAATATACTAGTGACTGTAAATCACAGATTGTTTTGTTGTTTTTCTTTTTTACAAGCAGGAAAATTAAAGATGAAAGTTCATTGTTTGAAGAACACATTATTAAATGCAGTTATGTCATTAAAAGAAAATATTTCTTTTGGGACAGGGTAGAGGGGAGAAAAGTAACTTCCATTTATTCATTCTTCTGCAGCATAAGCACAGAAAAAAATCACAGTACCATTCAGAGTAAATAATTTTAAAATAAAAGCCATAAGTTCAGTCTAATAGCACAATATACATTTCAGATAAAGCAATAAAATGTTACTGCATAAAAGCATGAAGGTTCTGAAAAGAAATTGGCATGTTTGAAGTGACAGAAAACTGTGCATTATTTAGAAAAGCTGTAAGTTGCATAGAATAAGTTAGTGATGCTATTTCCAAGGTAGTGCACATTGGGATGTGAGTCTTTCAGAGATATGACCTATGTCTGGGTCAGTTGCTGGGCACTCCAAGTCTGATTCCTTGAATATGAATAATTTGGAAAGCATCAAAGCTTCTGGGAAACTTAACTTTTAACTTTTTTATTGAGGAGATAAAGATATAGGGGTGCGATCAAGAATGTAACTAAGCATTAGGTTAAGTACTAGGAATGAATATAAATATAAAAAGTGTGACAGTGTCTGACTCCAATTAACTTATTTTCTAATAGATGAAGAAAATACATATTGAATAAAAGTGAGTTTTTGGTCACGAAATACATAAAGATGATGATTTCAGTAATAGGACAATTGATTGACATGTCTTTTTGAAAAATGATATTTTCTAATGGTCATTACAACAATAATTTCTAATTGACTTCGAATCATATAGAAAGTACTTTCTCCACAATAATTATGAAGTAGGTAGTACAAGTATTAATTATTATCATTATTTTATAGATAAGGAATTGATGAATAGGGATTCCTTGCTCAACTTGATGAGGTAAAGGGATGATGAACTTTTTGTGGAGACTGTATCTTCCCATGGAAGATATGGAGGACCTTCCCTTTAGGAAACTCATTGAGATGACTGGGGGGAGGTCTTGACTCCTGGGGAACACCTTAGAAGTACCTCATTGAAATTGAAGTGCTCTCCTTAATTCTAACTGATTGATAATGGATTGGTTGACTTAGAACCATAAGGATTGGGACCATATTGCTGCTCTCAGATCTCTCACAATGTTTCAGAGAAAGGGCTGACTCTACAAACTACCTCCTTTTATAGGTTCCGAACAAAAGGACCTACAAAAAGCTTGATCCAATTACTTTATCTTCAAACAATATGAAAAAGTAGGAAAAAACTTAGACCAATCAATTAATCCAGTCAATGTGACATTCTCAATTATCCTTCCTGGTTGTATGCAAATAGATGATCCCCTGTACTTTCAGTGTGCTTATCATGAATTTGTCTACTCTTCCACAGGAAGATTCAATCAAAGTCTCAAACCAAAGCTTAACTCCTTTTAAATTTATCAAAGTAGTCTAAGAATTCTTCTGATCAACCACCACTATACAGATGAGGAAAGTAAAGGTCAAAGAAGCTAAGATAACTTGTAAAGTGTCATACAACAAAACTTAGAATCAGGATTTGAACCCATATCTCTCTCCCCTAATTCTCCAAATTGCTATAGTTGTAGAATTACACATTAACTTCTTTCTAATCTCTTTTCATGTTGCTAGATAAATTACTTCCATGATGCTATCAGGTCCTGCAGGGTGAGAGTTAAGGATCGATTCTGGGATGGGTGGAAACTCTTATTAGAAGATATATTTGGAATCTTGGCTCCAGAACAGTTTCTGCCCCATTGTCTTGAGTTTTAAGCCTCTTGAAATCTAGTCTCCTGTAGTTCTTTAAATGACTGGGTATCTACCTAGTTTCAAAATCAAGCATCACCAGATGAAAGAGAAGAAAACCTTGTATTGGAGACTAATTTTAAATGTTTCTGAAGATACCAAAAACACTAGCTTTTTTGTGCATTTGAATATAATTCTTAAGACTGCTTGCTTATTCCATCATTTTGATGAGAAAGTCACCTCTATGGGTAATAAAATTTTACCTGATTTTCAACAATTTTGTTTCTCCCTCATTTTAACAAATCATTAGGGTTTCAGAGAGGAAGAGACATATTTTCACTCCTGGACTTGTTTTTTTTTATTTCCCTTGAGAGAGTACTGTGTGTGTGAATCCTCTTCAAAGTTCATTTTATCCCTTAAATTAATTTTGGTGTATTTGTTTTAGAACATTATGCTCTTCTATGTGAGTCAAGGGGCATATGGTCTCTTTTATTGGAAAATAAAGAACAGATGTGAGGTTTAGATAAGCACACATAAATATGTGAAGGTCAATGACAGGTGACTCATCTTTTTCACCATATTGTGAAAAGGATGTGCATAATTTCCTTGGAGGAAATTTGATCCTTGATGTGGTGACAATAAAATAAATTATTATTTTATTTATTTTGCTTTATTGCATTAAAAAATTAACAAGTGTAGGTAAGTTTGTGCAAAATCATGAGCTCCAAGAGTCCTCTGTAAATTCAAGTGGTTGCATTTTCCAGTAACTATGGAAGGCATTGCATAGGTTTTAATGAAATGCATTGGATTAATGTATTAAACAATAACATGAGCTTGTGCCTGCATCAATTACGATGTAGCACTTAATGACTTAATCTCCATTTTTTATGGAGGGTATAATAAGAGTATATATGGTAGAAAGGGATTGAAGTAGCTTTGCATGTTCATAATTTAGCCATTTATGACACAGAAGTCTAATTATAATCACTACCTTTTTTTGTGGAGTCTCTTGAAACTGGAATAGACTTTGGCTTGTATAGAATAAAGGAAACAATAAATTTTGAGATCCTATGCTTTTGAGATCTTATGAATGTTCCTTCCTTTTATTTTCCCCTTTTCTGTTGCAAGCCTTTCTTTTCTAAAATTGAAATGAGTCCAGAAGTTCATGGGCTCCTAGACCTGAGAGTCTTCATATCAGATGGCATTGGAGTCATCTCAATCACACAAGTCTCATTCCTGCCTTTGTAATTTCCTGGATCTGCCACATCATTTCTTTTTCCATAACTAATTCAAATGTAGGGCTTACATATATTGTCCCTGGACTTCTGCAAAAAATTCCACTCGCTTTTGCATCAGCATTATCTGGATTCTTAAATAGATGTTCAGCCACAGCAAGAAACTCTTGTCTTTAATATCTCTGTGTTTAATTCATTCTCCTGATTATTCTGTTTTGCTTCCAGATCCATCAGATATCAAACCAGAGCCCAGCATCCAGGGCACTAGTGAAAGATTCTGGAGAGCAGTATCAAGGTGAAGTGAGTTGGATGAATCTTACTGTATTTGCATTTTGTATCTCATATTTTACAAATAAAAAATTTATAATAATCATTAAACAAAAGTGTTCATTAAAATGGTTAACAAAAGGAATGTGAAACTTATTTCAAATAAATAGAAAGACCAAAATAATTTTGAAATATGTAGAATGTGCTATTTTGCATTTCTGCCAGTTCCATGTAACACCTCTGTAGGCACAAATTACAAGTTGCTCTCTTTCCTAAAAGAGAAAGAAGAAAGAGCTGGGAAGAACATTTTTCTACTTTCTGGGTAATAAGGGAGAGTTAATGGCTTTTGGGGAAAAAAATGTTTCAAGGGAGGAAAAGAAGAAAAAAGAATGTAAAGAGGCAAAGTGGAATTTGTATATGTGACAGGAGGCTGGATGATTGAAAAAAGTTACAAAGAAAAGGAAGCAAATAAAGATCATTGAACATTTGTTATTACATAATAAGTATAAGTTCTTCCTATAAGTAGAATTCTTAAGTTGCATGATCTTTTTTTTAAATATATCTTGATAACTACATTTCTGAAATTGATTTTATACATTTAAAAAACATCATTTTGAGAAGGTATTCCTAGATTCCCAGAATACCAGATGTGTTCCTGACTCAGAGAAAGGGTTAAAAACCCTGCATAGCAGAGGCATGAGCTGCACCATCTTTGAAGAAAATGGCTTGTTGTACTGCAAAGAATAATGTGTGTGTGTGTGTGTGTGTGAAGAAACTATTAGATAAACTGGTTTTTTAAAATCACAAGTGAAAAACTAGTTGTTTATATGCATATACATATTTTATATGTTCATCTATCATGTTTATATATAATGAATGTTATATATGCTACATGTATACATTTACATATACTTTGCAATACATAAACAGATTTTAAATATGTGGAAATAAAATATGTATTCAAATTCACACACATATACATACAGAGTGGATAGAGAACTGACCTCAAAGGTAGGAATACCTGGGTTCAGGTTCACATCTGACCCATACTAGTTTTGTTATCATGGACATATTACTTAACTTCTCACTGATCTGGGGAACTCTCTAAAGACTATAAATTGCATTGGAAAAGAGAATTCTTCCACCCATAAAATCATAGCTTTAGTCTCTTATCACTGTCTTCTAAGTTGATTCTATTTTCTTCACTATAGGAGACCCCCCAAGTCCCAACCTATTTCCAGTTCCTTGATTTTTCTTACATTGTTAGTATCTATTTTGTTTCTTTATGTTTTATATCATTCTTACTTTCTTTATTGCCTCTTGACCCTTCTTGAGAAGGATTATGAAGAATACCTTCCCCTTCCCTTCTCCCTCATCCAACCTCTTAAACTGAATAATATTAATTAGTGGTATTTATTTCCAAAATAAACAAATTTAAATTTATTTCTTCAATCATACATTGGGTATGCTTTTGAATCTGCTTTTTGTGGGCCATACATTTAAACAATCACCCTTAACTCTGTATGTATCTCAGACAAAGTAAAGATTCTGGAAGATCAAAGTTTTATTCCCTTTTCAATTTTTTTCTTTTAGTTTATTTGAATATTTAATCAATACTCTACTAAATTTTTTCATTTAATTGTTTTGTTTGTTTTTGAGAGGTCTGCTGCTGAATCTTAAAATTCTAAGAGGTGATATAATACTAGCATAGAATAAAGTCATGAAGCTCACTCCCATTCATTACCGTTACACTTAGCACAATGGCTAGAATATAGTAAGGGCTAGAATACAGTAATATCAGCATATTCTAGTCTAGATCTATGTATCCTCCTGGATACTAGCAACTCCTGAAAACTCCTCTACTTTTTCTTCCAGGATGAAGGCAAAGTCCTATAATATCTAACTCTTGCTCAGAGGAGGCAGTCTATGGTTCTCATATCCCTTAAACAAAATCCAATAGAAGATGCCTATTACTCTTACCACTACCAGGAGAACATGCTTCAAGTCTCCCCATCATTCCCTTTCTTGTACACTACTAGGCTTTTTCAACCCCAGTCCGTTTCCACCACAACTTTTAACCTATGCTTTCCCATTCATGGGCAACTAGATGGCACAGTGGATAGAGTACCTGGCTTAGAGTCAGGAATTCCTGAGTTCAAGTATGACCTCAGACTCTTACTAGCAAGACCCTGGGCAAGTCACTTAACCCTGTTTGCCTCAGATTCCTGGGCTGGAGAAGGAAATGGCAAGTAACTTTAGAATTTTTAGTAAGAAAATCCCAAATAATGCCATGAAGAGTCACTACTGAACAGTAATAAATGCCCATGTATGTTGTAAGACCAAAGATTTTGATATTTTTCTATGCATACTCAGGATAGAAATAAGTGTCTCTCTGACTTCCCAGTCTGTTGCCTTTAAAATATATATGTATATCAATATACATACACATACATGTATGTATATGCATTAATTTGTATATAGATATAGTTATAGATACCATACATATCATGTACATGATATATGTTGATACTTGTGTATGCACATATACCACAGATATACATGTTTGTATATTTATGCATGCATATACCTGTAGATATGACTTGATTTTTATGTCAATCATTATCTCATTATTCTAAAAATGATGTAGAAGAGAACATTGATTTTAGTTTATACAAGTTCATTCTTTTTCCCTTCTCTTTTTGCTTCTCTTAAAATGTTATTCCCTTAGATCCCTTGGCTTTCTCTTCTTCTAGATAATGACTTTATAGTGCTACTATTGACAAATGAGGGAATTAATTTCACTGCATTAGTCATTCCTTGTTAACTATACTTTTTATCTTGTATTTTTTATGAAGTATTTATAATTTGAATTTTCTGCTCATCATTGGTTTCTTTTGGAAGATATACCCCTTTTTGTTCATCCTTCCATATTTTTTCATTGAAGATTAAGTTCAGTTTTATAGGATATGTCATGGGAAAGAGGATATATGATCTCACATTTTAGAATATCAGTTCCAATATCTCTTTTAATTTCCCTTTCTCTTAGATATACAAGTTCCTTCTCCTTTAGTTGGCTTTGCAATACTAGATCTCCATCTCACAGTTGAGTTCCTTTGCTGTCACAAGGCTAGATATATTTAATGTTTTCCACATGTTGTGGGATAGGGAAAAGAGTCCAATTTAATTGCTGCAATAGCAAGACAGAATGGAAGCAACCACAACAAAAGTAATTTGGTCATGTTGTTTGTCCTAGGTTTTTGGCTAATGGGGACTCTGAATAGTTAGAGAGTGGAAGCTTGAGGCAGATCTGCCCTCTGCTGTTATTTCAAAAGGTAGTATATTGTATAGAGTTGTTTCTTAATTCCTATTACTGCTGAAATTTTAATTACTATACAGTTGGCATTTTCTTTTTTCTTTACAAGTTTTTGGGGAAGGCATTTATACAGGTATTTAAACTGTTTTATTACCCTGATTTCTTGTCTAGTCGACATAATTTAGTCTTTTTAAAAAATTTTTATTTCATGACCCTTCTCCCTCCAACCCCAGCAACACTCCCTCCAGTTGTTCCTAAAGTATCAGGTAAGCAAAATGTCTTCTTCATGTTTTCGTGTTCAGTCCCCTACAACCTTCCCCAACCAAAGTATCAGGTATATTCTCCCCCCACTATCCCTTTAGCTCCCCAATCATGATACTTAAACCTTCATTAACTAAAATATGGGTTAAGGCAAGATTACTTCCTAATCTCTTTATGTACAACCTTATGTAAGCTCCCATTGTCTGTCCCCATTGTACTGCAACCCTCCTTAACCAAGATATCTAGTAAAGTTAGCTCACTTCTAATTTAATTATCTATAGAACCTGGGATATCCTCAAAGTCTCTCATAAGAACTTTAGAATTGATTTTAAGGCACAGGAGACACTGGCACAGAAGCACGCAGCACAGAGTGCCCTTGTCAGAGAAAGTGTAGAGATCTGTGAGCAAGGCAGAAATAATGTAGCTCAAAGGAAATTTGAGATAAATAACTTTATTCACCTGGAATACATGTGCAGGACCTGTGGTAGAGCATTCTGAGCTCTTATTGGTCTGATCAGTCACAGTCAGACACACTGTAATTTGTCTCAAGCATAGTGGTCTTCATCAATAACAAAGGACAAGAACCAACTAAACCAATATCCTCCAAGGACAATTCCTTCAATTATATTCAACCCTTTAACTATCCTAAGAGTAATACAATTCTCAAAAGTTACAAGAATTATCTTCCCTTGTAGAGATACATAGTTTATTGCTCTTGACTAGCATTTGTTTTTTCCCTCTTTTTGTTTACCTTTTTGTGCATCTTTTGAGTCTTGAATATGAAGATCAAATTTTCTGTTCAGTTCTGTTCTTTTTAATGAGAAAATTTTGGAAGTCCTCTATTTTATTGAAAATTCATTTTTCCCCTGACAGAATATGCTGAATTTTGCAGGATAGGAAAATATTGGTTGTAATTCAAGGTCCTTTGCCCTTCAAAATGTCATATTCCAGTTCCTCCTATACTTTAATATTGAAGTTGATAAATCCTATGTAATTCTAATAGTACTTCCTTTGTTTTTGAATTGCTTCTTTTTGGCTATTTGTAGTATTTTCTCTTTCAGTTGCAAATTCTGGAATTTGGCTATGATAGTTCTTGGAATTTTTATCCTGGGGGCTCTTTATGGAGGTGTTCTATGTATTCTTTCAATGATTATTTTGTCTTCTTGATCTAGTATATTAGGACAATTTTCCATGATAATTTCATAGCAAATGTTTTCCTTTATGGTAGACCAATAATTTGTAAATTATCTTTTTTGGATCTATTTTCCAAGTTGTTTGTTTTGTTCTTAAAAGGTATTTTATATTTTCTTCAATTTTTTTCAGTCAATTGTGTTGTTTGATAGAATCTTGGCGTCTCATAGATTTTCTATTTATCTAGTTCTAATTTTTAGAGTTTTATTTTCTTCAGTTAGCTTTTGGTTTCCTTTTCCAGTTGATTAATTTTACTTTTTTGTTGAGTTGTATTCCCTTTCCCGTGGTTTGATTTGGCTTTTAGATGAATTACATTCTTTTTCCAATTGATCAATTTTAATTTTTGATGAGTTATATACTTTTTTCCAGTTATTTTAACTTTTTTTTTAGGTTTTTGCAAGGCAATGGGGTTAAGTGGCTTACCCAAGGCCGCACAGCTAGATAATTATTAAGTGTCTAAGGATCGATTTGAACTCAGTTACTCCTGACTCCAGGGCTGGTGCTCTGTCCACTGTGCTACCAACCTGCCCCCCAGTTGTTTTTACTTTTAAAGAGTTGATTTCTTTGGTCAATTTTTCATAATTTTCCTACATGACTCTCATTTCTCTTTTTTTTTTTTACTTTTCTTTTTCCTCTCTTCTTTGGTTTTAAAAAATCTTGTTTAAGCTTTTCTATGAGGTTCTGAATTTGACTCTAATTCATAAATTCCTTTGAGATTCCCAAAGTAGATAATTTGTCACTGTTTCTTCTTCTGAAATGGCATTTTTATCTCTATCTGAATAGTAACTTTCTATGATTAGCACTCTTTTTGGTTTTTTGCTCATTTTGATTGTTGAGGTCTGCTCCTGGGGTTTAGGGGGGTATAATTCTGAGCTTTTTGTGCTGGGCTAGGGTATGATCCCTGACTTATTGCTTGCCAAGATGCTATCTGTGCAGAGGTTTGTTTCTTCTTTTATTTCCAGGCTCTGTCTATGCAGTGTATTTTACCCAACCCAATCCTCTCTGTTGCCCCAGTGTTCCTAGGGTTCAGATTTTTTTCCTGGGGATGGAAGTCTCCCTGCTGTTCTGCTATCTAGATGTTGGGACCTGGGCTGCTATCTAGTTGCCAAGAACTGGGCTTCACTGTGGCTAAAAGCCTCCCACTGACTTTCCCACTCTCCCACCTCTATGGGAGATAGACCTTTACTGAAGATCCTCCATGAAAACTTGTTTCTTTTTTTTGGGGGGGGGGTGAATCTGCAACTTTAATGTTTGTATAGAGGCTTCGTTTAACATTGTGTAGAGAAAAGCTCTGTGAGCATGCCACTATCTTGGTTGCATAATTTAGTTTTGATACAGAAAAAGGAATAATTAAAAATATCCAAAAAGGAAATGGACCCCTTTTGAGAAGTGGTTGCTTATTCTTGTTGGAAGTCTTCATTTCAAGGTTCAAGTGAATTATCACTTATCAGGGATATAGAAGAGATTCTTAGTCAAGTACTATTGGTTGGACTAAACAGTTTATCTTATCCCTTTGAATTCTTAGATTCCATAAAATAGCCATGAATTATTTGCTTTTCCTTTTTGCCTTCCACTGTCTAAAGACCCTCATTTTCTGTTTTACATAAATAGACTCTTCATTCTCAGCAAGGAAAAGTTAGTGTTGTCCTTTAACTCCCTTCTCCTTCCAAATTTTGATATTTCAATTTCTCCTATTTGGAAAAAATGCCCTTCCCACAATTTAAAATGTCAGTAGATGATTACTAGATTAGATCAACCAGCTTTATTCATTCTAATTATACTAACAAACTTCTTAGCAAAGTAAAGCCCAGTCTTGCAAACAAACTTTTTTGCCCATCCAATTACCACCTCCAATTGTTGCATTCCATTCAAGAACCTCCATTTGAGCAAATGCCCAAGCTAGCCATGCTCCATTTTCTACTAGTTCTGCTCTGAAATGTCCGTACTTCTCCACCCCCAGTTCTAGCAGCCTTATTGCTCTGGAAGATGCCTAAAGTCTTGCCCCACCTTCAAATGATGAGTTCTTTACTAGAATTTCCATTTAAACAAGTGCACAAGCCAGTCCTCACTCCTTTCATCTCTGCCTCTGAATATCTTGACTTCTCTACTCCTGCCCACATTTTCACCTACCTATTAGAATGTAAGCTCCTTGAAAACAAAGATTGTCTTGCTTTTTGCCTTTATTTATATTCTCTGTACTCAACATAGTGTCTGACATATAGTTTTTCCTTCCACATCATGATTTCGCCAATGTGGTTTCATATATATTTTGAGTAGCATTAAAAAAAATCTGGGAACAGACTTGGGAGGGAGTTTGGGAAATTTGGGGAGTTTTGTGGTAGCAGATGTCATGTGAAGACTGGCAGATTTTACAAGACCTATGATCAAATATCTACCCCAAATTTCACAATAAAGTACTATAAACTGACCATAAAAGAAAAAGAAAAATAAATCAGACCTTCTCTGGTATGACAGGAGGCCATAAAATTTTGCCCAAATTTTCTAGGTTGCAGTGGTGGGTGGTGGAGCATTCCCTTAACCCCCATGATGTGAAAACAATAAATGTAGTAGTCACTTCTATCTTTCTGTCTATCTATCCATCTTGCAACATATCTACTATAAGAAATAATAATTCACAAGAACAAAAATTAAACATCAAAATAATTAAAGAAAATTCTGCTTTAAGGGAAAAATGTGTCAATCTGTCCCTTATAGTGGAAAGAATGACTTTAATCTCTGCCAAAGCAAAGGAGGAATTTTAGGGAAGATAGGGAACCTCTAGGTGCTCTTGAAATCCTACCATGTAGATTGAGAGCTAATTCAAATTCTGCAAATGTTTATTCTTTTATATTGTCCTTTTTTTCTGATGCATCATCTCCCTAGATTATTTTATTTTTCTTCATAATTTTCAATAAAACATAATTAAAAGAAGAACAACTGATTCACAAGATCCAGAAGCTGAAAAGTGACAGGAAACATCCAATGTGTCTTCACAACTCATTTGTTATTGCTCTGAGGTTTTTGCTTTTACTTCTCTATAACCTCTGTCTTTTTAGAAACCATTACTAATTTGAAATCTTCCTTCTTCTCTTACATTCTTTGACACTTCTTAAGCATTGAAATTGGATGTCAGTGTTAGACTAAAGAAAAGTTAGTCTCTGGCTGATTTCGGAGATAAAACACGAATTCAGAGTGTTCATAATTTTAACTTGTCTTTGAAGTTTTTTTAAAGGTTTACAAAATACCTTAAGGTATGCAAACTAACTCATACATGTTACCTCACATGATAACATAGTTATTGTTTTACAGGAATGAGTATGCCAGATAGAATGTTCTCCTTCATTTAACACATGATAACTATGTCTGTTGGGTATCTAGATTAAGTGGTAGACCTGGAGTCAGGAAAACTTGAGTTCAAATCCAGTTTCAGATACCTATTAACTATATGACCCTAGGTGAGTCAGTTGATTGTGTTTACCTGAGTTTCCTCATCTGTATAATAGCACCTACCCCCCAGGATTGCTGTGAGGACAAATGAGACGATAATTGTAAAGTCCTTAGTACAGTGTCTGATGATAAAGCAATTACTATATATATATAAAGGCTTATTGGGCAACTAGTTGGCAAGGTAGTACATAGAGAATCAGGAAGGTCTGGAATCAGGAAGACTCATTTCCAGAGTTCAAATTTGGCCTCAGATACTTACTAGCTATGTGAGCCTAGGAATTCACTTAACCCTATTTGCTTCAGTTCCTCCTCTATAGAATGAACTAGAGAAGGAAATGGCAATTCTACAGTACATTATCTCTGCCAAGAAAATCCCCAAATAGGGCTAAACAGATAAAAATATAAATGTTAGTTATTATTATTATTATCATCCACATTATTGTACTTCTTTAGGGTTCCTAATTTTGTATGAAGATTGGTAGAATGCTGATGTATGTCATTCATAAAAAAAGATTTTGGAAGGGCATGCCTCAAAATATTATTTAAGAGTTATTAATACATTCCCAACATTTTTGACTCAATGTACAGAATACTAAACATTAAATGTTAAGTTATAGTATTGAGAATTTGAATCTTCCACTGGGACTTAATTTTGTCCTACCTCACTGTAAAGACACATCTACTTCATTTCAGGAGCAATTGCTTTTCAAATTAAGTGGTTGAGAGGTAGATCAACCTTAGATTAAGTGCCAAAAATTAAGGTGAAAGTGTAAAGAGCTTTAACTTATTTATTCCCAAATTTAGTCATATTGTGAACATCTTATCTCAAGAATTTTGGGAATTTTTGATAAAATTTTAAAAAAGGTGATATATTGAAGTGTGGAAGAACAATATCACAATGCTAGCCTGATGGTGGAACATAAAATTTGGGGTGTTTTGTGTAATGGCACTAAAATGGTAAAATTATTTTCTTTCTAGCAGGATAAGAGAAAAGAACATAGTTACAATTTACTGAGAACTTACTTATCTGGAAACTTCAACTTTCCAGAACTCTTTTAATTCTCCCAAAGCAAGAAGGATGATAAAAATAAGTATAATAATTCCTTCCACATTTCAACTCTCCTCATCACAGATTCTATATATCATGGGTTGGCATAAGACATTAAATGAGAATTTGAGGAGAGTTTTGTAGGAGCTGCAGGTGAAATATAATTATATAATATAAACTCAAATTTTACAATAAGGTACCATAAACAACTTATAAAAGAAAAAGAAAAAAAAACCCATATCTCTCTGTTGCCAAACGAAGGTCAAAATCTTTTATGTAGGTTTTCTAGTTCATGAGGGAGTGCCAAATCCCACAACGTGGAAGGGGTAACTGTATGACCTGTAAACATCCAAAACAGATTTTAAAAAAATCATACACTGATGTTTGTATGATAGGTTCATAAGAGAATCCTGTAGATTATTATTCAGTGACTATTTACTTTTTTTTTCCACACAATTTTAATGATCTTACCTCTCTGTTTTCCTGGGACATTAGATTAGCAATCACAAAACAAAAAAATTAAAAAGGAAAATACCTGCTTTATTAATAATTAAAAATGATAACTTGTACTGTATAATGCTTACAAGATGCCAGATTTTATGTTGTTTTAAAACTATTTCATTTTATTCTCACCACAACCCTGAGATGTAAGTGCTATAGTTATTCCCATATAACATTTGAGGAAACTGAGATAGACAAGACTTTCTCAGGGTCACACAGCTAGTAAGACTCTGAGGCTATATTTGAACTCATGTCTTCCTGACTTTAGCTCTGTGCTCTACCTTCCATATCACCTACTTGACTGATGCCTAATAGTTGTCTGATGGTAAGAGAAAAAAACAGATATTTTATATGGTATATGTGTGTGTATAAACACAAAAAATTAAAAAAAATTGCCAATCTTTGGTCATTTAGCAGAGGAATAACCTAATCCACTCAATATACTTTAATCATCCTTCTACACATCATAATAATTGATATTTTTACCAATGGTCTTGCCTATAAAAATGTTAAAACATGCATATTGTACCCTTTTAAAATTATACTGGGAAAAACGAATTTCCATTAAAAATGGCTAAAATGTAGTTTTACTGCTTTAATTAAATAAATTTAAGAATTGATGATAAAAGCTAAATGAGAGTCCCAAAGAATAAAAGATCATATAATGGGAAAACCATTATAATGGAGGTGGCATTGGAAATAGGTCTTGAAAGAGTGGTAGAAAAGATTTTGGTAGCAGGGTAGAATGAGGACACCATTCCAAGTGTGATCATAGTATGAATAGTATGTTCAAAGTCACAGAGGTGAGAAAGTACAGTAAGCAATCTGATTTGGCTGGAAGGGGAGCCCTGTGTGAGAAAATTCTTGAAGGGGTCAGCTACAGACTGTGAAAGTCTTTAAATGTCAGATAAACAGTTTGAATAGTTTTGAGTAGAGGAATAATATGATCAAGTCTCTTCATTAGAAAATCTTGTTTTGGGGCAGCTAGGTGGTACAGTGGATAGAGCACCAGCCATAGTGTCAAGAGGACCTGAGTTCAAATCTGATACTTAGCTCTGTGACCTTGGGCAAATCATTTAACTCTATTGCCTTACCAAAAAAAAAAAGAAAAGAAAAAAGAAAAACTTATTTAGTAGAAGTGTGCATGGATTGTGGAAAAGGATAAGATTAGAGGTAAAGAGATTGGGTAGAGAGATTAAAATAATCTAGGTAAAATATAACAACAGGTTAGACTTATTGAATGAGTAAATTTCAAAGATGTGAAACAGCAATTTATGTGGAATACCTTCAGGACTTTGCCTTATATGAAATCTCTGAATACAATTAGAATGGTCTAACCCATCATGATCTAACCTCCATGATGCCTTGAAAAAACTTGTGTGATAAAAATGTGGGGACTAAGCTGCAGTCCAAATCAATGTGAAGGACAGAGTATGATTAATGTCATTTTAGAGAAATTTATAAAATCATTGGGGTGTTATGAGAAATATAATTTACTTCTTAGTTAATAATCACATGGAAGAATATGAACAGAGCACCATTTTTTTTTCTGAGAAAGGGGGATAGGTAGGGATAATAAAGTGGGATTTCTTAATTTAGGTATGGATTGGATTAAATTGCCTCTCAACTCCCTTCCAAATCTTAGAGTTTGTGATTTTTAATCATTATTTTTCCTGTGTAGTCAAAGTAGGGAACTATCTGGATGCGTGTGAAATGTCAATCAATTACCAAGCATTCCATTTATTTATCCCTACTATGTATCAAGTATGGCTACAGGTGCTACGGATCTGATTACAAAGAACAAATAAATGTACCAACAACAACTGTTTCTGACAATGGTTTATTTGCTTATTAATGTAAGGATAGGGGTAATTGATTTACTCAACCCTACTCCACTTAGAGTGATAAAATGCCCAATCAATTCATTTCAATCATAGACCAAGTAGAAAAATATATGAGAGCTATTTGAATAATTGAAATGATGTTAGATTATTTCCATTAACTGAATAATTTTGTCTTGTCTTCTGGGTTGCATATGAAAGCATTGAATCAGTATAGAGAATTCCAGAAAGTGGAGCAAGAAAGCTTTTCTAGTCCATTCTAGAGGAGTAATTGCTGGAAGTATGGTGGGAAAGAAAAGCCTTCATTTCACCTTTGATGGAGTTTCGCCCTCATCTTTGGCCAAAGGGATCTTATGAATTTTAAAAGGATTTTGAAGGATTTTGGACTTCCCATCTTTTTTATCAAATGACTTAACCACTTCTCATATTGAGTTGATGCAGTATTTGCTTCATCAACTAAAGAAAGAATAAATATAAATATTTACAGGTTCACAAAAGATCTTAGCAAAATAATTAAACCACATGGGGCAGCTAGATGGTTCAAAGAGTAGAGCACTGGCCCTAGAGTCAGAAGGATTTAAGTTCAAATGTGACCTCAGACACTTAATAATAATTACCTAGATGTGTGACCTTAGGCAAGTCATTTAATCCCATTGCTTTGCCAAAAAACAAAAAACAAACAAAAAACTAAACCACACCTAAGGGAAAACCTCTTTAGAAGCTGCTTTGAAATATACCCCTTATGTGTATATGCATGTATATATGCAAGTGTATATAAATATATAGATATATGCACATATAATCTTCCTTCCTATCTCCCTCCATTGTTTCCTTCCTTCCCTCCCTTCCTTCCTCTTTTCCTTCCTTTCTTTTTCTTTCTTTCCTCCTCTCCTTTTTTCTCCCTCCTTCCCTCTTTTTTCTTCTGTTCCTTCTTTCCTCTTTTCCTTCCTTTCTTGCTTCATTTTTTCTATCTTTCCTTCTTCCTTCCCTCTATTCTTCCCTCATACCTCCTCCCTTCCTTGTTCCTTTGTTTCTACCTTCTCCTTTCCTTCATCTTCCTTGTCTGCCTGCCTAGAGGTAGTTAGGCACAATGAATGGAGAGTTGGATTAGAGTCAGGAAGACGAGTTCAAATCCAGCTTTGGAAACTTACTAGCCTATGCTAGCCTGAACAAACCCTCAGCTGCTGTCTGCCTCAGCTTCCTCAACTATAAAATAAGAATAATAATAGCACTTTCTTTTTAAGGTAATTGTGAGGATTTAGATGAAATAATATTTGTAATTTTGCAAAAGAATGTCTGTCACATAACAAATTTCTTCTCCCCTTTGGGTTGTCTCTTTTTTCCTCAAACCCATAGCCTACTTAATGAATCTGAGCACAAATTGTCATAAATGGTCACATGCTTTAATAGCAATTTCAAATAGCATAAGAATAAAAATTAACATTTTAAAACAGAGATTCTTAATTTGGAGTCCAAGGATCCTCAAGAGGTTTTGCCTCAAGGCAGAATTCAGGAGATCTTTGAACATGGATGGAGAAAAATATTATATCTTTATTTTCACTATTTGCTTTCCTCTGTAATACTTTGCATTTCATTTTATGCATTTAAAAAAAGATTATTCTAAGAAGAGGTATATATGTTTCTTCATGCTGCTAGACACAAAGTGACACAAAGACAGATTAAGAAGATTAAGATTGATTTAAAGAATGGATTTTTAGTATCACGTAATGTGAGTGATAGCTTCAGTCAAGAGATTGAATTCTATTGTTTGTTCCCATTATTCCCCCTTGGTTAGTGTTCCAGGGAAGAAGGGGAAAGTCGGGTGGTATAGACTGTATGCTGGTAGGCTCATCAACTAATACTGGGTGTTGGTTCCCAGTCAGCTCTCCACTTCAGATAACGTTTACTGTCCCTTCTATACTTCCACCACAACATGTGGTCTTGGTCCTACTTGGTTTTATTAATTTCTTTTTCAGTGACTTAGCAGGAGAGGCATGAGAGTGGTTCATAAACCTCCCTATCTTCCATCTTGTCATATTTTTAAGGGGAAAAAAGTGAGTGGAAGATGGAGAAATTTGGAGAATCTCTGCCCTGAAAAAGAGATTCAAAAGCATTCAAGGACAATGATAATAATAGTATGTCAGAACTGATCAAATTAGTACAGTGGGACTGCAATAATGACTTATCCAGGACCAGGAAATAGGATGGGAAAGCCCTTTCTGGCCAATCATGATGAACTCAAGAGACAGTAGGGATCTCATTATGTGGTGAGGAATACTTTTAAAAGCAAAGTCCAAGAGCTATACTTTTTTGTCCCATAATTACTCAGATAGGTCTTTACAGAGAAAAACAAAATTAGTCTTGAGATATTGCCCATGACTAATTCAGCAGGACTGACAGTAGAGTGTGATGAGTTGAGTAATAAGAAATCTGCCAAATATGCTTGGCCATTCTCCTTTAAACAGTTTGCTTGAAACTCTTAACTGTCAGCTGTTTAGCCTGTCTATTTCTTTAAGTGTGGGGAGACTGCTTGGATAAGGTTCCTGTCCACAAATTCCTTAAATTCAAGTGAAGCCCATTAATAGAGATAGTTTCTGGCATGTTCATTGTGCAGATAACAAACTTGTTCTCAGTTATGATTATTACAACAGAGCAATCAAGACCACTTGGGGCTATTTTAAGAAAGCCTTCTTTAAAATAAAAATTTTTTCCTCTAGAAGAGTCCTAAAAGATCAATACACATTCTTGACCAAAGACTCTTGCTTATTTTCCACAGAAGTAGTTTTGGCAGGTAGTAAACTAAGAAGCTTGGCAAGTATTATTATACTCTACAACATTTTCCAAACTTTCCTAGGATAGAGCTAAAAAGGGAATATGCTGTTCTCCTCAAACATAACTAATCTGAACCTTAACTGAAGCCATTCCTCTTACCTAGAATCCCTTCTTATCATTATCTCCCAAAATTCTGAAATCTTAATTCCTAGAATATTGTTTTAAAACTTAGTTCAAATGTCAATGTCTTCATTTAAAGAGTAAGGAAGGGCTTCCAAAAAAACATTAATCAGAATTTTAAGGGACCAGAAGAATCAGAGATATCCTGATAGTTACATCCTCAAAAAAACAACTCACTAGTTTCATTGAACTTAAGTTCACCCCAGAATAGCATTTTGAAATATTTTTTTACAAAGGTTTATAACTTTTTTATACCCTGAAGAAGAGGTATAATAAATATCAGGGGAAGACAATTCAATTCAGTCTAGCTCAAATGAGCAAACAATTATTAAATTCCTACTATGTGCATTGATAGGGAAGGGAACAAGGAGGGAAAAATCGAAACAAATATCAAACTTTTCTTAAAGGTATTTTTATTTTTCTGTGAAGAGAGTAAGTATTTATTAAGTGTCTACTATATATCTTATATTAAACTAAATAATTTACAAATTTTATCTCCTTTGATCTATATTATAATCTTGAAAGTCAGCTACAGCTACCCATTGTTCAGGTGAGGATTGATAGATGGCACAATGGCTAGACCATGAGCTTGGACTCAGGAAGACTTATCTTCATGAGACCAGATCCAATGCCTTACACATTGTGTGACCCTGGGCAAGTCACTTAAATCCCATTTGTCTCAGTTCCTCATCAGTAAAAGTGAGCTGGAGAAGAAAATGGCAAACCACTCTAGTATCTTTGCCAAGAAAACCCCAAAATGGGGATGTGAAGAGTAGAACACAACTGAAAATGACTGAACAATAACAACAATTATTTTGACAACTCAACAGTTGGGGAAACTGAGTCAGATAAAAAGTTAAGGGAATGTGTGTTTATAGACAAGATATATATACAAGATCTTAACAGCTAGGAAATCTATATAGAAAGTAGTATTTGACCTCTGCTTTGAAGGAAGCTAGGAATTTTTATAGGAAATGCTGAGAGTCTATTCCTGCCTTAGGGTAGGAAGGCAATCTCTCTAAAGCAGAGAGACAAGAAATTGTATATTTTATACATATATATATATATATGTATGTATAAAACAGTTATATGTAGATAAATAGGTAGATATACAGCACATTTATTAGACTATTTAAACCAGAAAAGTAAATGTGTGAAAGTGAGCACTGTTTAATAAGATTAGAAAGATAGATTGGAGTCACATTGTGTTAGAGACTTTATTGTGGTAGCTAAAGCTGACATTGAAAAATCTGATGTAGCAGGTAACAGTTGCTGCTATCACAATGTCCTTTGCCTATGATAAGTAATAATAATAGATGACATTTTCATAACATGTTCAGATTGGCAATGCACTTAATTTTTCTCATTTAAATTGAGGTAAGTTCTACTGTTATTTCCATATAATCATTTAATAGAAGAGGAAAAACATATTAGTTAATTGCCCCTGGTCAGCATAACTATTAAGTATTGGAGGTAGGATTTGAAATCAGTTCTTTTTGAGTTACTTCTAAATTCATTGTACTATAATACGTGTTAAAATGGTGGGCAGTCTCAACAGTCAGTAGAGTATTTCAAGTTCCACCCTCTCTGTGATCCACAACTTGTAATGTCATAATGCTAAAGGGAGAATGACTTAACAGTGGCTGTTGTCTGAAATTGGTCTGGTATTCAGAATCAGCCCATTAGAAACCCTGCCTCAAAGCCTTTTGTCTCTTTTTGTCCTTTCTTTCTCTCAGTGTCTCTTCCTTCTAAATGAAGGGACTGAGGAACTGATTATGACCAGCATCAACAAGAGATGTTGATAACAATTTGCAAGTATTACCATGTCTAGCATTCTTCTATGCTAGACTAATTTTTTTTTTTTAATCTGGCCACAAAGAACAATAGAAAGAGCCATAATATAATAGTGAGGATTCCAGGATGAGTCTGAAATTGTGCATCTTAGGGTTTGGAAAAATGATGCTTTTTCCTATAGTATAAGGGTAGGCAGAGAGAGGAAAAGATTTTGGGGAAAGATATTGAATTATGTTTTGGATGTATTGAGTTTGAACTGTCTATTGGATCTCCTGTTGGAAATGTATGAAATGCAGTTGGAAATAAAAGATTGGAGATCAGCAGAGAGGGGTCTTAGAGATAGATTTGAGAATCATCAACATAAAGACAATAATTTCATCCATGAAAGCTAATGATATTACCAAATGTAGCAGTATAGAGGGAGAAGAGAAAAGGCCCCTATAAAAGGCCCTAACGAACCCTGATAATATGATCTGGAAGAAGATCCAGAGAAGGAACAGTAGGATGAATCCTTTATTGAAGCAAAGTTGTCTAATGGATCTTATTTTCAGAGGAAACTGCTAATTACATAAAGCCTCAGAAAACTACAGGTATTCTACATGTGATTCACAGCTGCTCAAAAGAGATCTAGCAATACCTCAGAGGAATAAAACCTAAAAAACAAATAAATTAAAACTTCATTACCCAGTTTGTTACATGAAGATGAATAGGCAGGTCATTAGACCTATCCATTACTGTATATACCTGGAATAGGTATTTCAGACAGTGAGTTTTGTCTATAACAGGAGGAGGAGGCAATCACATTTGGCATACTCTATGGTGTTTACAATAATTGCCTTCTGTTGCCGAAATACATCCTTTAAACTATAGAGATGCAATATGTCTGGGAATCATGATTCTTAGAAAATTGAAATTGCAGATGACTCTAAGGTAAATGGAAATATGAATGGTGGTTCTAAATAGACTGCAACATACTGCCAAATATTATTTGTGCAAAAAAAAGAGGTAGAAAGATGTCATCAGGACAACATATGACTGGAACAAAGAAGGTGACATCTTCTAAGACTCCTAAGGACTTAGATGGAAATTAATCTTTATCTCCTAAGGTTAATTGGAATAGTATCATTTGAGGAGTACTACTTAGAAGATTTTGAACCTGATTGTATTCTCACTGAGATCTTCAATTATGAAGAGTATGAGAATGGTTAAACCAAAGGGAGTTTTGTATCCAGATATAGTTGTGAAAATTCTATTTATTCTCAAACTTGCTTCCACATCCAACTAACCAATAGTGACAGAATTTTTCAGTGTAATGAATCATAAGGAGGTCAAATGGATGCTAGGTAATGTATTTTCTTGAAGGAGGATATGAATTTATATTCAGGCAGAAGGTTTGTGAGCCAGAAAACTACCACTTTTTTTCTTCTTTGATCAAGCAGTGTTAAATAGTGGTGTGGGTAGACAAGTAGAGAGGGAAGTAATCAAACTCTTCAGGAGGAGATTTTTAGATTAGGCAGAAAAAAACAGGAGTTTTGGTCACAATTATATATGAGGTTTAGCAATCTTGATAAAAATAATGGATGTATACTCCTATTCCTATAGTTTTAAAGAGAGATGGAACAAGTCTTTATGAGAACTGTAAATCTTAAAGAGAAGTTTTAGAAAATGTCACTGAAATAGCTTTGAAGTAGAGCAAAGAAAAATTGGGTATTGCACTAGGATGCCCCTGCTCTGACTCTTTTACATTAGAATGACATGGAAAGTCCATCATAATTATTTATTACAACTATTGAAAGAGGATTTATGAAACTGATCCATGAAGAATTCCATGGTCAGATATAGGAAAGTTTGTGGGGAAAAGATTGGAAGCAAAGAGAGTATTTATTAAGCCTGGAGATGATTCCCCAGCTGCTGGAATGTGGTTAGCCCTTGGAAAAAGAATCATAATTCAAAGTAACCTTGGAAAGCTAGATGATCAGAAAAATAATGGGAATAATGATATCTAAAATTAAGAAAGAAAAAGCTCAATGTACAAGGTGTTTAAAGATAAAAGAATGTTGGTGTTTTGATAATTCAGTTTTAATTCTGACACTGCCAGTCTGTATGACCCAGGAAATATCACTTAATCTTTTAAATTTATGTAATTAAAAATCATCAACTAGGATTAACTTTTTTTTAGGTTTTTGCAAGGCAAATGGGGTTAAGTGGCTTGCCCAAGGCCACACAGCTACGTAATTATTAAGTGTCTGAGACCAGATTTGAACCCAGGTACTCCTGAGTCCAGGCCAGTGCTTTATCCATACTGTCACCTAGCCACCCCTAGGTTTAACTTTTAAAGCACAGGGAACAAAAATAAAAGATGAACTTCTCTAACCTATGCAGAGTACCCCTTATTTTTCAGTTTCCATATAAGCAGTAAAAGTATTAGACAATACAAGTTGTTCAGGTTAGATAAGATTATGCATATGGAAGGAGCCTTGAGAATCATCCATTCTTATCCTTACATAAAGTACTAATTCCATAATAGAAATTGTCTGTCCTATTCTCACCTCTTTCCTGTATCCAGAGATTACTGGGAAAATACAATCACATAATCTCAGTGGTTATGTAGTCCATCCCATATCAAAATTGAATGCAGTTGGAAATAGATTGCTAGTTCAGTGATCTTCCTACAAGACCACTTAATATACAATATTACAATATTACTAATAAATATTAATTATTATTTATGATTTAGGCAGGAGAAGCTAGAGAATAACTTAGTTGCTAATATTCACAGATAGGAGTCTATTAGAAGATGCTAACAAGTTGTTCTGTTTCACTAAAGTAGAAGTGAAAGGAATAGATAATCACAAAATCATAAGATTTCAGAATGGAAGGGACATCAGTTTCCATTTGTTGTTGTTTTAAATCTTTGTGACCCCTTTTTGGTTTGTTTGTTTTGTTTTTCAGAAAGATATTGGAGTGGTTTGTCATTTACTTCACTGGATCATTTTACAGATGAGGAAACTAAGGCAAATAGGACTAAGTGAAGCCAATAGTCACACAGCTAATAAATGGACTGGATTTGAAATCATGAAGATGAGTCTCATTCCAAACCTAATGCTTTATTCACCACACTGCCCTCAGTGACCATATAGTTTAACTCTTATCTAAAATAGAATCTCCACTATTGAGTTTTTCTCCTGATTATTAGTTTATAACTACTTCCCAAGAAAGCCCACAATTGGATAACTCTAATTGTCAGGAAAATTCTTCTCAATCAAAATTAAATTTGTTTCTTTGCAGTTTCTAACAACTATCTCTGTTTCTTTCCTCTAAGGTAAACCAAAATAAAGTCTAATCCCCCTTCCACATGACATCTTTCCAAATCCCGAATACAATTCTCACTATCCTCACAGGAACTTATTTTCTCTAGGCTACACTATCCCAGTTCTTTAGGATCATATCAAGAGATGAATGTCAGGTCTCTTTCCCATCCTACTTTCTACCCTCTGGAAGACAGTTTATCCTGTTTGATTAAAGTTGATTAGTTATGTTTCCAGTATGCGCAATTACACATCAGAAATTGGCAAATGCTACAAATCGGGGTCTAAGTTATTGTTTTGCTGACTATTCAGACTCAAGAAAATGACGGAGAAAATGTCAATGATGGAGATTAAACCAAAAAGTGTGCCAGAAAGTTTTGGAGAATTGATTGTTAAACATTTATTTGCCAGTATTCTACAAACCACAACTTATCAACATCCTCCTTAAACCATAGCATCTATAACTGAACATCATCCTTTAAGTGTGATCTCAACAGGACACAGAATAGTGGGACTAATTCATCCATAGTTCTTGCATTTATGGCACTTTTAATTTAGTCAAGGATCACATTAGCTTCATTGGCTCATATTGTTGAGTCCTATCCTTCTGGGAGTTCACTAACTTCCATATCTCTTTCCGGAAAAATTTATAGTTAACCCTGCCTGTCACACATTGTGTTTATGATTTTTCTTGAACCAAGTATAAGACTTTTCCTTTTATCCCTATTAAATTTCATCTCATATAGTTAAGCTAAATTTCTTAGCCCAGGGTTTGGCAGACTGGGGATTAAATCTAGTCTTAGCTAAAGCCAATCTTATCTCATGGGCTGGATTTGGCATACAGAACATGGTTTGCTAACTCTCATTATAACCTGTTTGATCTAATTCTGACTATCATTCAATGTTTTTGGTATCCCTCCAAAATTTGGGTCATCTGTAAATATGATTTTTATGGCATTTTTGCATTTATCCTACCTGTTTAAAAGTTCAACAGCATGAAGCCAAAACAGAATCTTGGACCACTCTACTAAAGACATCAATCTAAGTCACCAAATTATAAAAAGCCATAAAAAAGTCCGGTCACTCAAATTAGTCCCAAATTTGTTGATTTATCTAGCCCACATCTTTTCATTTAGACCATTAGGAAATCTTGCATGAAATACTTTGCTAAGATATAAGTAAGCTTTACCTTCTGCATTCCGCTGATGAATCTGTTCAATTATTGAAAAGAAAAAGATTTAAGATTAGTTTAGCATGACCTTTTTTTTTTTAAGTTTTTGCAAGGCAAATGGGGTTAAGTGACTTGCCAAGGCCACACAGCTAGGTAATTATTAAGTGTCTTCTTGATGAAGCTATCCTGTTTTTTAGTGATTATCACTTTCTCTTCTGAATATTTATTCACCTTTTCTTTAATATTTTTCAGAAATTGCCTAGAATTGAAGTCAAATTTAGTAGTATATAGTTTGCAGATTCTATTCTGTTCTCTTTTTTGGAAATTGAGAAAACATTTGTTCTTCTCTGAGTAGAGTAATTCTTTCATTCATCAGGGATTTCAGTTGTAACATGAAGAAGGTTTTAGGTTAGAATTTCCTAAATAAAAAAGTACATTTCCTGGATCTGATGATTGTTGAATAATGTAACAGGTTTCAATGGGAGGCTATTGAATTTTTTTCTGGGAATCTTTAATAATTGTACTGATTCTCCTCCATCAATGATCAGTTCATGGTAAGGTTCTGTCATGTGATCCCTTGTGGTCTATTTTGCCCTGAAATTCTAGTGATTATATACTTTTATGTTTATGCAATTGTGCATTTATTTTTATCTTGAGATGATCTGGATCGGAAAAAATATGAAAAATAATCACAGACCCAATTTTGCTTCTCATTGTCCAGTAGCATCAACTTACATCTGACATAGAGATATAGAGTGAAAGTAGCTCCTTCTTATAATTAGACTTTCTGTAAATATTCATGGAGATGTTTAAGGGATAACACTATCTATTTCACTTAACCACAAAAAGATTCATTTACTTTCATTTTTGTTTTCTTTCTCTGTGTTTTCCCCTTTCCAATTCCACTGACCACTCAGCTGACACCTGTTGATGTCTGGCCTATAGATAGATATGTGTACACATATAGGGACACATAGACACTTGAATTAAGGAGGCTATCTGAGGGATGACACAGCAACCCAGGAATTATTACTTTTAACTGATCTTGCAAGATCACATCCTTTCCAAGCAATTGGAAGTTCATTAATACAGAAGTGGAAAGGACCTTAGAGCTTTTTCCTACAACAACTTTTATAGATGAAAACCTAAAGTAATACAGATAATAAATGTTAGGAGACAGAATTTGAACTTGTCCTGCTTCCATACCAGTCTATGGAGATACAGCCTGCTACTGCCCCTCTAGTAGTTAGTCTCAGCTAACTGTAGACCCTTAAAAGGAAAGTTCTTCTACAAAAGCCATTAGTATTGTCAAATGATTCAATAGAAATTTTTTTTAAAGATAGGATTTTATTAACTGATAAGTCAGTAAAGAAGAGTATTGCCATCTATTTTGTTATTGTGTCTTAAGGACCAGTGGACCTTTCTAAGATCTTTTTTTTCTCATCTGCAACTGAAACTTTCCATATATATGTTGTCTCCTCCAGTCAAATATGAGCTTCTTTAAAGGATGGTCTCATTTTTCTACTTCCATCTCTAGCACAGTGCTTTGCACTGGGTTAAATGTAAATAATCTTTTGTTCAATTATTAATTTATTTTGAACCTGGAGCTTTTAAACAAAATTGACCATTATTACATTTAATTGTTGTTTGGTTGTTTAAGTTGTATCTGACTTCATGACCCCATTTGAGGTTTTCTTGGCAAAGATCCTGGAGTGGTTTGCCATTTCCTTCTCCAACTCATTTTTCAGATGAGGAAACTGAGGAGATTTAATTGAGGGTTAAGAAACTTAATCAGGGTCACAAAACTAGTAAATATCTGAGGCTGGATTTGTATTCATGAAGACCAGTTTTCCTTACTCCAGGTCTTTTTATATCCACTGCTCCAATTAACTGTGCAATAACTATTTTAATAGCATTCATTGTCTTTGTAATCCCAAGTATTTTTTTATTCATTTCAAACATTTTAAATATTTTAGAAACATTTGTTAAACTGCATTTTATGCATTTAAAAACATTATTCTGAAAAAAGGATAAGCTTCTCTTAACTTCCAAAGAGATCCCTGACACAAAAATGGTTAAGAACAATGATATGTAGTCAGTTCTTCTTACATTATACCTACTGCTTTGATGCTGTTTTTAAAAATATGGTCACTTCACTCTCATGGCAACTGAAGTTAATTTTGAAGCCTACCTGTTTAGAAATCCTTGAAAATATCACAGTTGTTAACTGTCAATTAATTACCTTCTATCAGATGTTTAGTATGTGGAGGGAGGATCATAACATTTCATTTCTTCCCCCTCAACTAGAGAGAAAATGGCAAGAAGTAGTATAGTTACTGGACTTGTGATTTCATTAGTATATGATAAATTAATCAAAAGATGACATATTAAAAATGTGGCTAAGTTTATTCCAAGGGGTAACCTCTACTGACCCTCAGATGGAATTCATAAGAAATGGTGTTATCTCCAAACTTCAGGGATTGCTGAGACTCAGACTGTAGCAAGGAGAAAGATTATTACACATGTGCTAGCCAGACATGTAATAGTGGGAAAAGGTGAGTGGAAAAAGTGAAATAGGTACTCTAGGTTCTTCCTTGCCATTTTCTGGATCCTTACTTTCCTTCATAGAAAGCAGAAATCCATCTAACCTGGACATTTTTTCATCTTCTCTACCATTTAATGAATTTCCCACCTGGAACAGTATCTACAAGACCAGACCTTCAGAGACACACGCATAGGAAAATTAATATACTTGGTTTTGAAATTCTAGTCTAAACCTGAGGTGCTCTGCTTAGTGAGGGTAAACTCATCTAACCCACTGTCCATACTAGACATCTTACCATCTGCCCTGATGTCCCTTTCTCCTCTCCCCCTTTCTAAGAACAGTAATTAAATCAATATTACCATTGCTTTTGTATTGGGCATAACAATTGACTCATCCTAGGGCTCCCCATTCCATTTCTGTGACTTCCTAGATGTAAATTGCCTTTTCCTCACTCCCTCCCTCTCCTACCTATGATTTGGGAAGTCCACATATTCTTAAAAATGGTAGGTTTAGCTGAGCCTGAGAAAGGCAATGTAATTCCAAATAAGATCATGCATTAAGGAACTTTGAAATTCTTCAAGCTTTGTGTAATTATTATTTATAGTAATACTTGTTTGTCATCTATCCTTAGGATTAATTTTTAAAAGATGAGGGGACCTCTGGTTTCCATCTGGTTTAACCCAGTTTTTTAAAATAAGGAAATTGAACCAAAGAAATTAGGTTATATGCTTAAAGCCATATATGACAGTCAGATCTGAACTGAGTTCCTCTGACTCCAAATCCAACTCTCTTCCTACTAACATTCTTAAGTTTCAAAAGTCATATGTCTGTGCTTAGAAATTTTCAGAAAGTCTATGTGCATTCAATTTCTCATTAAATATCTCTTCCTATCTCAGTCAAACAAAATTGCCTGTTTATTCAATGACATTTAACGCACC
The DNA here is from genome assembly GCF_037893015.1 of Macrotis lagotis. Taxonomy (NCBI): domain Eukaryota; kingdom Metazoa; phylum Chordata; class Mammalia; order Peramelemorphia; family Peramelidae; genus Macrotis; species Macrotis lagotis. The sequence goes on along the minus strand of NC_133663.1, from coordinate 129,615,044 downwards.
TACATCCTTTGACTGTTGCCAAAAAGATAAAGTAGGATGATGTAGAGGAAAGAATGTTGGATAAATGTTAAGTTCCAGTTAGACTAGCTGCTCAGGAAGTGTTAGGTTCCTGCCGGCTAAATTATTGTTACCCCGGAGAACATAGCAGGGGCTGGAGATAAGGGAGACAAGGATGACAAGTTCTCCTTAAAGTTCTCCCAGGTCTCAAGATCTCCATTTATTTACCAGAATACAAGTGCTTGAATGTCCTCCCCAGGTCCTGGTCCACTCCCACTCCCGTGGCACTCTACAATCAACCAGTAAAATGAGACTCTAGTGCTAGAGGACACCAGGTGATGAAAGTTTACAGTACCCCCCACACACACAACAGTCCCTTACATATCCCCCTTTTTGTTTTTTTTGAAGCACAATTCCTTAATTCATTTACAGAATGAATGCCACATAAGTTGTAAACAAGAGTTTAAAAATAGTATAACCAAATATCAATTAATAATAAAAACAACTAAGCATCCAAGTCAATTAACATTAGTTATTAAATTTTACAAAATAATATTTCCATTATTATTTTATCCATGAATCCACAGATTTATCCCAGAAGGGGGTCATAATTTGTGATATTTCCTTTACCATAACCATGTGATGGTAGATGAGACAAAGATTACAAATTTTTTTTTCTTTTGCCAACAAAAAACCTTTCAAAGCAATCAAATTCAAAAACCAAATCTGAATTACACACACACACACACACACACACACACACACACACACACACACATAAACGAGTTTAGATACAAACACAAACACAGAAAAAATTCTCTTATGTCACATTTACCAAGCTGAGATTGATACCGTAGCCAGTACCAGATCTCAGAATATAGAAACATTTTCCCACCTCTCAGGGACAGTGGAGAGATGTAAAATATCCTATAGATGTTTAAATACCATATACACACAGAACACACCAATTAAGACTGTTCAACAGAAATATAAGCCCTAGGCACAGGCTTTATTCAGAAAATGAAATCTGAATTTCCCATTCCTAGAAAAAAAAGTATTCTTTCCCTTTTTTCTTAATTAATTGACCACGAAGCTTCCTAATCAAAATCCTATTGCCCAACCTCCCCTCCTCCCCAAACCAGGAAGAAGGCAAGGGAGTCACTTGATTTCTAAAATGGGTTTTTGGAGGGGGACTTGACCTTTCTGTAGTGAAGCTTACATTCCTTCTGAGACAGGCTTGAGTTTTGAAGTTCCATAAAGGAAGATTTCCCTTCTCCCTCCCCTCCCTCTGCAGTTGGTGGGGGCAGCAGATAATTAGAGAGAGCATTTGAAATTACTTGAGTTGTTAATAAAGGTACAATTTGGAGTTATTGCATTTTCTGAACAATAACCAGCACCATTACAAACTGTCCAATAGCATGTGACATTTTTTTCTCTCAACATAGGAAGTGCAATTAGTGTTTACTTAACAGCTTTCTGGTGCCTGAGCAAGAGTCATAGCTTGCCTGTAGGCTGGAGAGTAAAATTCATCCTAAGCATCAGGGTTGGCTTCAGGGTCGGCATCAGGGTCAATGTCAGGGTTGGCGTCAGGGTCTGTGTCCCCAACGAGAAATCTCTGCAGTTTAGGGGTTTGAGTCATGATTAATATGCATAGAGCAGTCAGGCAGATAGCAGCAGCCAAAAGGTACAGCAAGCAAGTCCCCCACATCCTGTTCATGGTGCTGGTATGGACTGCTGCTGAAGGAGAAGCTCCTTCCCCCTGTGACAGAGCCTTGGAGATTCCACTTCCCAACTCAACAGCAGCCCCAATCAAAGAATCTGTGCTACTTGTTGCCCCCAAATGACATAATATATCTCTTCTCCATAATATTGAAGGGAGTCCTTCAACTATGAAAGAAGAGATAGTCCTTGTTTTATATTTTTTTCTCCATTTCAAGGGTTGACAAGAAATTTCTGTTTCCTGTCGAACCTAACTCCTACTAGATTAGTATATGCAGTTTGTTTAGGCCCAGCTTGTGACCAGTTCTGTATGGGGAACATAGTTCAATCTGCCCCAGTGTCAATCAAACCTAAGAAAGTAAGTCCTTCTTCTTGAATAACATAAAGAGGTTTTTCTGAACAAATCATATATGTAAACATAATTGCATTGTAGTTTCTCAGTTTGGACCCCTTTTTCCACTCACTTTCCTTCATATTTATACTAGATCTTGAAAAAATATGTAATTGAGCTATGCATTGGTTCTCATTTATGTAGCTATCATCATCATTAGCATGCATTATTGTAGTAGAGAAAATTTCCCTACTCATGTGCTTTACTAAAGGTATAATGTGAGTAAACTCAGGATTTGGTGGAGCCAAAATGATTGCAAACTCCTCATCTATTAATCATAAAGGGTGAATAGGCACTTCAGTAGAAGCATGGGGAGGCACCTTAAATTTCCCAGCACTTTTGACCATCAAAAGTTTGATATGGGTCTGCCTGCTGTCAAAGCTGCATACTGGTTTTTCCATTCCATTTCCTACTGGTCCTGAACTGTCATACCCCATGATTATTTTTGATGGGCCCCTAGGAAAGGGCCCCTTCCCCCATTTAAATTTCCTTGTCTACATTCTGATACCCAGTGTCCTGCCTTTTCACACTTGGGCCACAGAGTTTTAGGATGATGTGCCCTGATATTACTGGGTTTAGTTCCTCAGGCACCTCAACAATCTTTCTTTAAATGTCCAGGTTCTCCACAAACAAAGCAAGTATGTTTCTCTTTATTTCCCATGTACACATTAGCAAATGCTTCTGTCATTAATTCTGTTTGATGCATCTGAGACTCTACATCTTTGAATAATTTTCTTAATGGTGTCATGCCTTCTTAAGTCAATCATTGCTTTCCAACAATCAGCATTTGCATTAGCCCATACTAATTGGTTTATTAATGCATCTATTCCTGCTACATCTCCTAAAGTTCTTCCTACTGCCTCCTGTAACCAGGCAAAAAAATCTACAAAAGCCTCACCATTTCTTTGTCTGATAAGTACAAATGGTTCTTTCTTATCATTTTGTATTTGAATACGTCCCCAAGCATTCTTTACATAGGTAGCAGTTCTTTCATATGTCTCCAACCCATAATATAGTTAGTCTGCATTGAAAAATTGACCTGTGCCACTTAATTGTTCATAATATGTGGTGGCATTGGGACCTTGTGCATGCCTGAAAGTCATCTGTCTACATTATTCTATAATCTCTGTCATCCAAAAGACAGATTGTCTGTGTCATAAACATGCTCTATCTGCTTCCAATCATTAGGTGTTAATATCGAGTATGAAAGAGTATCCAATTGCAGTAGGACAAAAGGTGATCTTGGCCATATTCCCCCACTGCCTTCTTTAGATCTCTGACTGCTTTTATATCTAGTGTTTTGTCTTTGCCTAAGGTTTCCTGGATTAAAAGGATCTGGCTCCTCAATAACAGGATATGACTGAAACTCAGCTCCTAGATCCATCAAACTTTCTCCCACATCTTTGACTTTTTTGATGGCCTTTTGTACTGCTGTAGTCTCTTCCCTACATGCTGTAGGGCTGATCCTAGGCTTTTCTTGTAAATACCTCTTTCTTTCTTCTGCCTCAGGCCATGGATGTGAATACACTTTCCCTTTACCTTCACTTTTCTCCACACCTACTTGTTCCAAATTCCTTAAAATCTGCCCCATGGTAACAACCAGCCTGTTACCTCTCCAAAGTCCTCTGCTCTGGGATGTCCCCTGGAATTTCTCTTGCTTGTATCTGCTGATCCTTATCCTGTACTCACTCAGAAAACTCTGCCTTCCTGTCCCTGTTCAGGCACCATTTGTTAGGTTACAGTTAGACTAGCTGCTCATGAAGTGTTAGGTTCCTGCTGTCTAGCTTATCCTTACCCATGTGAATTTGAAGGGGTGGGAGACAAGGATGACAAGTTCTACTTAAAGTTCTCCTAGTTCTCCAAAATTTCCTTTTATTTACCAGAATACAAGTGCTTAAATACCCTCACCAGTTTCTGGTCCACTCCCACTCCTATGGCACTTTACAATCAACCAGTAAAATAAGGCTCTGGTGCTAGAGGACACCAGGTGATGAAAGTTTATAACACTCTCACATACAACAGTCCCTTACAGATAAATAACATTATATCTTTTTAGTAAAAGGGATTGGTCCTGAGATTTCTTGGGTATGGGGAAGTCAGTGGATAAGTAATCTCCCTCTACCAATGGAGGTCAGTATCTTCTTCTTTGCCACTTAGGGTCTAAAATAGTTCTTTATTACACCAATAGGTTAAGTAATTTGTCTAGAATTTGCCAGAGGCAGGATTTTAATCCAAGTCTTCCTGGCCTCGAGGTCAGCTTTCTATCCAAACTCTGTCTCTGAGATTTAATAGCTATATGACCAAGGGAAAGTCATAAACCTTCTTATTATCTCTACAAGGAGATTAAGAATTGAACAATATACTTTCAGATTTTATGAAGAAAAATCATTCTACATACCTAGTAACACAATCACCTCACACTCTATAAAGTCTTCAATCCCAAATACATCATTTCTATACATACCTCATTATACTGCTACTTCATTGTGTAACTTTGAATGATTCTCTAATCTCTAAGCTTCTCTTCTTTATTTTTGAAGATAATTGAACCAAGTTGGCTTTTACATTTTAGTAAATTCTGCAAGTGTAATATCTGGGTTGTAGATTGCTAAAGTCCCACTAAACCAAGTGCTAGAGAGAGATTATAGAGTGATATTAGGAAAAGAGATCTCTCCTGGAAGATCTGAACCTTTAATTTAGCAGTTTTCAGAGCTTTATAACAGTTTGGATCAACTGTGGCAGAGATGAGGGGTTGGGGGGAAAGGGAGCTTAAAATTCATAGTATTCCATTTTGTGGAGGAGGATTTGGCAGCTATCAGGAGTGGACTATTTCCCCTAATTGCCAGAAGAATCTTTTAGAGTCCTCTGTAGACATAAGGTAGGCACTCGGAATGTAAATATAGCATTTCATGCCAATGAAAGCATTTAAAAGTCCTTAATCTCTTGGGTGCAATATATGAAAAGCAGAAACTTTACATTTCCCTAGAAAAGGCAATCAGAATTCCTTTGAAATTAGTTAACTGGAGTCATTGGCTAAAGGAAAGTAGAATAACAAGCTATAAACTGAGACATGTTGAAAAAGGAGAGATTAAGGCACAGTAGGACAGAATATAAGCACCATAGGAGTACAAATGATTATTGCACTTTTGTCATTATATCCTAAGCATCTAGCTTAGTATCCAGCACATAGTGGGTACTTAATAAAGGTTTAATGCTTCATGGACAGTATCTAAAAAGATTTGACTTTATAGGGAGTAGAGTTTTTTGATTTTATCAAATGTTTTCTTTTTTCTCTATATAACTGGTTAATGTTATGTCTCCTTAGGTTTGTCTGGTTTTCTTTGATTGTAAAAACTCTCTTTCTCTCTTTTTCCCTCTATAGTCATACTCTGGTTATCAGAAGGTGCTGTTGAATTTAATCCAGACCTGAAATAGCATTGCCAAATTAACATCAGAGTGTGACAAAAAGTCCCTCACACTCATACAGTGGAGAAGCTATCACAACACAGCCTAAGTTGCCTTGTTCAAAAAAAGGGGGTGGGTAGAAGCCATTGACTTCCATGAGCCTTCTGTTTCTGCAGCAGTGCTGAAGTGGCAAAAACAAACACGACTTTTTCAGAAGGCTAATTCTTTTCTTTTCTTTGTCTGATTCCTTGTCAGCCCTGCTTTTCTTTGCTGTCTGTAAGGCTGCTGAGCATAATGAAGGCTGGGAATGTCTGCCAAGTGCATTTCAGGTTACATGAAATTGTATTTTTCCTTCCTATCCATTTTGGTGATATCCTGATTTAAGGATAGCAAAAATTAAGCACCACCAATGTCCATAGATAGGGAAGCTAGGTGATATAGTGGATAGAGTACCAGGCTTAGAGTCAGCAAGCCTCATATTTCTGAGTTCAGGAACTAATTAGCTATGCAAACCTGGGTGAGTCTTGTTTGAGCCTGTTTGCCTCACTTCTTCATCTATAAAATGAGTTGCAGAAGAAAATGGCAAACCATCCATTGTCTTTGCCAATAAAACCTCTAATGGGATCATGAAGAGTAGGACATGATTAAAATAATTGAACAACAACACCCATGAATTCAATTCAACAAACATTTATGAAGTAATGATGATGATGATGATGATGATGATGATGATGATGATGATGATAATCACCTAATGTTTGCATGGCATTTAAGGTTTGCCAAAGACTTAACATATATTGTGCCACTTGAGCCTTACAACTCCATGAAATATATGCTGTTATTATTTTTCATTAAATAATTTTTTCCAATTACACGTAAAAATAGTTTTCAACATTCATTTTGGTAAGAATTTGAGTTCCAAATTTTTTCCTCTCCTTTCCCTCTTGCTTCCCCATGAAACAAACAATCTGATATAGGTTATACATGCACAATCATGCTAAACATATTTCCACATTTGTCATGTTGTGAAAGAAGAATCAGAAGAAAAGGGAAAAACAAAAAACAAAAAAGTGAAAATACTATGCTTCGTTCTGCATTCAGATTCCATAGTTCTTTCTTTGGATATAATTAGCATTTTCCATCACAAGTCTTTTGAATAGTCTTGGATCATTATATTGGTGAGAAGAGCTAAGTCTATCATATTTGATCATCTCACGATCCTGCTATGACTATGTACAATATTCTTCTAGTTCTGCTCACTTCACTCAGCTGCAGTTCCTATAAGTCTCCAGGTTTTTCTGAAATCTCCCTGCTTGTTATTTATCATAATATAATAATATTCCATTTCATTCATATACCATACCTTCTTTAGTCATTCCTCAATTAATAGGTATCCCTTCAGTTTCCAGTTCTTTGCTACCTCAAAAAGAGTTGGCTATAAACATTTTTGTGCATGTTGGTACTTTCCCTTTTTTCATGGTCGCTTTGAGATACAGATCTAAAATGGTATTGCTGGATCAAAGGGTATATACACCGCTTTATGAACCATGGTATTTCATAGTTTCAAATTTTTCTACAAACTGGTTGGATCAGTTCACAACTCTTCCATTAATACATTACAATACCAATTTTCTCAGTCTTCTCCATCATTTATCATTTTCCATTTTTGTTAGCCAATCTAATAGGTGTGAGGTGGTCCCTCAAAGTTATTTTAATTTGCATTTTTCTTATCAATAGTGACTTAGAACATTTTTTTCATATGACTATAGATAGCTTTAATGTCTTCCTCTGAAAAATGGCATTTTCATATCCTTTGACTACTTATGCTCTATTATATCTATTTTGCAGACAAGGAAACTGAAACTGAGGAAGATTATGTGATCTTTCCAGGGTCAACCAGCATCTGAGACAGGATACAAAGCCAGATCTTTAAACATCAACACTTCATCCATTGTGCTATGTGAAGAAATAAAAGCAAGAAAAGCATTCCTTGCCCTGATACCATTATGAGGTGGGGACTGGGGACTATAACTTGTTCATGAATGATTATAGTTCAAGAAAAACTGAGATAGAATTGAGCACTAGTTCCTGGGAGAATTAGGAAAAACTGCATGGAATAGGTGGTATCTGAGTTTATTCATGAAAGCAGACTAGTATTTTGAGAGACAAAGCAGAGGAGAAATTATAGCATGGTCAAGAAGAATGGCTTTTGCTGGTCTTTAGGAATAGGAGGAGAATCAAGTTCCTACAGAACAGATAATAATCCAGTTTGATCATTGTGGTTTTTGAAGGCAAGAATATGAATTAAAATAAGAAAAGTAGATAAGATCCAGACTTCAGAGGAACTTAAATGCCAGGCTACAAAAGACCTCAGTCTTTTGTTATCCATACTGTTATCCACACTGACTATCTTAATGTGGTTTGTGTATTTATTTATTTTTTCCTTTTGCGCTTTGACTTTGATTAAAAGGAGCATTTCAGAATCAACATGCTCTTGGAGGCCAAAGTGAGATATGTGCCAAGGTAAGCAGTTTATTTAACTTCATTATGTATTTTCCAACAAGTTAGCCCAATGTCAACAACATACTTACCAATTTGTGTGAGTTTGAAGAGTTTAACCTAACCCTATTTTCTATTATTGAAGTAAGAAGTAAGAAAGTAAGAAGTAAGAAAAATAAATGGAAATTTTTAGGGTTTATTTTGTTTTCTATTTTGACATTGAAAAGTTCTAATTTTCCTTTAGTCCTCTCCTTTCTTTGCCATTCTTTGTGTTTACTTAAAAAAAAAAAACTAACTCTGGGATGCATAAAAAATCAAGAATTTCAGAACTATACAATTGGTCTGTTTAGGACTTAGACTGGACACTGACAATAGATCATCTGATATTAATATAAGACTTCTACTCAAGTGTCTGTGTCCTGGGAGTTAAAATTTGGTTGACTACTAGTTCATTGGCATAGTATTCAGTAAGTGCTTTAGTTGGGGAAACAAACTTTTAGATACTGAGGGATGGGGCAGATCTAGGATTTTTTGAGGGATCATATCCTAATTACATGGAGTGGAGATTCCATAGGAACATAGATTTATAACTCTCATTTTATAGATGAGGAAACCATCAGTTTATATGACTAGCCAATGTCAAAATCACTTAGATCACATTGATTTACAGTGGCTTTAAGTTGTAGAATTAGTCATACATTTTATAGAAAATGCTGTTTCACCAACCTAAATTAAAAAAAAATAAGCATTGAGTTCAGTAGGACAAAAATCCTCATAAAACCAGTATGAATGTTAACATAACATTCTGTGTGTGTGTGTGTGTGTGTGTGTGTGTGTGTGTGTGTGTGTGTGTGTTAGAATTGTATTTTACCTCACATCAATCTAAATCAGAGTAAGACTCAATGGAATTCTTGCCTTCCTTAGCAAAAATGAAACATGATTCAATTTCATCCAGATTTTAGTAAATACCTATTGGGAAAAGTATATTTCTTATTTATCATAGAATCCCAGATCTTGAAGGGACCTCAGAGACCCCCCCTTCCCCAGTTCAGCTGATTTCTTGCTAAGGATTTCCTTTTTTGGCATCTCCAACAAGTGATTTTCACTGGAAAATGTCTGTTGATGGGAAACCAACTACTTCCTGAGGTCGCTCAATTCAATTAGGGCTGTAACTTTTTAGAAATTTTTCTTTACAACAAATGAAACCCATCTCTCTTCAACCCCCACCGATCAATTTTATTTCTGCCCTCTGAGGACGAACAGAATAAATCTCATCCCTATTCCCCTTGACAAGCCTTAAAAATATTTAAAGCTAACTATCAAATCTTGCCTGAGTCTTACCTTGTCCAGGATAAATACCTCTAAGTTCCTTTAGCTGATTCCAATATGACAATGTCTCTAATATTTTCACAATTAATCAATCAATCAAAAGAATCTAATAGGGATTTTTTGTATGCTAGCCACTAAACCAAGAACCAAAGATATAAAGCTCAAAATACAGCATCCTCAGTCCAAAGACCTTTGGATTCTATAAATCTTCCTAAAATGTGTCTTCTGAAAGTAAACACATATGATGGATGGAATTTTCCTCCTTATCTCTCTTTACCTCAGTCTAGTGCCTATAGTTCTGGCTGCTATTATCTTACTTCTACCAACAATGAAGAATAAGATTTCTCTGAGCAACAGGATTCCCAGGCATTAGCTCTGAGATTTTCCCAGCCTCTTCTGCCCACAACATAGGACCACAAGTTAGAGAGGAAGACCTAATCTTAAACTCTTGTTTATAAAGACATTCATAATCCATCTTCAGAAAATATAGCCCAGCAGAAAGCCTTAAGCATGACTTCTCATTTCTTTATTTCCTTCACTGCAGCCCACAGTGATCTTCCTCCTGACAGCTCAGAGAAAAGATGGAGCCTTCCTTTTTCGGAACCAACATAGCATTTCCTCCAAATTCAAATACCAGTGTTGCTATGGGCTTCCCCATAGTCATACATCTAGTAAAGTGTCAAAAGCAGGATGTTAGTACAGTTATCTCCCAACTCAAAAGTTTGACTTTGAGGCTTTTTGGTAGTAGAGGCTGGGTCTAGAGTCAGAAAGGTCTGAGTTCAAATCCAGCCTCAGATACTTCTTAGCTATGTGATACTGGAAATGACTCGACCTATATGCCTCAGTTTTTTAACTGTAAGATGCTGATAATAATCATAATAATTACCTCACACAGATACTAAGACATCAAATGAGTTGATATTTGTAAAGCACATATTTGGTACTCAATAAATGTTCTTTTCCTTCCTTCCTTTAAGAAAGTATGCTATCTCATAAGAGGAAAAAAAAACACATCTAAGAAACTCAAAATAAATAATATCAGTATTGCTCCATGGGGCAACACAAATATAACATATTTTAAGACTTGCAGTATGGGATAGACACAGGAATGGAAATAATAAATATTGTTCATATGATAAAACTCTTTTTGGTAGAATATTTATTTTTGTAATATTCCTTGTGGGAAGAAATAGCATATACCTAATTCTCAAAGTTTCTAGTGACATATATTATAACTCCAGTTATTCAGGGAATGTGAGAATCCATTCCCATGAATATACTAGGTGTTAAACTTGTGGAAAGGCTGGGAATAATGAAAGAAAAAAGCAAAGCAGGAGGAAAAATATTCAGGAATATTGTCTGTTTTGGAGTATACCAGTCAAAAGTTATAGAAATCTGAGACTATTCTCTTTACTTTGTTATCTGGTTATTGGCTGCCTATACTCCAGCCCTCCAATAGATAGTAATCATGAAAAATGTCAATAATTCCTTTACTATTATAGATCAGATCTCATCTGTGCCTCTACATTCCATAAATTCATGACCTCCCATAAATTCATAATTGGAGATCCACCCATCGGACTAGGGTCTTTTCTCACATTGTTTTGATATAATAATAAAGTGGACCATATGGACCATATGCCAGATAACTTGTTCATTATTCATGCTACATGACTAGCCCACTTTTTATTATTCATCTCCTTGATAAGATCCTTTATTTCTTCCAAGTCTTATTTCTGAGGTCTCATCTCAAAATGACACAGAGATGACTACGGGTTCTTAAAGTGAAGATCCAGTAGGTTCTGACATTTTAGAAAATGTATCAAATGCAGTCTCAGCAAAAAAATGTGTCTGTTCTCTGAGAACCAGTCTAGCTAAGTATGGGGAGGCTCACCACTGGAAGGTTATACATTTAGTAATGAATTTTTTGATGGCAAAAGTTTTAAATGTAGATAAATGTGTGTATATACACATATATTTACTGAAACACAAATATTATCCATGCACATGTATGTATTATATATTACATATACATATAGCCTTTATGCATGAATTCATATATATATATATATATATATGTGTGTGTGTGTGTGTGTGTGTGTGTGTGTGTGTGTAGGGATGGAACTTGTGGTTTCATCAATATACGACACTCAGGTAAGAAAATTTAATGCTCAGGCATATCATTATTTTCTCTTCAACTTCCAGTTTTAATGAGTTACCTGAGCATTGAGAAGTTAAGTTCTATATGCAGGTGACCTTATACAAGGGAATGACCTATGTCTAGGTCAAACTGTTAGGATACATATAGGCAGCATCTGTCAGAACTGGGATTTGATCAGGGGTTCTCTTGTTTTCAAGGCCTGATTTCTATCCATTACACCATCCTGTTTCATGTGTATATGTGTCTCTGTGTGTGTGTGTGTGTGTGTGTGTGTGTGTGTGTCTGTTTAAATCAACATACTCATTGCTGAACTACAACTGGAGAAAGAAAAGTGATGAAGTGAAATTATTTTTGAATCATGCTTCCTAATTTGCTTTATATTGTAAGGATAATGGTCAATGGATTTTTATTAAGTAACAGCATTTTTCTTTTCAAATGAACTCTTTGCAGACATTGACAGGGTCTTACACAAAGTGGATATACCACAAATATTTGTTGATTGTTGGTTGCTTATATGTTCCTCTTCATACTTAAGAATGTGGTACATAGGATACAATAAATACTTCTTTGGATGAAAGTGATATATTTGAAAAGTATCAGTGAGAGAAAAGTCAATTATTTATCCAAATAGAAACAAACAAACCCTGAAGCCATGTTCTTGAGGTCCTTTGAACACAGCCCTTTAGTACTAAGCTTTATCCCTGTGGCATATTTTTATGATATTCTTCAAAGGCACAATGCTTAATCAAAGATAGGGATTAAAACTCAAGCTAATCTTTAGAGGCATTATATTTTAATGAAATTCAGGCAATTTGGATCACTTCCTCTCTGTGTTCTATGTGAAGGATAAAGAGCTTCAGCCCAAGGATTTTGGCCCCACTAGTCCCTGGTCAACTACCCAAACACTAACTTATCTACAACGAATCAACTCAGAAGAGCTTATTAGCCTCTAGTTTCTTTCATCTCGCAGTCTTTATTAAAACTTTTCTTAAAACAGCCCCTGAACCTCATGGATTTTTCAGACCCCTGAACTGATTTGATTCCCTTAATTTAGAGATGTATTACACCTGGGTTCTTTGAGATAGCTATGGTCTTAAATGACCTTTCTCAACCCCGACTTCCTCACCTATTTCCCTTTTATCTATCCTATAAACCACAAGAATATGTTTATTTACAAGAGAAAAGAGAATGCATAATTCCAGAGATGATATATTCATCAGGTAATTAGGAGAGAAAATAAAAGGTATCTATTGGGTCTAAATCTGAATTCACTTGTACTTCTGGCTTAGGCTAGCCCTTCTGCTGCTTGTTCATTCTAGGCTAGGCAAACAATTGCTTAGCTCCTTTTCCAGTCATAAGCAAGAATGATGTTCTTCCTTCTGAACATACTCAACCTGAATTTGGGGTTCACTCACTTGGCTTTCCTGAAAAACTTTATTGGATCATTATTCTAATCCCAGGTTTGTTCTCAATCTCTTAATGAAATGGTGGATCAGGGGTGCTACTATTCCCACTCTTGGAGGAGTTGGAGCACAATTGCTGTCATTCATAGTAACATTTCCCCAGCAGTTTTCTCTGCTGCTACCACTGATAAGAAGAGAGGTTGATTGAATGAACATTTCAGCTGGAGTGTTATTTAAGGTCAAGGAGTAGAGCTAGGGCTGTTAGAGAAGTGAAGGTTTAGTGTAGGTGGTTGCCAGTGTCAGTGGAGAGAAAGCATGGCGGCAACATTAGTGGAGTGAATGGTAGAGGTTGATCAATAAAGATCAAGAGGTATGGTGCGGCAGTGATGCCAATGATGGCATTTTATCTTGAGTTTGAAGTTTTCTTTCTTTGTGTTATCACAAAGTGATTGGGAGTGTTGGATATTTATAGATGTTTTTGTCAGCATGAGTTTGCATTTCATATTTCCACAATACCCAGGATGCAGTGTTTGGGGAGGAAGTGAGGAAGAAACTGTGAAGTCAGATTTAGTGGAGAAGAGCCTGCCTGAATTGTTGTAGATGAGTCTATTTCCTTTTCCTATCCCTGGAATAGCTGCTTTCACCAATAGAAGCACTGAGTCTTTGTAATTTAGTCTACTTAATGCTACTAGTTCCTTAGGTAGACATCAGATCATATCCCTTCCCTCCTAGGGGACAGAGAGATAAATTCAAACGTGAATGTAAAATAGTTCCCATGACCTCAGAATACAAACAGTTCAACCAAAACATGGGTTATCTTCTCCCATATACCTGGGGAAAGTTGAAAAAATGATCTCATTCTTTATAGTGTGTACTTTGAATAAATCACTGAACCTCTGATTTCAGTTTCCACATATTACTTCCCTTCCCCATCATTCTGTGATATCAGATCTGTAAACCTGTGTATGATTCTATGGCAATGCAAACTAAAAGAAGATTCTGAGATAAGGGGAAATATGAAGAAAATACAGAAAAGTGATGCAAGATGTAGCTAGTCTGAGGAAGGGGAAATGGGGTAGTGGCACTAGGTCATTTGTGTACATTTATTCCATCTGCTAGTCAACAGTAAAAATATTGGTTAGTCATGCCCCATGGAGAATGAATTATAATGTCCGCATTCACTGGTATAAAGGGAAAAAAATGCTATCACAATTAAGATGGGAGAGTACACAAAGAGAGATACAAGGAAAGAACTTAGAAGGAGTAGAAAGTAGGTGAAGCCTTAACACACCCAGACAAGCAAGACTGGAGCTCAGTGGCTAGCACTTCTACAGCAGAAGAGGAATTAATCTGAGCATCCCAAATGAGTCTCTAACTCAGTCTCTCTTTGAGTCTCTGTGTCTGTGGTCATCTGTCTGTCATTAGTCTGCTATCTCATTGTTTCTCTGTCCCATTGTCTCTCTTGTCTCATTCACTCTGTTTCATTCTCTATTCTCTCTCTGCCTCACCCTCTGTGTGTGTTTGTGTGTGTATGTCTATATGTATCTATGTGTGTCTGTGTGTGTCAGTGTATGTGCTGGTGTGTTTCTGTGTTGAAGTGTGTTGGGGTGTCTGTATCTGTCATCTGTGTCTGCATGTGTCTCTGTGTGCCTGTGTGTGTCTGTGTGTCTGTGTCTGTGTCTGTGAGTGTCACTGTGTCTGTATATGTCAATGTCTGTGTGTGTCTGTGTTAGTGTGTCTTGGCTGTGTGTTTTGACTGTGTGTGTCATCTATGTGTGTCTGTGCATGTGTGTCTGTGTGTCTGTCTCTTGTTCTGTGTGTGTGTTGGCTGTGTGTGTCATCTGTGTGTGTCTGTGTGTGCTGGCAGTGTTTGTCATCTGTGTCATCTGTGTGCATGTCGCCTGTGTTGTCATCTGTACCATCTGTATCTGTGTGTGTCATTTGTGTGCTTGTGTGTTTTGTCTGTATCTGTGTGTGCCTCTGTTGCTGTGTCTGTGTGTGTCATCAGTTTGTGTCATCAATGTGTGTGTCATATGTGTGTTGTCTGTGTCTTTGTGTATTTCTGTGTGTGTCTCTGTGTCTATGTCTGTGTCTGTCTTTGTGTGTCTGTCTGTATTTCTGTGTATCTGTGGCTTTGTGTGTGTCTGTAATGTTCTGCCTGTCTCTCTGCCTTTCTGTCTGTGTCTGTCTATCTCTCTGTCCCTTTGTCCATCTCTCTCTGTCATCTGTCTCTGCCTTCATGTCATGTGTCTCTCACTCTCTGCCTTTCTGTGGTCTGTCTCTCTGCCTATCAAATGTCTCTCTCTTTTTCTGCCTGTCTTCCTGTCTCTCTGTATGTCTGCCCCTCTGTCTCTCTATCTGTCTCTCTGCCTGTCTGCTGTCTCTCTCTTAACCTTTCTGTCATCTGTCATCTTTCTGCCTTTCTGTCATGTCTCTCTATTCTTCTGGTTCTCTGTCTTTCTATCTACCTTTTTATAAGCCTGTCTGCCTCTGTCTCTCTGTCTGTCTCTCTGTCCATCTCTCTCTGTGTCTGCCTGTCTCTCTGTGTCTCTTTTTGTGTCTATGTGTGTCTTTCTGTGTGTCTATGTGTCTCTCTGTGTCTGTCTCTTTCTGAATATGTGTGTCTCTCTGCATCAGTCTGTCTGTCTCTCTTTATCTGTCTGTCTATGTCTGTGGGTCTTTCTCACTCTGTCTGTGTCTGTATTTTTATGTGTGTGTGTGTGTGTGTGTGTGTGTGTGTGTGTCTGTCTGTCTGTCTGTCTGTCTGTCTCGCTTGCTGTCTCTGTCTCTAAATTCTCGTTTGGGGGTTGCCTGAATATCCTCATGTTTTAATGTAGTAACTAATATATTTGATTTTTTTACCCTTCTTGTTTCTAATGTTTACTTCTAAGTGAAGAACAATTTATAGCCTTACTTATATGATTCTTCCTTTAGGTGCACTTGTATTCTACAGAAATTCAACATGAAGAAAAAAGGCTGATTATTTTTTTTCCTAATGGGTAGTAACACAAGCCAAAGTCCAACTGAAAAAACAAAAGCAAACAACATGTACATTTAGATCATTGAGACCAATGGTGACACAAAAAAGATGCATCTGGAAGACAGAGGTAGCCAGCTCTATGAAAGTCATAGAGAATTTAGTGTTGCTGCAGAGTACCTTTGTACATGATTTTTGAGGTGAACATGTGACTAACAACCCTTAGTCCACATCCTTGAAAAGGGGAGGATCTTGGTTAGTAGCATTTTCTGTGTTTAAATGTAAACTAGAGATAATAATTCTTTTATAGCTTCTGTAACAGTGTTATGAGGATAGGAATTTAAGATACAAAAGATGCTCTGTAATCTGTACATTTATTATATAAATGTATGCCATTATAATTACTCCTGGTTCCAAGAAAATGAAGAACTATATTTTGTGAGTTTTTTAAGCATGTTTCAGAACAATTCTTGGATAATATACAATTAACTCTTATAAAATGTTATATTGATCTTATCATAGAAGGAAATGTCAACAAATTTTTGTAAAAGAACAGTATTGGGATTCATATTTTGTGACAAAGAGTCATTCTAAAATCTAAAATAACAGGTCTCCCAATCAACTGGGAATAGATTGAGTTGAGATCCAAGGATAGAGTTGTGGTCTGGTCAGTCTAGACCCACCACTATTCTTGTACCAAAGTGCCACTCATTCAGGTCATCAGAAAGTAGTGGTAGAGACACTGTGTATTACTAATTTTCTGCTCAAAGCTCAGTTCTAATAGAGACTCCACTTGTGCATATGTGTACTCTCTCTGTGTTTATGTAGATGAAAAATCATGTCGCCAAAATCAGTAGTGATAAATTACCACTCACTGACCAGCCACATCTGTTGTGGAGATATAAGCCTTTGACTCTTTGTTGCCAGGTGATTAACTGATAGGATCCATTAAGCCAGGAACCAATAACAACCTAAACAAGCAGACACTAAAGAATGTCCTTGTCTAAATAATAGCCAGGAACAGATGCCAAAGTTAAAGAAACAGCCAATAATTGTGCATTACAAATGTTGAAACTTAGTTCAACAGATTCACTAGGTAGCTTGGAATAAAAATGAGAAATAAATGAAAATGAAGATGAAGTCCACACCAGAGAAGCATTTTGAATAAACACAAGTCTTGAGAGGACTTGAAGAAATGAAACAAGTTGCAATCTAAATTACATTTGAGTCTGAAGATTTTTTGCCTCTTTTTTTTTAAATAATAAAATACACCTTCTCTGCTCTGCTATCTGAGAAGGACCTCCATTGTAACACAAGATAGAGGGGGGCAGGGAGAAACAGCTGAATGAAACTAACCCTCACAGCAGCTAAGTTCAATATTAGACCTAATATTCCATATTGATGGGTCCATATTCTTGCAAAGAAGTGATACATTCTTATATATTTCCTTTAAAGTCAAATTTAAGGGGCGGCTAGGTGGCGAAGTGGGTAGAGTACCAGCCTTGGAGTCAGGAGTACCTGGGTTCAAATCCGACCTCAGACATTTAATAATTACCTAGCCGTGTGGCCTTGGGCAAGCCACTTAACCCCATTGCCTTGCAAAATCTAAAAAAATAAAATAAAAAATAAAGTCAAATTTAAGAAGCACCTAGATGGCACAGTAGCTAAAGTTGTGTGTGTCTGGGGTCAGGAAGACCCCCATTGAAATTTGACTTCAAATACTTAACTAGTAGTTGACCATGGATAAGTCACTTGTGATCTCTCTCCTTAGTTTCTTTGAGTATAAAATGGGGATAAAGCTCAAATGAGATCATATTTTAAAGTGTATAGTTTCTGGCACATATAATAAATGTTAAATAAATGTTAGTTATCATTATGATTAGTATTTCAGATTAAAAATTGTTCTTTCCAATTATATTGCTATAGACTTTTTTAACATATAGGCAGCTAGGTAATGCAATGGATAGAGTGCCAACCCTGGCGTCAGGAAGACCTGAGTTCAAATCTGACATCAAGCACTTATAATAGTCACTTAACCCTGTTTACTTACTTCAGTTCCCTTATTTATAAAATGAGTGATAGAAGAAAATGACATACCACTTCTGTATCTTTGCAAAGAAAACTCCAAATGGGGTTAGGACTGAGATTACAACAATAGGACACAGTTTGTATTGTTTTCCTGTTTCTGCTTGTTAAACTTTGTATCAGTTAATTTGTCTTTCACTACTTCTTGGGTTTCTTCATAATCATTATTTCTTATACTACAATTAATATTTGATATATCCATGTATCTCAATTTGTTTAGACATTTTCTTCTCATTGGGTATCTACTTTGTTTCTAGTTCTTTATTACTACAAAAAGTTCTGATGTAAACATTTTGTTATAAATGATCATTTCTTTTTATCCTTGACCTCTATGAGGTATGCATCTTGTAATAGGATTTCTGAATTAAAAGATATATTAGTCTTTTTCTCCATTTAATTTCAAATTGTTTTTCAGAATAACCTAATACAAAGCTCTACTAAGGGTACGTTAAATGTATTTGTCTTTCTACAACTCTCCCAGAATCCCTCCAACAATTATTACCATCTTTTTTTATTTCTCATTTTTAATTTCATTTAATTTCATTTTTTCAATTTCATGAAAAGATCATTTTCAACATTCGTCTTTTTTTTACAATTGCTATTTTATTTTTCCATTTATTTTTCTAATTTGCTCAAATTACTTCTGAAAAGATAGTAGCTTGTAAAGAATTGAGAACCAGATAAGAGATCTAGAAGTAAAGAGAATGACCACAGAGCTAGAAAGGGAAAACAAATTGCATATCAAAACTAAAGTCAATCAAAAAACCACACACTCATTTAAATACTCACAATGTTCCTAGTACTGCTGTATGTAGGCCCTAGGGATACAAAAGTGCAATACTATTCCTGCTCTCAGGAACTTATTCAATTGGGGACAATATACCCCTTTATTCTTAATAAAATCATACATCAATTTAGAGATACATTTTGACCTTCCTTTTTGTTCAGTTTTACTTCTTTTTAGAAAACTCTTCTTGGGTAACAAGATTTCTTACTGAATTTATTTATATCTTTGTGTACAGAAAACAATGAATTTCCTGTACTCCTTCATTATCATAGATATTATTTAAGCAGCAGTGAGAACAAAGCCCCAGGAGCCTTTTGTTTCTGAAAGGTACTAACAAAGGCAGTGAACTTGCTATGTTTCATCAAGTGGTCCTTCCATACAGCTATTTATTTCACTTAGTGTTGTTGCCAGTGTATGCTACTAAATGGTACCATGGAGGCTGTCAGTAATTCTTGATGCCACCATGACACAAACCTTCAGAGAAAGCTGGTGGAGGGTGTGGAAGTAGAGGAGGAGGAGAAAGAGATGTAGAGGAAGAGGGGAAACAATTCCAATCTAACATAGACATTTAGAAAATAATGTTTGTCAGTGTTAATTTAAAAAAGAAAAAAAAATTAAAAACAAAATGAAACTTGAGCTTTCAAAATAGCAAGTTAGTCTATGTAATAATCAGTATGCCAGACAGAGTTAAAGGGTAATTTCTTTTTATTACATTGTTGTAAACACCAGGAGAGTTTGTTCTATTGGGGAGGGGTTACAGAGATAAAATCCTATATCCACCAGAGACAGTGTGGTAAAGAGAATAAAGTAATGAATTTAGGAATATGTGCATTTGAATCCTGTTTTTAAAACTTCCCATTTGTGAGACCATGGATTAATCACAATTTTTCAGAGCCTCAGCCAACTCCCTGTGATTTTTCTATAAAGGTATAAATGGATTGGCATCTGAATTAGAGAAGTTCCTCTAACTGATAAAATGACAGATCCTTCATTCTGTGCCCATACCAAAGTTTCCATGCCCCAAACAATCTGAATAAGGCTCTGTGATACAAGCACATTTTCCCCCTCAGGAAAGTCTAATGCAGACAACACAAGGCAAACCAGTAGCTTTTTGAGAAAATGCTCTAGTTTTTGGAAATCATGAAGACATCCCCCCACCCCCACCCCCACCCCTGCCAAGGGTGGCTGAAATGACTTATCCCTTTCATTTAGGTGCAACACAGATTAGTGATAGCATGGCCCTGGAGGGGCAACCTAATTTGACGAGGACACTATATGGCTATAAATTCCCTGAATTTATATCTAGAATAGAGCATTGCTTCCATTGCAAATGATGCCCCTTGGTACACTGACTTCTGCCCTTCCCCCATTACTTTTGCTTCTTCCCTTCAAGCTGACAAAAGCATTTAGCAAAATGAGGAAATAGTTGGGAGTGCAGCTGAATCAAATCCTAAAACAAACAGCCAAAGATAAGTGTACCACATGAACAGCTCCTAATTGTCCTATGATAATTCACTCAAAAATATAATGATGTTGTTAGGAAGAATGAACTAGTTTCTTGTGGATTAAGAGAAAGTCATTTGGAGAAGATGAAAGGGTGTCTAGCAGTTTGAATAGAAGCATAAAAGATTTCAAGAACATGAAATTACTTTTTTGCCTGATAAGACATTTATCTGTTTTTCTCCATCCTTGTGCTAAATGAGCTCTAGAAGATAGTGTATTAACATCTTTGAATATAAAAAATAATACTAAGGTTGGAATTCTGCCTCCAACCACTTAGAAAAGTGCCATCAACAATCAGTACTGTAGTTATGGCTGTTTCTAATGAGGAGGTTTTTGTCCTGGATGATTACTTAACTAGTGTTTTCTGAAAGCAATGCAGGACTACTGACCAACATCTAAAGACTTGTGAAAGATATACATGAAATTAGAGTGTAATTAAACATTAAATTTATCAAATCATTAATTTAAAAATCTTTATAACTAATTATTGCTAAATTATTTTTTAAAGTTGGAAAAATATTAAGCAAATTCATGTTTCTATTTAACATACAGATGTGAAATATGGTCTAGAGTAAGAAAGAAAACAGACCCTAAAACCTTTAAAAAAATATTTCTCCTTGAAGATGCCCTTTTAAGACAATGAATAGTATCTACTTAGAACTTGACACTGACTTTTCAACTCAGTGTAGTAAAGCTTTAGAAAATTACTCTTGAGTTCCACATAGCATTGTAAATATATTTACCTGTCAGTAGAGGTAAAAAATTGCAAATTCAGTTCATTTTATATTTTAAGTTGCTGCTGCTGTTTCTTGCCTTGACCTCATCACAAGGTCCCCTTTGAAAGCTATATTGAATTAGAATTAATATATCCACCTTTTTTTTTACTAGTGACTCTTAGATTGCCCTGGCTTTTTTTTCCCCTGTACCTATTTCAAGATGGTATTTATATGAGAACTTATTTCAAGATGCCTCCTTATGAATGACTAGGCATTTTTTTCTGGTTTATGACCTAAGGATTGTGACCTCATGTACTACTGCTATCAATATCCCTGTGGCTTTCATTTCATCCCTTAGCAGCATCTAACCTGCTTTTTAATGGTGAGAATCTATCTTGTAAATTTAAAGGAAAGGTCCAAACCAGGCAGCAATGTTTCTTTGTGAAATTGTAAATAAGAATGAAGACTTGTTTTTAAGAATGTTATAGAAATGTCTAATGAACTTCTTTGGGTAAAGTAGGGTCCAGCTTTAATATGTTGCAAGTCATTGAATACAGATATTGTAATTAGGTTCATAGAACAGAAAGGGGTAAGAAAATTAAAGCTGAGGGACTTAGGAACACAAAACGTTAATTCAAGTATTATTGTTGTTAGCAGGAGTTAAGGAAAAGAAAGAGAAAAGGCAGCTGGAAGTCACCAATCCCCTAAGAGAAATGAGCAGCAGCAACTGTATCAACTGCATAAGCTGCCATGACAGGATGAGCAGTAAGGAAAAGTATGGAAGCATGAGAGGTTACCTGTGGATCATACTCCCCAAGAAGAGATTAGCTTCACTGGAAGACGAACCAAGCTAAGGGATTTTAAACAAAGATCCTTGGGTTCACACGTGAAAGTTGGTTTACATTTAGGTTATCAGCCCTCCTTGAAACTGTATTGGAGAAGCCTGTAGATAGAAATTACTTTTGAGATTGGTAGGTTGACTGTCCAGGATTCAGTTTTGTATAGTTTTATTCTGGGAGTTGAGATTGACTACCTATAATTTTTCACTGTTTTAATAAGACAGATTTTGATCATTACATATTGGTATATTCTCTGTGGAAGAGAGAACAAACAAGCCATAATCCCTACCTCTATAGCTCATAATCCCTGCTTCATTGCTCATGCAGTTGCATGAATTTCATTGCAATTATAGCCCAACAGCACTGAATAAATTCTGAAACTGCCTAAATGCTCCCTTTTAAGGGAAATTTCTTTTTAAAAATGTTTAAAATTTATTTTTATTGATATTTTATTTGTACAAATGTCATGAGTTTTTCAATATTCATTCATATGCATATGTATATTTAAGTTAAAATTTCCTTCCACCCTCCTTTTTATTTTTATAAATATTATGAAAGTTTTTCAATATTCATCCATATGCATATGTATATTTTTAAGTTACAAAATTTCCTTCCATCCTCCTTTCCCATCCCCCTCCCCTTGGCAGCACACTGTCATGTTAAAATTGTACGCACATATTTGTGGTAAACATGTTTACAGATTAGTTATTTTTTGTATGAGGAATTAGGAGAAAGGGAAAGAGATACATGAGAGATATTTTTATAAAGTGTTCATCAGATTCTAAAAGGTTTGTTTTTAACTATTTTGGATTTGTTTTGTTTTGTTTTTCTTCCTCTGGATGGGAATAGCATTGTCCATAGCCCATCTAATAGGGCTGTCCTAGTTCTCTGAACAGCTGGAGGTGAGCTGTTTCATCAAGGTTGATCATTTCACAATGTTGCTGTTTTCATTCTCTTGGTTCTTCTCCCTTTGCTCAGCATCACAGTTCCTGTAATTAATCCCATGTTTCTCTACAGTTCTGCCTTTTAAGAGTTTTTTTTAATAGAACAGTAATATTACATAAAATTAATATACCATAACTTATTTAGCCATACCCCAATTGATGGACATACCTTCAATTTCCAATTCTTTGCCACTACAAAAAAGAGCTGCCATGAATGATTTGGAACATGTGGTGTTTTGCCCATTTTGGGGATTTCTTCTGGATATAGGCCTAGAATTTGAATTGCTGCATCAAAGGGTATGAAGTTTTATTGCTCTTTGGACATAATTCCATATTGCTCTCCAGAATAGTTGGATCATGTCACAACTCCACCAACAATGCATTAATGTTCTCATCCTCCTACAACCCTCCAACATCTATCATTTTTCCCTTTTCTCATTTTAACCAACCTGATAAGTGTGAGGTGATATCTCAGAGCTGTTTTAATTTGCAGTTCTCTAATCAGTAATGAATTGGAGCATTTTTTTTCATATGATTGTATATAACTTTAATTTCTTCATTTAAAACTGACTTCATATCCTTTGACCATTTATCAATTGGGGAATGACTTGAAACCTAATAAATTTGATGCAATTCTCTATATATTTTAGAAATGAGATCTTTACCAGAAGTATTAGTTGTGATGATTGTTTCCCAGTTTTCTGCTTTCCTTCTGATTTTCGCATTGATTTTATTAGTACAAAACCTTTTTAATCTAATGTAGTCAAAATAATTCATTTCACGGTTTAAAATAAATTCTATTTCTTTTTTGGTCAAAAATTTGTCCCCTTTCCATAGATCTAAAAGAGTATTTCTTAGTCAATTAATTTATCTATGGTGTCGCCCTTTATATCTAAATCCTGTACTGATTTTGACCTTACTTTGGTATAAGTAAAATGTGGTTCTGTGCCTAGTTTTTGCCATACTATTTTTAAGTTTTTGTCAAATTTTTGACAAATAGTGAGTTCTTATCCCAGAAGCTGATGTCTTTGGTTAGGAGAAATGTCTTGCCTGAGGGACACTCACTGAAACTACTGTTGCTTCTTCTACTCAACATCAAGTTTGATATCTAAAACACACCTGAACCAAATATTTACTGTCTTACTCTCCTTCCATACTCTTATCCTCACAGCACTCAGACTCACTTTCATCTACTTCACAATCATAAATATCTGTTCTATGACTGGGCATACTGAACAAAACTTGGGCCTAGAGTCAGGAAGACTCATCTTTCTGAGTTTAAATCTGACCTCAGCCACTTACTTGCTACATGATTCCAATCAATTGAGTCATTTAATCCTGTTTGTTTCAGTTATCCATCTGTAAAATGACCTGGAGGAAAATGGCGAATCACTCTGTATCTTTCCCTTTGACAAGAAAATCCCAAACAGGTCACAAGATTGAAAAAGAAGTGAACACACATTTTATGGCTAGTTCTTTTCCTCAAATTCGCAATGGACTTTTAACCAATTGTGCCTAACTATTCCTCTCACAAAGGTAATATATGGAAAGGAAGTCTTCTCAAATAAAGGAAAAACCGTGTCTCTTTCTACCTTTGACACTGGCTTCCTTGATGTTCAAATAAGAGTTTCCATCCTTTGATTTAGTGCCTCTTCACTGTTTTCCTCTCTGAGTTCTTTTATCTCTTCATCTCTACCTCTTGCTCTCTCTGATTTTATTCATGTCTGAGCTAAAATTCCAGTAGCCCTTCCCAATCCTAGGTTAATGTCTTAGGAGATACTAGAGCCTTCCTGTCTTGATCATCTCCAATTGGATAGTTAATATTTGTATACACCTGTTTGCATTTTCTTTTCATTGTACCCCAGCAATTAGGACAGTGCCTACAGGCACTACTACAGTAGCCGCTTAATAAATATTTATTTATTTATTTTTGTTTTTGTTTGTTTGTTTTTTGTTTTTTTCTCTTTTGTTGTTTTGTTTAGTTTTTTTTATTTTTATTAAAGATATTATTTGAGTTTTACAGTTTTCCCCCAATCTTGCTTCCCTCCCCCACCCCCACCCCACAGATAGCACTCCATCAGTCTTTACTTTGTTTCCATGTTGTACCTCCATCCAAATTGGGTGTGATAAGAGAGAAATCATATCCTTAAAGAGAACAGAATTCTCAGAGGTAACCAGATCAAACCATAAGACATCTGGGTTTTTTTTTTCCAAATTAAAGGTTATAGTCCTTGTACTTTGTTCATACTCCACAGCTCCTTATCTGGATACAAATGGTACTCTCCATTGCAGACAGCCAAAAATTGTTCCCAATTGTTGCCCTGATGGAATGAGCAAGTCCTTCAAGGTTGAACATCACTCCCATGTTGCTGTTAGGGTGTACAGTGTTTTTCTGGTTCTGCTCATCTCACTCAGCATCAGTTCATGCAAATCCCTCCAGGTTTCGCTGAAATCCCGTCCCTCCTGGTTTCTAATAGAACAATAGTGTTCCATGACATTCATATACCACAGTTTGCTAAACCATTCCCCAATTGAAGGACATTTACTGGATTTCCAATTCTTTGCCACCACAAACAGGGCTGCTATAAATATTTTTGTACAAGTAATGTTTTTAACCTTTTTCCTCATCTCTTCAGGGTATAGACCCAGTAGTGGTATTGCTGGGTCAAAGGGTATGCACATTTTTGTTGCCCTTTGGGCATAGTTCCAAATAGCTCTCCAGAAGGGTTGGATGAGTTCACAGCTCCACCAACAGTGTAATAGTGTCCCAGATTTCCCACATCCCTTCCAACAATGATCATTATTCTTTCTGGTCATACTGGCCAATCTGAGAGGTGTGAGGTGGTACCTCAGTGAAGTTTTTATTTGCATTTCTCTAATAATTAATGATTTAGAGCATTTTTTCATAGGGCTATGAATTGCTTTAATCTCCTCATCTGTAAATTGCCTTTGCATATCTTTTGACCATTTGTCAATTGGGGAATGGCTTTTTGTTTTAAAAATATGACTCAGTTCTCTGTATATTTTAGAAATGAGTCCTTTGTCAGAATCATTAGTTGTAAAGATTGTTTCCCAATTTACTACTTTTCTTTTGATCTTGATTACATTGGTTTTATCTGTGCAAAAACTTTTTAATTTAATGTAATCGAAATCATCTAATTGGTTTTTAGTGATGTTCTCCAACTATTCCTGAGTCATAAACTGTTCCCCTTTCCATAGATCTGACATGTAGACTAGTCTTTGATCTTCTAATTTGCTTATAGTTTAATAAATATTTATTGACCAACTGTTGACCAACTTCTCTTCAAACCTGAAGTAACCAAGAGCGATTTAATTTAACCTCTGAAAATGTATAGCTAGACTCACTCATATCCTTTATTGAGACGTGGGTCCTATCTTTTTTTTCTGTTTTGCCATATTCTTTGGTGTACTCCAACATCATACTTCTCTTGAGTATCACAACAACATATAAATTAAATAAGCCAGAGATCTATTGGATTTTTTTTTGCTAGTTTGACTTTTTTTCTAGCTTACTTTCTAGGATACCACAATTAGACATCTGATGTCTTGACACTTCTAATAGCACAACCACTTTGGTGGCAATTCCTGCACCCTGAGAATTTCATGGTAACAGGATTCCAATCAGATGTTCTAGATTTGAATTGCTGTCAATAGACTCTGGACTCCTAAACTTATTCCCAAGTAGTGAAGGAAGGTTCAGTATGTCAGAGTTTTTATCCCCTTTACCCCTCCCCCCAAGCTCATAATTTTACGTGCATTGCAGGTATTCCTGCATCTGTTTCCTGAAAGCCAAGTTGTCCTCAAGCCACTATATGATAACATGATAAATTCTTTGAAATACTGCTCTAAATTACCCACCTTGTCCTGAACTAACAAAATGTTCTACTAATTCCTATTATGGAAAACCATCTTCTATCTTACAGATAAAAAAAAATTTACTTCTTAGGTATTATAAAACAATAAGATTTATGGAGGCATAGTCTCACAAAGTCATCAAAGGCACCCCTAAAAGTTGATAAAGTAGAATGGTTATGAATCAAAGGAAAGAACTTGAGACATCATATTTCACATCCCTGTTTAAAGACTTACAAAAGATATTCCATCCTCCCCTTAGGCTAAGTCTCTGTGAGGCACTCTGGAAAGAATTGTTTTGCCATGACCTATAACAACAATTGGATGCAAGATTATGATTTCTCTTGAGAAGATGGAAACAGTGCAATAAGCTACTGAACTGAATTAATCCCAATCTTTCATCTTGTTCAATACTTGTTATTGACCTGTGACATTGTGTCTGAATCCAGATTTAGCATAAACCATTCTCAGTCACTATTAGACTATGAATGAACTCCTTGTTGTTTTAAAAGAATATCATCTAAGGACTTTATCTCTGTTGGATTTTCATTTGTGACTATTTTGGATCCTTTCTTTCCTGTCTTTCTTACTTTTCTTTCTTTCTACCATTGACCCAGTATATTGTTTCTTACTTGCAGCATTGTCCATAATCTCTATTCTTATAAACTTCCCCAAACCAGTCCAACCCAAAGGAATTAGGAAGAAAGAGAATACAGTAATCTTGTGGTAAAATGAGTGCATGAGGGATGTTAGCTAATTTTCTGAAAATATCAGCCATGTTTATGAGATGTATTATCAGAGAAAGGTATATATTGTAAATTCACAAGGCTATTTATTCTACTGATATCAAAATGAGACCTAGCAAAAGATGTCTTTTATATGAACACACTCTAGGCTATATACTGTGGATATAAAGACAAAAAAGGAAAGGAAGCTATTCTCAAGGTGGTTAATTCTCCCAAGGAAGGGGAGAAAACATGAATGTGCACAGATACATGCAAATCTAAATAGCAAACTAATTTAACAAACAGAAAACTAATAAATGGGAAAATATGGTAAGGCCTTTTGTAGGAAATAAAATGAACTGATTCTTGAAGGGAGCTAGCATTCCAAAAGGCAGAAGTTAAAGAGAGAAAGAAAATATTTTGAGAATGAGAAAATTCCATGCAAAGGCATAGACATGAGGATGTCATACATAGGGATAAGTTAACAGATCAGTTTTGCAGAAACATAGTATTTGAGAAGGAAATAATTCAAAATATATCTGGAAAGGTGGGTGGGAAATAAGTAATAAAGGATTTTAAAAGTCCAAAAAGAAAAACATGTCTAATCCTAGAGGCAATAGTGAGCCATTGAATTTCTTGATTAGAATTTCAGTATGTTAGTTAAAATTAATGTATCCTAGAAGTGTCAAATCTAAATGGAAAAGTCTTGAAAGATGAAAGATTCATGACAGCAAAATTGATAAACATTATTTATTACTTTGAATATATGCATTTTTAAAAGGATCATAAACCTAGAGCTAGCAGGGACCTCAAAGGCTCTTTCTACTCTAACACCCTCAATTTTCAGGAGACTAAAAATGAGATCCACTTAAACTTAGGGGTTAAATGACTTGCAAGTCCCATGCACAAAACTCAAGTTAACCAAGTACCATGAACTTCAGGCTGAGTATAGGTCATCAAAAATTTTTCTTATGCAATAAATATGTACACTTTAAACACCTATGATTGTATATAGATAATTTAAACTATCTATAGATACTGAACAGGGAAGAAGAGAGGTATAAAATCAGAGATGAAAGAACAGGAAAATGTTCTATCCCAAGGACACAGTTATTAATGGAGATCACCCTTTCTATTTTCTTTGAAGTGAATTGGAAATCTACTGGCAGAGAAGATCTGCACAATTTTACCTTCTTTTGGGACAGAATTACAAAAAGCTATTTTCTATTAACTCCATAGTTTCAATGACTCGTTAACAGGCCACTTATGATTCCAGCCTTTCTACAGCCCTACCATAACTAGTTTTCTTCATATAATATGGGGAATACATCTACTTTTGGCTTCCATGGACGGAGAGCCTACAGAAGAAACCTGTGAAGGAAATAAATCATAAATATGCAGTTTTTAAAACACAAAACCCAGCAAAGCTGATTTGAAAGTATTTTCTATCCTCTTCTTTTAATGAACATGAGCTTATATATAAAGGCAAAAGCCAATCTTTGTTCTCAAAGAACTCAGATCAGTTTATGATCATTTTCCTATCCAGTGAACTCCACTGGCTTCCTAAAAACTTTAGGATAAAATAAAATCTTTTGAAGTCCTTTACAACCTACCTCTACCCACCTTTCCAGCCTGATATATTTTCCCTGCCCCATGAATTCTCATGAAACAATCAGACTGGTCCCCTAGCATAACCGTCTTTTTTTTTTTTCCCATGACTTTGTACTGGTCTTTTCAGTGCTTAAAATGCACTGCCATTTAGAGTTCCTTCCATAAACCTCCTGCACCACCTTTTATGCAAAGCTTCTCCTAATGCTAAGCCCTAGCACCCTCCCTCAGCTACTTCATATTGGTTTTGTAGTTATTCCATTATATACATTATATTCCACTATATACATGTTTCCTCTCCTGATTTAGTGTAAGCTGTTTCAAAAGAGGGACTGTATTCATTTGTTTTGTGTATGTGTGTTTCTAATCCCTCACATCAACACAGGACCTGGAACTTAATAAATGCTAATTGGTTGATTATATGATGCCCACTTCTGTAGAGTAGAACCAAATGTCCTGTTACATGAAAGTTGTATGTTTGACAACCAGAACCAAACTGGACTCTGAGAAAACCTGCATATAAAATCAAGTTTTGCCCACAGCCAAATAAAAGTCCATGAATTTTGTTATAATAGTGTCAATTATTAGTTAAATATTCATTCAGGGATACAAAGAAAACAGTCTTCAAAGATTATGATTTTTAATTGAAATTTTCCTTTCTGTATCATATACATAAGAAGTGTTAGAAAAGTCTGCCCAATGTTTACATTTGTGTTTCAAAATTTGTAGCAAAGTTTAAGCAATTTTCAACTTAATTTGCTAAAATCCCCAGATTACTAATTAGCATTTGAAATAATTTCTGTTAATTCAATTTAGTGCCTTTTCCTGTTTATTGTAATTATTTTCCCCTTTGTGTTTCCATTCAATCATTCTTTTATTCTGCCTAAGATTATATTACTTTATAACAATAGAATTCCTAGGAAGATATGTAGGCCAGTTCATCCTACATGCTATATACTACATACTCCCCATTTATGGGAGGGATGAACAACAAACAGAATTTTCCAATATTTTAAGGTTCGATATATCATAACTGTATCTTTAGTGTCCCAGGGAATAAATCACATGTCCTCAATTTTCACTAGAACTTAGCAATAGTGAAATAAACCACATGACCTCCAAATATGTAAATTCAAAAGCACCAAATGAAGGGTGTTCTAGTTACACTAAGCTGTGGTTTGGATGTTTACAATGATACTCTGTCACATAAACAGAAATGCACCAAACACCTCTTTCCTCCAAATAACCATGGGAAAGACTTTGATTAGCAATCACTCCGGATTTAGAACATTAGATTAGGAAGGAACATAAACTAGGAATATTAATTCAGCTAGATGGGATAAAAATGTGAAAGGGTTCTTCACTCCATTGGCAACAAAGATGGAAAAATATCATATCATTTTAAGTGACTAGGGATTTTTGCCTGACTTCTAACTAATAAATTGGGAGCAGATGCCTGCCCACGCAATGAAAATGATCTTATTAGGAAATATTTCTTCAAATGAAATCGACAATGACAAAAGGCTTTCTTCACTGGCCCCAAAGTCAAAAGAAAAGGGATATTAGATCAGATGGTAGCCCTGCCATTGACTCCAGATATCAGACTAGCAATTGAAGATGTACTTTTCTGGAACACTTGGAAAAAAAACCTCAAAACCAACAACCCTATAATTCAAAAGGTCTCCATGGCAGAATTTTATTTTATGAATACCAAAATGTGGCTGATGAAAAGAATGCAAAAGGGGGACTGAATTTCAGCCTCTTCCTGTGCTTTTGTGGAGGATCCAGTGTATTTATTTTGGGTTGGCAAAAGCACAGACACAGAGATATGTGAAATTATGATAATGTAAGTTGAAAAATTGTAATTGGAACCTCGGAGGAAATAGACAGTCTTCCTACAAAACACAATTACTTGTTAATATAAATGTTCAAATCTCTGCTCGCCCCTTTCTATGTGTCTGCTTTATTCATTCGTTGTTTATTTCCTGCTTCCTTACTACCATAAAAGTGAGTACTTTTTAAATACAATTTTCATTTTATATCTTTCAGCTGTCCCTCTGACTTTGCGCCACCCTTCCCCCCAAATTTCTAGAGTGTTGGACCATTTTTTTCTGGTAGAATCAGGTAATAAAAATAGCTTGGGTGATAGCAAAACAGGAATAGAAAGTAAAAGCCAATAAAAACAGTCAATGTTATGCCTTGGGGGAAAAAGTATTCAGTAAATATTTGATTGGATATGATCTGAAAAACTTGATTATAGAAAAGAAAGAAATTCAGAAGCTACCACCAGGGGGCATCAGAGGCTGATGTTTCTCATGCCATTTAACTTCATATACAACACAGGGTGAGTGGGGTGGCAGACTCACTTTCTCCAGTTCTTCAAAGTGTTAAAATCCTACAATATGAAGAATGGAAAGATAAGGAAAATGCTGCCATATATCTCCGGGTTAGAGAAACTATTAATCATCAAGAAGAATGCTTATTTTTTCCTCCTATTGTCCTTGGAAGTCTTTTACTAAGGCATAATATTCACTTGAGCATAGGGATGATTCTTCATCAACTGTATCATGGAGAGACATGTATCTTCTCTCAAATGTTCAAACATATCTATGATCACCATGATTTGGTGATTTTGTATGTAGGTTGAAAGTCAGCCTTGGTAACTCATCCTATTTGACTCCTATTTGTATATCATGACACAAACATGCTAAGGACCTTGGCTGATTTGCCCTGATGTCATGGAGATACTAGTGGAGCCCAATGGCTTTCCATCTAATATCCTTCACCTTTGCTTCCTTACCAGCTCACTTCCACTTTGCATCATGCATTTCCCTGATGTCATCTTTTATTCTTGTTCTTTAAAACTCCTGATACATTAGTTCTATGTTGTGACCTACTAGAGTCATCTAGATTTTATGTCACTAGTTATCTATCTAGGATATTCCTTCCTGCCTCAGCTGTAATTCATTTAAGCCTGAGTATCTCAGTATCATCTCATGAGATCAGAAAGCCTAGTCTGTTCCGCCTGTCACTTGAAGTCTTTCTGGCTCATGCCCTTCATTATTAATGTTATTAATCAATGTTCTTGTTATATATGGATGATACTGCTTATTTTTGATCTCTCCACATCCAGAATTAAATGAAAGTAGGCTTTTCTTTAATGGTAACCCAAATCATAAATTTAGCCACTCTATCTCTCTTTCATCATTCCAGCCTCACAACTTGAGGCTATATTAAGTCATAACACAAGACTTTTTTTCTGGTCCCACTGGAATCTCCACTCATTACTTCAGATCTCCATTTATAGATACCAAGGTGAAACTCAATGTCATGAGACATATACGTGCACATAAAAAAATAAGTTTCAAAAAAGTGTTTACTGTTTATTCTCCTCCCAAATCTCTAAATCAACGTGTTGGTATTTTACTAGTAGATCATCAGCATCATACAAATAAATAAATAATAATAATAATAATAATAATACTAATAATTAAACTTGGTATTCACATAGTGCTTTGAGTTTGACGAAATGCTTTACCTATGTTATCTCATTTGAAGAAAAGTGTCCAATGAATACAGCATTGCGTACTCTGGTTAAAGTAAGTGAAAATTTGATGTTGTAACCCAAAGAATTTAGCCAGAAATGTCAATTTTTTTATGAGGAGAAAGAGAAAACCAAACCAATTTTTCAGGTAAAGACACTTATGATTATTTCACTTTGCATTTTAATACACCAATAAATACCTGTTTTTCAAGTGATAAATTTATATGCAAAAGCTCAGTAACAAGAAGAAAATACTGCTTATAGGAACAAAGCCTGTTCACAAAATAGTCTTAATTCCCCAGCACATTCAATAGGGAGCTAAAGTTTCTAAGAGAAATGAGAATTTTTATCACTTGCAAATCTCTAAGTCCACCCCTGAAAAAAATTAAGTTTTTCTTTAATGTTTAAACCAAGACCTGACAGCTTAAAGATAAATTCATCAAAAAGAAAAAAACATTGTCCTTAGAATAAAACATAGCATGTAAGACCTTGCCTCAGGAAATAGTTATCACTAAAAAATTCAAATTACTACAATTGACTGGGATTGCTGAATTTGGTGAGGAGGACAATGAAAACCAAATTGTAAACAGTGATTCTGTAGTGGTAGTGAAAAGGAAGAAGAATTGTTGATGAAATGTTGACATCTTTCTGACTTGTGATAGTTTAAATACATAGAAGAACAAGATAGGAGCAGAAATCCTAAATTCAGATCCCACTTTTGATATTATCTATGTAATCTTGTCCAGTAATTTCAAATCCCTGGGCTTCAGTTACCTTATCTGTACAATTAAGAGATTGGACTAGAAAAATCTGGGGTATTGTCCTCTGTAATTAGAATGTACTATCTTTGAAAGCAGTTTTTTGTATCCTAACACAGTATAGTGATTGATACATAAGTGGTTTTTTTATATTGATACTTCCCAATTTTATGATCCTTTGAACAGAAGTTTTTTTTTTGTTTTTTTTTTAAGGAATATGTCTCTCCCAGAATCATAAAACCTCTGTTAGAAAGGGCTTAAGAGGGACGGCTGGGTGGTGCAGTGGATAGAGCACTGGCCCAGGAGTCAGGAGTACCTGAGTTCAAATCCAGCCTCAGACACTTAATAATTACTTAGCTGTGTGGCCTTAGGCAAGCCACTTAACCCCATTGCCTTGCCAAAAAGAAAGAAAGAAAGAAAGGACTTAAGAGCTTGTTTAGTCCATCCTGTGTATGGTGAAGAATTTCTTTTGCTCCATCAGAAGAAAGTGACTAACAAATCATTTGTCCAAACTCTCCTTTGATTGGGAATCATCCTAAAAAAGTTCATTCCCTTCTTGCCAGCTCAAACCATTAGAAAGTCTTACACTCTACTAATCTGCTCCTATGCATCTCCAAATTACAGAACTTATCTTTCTGAGACTTGGGAGTCCAGGTGAACAAAGTCTGATCTCTCTCTACCCTAACAGTTTTATAAATACTTGAAAACAGTGACCTGTTCTTTTTTGAGCCTTTTTTCTTGTAATTTAATAATTTCCAGCTCCTTCAATTGACCTTAGAGTAATATGATTTCATAATGTCTTACCATACTTTGGACATACACCAGATTTTAAATGTCTTTTCTAAAACAGAGCACACTAAAATGAATATAATCAAGATAGGTTCTGACTAGAATAGAATACAACAGTGCCATAATTTACTCTGATTCTGTACATTATCCAGAATAATATACTACTTTTTTTTTTCAGCTGTTATTATGGTGCACTAAAGTTTCAAAGACAAGTCACATCTCCTCCAACCTATATTTATGCATTTGAATTTTTGAGTTAAAAAGTACTTAAATTTTCCCCACTAATTTTATTCTTTTTAATTTGAAAGCAGACAATAGAGAAAAAGATCTGAATTCATACATTGCCTCTTTCACTTACCACTTGCATGACTTTAGGCAGATTATTTACCCTCTCAATGTTCTTATCTGTAAAATAAAAGAATTGGACTCTAAAATTCCTTTCAGGTATAAATTTATGATCCTATGAGCCTAGTTTATTGTGCAGAACTTTAGAGGAGCCTGAGTCTGCCTGCTGTGTTAGCCAAAGTCCTCAACTTATGACATATGAAAACATGAAAAGTTCCACATCTGTTACTCACAGTCCTGCTAAATACTACTGAAGTGAGGCATACAAATATCAGTACTTTTTTATTGAAAGAGAAATTAAGTTAGTCTAGAACAACTTAATCTTGAGAAATCTGTTGTGTCTCTTGGTGATTAAGACTTTATTATGTATTATATAAATCCTCAGAATTTATCTATTTAATAGTATGCTCTAGACCCCCCCCCCGAGAATTGACATCAAGTCCTTTGCTTTATGGTTTAAAGAATCCATTTGTTCATTTTCCTTTAAATTAGGACAAAACTTGCCTTCTATATCTACAATAGTCTTTGATTTTTCAGTGATCACTGTCAAAAGTTCAGCAATTGCAATGTTCAATTCTACCGTTCTAAAATATCTATCTAAAATATCTAGACATGACCATTTGAACCAGAATGGTAACCTGCATTCTTTTCAACTCTTTTTTAATATGTCTATGTGGAAAAGTGGAGAATCTTAAATGTGCAGGTTTGGATGTAAATCTCAATTCTAACATTTTCTAGTTTTGTGATCATGGACATGTCTTGGATTTCTCATCTCTAAAAATTTCTCATCTCTAAAAATCATTAACTGTGGAATCTACCTCAGTGTTGATTCAAAGTTCAAATGTTACTTTTGTAGAGCTACATAAATAACAGTTATTATAATCGGCTAAGAATTCAGTTTTTTAAGCTAATTTGCCCTTGTCAGTAAAAGTTTAATTGATCTTATTGCCAAGTTTTGTTTCATATCATCTTTACTTTTTTTGAAAATCATTATGAACTTGATGAACATCAATAATCGTGATGATGGCACTTTGATTTCTTAATACATTCCTTTACTTCTCAATTCCCAATAAACCATCCTTTGCAACAAAGATTAAGAGGTAACAAAACACTTCAGTACAATTAATAGACATATCAATCATGTTTGACAGTATATGCAGCAATCCTTACCTATGGTCTCCATAATAAAAGTCAAAAATTTTCACAGTCACCCTTAAAAATCAAGAATGAAGGGAAATTAAAGCTAGTATTTAGGGTACAAGTGTGGCAGTTTTTTCCACTTTTTTAACCTAGAGGATTCCAAATTTACTTATGACTAGCAGAAAGTGCATTCATTAATAACACTTTAGTGCTCTCCCTAAGAGAATATTTGTTAACACACCTTTGTACAGCCTAAAGAACTGGATCCATAGAAAAGGAAATGAATTCAGTCTAGAATTATTTATTCTTATTGAATCTGTAGAGTTCTTGGTGAGGGGAGTTCCATTCCTAAATATTGTTTGATACTTAGTGCTGGCTCTATAGCACATAGTCTCCAAAAGAAGCAGGATTCAAACATTTTGGGGAATTTACTGACAAAAATCACTAGGTGTTTAGCTACGATGATTCTGCTACCTAACAATTCTTTTACATCCTGGATCCAAATTGGACAGTAGTCTGAATTCAGGTGGCCCTACCTATATGATAAATTATCAAGTCATTAATTTCTAGTTATCCAAGTATTGGATATCTGTGATATATTTGATTGAGTGGTATATTATATAAAGAGATGAAATGATTTGAGAATTATGGTGTAATAGGAAAAGCCCTGGGCCTGAAGTCCAAAGACTAGCACTGGAATCCTCTGACATATATTAGCTTCTTGACTTTGGAAAAATTGCTTACCTCCTCTGAGTCTCCTGAATTACAAAATAAGGATAATATTTGTTCTTCCTACCTCACAGGATGGCTTCAAGGAAAATACTTTGTAAATATTAAATGTGAGTAATTATAAAGCCCCCATTGCTAATGAGACATTAAGATACCATATAAGAACAATAAGTCCAAAGGGACCAAAAGTACCTTAGCAAGGCAGCATTGGCAACAGACTCTGGAATTTTACCTCTTTTCTAACCTCCTACTGTGCCTGTTAGGCTAAAGAAATGTGAACCTGAAAACTGCCAAATAGGAACAAATATTTCATGTTATCTGGAGTAGAGCTTTCAGTAGAATGGAGTGAGATGAAGACTTCAGGTTATGAAAGGTTAGTACTCCAGTTAGTACTGGAGGTCAGAGTACCGGAGACAGAGGTGTCAAACATGAGGTTCACTGGGATCCAATATAATTGGTAAATATTAAACAAAATAAATGAAAACACAAATAAGGCATGGATATTGTTAATTTTGGTGTTTTTTGTTTGTTAGTTTGTTTTAGGTTTTTCCAAGGCAAACAGGGTTAAGTGGCTTGCCCAAGACCACACAGCTAGCTAATTATTAAGTGTCTGAGACTGGATTTGAACCCAGGTACTCCTGACTCCAGGGCCGGTGCTTTATCCACTATGCCACCTAGCCGCCCCAATTTTGGTTTTCTGAGACAATATATCTCTTACCAGGATCTTACTATGGGTTGGTGACTCCTATTTTTATTTGAGTTTGACATCACTTTTAAAGTTTGAAAGAGAGCTAAAGAGCTAAAGTAAGAGGATTTTCATGGTTTTAAGTGGTAAAGACATAACTTTTTAATGCACTCTTCAATAAATATACGTGGTGTGTAAGGGAAAGGTAGGTAAAAATTTAAAATATAAAAATAATAACGCACTCATGTAAAGAATCCTTTTATTTCCAGATAGCTGCTAGTTCCCATATTCTTAGACCTGAAAGGCTTTTTTCTCTTTTAAAATTCTTTCTGTAACTCAACTCTTCTCATGCCAAGGTTATCTTTAATCTATTATTAGCTCTCTTATCTGCTGCCAGAGGTTCTACTTCTGGAAGGTACCTCCTTCTTCAAGTGATAGCCTCTCTATATCCATGTCTGTTGGAACAATGTTCCTCTACTCCCTCTTGAATTGCCAGCTACAATTCTCCCTTATAGTTTTGTGTGTAGGGGAACTTTTTCTCTAGGCTATCAGCTAGAGCTGATTTCAGTGTGTTTACCTCACTGTCTACTCCTAATGATTTTAATGTTCAATTTACAATGATTAGCTTTTTAAAATTGTATTTTTCAGTAATTAAACATTAACATACCAAGTGTAGTAATATTTTCTCATTGAATAGAAATTTATTTTTTCACACTTAAAATTTAAAAGCAAATTCTTATATATGTGTGTGTATGTGTGTGTGTGTGTGTGTGTGTGTGTGTGTGTGTGTATCTGTGTGTAGATATATTTCTAATTATATGTCTTATTCTGCATCTTGAGACCATCACCTCTAGGTCAGAAGATAGATATCATGCATCATCCTGAAGTTATAATTGTTCATTGCAGTGTTAAGAGTTGTTAAGTTATTCAATGCTGTTTCTCTTCTCAATTGTTTTATTATTAAATAAAGTATTCTTTTCATTCTACTCCAATTTGTGTAGTTCACACAAGTCTTTTCAGGTTTCACTTTTGTAATTTCTTATGGTATAAGAGTATTTACTTATATCCATATACCAATAACATATTCAAATGTTTCCCAGTTAAGCGCATTAATTTCTAGTTCTTTGCTATTATGAAATGAATTGCTGTAAATAATTTTATATACATAATACCTTTTATTTTGATCTCTTTGAGAGTACAGACCATGTAGAGGTATCCCTGGGTAAATATACAGTTTCTTAACTGAGGGCATAATCTCATTGCTTTCCAGAAGGGCTGGAATTCAGAATTTCTCTACCAAAGTGAATTAATGCTCCCATTACCTCATAATCTCTCTACATTTGTCATTTTTCTTTGTTGTCATCTTTGCTAGTTGGGGAGGTGTAAGGTGGTACATGAGTTGTTTAATTTGAATTTCTCTAATTATCAGTGATTTAAAACAATTTTTCATAAGCTTATCAATAGTTTGAATTTATTCCTTTTAAAATTGCCTATTCATATCCCTTAACCATTCATCAACTGAAGAATCAATTAGCTCTGACAAAGCAATTACTTGGAAGACAAGGCAAAAACAGAAGCAATAGTAATAGGATTCATATAATGCTTTAAGGTTCACAAAGTACTTCTCATACATCATCTCATTTAATTCTCACAATAATCCAGGGAGGTAGACACTATTAATTATCCCCTTTTTATAGATTAGTCTGAGAGAGGTTGAATGATTTACCTGGGGTCAAAAAGCTCATAGGTATCTAAGTATCTGGAATTTCTAATTCCAGAACTCAATCCATTTTTCCAAGAAGGTATACAAATGAGGTATACAAATACTGAGGGTATATGCTTAGTGATACTACGTCAATCCTGAAAGAGTGGGTTCAGATTCAAAGCAGTTTCAGCATGCCTATATTCACCTTTGCATATTCACTTCTATAGGTAGTTTGGCAGATGACTAGATGAATATGCTTCTATGTTTTTGGTGGATTGGGTTGGGAAGGTTGTTTGGGAGACTGATCTTCATTTTGCTTCTGGAAAATCATGACATTCAGACTTCTAGACCTCTTTCACCATTTTGACCTTTTATTGATCCCAAGGCTGTAATCATCATCAACCTCCTTAAAACAAACAAACAAACTAAACAAAACAAAAAGAGATAGAAAAAGGCAAGAGTAGAAAGCCATATTCACAGGCCATGCCAGTTTTGTGTGCTCCGTTGACCATTTTTCTCCTATGAAATTTGGCTTCGGACCTCATCCTCCAACTGCAACTAGTTTTTCCTGAGGTTACCGAGGATCTCTTAATTGACAGATTTAGTGGTCTTTCATCAATTCTCATCCTTGTTAACCTCTTTATAGCCACTGACCCTGTTGATGATCCTCTTCTCTTTGATATCTTCTTCTCTGTAGATTTTTTTTTGGCGACATTGCTCTTGCCTGGTTCTCTTACTACCAATTTAACTGTTCCTTTTCAGTCTCTTTTTAAAATTATTTTATTTTTAATATATGGAAGAAAAGAAGCATTGCTATAACATGGAACAATAAAATGGTGATTGTATGTGAAATTGCAATTCTACTATACACTATTTGCTTTCCCTTTCAAATATAAAAAAATCATGTAGAATTTTTTTCTTCTCTCCTCTCTCCCTCCTACTCTGGAGAGGGCTATCATTAGATACAATAAGTGTGAATGTGTGTATAATATAAGCAATTATTCTATACATAATTATAGTCATCATTTTTTTCTCTCTGGACACCAATAGCATCTTTCTTCATGTGTCTTTTATAGTCATTTAGGTATTTATAAAAGGCAAAATACCTTATTTGCTCAAAGTTGTTCTTAAAACAATATTGCTATTACTATATACGATGTTCTCAGTTCTGTTTATTTCATGATTTTATGCAAGTCTTTACATATTTTTCTAAAATAATTGAGTTCATTATTTATTATAGTATGGTTGTATTCTATTTCAATTAAGTGCATCAACTTTTTCAGACATTCCCAAAATGATAGGTACCTTGCCATTTCCAGTTCTTTGTTACCACAAAGAAAGCTACTATGAACATTTTATAACATAAAAGTTCTTTTCCTTTTCCTTTAATTATCTTCAGAAATAGACCAAGTAGTATTGCTGGGTCAAAGGATATAGCTGTTTAGTAACTCTCTGGGGATAATTCCATGTTGCTTTGAAAAATGGTTGAATCAGTTCACAATTCTACCAACAATGAATTAGTGTCCCAATTTTTCCACATCCTCTCCAACATTTGTCACTTTCTCCTTCTATCATTTTAGCTAATCTGGTAGGTGATATCTCAGGATTGTTTTAATTTGTATTTATCTAATCAAGAATGATCTAGAGCATTTTCCCATATGATTATAAATTGTTTTTAATTTCTTTCTTGGAAAACTGACTATTCATATTCTTTGACCATTTATCAATTGGGGGAATGACTGATATCTCTATAGATTTGACAAAATTCTTTATATATTTTAGATGACAGACTTTTATCTGATAACATTTCTGTAAATGTTCTCCCAAATTTTTGCTTTCTTTATGGTCTTGGTTATATTTTTATTTGTTCAAAGGTTTTTATTCTGTATATAATCTGTCTTTAGTGGGGTGGGAGATTCTAGTATGTGACTAATGAGACATTAAAGTAGCAAACAACAGAATTAAAGATAGAAATGGAAGCAAAGAAATCCCAATTAGGGAGAGCTGGATTACAAGAAAATGGTGAGACAACTGGATTATATGATTTTAATTAGAATGAGTAGGAAGTTAGTAAACTTTCCTTCAATGATTATAATTGCAAAATTCTAGATGTGTAAGCTAATATATTTCAGAAAGATATTGAGCTATAATCATGGTCATAAAATTATAGTGTAGAATTAGCATGAAGAAGAATACTAGAGTTGGAGAAACTGAGGAATTCAGAGTTCAGTTTGTAAGAAGGAAGGCAATTTAAGTATTGAAGATTCTGAGTCAAATGACAAAGACTGGGATATATAGAAGACTGTGATTCAGATATGAAAGTGAAACATTCACAAATTTCCATGTCCAGTTTAATCAGCAAGAATTTATTAATAGTTTCTATATTTTAGGAACTATTCAAGGTGCTAGGATAATAAGATAAAACAGAATAGTATAAAATGAATAAATAAAAATTATAAAAGATGCTATATTCTAAGAGAACAATATATGCAAAGCTAAATATTTGAAGATTATACATCAGGAGAATAAATACAAATCAATACAAGCTAAACAAATGTTAACTAACTAGGGAGGAAACCTGCATTGAGGGGAACAGGAAGATTACTATGTAAAGGGCATAGCTTGAGATACCTGTTAAATATATCTGAAATACAATTTGATTGGAATGAAGAGAACAGGAAGAAATCAGTAAAACTAGGTGTAGGACAAGTTGTGAAGGGCTTTTAAAAAACAAGTAGATGAGGTGATATTTTCTCCAAAAGGCTGAGTTTATTGAATGGGGAAAAACAAAGTTAGTTTTGTACTTTAAAAAATCATTTGGGGGCGGCTAGGTGGTGTAGTGAAGGGGCAGCTAGGTGGCATAGTGGATAAAGCACCGGCCTTGGAGTCAGGGGTACCTGGGTTCAAATCCGGTCTTAGACACTTAATAATTACCTAGCTGTGTGGCCTTGGGCAAGCCACTCAACCCCATTTGCCTTGCAAAAAAAACTAAAAAAAAATCATTTGAAGGATAAATTGAAGCTGGGAGAAGGCAGGCATTTCAGAACCTCATCACTTCTTGCTTGGTCTACTGTAGAAATGTGTGTAGAGAAGATGTTGAATGTAAAATGTGGTAGAGATAGAAATTTCCTTCAATCTGAAGGAAAATATAAGTTGAAGGAAGGAGGAATCATGGATGACACTGAAGTAACAAATATGAGAAAGAAAGGTCGTACCTCAGGCAGAAAAAGAAATGATTAGAAGGGAGATTAATTTGGTTGGAAAAGATAAATTCATATCTGGACATGTTAAGTTTGGGAAGTTTTAAGGATATCCCATTTTGAAATATCAACTATTCAAAATACTCAGACTTTTTCTGTTTGAATTTTATTGGAATTGGAGGAATAGGGTTAAGAACAGGAGAGAAAGAAGTATTAGCATACTACTTAAACTGTAGTTCCTGAATTGGGTGATCAAACCAATTAATCAAGAAACATTTGCTTAGTTTTTATGATTACTACTGGCAAATACAAGATGAGAAAGTTTGCTGTGGCATACCTCACTGGCAGAACTAAACTGAGAGAAATGCAGAGTTAATTAGCATTGTTTAAGCTAACATCCAAGTTTGAAAAATGAAGTATACAAAGAACATGTCATAAATTTGCTAATTGCTTTTTTCCTCTGCAGATATTAACATTTGATCTTCATTAGTGAAAACTATTATCTCCCTAACCTTTCAGGCTGGGATATGGCAAAAGAAAACATGTTTGCAAAAATTAATTAATTATAATTGTTGTAATCAGTGTACTTCTTTTTCCCAAAAAGATTTGAGATTTTTTATACAACTTCTAAGGTCATTGAATTTTCATAAGATTTAGATCTAGAAGGGGATGTTACAATCATATAATCAAACCTTTTGCTTTTTCAGATGAGGAAACTGAAGTTCAAAGAGGTTAATTATGTGTTAAATTACTTGGCCAAGGTCATACTGAGAATTGAATACAATGAGACAGTTAGCTTGAAACATTTAGGAAATTATAAAACAATGTTAATGACCTTAAACTTCTCTCTGCTTCAAAGTCCCATTTTACTAAACTCATGTTATATAGCTATGAATCATAAACCACCAAAATTTCTAAGAACTTAAAATTTTTGGTCAACCAAAGGACAATGAAGGGATTAATTGTGGGTTTATATAGTTGAAGCCCATTTTTGTTTTTTTTTTATTTTTTATTTTTTTAACTTGTGAAACCCATTTTGAACAATAAATCACATATGATTCATGAA
This sequence comes from Macrotis lagotis, assembly GCF_037893015.1. Classification (NCBI taxonomy): domain Eukaryota; kingdom Metazoa; phylum Chordata; class Mammalia; order Peramelemorphia; family Peramelidae; genus Macrotis; species Macrotis lagotis. Next base: position 129,572,122 of record NC_133663.1, on the reverse strand, counting down.
CAAAGAAGTAACAGAAAAAGATAAGTCAGTCAGCAAGTATTTTATTAAGTGCTCACTATGAATGAGACTTACAACCAGAGATTCAAAGATAGGACAAAACAAAAACAAAATAACCATTTCTGCCCTCAAGAATTCCCATTCTAAAGTGAGAGAAAATATGCAAATAGTTAAAGATATCCAAGAATATGTCAGATGAAAGCATTAGAAGAGGACAGGAAAATGGGAAGGGACTCTTGTGGAAGGTGAGATTTTTACTGAATATTAAAGGAAGTGAGGCAAGATGAGAAGCAGAGGTAAGAGAGCAGGAATAGGAAAAATCATTTTTAAAAGTATGGATCTATAGTCATATGAAAAATTACTCTAAATCATTACTTATATGAGAAATGCAAATTAAAGTATCTCTGAGGTATCACCTCACACCTCTCAGACTGGCCAATATGACTAGAAAGGGCAGTGATCATTGTTCCAAGGATTATGGGAAATCTGGGACACTAATACACTGTTGGTGGAGCTGTGAACTCATCCAAATCTTCTGGAGAGCAGTCTGGAACTATGCCCAAAGGGCAACAAAAATGTGCATACCCTTTGATCCAGCAATACCACTACTGGGTCTATACCTTGAAGACATGATGAAAAGGGGTAAAAACATCACTTGTACCAAAATATTCATCGAAGTCCTGTTTGTGGTGGGAAAGAACTGGAAATCAAGTAAATGTCCTTCAACTGGGGAATGGCTTAGCATAGTGATATTGGAACAGTATTGTTCTATTAGAAACCAAGAGGGACAGGAATTCAGGGAAGCCTGGAGGGATTTGCATGAACTGATGCTGAGTGAGATGAGCAGAACCAGAAAAACACTGTACACCCTAACAGCAACATGGGGGCGATGATCAACCTTGATGGACTTGCTCATTCCATCAGTGCAACAATCAGGGACAATTTGGGGCTGTCTGCAGTGGAGAATACCATCTGCATCCGGAGAAAGAATTGTGGAGTTTGAACAAGGACCAAGGACTATTAACTTTAATTTAGAAAAAAAAAACCTGATATCTTATTGTCTGATCTTGCTATCTCTTATAGTTTATGTTTCGTCCTTAAGGATATGATTTCTCTCTCATCACATTCAATCTGGATCAATATATACCATGGAAACAATGTAAAGACTGACAAATTGCCTTCTGTGGGGGTTGGGGGGAGGGAAATAATATTAGCGGAAAAATTGTAAAACTCAAAATAGATAAAATCTTTTTTAAAAAAAAGTATGGATCTAGAGATGGAATGCTGTAGTAATTAGACCAGTGAATCTGAATCATGGAATATGAAAAGTTAAGTATAATGAAAGAAGACTAGAAACAAGAAGAAATTGGGTTTTGAAGGGTTTTAAATGCCAAAAAGAAAATTTAAGCCTGATCATTGAGATAAATAAACACCAGAGTTCATTAAAATAAAATCTACTCTTTAGAAAAATAATTTAGGCAACTGGGAGGAGGATGGACTGAAGTGAGGAGAAATTTGAAGCAGAGAAACTACTTAGATAAGTACTGCAATTGTACAGGTGAAAGTGATAAAAATTTATGCTTGAGTGTTTCCTGTATGAGTAGAGAGATGGAAACATATTCAAAAGGTATTGTAAATGTGGAAATGAGAAGATTTAACAAAAGTTTGGTATGAGGAATGGAGGATATCACTGATTTTTTGGATGGGAGAATGATAGTACCTTTTTTTGGTAATAAAAGGTTAGGACAAGGAGAAAGGTTTTTGGGGAAAGTTTATGATTTTCATTTCAGAAAAGGTGAGTTAGAGATGTCCAAAGGGCAAATAAATAACTGCAAAAGGATGCAAACCAATTATACAGTAAGAGTGATCATATGGAAATGTGCTGCCAATTACTGAAAGTAATAGAAATGTAAAATAAAGCAACTCATTAATTAAACCTCATACCCATCAGGGTGCCAAAGATGATTTTAAAAATAAGAATGATAATGTTGGAGGGACTATTAGAAGAAGACAATTTTAGGCACTTTTGGGGGAGTTAAGAAATGGATTGTAGATATCAGTTTGGGATTATTTATTTTTAAAAAATGACTTGTCTGTCCATATACACCTTGACCCAGCATAAAGTCAAGTCTCTAATTTATGGTAAAATATTCCATCTTTCTGGAGGCAAAGAAATAGAATCAAAATGAGCATCTTTTAAATGAGAGATGACTAATTAAACTTTAATATTTGAATATAATAAAATGCTATCATGAAGAATATGAAGAATCAAGAGAAATTCAGAGATTTGTATGAACTAATAACAGCCCTTGCTTCCATCTTCCACTGTACCACTAAAATATACATAATCTATGATCTCATTGATCTGGGAACTCTCTCTAATAGAGCTGAATATAATTTACACACACCCCTTCTTACACTGAATAAATCTTATCTACAAACTACAGTTAATCATCCTCTGCGGACTGATCCAAGACTACCTACTATAGGTTTTCCTGATCTTCTGATGTTAGGTAGGCACAAAAACAGCCTGGGACCTTTACATTTCCATAGGATCAATTATTATTTGCAGTATTTATTTTATCAGCTGTTATTATTTTCAAACCTCTTATCTATTGAGAAATGGCTCTTGGTGTTTTATTTTTCTGTCAGTTCTATATAATTTGGATATCAGAGATATATTTGATAGAAATATTTTCCCATCCCATTTATCTCATAATTTCTTACTTCATTTGTTTTATATATTTAAAAATTGCTTTTCTTTTCATATCCTCCCTTATCCCTTACATAGCTAATCATTCTTCACCTGGTCACCTTTGTGAAAAGCATTGTTCTCTTTTTTTGTGATATGATCTTCTATGCTCAGGTTACATATTCATTTTTAGCCTAAACATATGGAACACTACAAATTTGCATTCATACATGTGCAAGGGCCCAGCTAATCTCTGTAGCATTCCAATTTTAGTGTATGTTCTGCAGAAGCAAGAACAATGCCAGCCATTTATTAGGGAAACTTAATACAAAGTTTTTTTTTTTAAGCAATCTATATTTTTCCTAACTCTTGCTGAACTGAGTTTGTGCAAAAGTCTTTGTTTTAGATCATCAATTTTTCATAATCTTCTTTCCCAGGTGATTATATTTTTCCACAAACATTTATAATTACTAAAACCTCCATTTTCCTATATCTTTTTTTTATAGAATGTTATACTTAGAACCTCTAGTTATCTGAACCTCCACAGTTCTACTCTGATGCTTCATCATGTCATGGTTATGACCTTTGATTCTCAAAGATTGTATTAGTAAACTACAAGCTCTGATGAATTCTACATATTGGAAAGACTTAAGAGTACAGAGGCAGCAAAGCATCAAGAGAATTTTTTCATTATCAGCCTGATTAAATATGAAAAGACCTATCACCAGTAATCTGATCTCTTGACAAAGCCTTCTTTGGCCATAGGAAACAATGAAACAAAGAAAATACAAAGTGACCTTAAATTCTGTGTGGTCCCTTTCAATTTTAGCAGTGAAATTGCCAGAATGGTAGAAAAGGGGAAAAATGGAAGCTAAAAAATTAGATATAATAAAATAATAAGAATAATTAATAATAATAATAAGAAGAAAATAACTAGCATAGGGAACTTTTGTGTAGCAGGCAGTGGTAAGAAATTTACAATTATCTCATTTTATATAAATTTTAGCTGAACTGATGACCCTTTAAATGTGAAATCCATATCCAGTCAGTTATCTTTATAAAGACATAAAGAACATAAGGGTCTCAATATTCTCACTATAAGTAAAGAATAAGTCTAGCTAAATAGAAATAAGGCTCCCGAGGGGCAGAGCCAAGATGGCAACAAGAAGGAATCTAGTCTTAGGAGCTCTCTGATAGAACTCATCAGCTAAGGACTCTAACTAAACTTTCGAGAGACAGACCCCACAAAGGGACCCAGTGAGGCAGTTCTCCTACTCAAGGTAACCTGGAAAAGAGCAGAAAGGCTCTGCTCCCTGGGGTCAGAGGGGCGGCTGCTGGAGGGTTGGCCTGCCAGAGCAAAAGAACTTTAGCCTCCAGGAGGCAGCCCCAGGGTGCTGGGAGCCTCAGCTCACAGCAGCGGGGGAGTCTCCTGAGTTGCACCCCGGGGAGCACCGGGCACAAAGTGGGGGAACAGCGGGGACCTCTGCCAGAGCTAGCACCTGGAGCCCAGCCCTCAGGGCACACAGCCAGGAGCTTGGTCTTTCAGCAGCCCAGACCTGGAAACAGAAGCAGGTGGAGCCCATAAGCAGGAGCCCCCAGGGCATGAGCCAATTAAGCTGAGGGAGGGGAGTGAAGAGAGAGAGACCACAGAGCTCTGTCCTCTGCCCCTGGAACAGGACTCTGGGGCTCTGACCACATTCAGAACCTGATGCCAGTCTAGGCCCCCCCAAAGAACAACAGGGTCCCCCCACCTCAGCCCGTGGCAGAGGGGGGCGCTTATGGACATTCACAGACCAGGAGAGAGGACAGAGCCTCACACATTGAGACCCTTGTGGGAGTGTCCCAAAAGCTCAGAAAACACCCCCAAAACCAGGCCCAGGCTGGGAAAATGAGCAAGCAGAGAAATAAGAGGAAGACTATTGAGAAATATTTTGCAAATGAGCCCAAGAAGGATCAAAATACTCAGTCTGAAGATGAGGAAGCACAAGCTCCTGCATCTAAAGACTCCAAGAAAAAAGAGAAATTGGGCTAAGGTTATGACAGAGCTCAAAAAAGACTGAAAATCAAATGAGGGAGTTGGAAGAAAAACTGGGAAAAGAAAGGAGAGAGATGCAGGAAAAAGCATGAAAATGAAGTCAGCAGGTTAGTCAAGGAAATCTAAAAAAATGCTGAAGAAAATAGCATGCTAAAAACCGGCTTAGGTCAAATGGATAAAACAGTTCAAAAAGTTTTTGAGCAGAAGAATGCCTTAAAAAGCAGAATTGGCCAGTAGGAAAAAGAGATAAGAAAACTCTCTGAGGAGAACAAATCCTTCAGACAAAGAATAGAATTCAGGGAGATTGATGAATTTACCAGAAATCAGGAATCAATACTTCAAAACCAAAAAAATGAAAAATTAGAAGAACATGTGAAATATCTCATTGAAAAAACAACTGATATGGAAAACAGACTTAGGAAAGATAATTTAAAAATTATTGGCATACCTGAAAGTCATGATCAGGAAAAGAGCCTTGACATCATTTCCAAAGAATTACTACAGGAAAATTGCCCTGATATTCTAGAAGCAGAGGGCAAAATAGAAATGGAGAGAATCCACTGATCCCCCCGAGAAAGAGATCCCAAAAACATAACCCCTAGGAATATTATAGCCAAGTTCCAGAACTCCCAAGTCAAAGAGAAAATATTACAAGCAGCCAGAAGGACACAGTTCAAATATCATGGAACTGCAGTCAGGATCACACAGGACTTAGCAGCAACTACATTGGAAGCTCGTAGGGGTTGGAATACAATATACCAGAAGGCAAAAGAGCTTAGAATGCAGCCAAGAATGGACTACCCAGCAAGGCTGAATGTCCTCTTCCAGGGAAAAAGATAGACTTTCAATGAACTAGGGGAATTTCAAATGTTCCTTTTGGAATGGCCAGAGCTGAACAGAAGGTTTGATTTTGAGATACAGTACTCAGGTGAAGCATGGAGATTGGAGGGGGGCGGGATATTAGGGACTTAATGATGATGAAGTACATGTATTCCTGCATAGAAAAATGACACTGATAATACTCATATGAACCTTCTCAGTTAATAGAGCAGGTAGAGGGAGCTTTTATAGTTGAAGCACAGGAGAAAGCTGAATTCGAAGATAAAATATGGTGTAAAAATGGAGTCAATAGAAAAAAGGGAAATGGAATGGGAGAAAGAAAAAGGAGAGGGGGAATAGTCTAAGATATTTCACATAAAAAAGATTTTTTTTTATTACAGTGAGCTATTGCAATGATATGGAAGGGGGGAGGCAAGGGGGGGATGAGGGTACCTTTGCTCTCATCAGAGATGGCTAGGAGAGGAAACAGCAAATATACTCAATGGGGTATAGACAACTGGAGTAAGAAGGAGGGGGAAGCAGGGGCAAGGGGTGGGGATGTGAATAACGGAGGAGAGGATGGACCATGGGGGGAGAGTGGTCAGATATAACACATTTTCTTTTTTACTTCTTGCAAGGGGCTGGGATTGGATGGCCTGCCCAGGACCATAGAGCCGGGTGGATTCTGGGCCTAAGGAGTGGTATAGGGGCTCAGGGCTTCTTGGCCCCAGGACCAGGGATCTGTCTGCTGTGCCACTCAGCGACCCTACAGCAGAGTCAGAGTGAAAGGAGAGAGAAAATATAGTACACGGTAGTGGAGAAATAAGAAAGGAGGGAGTTGCGATCAGCAATGGCAACAGTGGAAAAATATGGAAGTAACTTTTGTGATGGATTTATCATAAAGAACGTGATCCACCCATGACAGATTTGTTGGTGTTGGAACAAAGACTGAAGCACATTTTTGTTATTATTATTTGGGGGAGGATGCAGGGCAAATGGGGATGGGTGGCCTGCCTGGGGCTACATAGCAGGGTGATCGTAGGGTGTCTGGGGCTGGATTCGGAGCCAGGTGCTACTGGCTCAAGGGCCAATGCTCTGTCTGCCACCCAGCCACCCCTACTATTATTACTATTTTATTTTATTTTGGGTCTTTTTTATTCCTTCTTTTTGGTTTTTGCAGGGCAGTGGGAATCGGGTGGCTTGCATGTCACATGGCTGGGTGATTGTTGGGTTTACGAGGCTGGATATGGACTCAGGTGTTCGTGGCTCCAGGGCTGGTGCTTTGTCCATTGTGCTGCCTGGCCATACCTACAATTATTACTATTTTTTTTTTTATTTTAATTTTTTCTCTCCCCTTTATTTTTTTCGTCCAAGCAAGTCTATCTGTATTCATGGGGGTGGAGGGGTATTTCGTTTACTTGTAAACAAGAATATTTTATTAATGTAAAAAAAATTTGTACAAAATGAGAATAAAAAATAAATTAAAAAAAAAGAAATAAGGCTCCCACTTCTTCATGGAAAGACAGAGGATTTTTTTGACATGGTTTTAATGTATTCTCAACAGCAATAAGACATATCATTTCTTGAGTTAGTTGATAATTTTATATTGCAGAATTAATGTTTTGCTAGTCCTTTCAGTTGTGTTCAACTCTTTGTGACTCCATTTGAAGTTTTCTTGATAAAGATATTGAAGTTATTTGCCATATCCTTATTTATCTCATTTTATAGTTGAGGAACTGGGGTAAACAGGGTTAAGTGACTTGTCCACAATCACGTAGCTAGTAAATGTTTGAACATTTGAACTCAGAAAGGTATCTTCCTGATTTCAGACTTGGCACTCTATCCACTGTTCCTTCTAGCTGTATCACTATAAATATTTACAAAAATATCATCATAAAATAATTTTATTTTATTTATACATATATATATATTTCATAGGATAAAGAATTAGAACAATTCTATTAAGAAATCAATAAAACCAAGTCAGCATATACTTTAATATTCTGTTTTATGCAAAGATTGAAGTGATTGAGGATGGCAAGAAATATATTGGAAATTGTAAATCTGATATAAGAAATGAGAGAGACCAAAGAATTATAAACTTACACAGAAGTTATTATTCTCTTTTATTTTTAATATTTTCATCAATTACAAGTCAAAACTATTTAACCTTCATTTTCCCCACTATTTTGAATTCCAAATTCTATCCCACCCTCCCTAACCTCCCTCATTATTGAAAGGGTGCATAATTTATACCATAAATACCACTAAAGGATCTATATTCTGAAGAAATTATGAAAAGGGGTAAAAATTCCACATAGCAGTCTTTTTGCAGTGGCAAAGAATTGGAAATTGAGGGGATGCCCATCAATTGAGGAATGGCTGAACCAATTCTGGGATATGTATGTGATGGAACCCAATTGGTCCATAAGAAATCATGAGGGACAGGATTTCCAAAAAGCCTTGAAAGACTTGCATGAATTGATGTGTAGTGAGATGAACAGAATCAAAACAACATTATACACACTAACAACAACATGGAATGATGATCAACCATGATGGACTTGTTCATTTCAGTTGCATAATAATCAAAGACAAATAATGGAAAACACCACCCACATCTAGAGAAGGAACTATGGAGCTTAAATGAAGACCAAAGTTAACCCTCAATTTTTAAAAGCTGTCTTAAGGATTACATTTTTTCCTCTCTAATGTCTTCTTTCTTCCACTTGGATTTGATTCTTCTCTCACATGAACAATATGGATCTATTGTTTAGCATGTTATAAACACAGAGCCTATATTCAATTGCTTTCTGTCAGGAGAAGTAGAGGAGGGAAGGAAGGGAGGGAGAAAAATGTAAAACAAAACTTTGCAAAAAATGATTGGTAAGAGCTGATGTTACATGTAGTTGGAAAAGCAAATAAAATATTTTTTAAAAAAGATAAGCAATATGATAAAAGTTATTCATGTGCAATCATGCAAAACATATTCCAACATTAGTCATGTTATAAAGGAAAACAAAGACCAAAAAAATCCCCAAGAAAAAAAAAAGGAAAGTAAAATAGCTGTATATTTTGTTGTTAATTCAGATTCCATGAGTTATTTTTCTGCAGGTTAATGGTATTTTACATCAAAATTCCTTCAGAATTATCTTGCATCTTTTGGAAATAGCTGAGTCATTCACCTTGATCATGTACAATCTTACTGTTACTGTGTACAATATTTTCCTGATTCAGCTCATTGTTTCAGTTCATATATGTCTTTTCAGAGTTTCTGAATGTATTCAGCACATTATTTCTTTTTTTTATTATTCATTTAAGGCAATGGGGTTTAAGTGATTTGCCCAAGGTCACACAGCTAGGCAATTATTGTCTAAGGTCAGATTTGAACTTAGGTCCTTCTGACTCCAGGGCCGGTGCTCTATCCCCTGAACCACCTAGCTGCCCCCAGCTCATTATTTCTTATAACACAATAGTATTCCATTACAATAATATACTACAACTTTTTTTTGGAGCCATTCCTCAGTTTATGGGCATCCCCTCAATTTCCTCTTCTTTGCCACAACTAAAAGAGTTGCTGTAAATATTTTTTTTGTGCATTTAGGTGTTTTTTCCTTTCCTTTTTTAAAAAAAAAATCTCTTCAGGATACAGACCCAGTAGTGATAATGCTGGGTCAAAGGATAGTTTTATAGCTATTTGGGCATAGTTTCAAATTGCTCTCACTCTATCAACAGTGTATTAGTTTACCAATTTTCCTACATTCCTTCCTGAATTTGTCATTTTACTTTTCTGTCAACCTGTTAAGTTTAAGATGGTTCCTTAGAGTTGTTTTAATTTATATTTCTCCTGTCAGAACTTTGAGCATTTTTATATTACTATAGATTGTTTTGAGTTCTTCATATAAAAACTGCTTTTTTTCTATCCCTTGACCATTTATCTTTTTAAAAAAAAAACTTTTTTTTTTAAATTTAAGACAATGTGGTTAAGTGATTTGCCCAAGGTAACACAGCTATGAAATTAAGTGTCTGAGGCTGGCTTGGAACTCAGGTCCTCCTGTCTCCAGGGCCAGTGCTCTATCTACTCTACCACCTAGTTGCTCCTTGAACATTTTTTTTTAGTTTTTTGCAAGGCAAATGGGTTAAGTGTCTTGCCCAAGGCCACACAGCTAGGCAATTATTAAGTGCCTGAGACCGGATTTGAACCCAGGTATTCCTGACTCCAAGGCTGGTGTTTTATGCACTACACCACCTAGCCGCCCCCCAACATTTCTTTGTCACTCCCTTTTATTTTTTTTTTACCATTTTTCAAGGCAATGGGGTTAAGTAGCTTGCCCAAGGCCACACAGCTAGGTAATTATTAAGTGTCTGAGGTCAGATTTGAACCCAGGTACTCCTGACTCCAAGGTCATTGCTTTATTCACTGCACCACCTAGCCACCCCTTTGAGCATTTATTAATTGAAGAATAACTCATAAATTTGAATTAGTTCTCTATATATTTGAGAATGAGGGCTTTATCAGAGAAATTATTAAAAATTTTTTCTCCAGTTTTCCGCTGCCTTGACTGCATTGGTTTTACTTATGCAAAGCTTTTCTTTATTTTAAAAGTAATTAAAATTATCCATTTTATATCCTGAAATGATTTCTATCTCTTCTTTGGTTATAAAATCTTCCCTTATTCATATATCTGACAAAAAAACTATTTCATATTCCTCCAATTTGCTTATTATCAGCATTTATGTCTAAATCATGGAATTATTTTGACATTCTCTTGCTATACATTGTAAGGTGTTGCTCTATACTAGTATCTGCTAAAATACTTTCCAATTTACCCAGAAGTTGCCAGTAGTACATCTTTTGTTTTAAAATTCTTAATTTAATTTTTATTAAATACAAAATTCCTTTGGTTCTTTTCTAATGTATATTATGTACCTAATCTATTCCACTGATCCACCATTCTATTTCTTAACCAGTAACAGACTGTTTTGATTACTACTGCATTGAGATAAATACCTGTATGAAATGAGCAGCAACAGTTTGAGATGGATACCAGTTTGATGAATATTAGTTTGAAATCTACGAATGTTAGACCACCTTTCCTTTGTATTTCTTTTTAATTTTCTTCATATTCTTTACCTTCCATATTAATTTTGCTATTACTTGGTTATCTGGTATGATTGTTATTTTTCTTATATTATCTAGGCCTACTCATAAGTAATTAATATTTTCCAGTTTTTTAGATCTGACTTTGTGAGAAAAGTGTTTTGCAAATGTGTTCATATAGTTTCTAGGTATGTCTTGGGTGGGTTAACTCTCAAGTTTATGATATTGTCTAGTTATTTTAAATGAAATTTATTCTCTTTCTTGCTGATAGACTTTGCTGATAGAAAACCTAATGATTTATGGGAATTTATTTATATCCTTTGATGTTGCTGATATCACTAAATTTCAATTATTTTTAGTTGAACATCTAAATAAATTACAATATTGACTGCAAAGAATGTTAAGTTTTGTTTCCTCATTGCCCATCATAATTTTTTTCAATTTTTTCCCTTCTCTTTTTGTCAAAGTTGGCATTTCTAGTATAATACTGTATAAAAGTGGTGATAATATTCTTGCTTCACCCTTGTGATCTTACTTGGAAGGCTTCTAGCTTATCCCTATTACAGACTTTAGAAAAATGTTACTTATCATTTTAGCAGTATTTATTCCTATACTTCTCTATTCTTAAAATAGAAATGAATGTAACTTTTTCTACTCTATTGAGACTATCATATGAATTTGTTCTTTCTATTGATATGGTCAGTTATGAAAATAATTTCCCCATTACTGAATCAACCCTGCATTCTTGCCACATATCTTAGCGGACCATACATACTCTCCTTGCAAGTATCTTATTTCAGATTTTTGCCTCAATATTCTGTTGTTTTCATTGTCTCAAATTTTTCTCCCTCTCAAATATCATATTTGTGTCATAAAAGAAATTGAATAGAACTCCTTTACCTATTTTCCCACCTGGTTTATATGTAGTATTAGAATTTATGAAGTTATCTTATCCTGAGGATGTTTCTAAGAATACTCTTTGATGGCTTTTTCAGTTTCTTTTTCTAAAATAAGTTATTGAAGTTTCTTCTCCTGTCCAAATCATATTTTGGTAAATATTCATTATATCATTATTGATATATAATTGGACAAATTACATACTATTTGTTGTTTTAATTTTCTTTAATTTTGAACCCGTGGTTTAGTTTTCTTATTTCTTTTATAAAAATCAAATTAACTCATGATTTAACTATTTTGTTTTTCCATAAAATCAGCTTTTAGGTTTATTTATCAGTGTTAAGTTTTCCTACTCTAAATTTTGTTGATCTCTCCTTTGATTTTAAGGACTTCCAATTTGGTGTTTAAATAGGCATTATTAATTTGTTCTCTTTCTGCCCAGCTCATTGATCTGTTCCTTCTCTAGTTTATTGATGTAGCATTTAATGATTGATTTTTTAAAATACTGCATTGACTGTATCACGTAAATTTCTTTTATTGTCTTATTTCTGTCATTCTCATTAATGGGATTATTTATGCATTCTATCATTTGTTCTTTGACCCACTCATTCTTTAGGATTAGATTCTTTAGTTTTCAATCTATGTGTCCAAGGTCCTTATAAAACTTATTTTATTATATTATGATCATAAAAGATGCATTTAGTATTCCTGCCTTTATACATTTGATTTTGAGCTTTTTATACTCTAATATATGGTCAATTTTTGTGTAGGTGGTTCTAACTAAAAAAGGATATATTCCTTTATATTTTCATTCAGTTTTCTCCAGAGGACCATCATATCTAATGTTTCTAATATTCTATTCAACTCCTTAAATTATTTCAATTTTTTTGTTAGATTTAAATATTTCTAAGAGGAAAAAGTTGAGATTTTTCACTAGTATGACTTTAATGTCTATTTCCTCTTATAACTCATTTAATTTTTCCTTTAAGAATTAGAATGCTGCACCATTTGGTGTTTATATGTTTGATATTTATATTACTTCATTATCTATAGTACCTTCTAGCAAAATGTCCCTCCTGAAAATTTTTTTTCTGACCACCACCTCCCCCCAAGCTGCTCTCCCCAAAGGATAAGATAGAGTCTATGTCCTACTCTGTACATGTGTGTGTGTTTGTGTGTGTGTGTATTATTCTCTCTTTGGACCAATTCCAATAAGTAAGGTTCAAGTGATGCCTGCTACCTCTACCTCCACTTCCATTTTTTTCTCCATTGTAGAAGCCCTTTCATATCTCTTTAGGTAAGATAATTTCCCCCTGTCCTACCTCTATCTTCCCCTTTCTTCCAGTACATTCCTCTTTCTACCCCTTAATTTAATTTCTTTTGGATGAGTGGGAGGCAAGAAGGAATTTGGATATCATCCCATCATAGTCAATCTGATCCCTCTTTCTAACTATCTATCTAGCTAGCTAGCTAGCTATATTATTTTTTCATGTAGAAATGTAAACATTTTAATCTTACTAAATCCCTTCTGATTTCTCTTTCCTGTTAATTTTGCATGATTCTATTTAGTCTCCTGCTTGAAAGTCAAATTCTTTTATTGAGCTCTGACTTTTCATCAGGAATGCTCAAAAGCCCCTCTATTTCAATTACTATTTGTTGGATTATATTCGGTTTTACTATGTAGGTGATTCTTGTTTATAATCCTAGTTCCCTTATCCTCTGGAATATCTTAATCCAATCCCTCAGATATTTTAATATAGAAACTACTGAACTGTGCTGTCATGACTGTGACTACATTATATTCGAAGAATTTCTTTCAGGTTTCTTGTAATATGTTATCCTTGACTTCAGAACTCAGAAATTTGGATATGTTATTCCTCTTTTAAGAGGTGATCTGTGGATATTCTTCTATTTATATTTTAGCTTTTGGTTCTAGTATATATAAGGGCAGTTTTCCCTAATCATTTCTTTTTTTTTTAGGTTTTTGCAAGGCAAATGGGGTTAAGTGGCTTGCCCAAGGCCACACAGCTAGGTAATTATTAAGTGTCTGAGACCGGATTTGAACCCAGGTACTCCTGACTCCAAGGCCAGTGCTTTATCCACTATGCCACCTAGCCACCCTAATCATTTCTTGAAAGATGTCTAGGCTCTTTTTTGTGATCATGGTTTCTAGGTAGGTTAAAAAAATTTAATTTTCTGTCCTTGATCTGTGTTTCAGGTCTGTTGTTTTTCCCATGAGATAGCGAATGTTTTCTTCTATTTTTCATTGTTTTTATTTTATTTTATCTTTTATATCTCATGGAAAAATTAATTTCCACTTACCTAATTCTAACTTTTAAGGAATTATTTTCTTCAATGAGCCTTTGGGTCTTCTTTTCCATTAGACCAATTCTACTTTTTAAGAAGTGCTCTTCAGAAAATTTTTATCTTTGTTCCCCCTTGGTCAATTTAACTTTTTCAGGAGTTCTCTTTAGTGGATTTGTATGCTTCTTTTATCATTTGACCTATTCTATTCTTAAGTTGTTATTTTTAGCTTTCATTTCTCATTTCTTTTCCCAATTTTTATCTATGTCTTTTATTCAACTTTTAATATCTTTTTTGAGCTCATCTATGGCCTCTTTTGGGGACTGAGTTTGTTATCTTCTGACTTTGTGTTTTGATCATCTCTTTCACCAAAATAACTTTCTATGATCAGGCTCTTTTTTTCTGGGTTGCTTATTCTTTAGTCCATTTTCTGAGTTTTAATTTTATGTTAAATTTGAACCCTGCTCCCATGGTAAAGAAGGCTGAAAGCTTCACATTTTTCTGTTCTCTTGTTTTCAGAGTTGTTTGTGGGAGTCTATAAGTTTTTACTTCTGAGGTGATATGATCTAAGGAGAGGTGTGGTCACTATTCTCCTGATCTGAACTATGATATGTAACATATGTCAAGTACTATTTTCTACCCTGGAACACTGACCAGTGACCCTGCCCCCTATAGCCAGGTTCTTTAGTGGGCTAGTATTCATCATGGCCCTGAAAATATTACCCAGAAACTAATATGGGCAATGCAACAGAGACTGTACCCAGTGTCACTGCTATGGCTCAGGATGTCATTGATGAGTTGGTAGTTACAGCATGTGGCACTGCATTTCCTACTCAGTGTAGTGAGTCATTTTGCTAATCTTATGAATTGCCTTGGGATGGAATATTATTTTACCCTATCCTTTGGCAATTTTGCTGCTGTAGGATTTGTTTTGAGGCACTATTTTAAAATCTGTTTGGAAAGGAATTTGGAAAAGATCAGTTGTTTTTATTTTACTCTGCAATCATGAAGATATAACTTTCTTAGAGAGAGAAAAATAGGCTTTTGAGCTCTGAATAACCTAATAGAAATGAAATTATTTCTGTGTTTGAATATAGGAATAGTAATTACTAAAATATGAGTCACTCTTTAATTCTGTATAGACAGAGGGCTAGCTTATTTTTTTTAAAATATTTTTATTAAATGGAGGACACAGTCAAGACAGCAGAGTAAAGACAGGGACTCACTGAAACCTCTCCAAATATTTTGAAATAATAGCTCTAAACAAATTCTAGATTGACAGAACTGACAAAAAGACTGAGTGAAACAATTTTCCAGTCCAAGACAAGGTGGAAGATAGGGGGAATAGTCTGCTTCACAAAGGTGAGAGAGGAGCCCAGAGTAGCAGGGGCCCTTCTGGAGTTAACGAGCCCCACAATCTAGGGACAGAGAGTGGGATGAGTGGAAGTGGATGTCAAGGACCATTTAGAAGGTCAACAGGAAAAGTCCAGCATACTAGGGTAAGAGTGGAGCACAATCCAAAGCAGATCTCAGCAGCTGCTTCTGGATCTGTCAGCCCATGGATGGTAAAGGGATCAGGAGGAGATTACAGGGGTCTCTTTGTTGTCTTTGAGGTAGGACTCTGTTGCTTTGCCCACATCTGGATCACAGTCTTGGGTTCCTGTCCCAGGAAAAGTAGTAGAAGGACAATACAGCTTATTGCTGCAGCAAAGCAGAGAGCCTCCTCATAGATCTTAGACAGAAAGGAATGGTTGTGGTCACGCACAGAGCAAAGCATAGGCCAGGAGAGTGGGACAAGCTTCTCTTTAGATCATACAAGCTTGGAAGAATTGAAAACTTGCAGATCCCTAGAAGTTTCTCTGAAAACAGTTGTAAAAAACTTCAAAAGCTTGAGACAGTACACCCTCTACTTCCTCCACCCTGGAATCAGAGCCCCACCTTAACAAGCAGTTAAAATCAAATCATAGAGTGGGGAAAATGAGCTAACAACATAAGAAAAAAAAATCTGACTATATTCAATTATTCTGGGGATATGAACTATCAAAATACACACTCAGAAAAAGATAACAAAGTCAAATATTTCACATCCAGGAAAAATATGAATTGATCTCAGGCCACTGGAAGAGTTTTTTTTGAGGTGTTTTTTTCTTTTTGCAAGGCAATGGGGTTAAGTGGCTTGCCCAAGGCCACACGGCTAGGTAATTATTAAAGGTCTGAGACCGGATTTGAACCCAGGTACTCCTGACTCCAAGGCTGGTACTTTATGCACTGCACCACCTAGCCACCCCCACTGGAAGACTTTTAAAAGATTTTGAAAATCAAGTAAAGGACTTAGAGGAAAAATTGAGAAGAGAAATGAGAGTGATGTGGGAAAATCATGAAAACTGAATTAGCAACTCAGCAAAAGTGACACAAAAAAATACTGAAGAAAATATGTCATAAAAACCAGACTGATCCAAATGAAAAAAAAAGAGGTACAAAAAACCAATGTGGAGAAACATGCTTTTAAAAAAACAGACTTGCCCAAATGGAAAAGGAGATACAAAAGCTCACTGAAAAAAAAATAATTCTTTAAAATACAAGATTGAGTCAAAGGAAACTAATAACTGTGAGAAATCAAGAAGCAATAAAGAAAACCAAGAGAATGAAAAACTAGAAGAAATTGTGAAATATTTCATTAGAAAACAATTGACTGGGTGGCTAAGTGGCGTAGTAGGGTGGCTAGGTGGTGTAGTGGATAAAGCACCAGCCTTGGAGTCAGGAGTACCTGGGTTCAAATCCGGTCTCAGACACTTAATAATTACCTAGCTGTGTGGCCTTGGGCAAGCCACTTAACCCCATTTGCCTTGCAAAAAAAAAAAAAACCTAAAAAAACCCCTAGAAAAACAGTTGACCTAGAAAATAGATCTAGAAGAGATAATTTAAAAAATTATTGGAGTACCTGGAAAACCAGGATCAAAAAAGAGCTTAGACATCAACTTTCAAGAAATTATTGAGGACAATTGCCCTAAAATTTTAGAAAATAAAATATAAATTGAAAGAGATATGTAAATCCACTAATCACCTCCTGAAAGATATTCTAAAATGAAAATGGCCAGGAATATTATGACCAAATTTTAGAGCTTCCAGGTCAAGGAGAAAATATTGCAAGCAGTCCAAAAGAAGTAATTCTATTTTTGTGCAATCACTGTCAGGATAACACAAGATTTAGCAGTTTCTACATTAAGATATCATAGAACTTAGAATAGGATACTCTGGAAGGTAAAAGTGCTTAGTTTACAACCGAGAATCAACTACTCAGGAAAATTAAACATACTCTTTCAGAGGAAAAGATAGACATTCAATGACATAGGGGACTTTAAAATTTTCCTGATGAAAAGACCAGAGCCGAATGGAAAAATTTGATCTTTAAATATGGGACTCAAGTGAAGCATAAAAATGAAAGACAAATCATAAAGAACTTAATTATGTTGAACTGCTTATATTCCTGCATGGGAAGATGATATTGATAACTCAAATTAACTTTCTCATTCAAGTGGGAGTTGAATAGGAAGGGATAATATATTAAAGAGATGGAGTTAAGGTGATAGACAGGAATGTACTGAGGAAAGGGAAAGAGGGAGATAGGATGGGCTATTATTTCACATAAAAAGGCAAGAAAAAAACTTTTGCATTGGAGTGGGGGGGAGTGAGTGAATCTTGCTCTCATCAAAATTAACTTAGAGGGAATAACATACACAATCAATTGGGTGTACAAATCTATCTTACCCTAGAGAAAAGTAGAAGAGGAAGGGGATGGGACAAAGGGGCAGTGGTGATATAAGGAAAGGAAGATTTTAGGAGGGAATAATCAGATGCAAAACACTTTTGAGGAGGGACAGGGTAAAAGCAGAGAATAGATTAAATGGGAGTAGGGAGAATAGGATGGGGGAGGGATACAGTCAGCAATAGTAATGCATGTGGCATAGTAATAGTGTAGCATAAAATATTAAAACAAGTTTTTCTGCTAAAGACCTCATTTTTCAAATGTAGAGAACTGAGTCAAATTTATAAAAAATAAGAGCCATTTCCCAGTTGATAAATGATCAAAAGATATCAACAGTTTTCAGATGAGGTTATCAATGATATCTATATTCATGTTAAAAATGCCATAACTCACTATAAATTAGAGAAATGCACATTAGAATAATTCTTACTTCTACTGGATTGACTAAGAAGATAGAAAGAAAAAATAAGAAATGTTGGAGAGAATGTGGGGAAAATGAGATAATAATACATTGTTGGAGGAGTTGTGAAATGATTCATCAGTTCTGTAGAGTACCTTGGAACTTTGCCCAATGGCCTATAAAACAGTATCGTTACTTTGACCTAGTAATGTCACTATGAGGTCTATATTCCAGAAGAGATGGAAAAACAAGAAGGAAAAGGAAATATATATAATATTTATAGTAGCTCTTTTCTGGGGCAAGGAACTGTAAATTGATGGATTGCTCATAAATGTGGGAATGAACAAATTGCAGTGTTCAATTATGATGGAATACTATTCTGCTTTAAGAAATAATGAACAAGATGTTCTCAGTAAAACCTGGAAAGACTTACATGTGGAGATGCAATGAAAAATGTTCTATATACAAAATAAAAGTAATACTAGATAATGATTAGCTTTAATGACTTCCCTTTTCTCAACAATTTTCTGAATCTCTGAAGGATTTAGATAAAGAATAATATACTTCCTGACTGACAGATGATAGTATCTGAATACAGAATAAAGCAAACTTTTTTAAACTTTATTCTTTCTTGAGGTCTTTCTATTTACTTTCTTGATGTGATTGTTATAGTAATGTTTTGCATGATATATTTTTAACCTATATTAAATAACTTGCTTTCTCAATAAGGGGTATAGGGTGGCAATAAAAATCAGAACTAAAAGTTTAAGAAAAAGAATGTTAAAACTTGTTTTCACATGTAACTGAGGAAAATAATATAGTTTAAAAATGTATTTTATTTATCTTATTAAATGTTTTCCTATTGCATTTTAATATTTCACATTCTTCTTTTAAAATTTTGAATTTTAGGGGACGGCTAGTTGGTGCAGTGAATAGAGCACTGGCCTTGGAGTCAGGAGTATATGGGTTCAAATGTGACCTCAGACACTTAATAATTACCTAGCTTTGGGCAAGCCACTTAATCCCATTGCCTTGAAAAATCTAAAAAAAAATTTTGAATTTTAAATTCTCATGCTCCCTTCCCTTTCAACCTTTGAAATGGCAAACAATAAAATGTCAATTATATAGGTGAAATGTGCAAAATATTTCCATATTAGTCACATTGCAAAAGAAATCACCTGATCAAAGGATGAAATGAAAAAGTATGCTTTAATCTGAGTGCTAACTTGATAGAGCAAAAACCAGAATTTCTACAAACTAAAATAAAAAGTGAGAATAATAGATTATTTAAGTAAAATAGTTATATGCTGATTTATTTAAACAAGTTGCTGAATTAACAAATCTAGAAGGATTTCTTAAGTTCCTATTTTCTGTCAGACACTATGCACTGTTGGAAATAAAAAGCCAGTTCCTGATTCAGTGAGCTCACATTTTAATAGAAGACACAAAAATAAGAGTCTGTAAAGCATGGCGGGGAGGGAAAAGGATTTTAGTGGGAAAAGTTCAGAGAGCTAGACCCAAGAAAAGAGCAAAAACAAAAACATTAAAGGAAGGAATTATAGAAGTGAATTGAATTTTTTTAATTGAATTTCTATGGTAAAAAAGACAATTGTGCCATTGTGGAGTAATATGAATATAAAAATGAATATTAGATGGAAGAAATGGCATATTTTCTTATTTAATTATTTTGGGCAGCTAATTTTAGAATACAAACTCTGAGTTCACTTTCCCCCCACCATCAGCATTAGTAATTTAATCCCCAGAGAGGGTTCAAGGGGTAACCTTGAGATGTTAAGAGTTCTCTCATACAATTTCTCAAATATAAGTCTACTAATGCTGTCTCTCCAATGTCACCTAATATCTATTAACATAAATGTATATTTAATGAAAAAATGTGGTAAGGATTGAGGCATAGCAATTTACCCTCAAACGTTTGAGTTCAAGCTTAAAAATAGATATGGCAAAAGGAATAATTCACAGTTCTTAGTCCAATGGAAATACTTTTCTTATTTTATAGAATCCTCATGAAGTACCACAAGGAATAAATAGTTCCATATTGTCCCTGAAGTTTGGGATTCATTAGAGTTTTAAAGCATCCTTTCCTTAGAATGTCTGGATGAAGTGCTTCAAGTGGAGGGATCAGCCCTGCTATTTCGGAAATACTCTCACTTTCACTGATGGAAAGGTCATTTTTTCTAGAATCTTCCCATTTTGGGGGGTTTGGGAATAAGAGAATGGAGAGGTAGAAGTGGGGAATTCTTTTCCTCATGCACCCTCCAAGTAATTTCCTCTTAAAGAGATTGGTTAGTTATAACCATTTGACAAATAGACTGGTCTGCTATTAGATTCTCAAGATGCTCAAGATGCAAACTAACTTCCTCTTTTATCCAAGTCCCATAGAAAGGGACTTGAGCACTTTCAACCAATCCTAATTCTATAGCAACCATTTTATTTCACCCAATGACTGAAAGCACTTCCTTTCAACATGATTAAGGACCTTTCCCAACTAGGTTATATCTTCAATAGATTGGTTTGGTAGAGAAGTCTAGGTGTTGATAAGTAGTTCACATATTTGATTCTGTTAAGCAAGAAAATAAGTGTTCTCAGTAGATAATGGTTATCAGGGAATAGAATTTCAAATTAATTACTTTGATCTTCTTGGGATTTAAAGCACTCATCCTTATAATGAATTCCCTTTTGCTTTTCTGGATTTTTTTGGGGGGGGAGGGTGTTTGAAAGTCAGATATTCTGATTAATTTGTTTTTTGATTTGTAGGAATGTCTCAACTGCCTCTCTTGAATCATTTCTTAAATTGATAAGGAGGATCACTTTCATAAGATACAATTTTGGACTTTTTGTTGTGTTTTTTTTTATGTGGCAGCTTTGGCTCCTCTCCTTTTTGGAATATCAATTCACTTCTTTGATGTTTCCTAAATACAGAATAATCCTAGTAGATTTAAATTGGCTTTGAATAAGGCATCCTTTTCCTGGATGCTTGAAAATTTGTTATTACTGCTATTGTGAAATTTAAATACTTTGAATTTTAAGAATGCCATTTTTCTTTGTTAGACCTTACTTTATGTGAGCAAGTTGTGCTTTGTTGTATGTATTAATAGTTCTGCAAAGTTTTCCTTGAAAGAAATTTCTTAGTAATAAACCACTGCTGCCTCTGAAGAAATAAAGATGAATATCACATAGAGGGCAAGAAAAAAAGGTACATTGTTGTAATGAGCAAACTGCAATGTATAATCAGTAATGGTTTTCTAAGAGCCTCAGGAGGAAAAGATGTCCTCAAAGAATAATAGGACAACAAGAGGAGATAATTCTAATAGAAATGTCCCATTGGTATCCTTACTGTGTTCAAACAGAGGGAGGAATTCCTCCAGCACATTAGATAGATCTCCTATGATCAATTTTGAGGAAACATGGATGACAATCTCACAGGATAAGCCAGGATGGATGGGTTGTAATCTGCATACTCATAAGGCTTACAAGAATCAATAAGATCACAATCATTTTAAGTATTTTCTATTGCATTGAATAGTCCTCATACTTTGGTTTTTACTTTTGTTTTTTATTTATGTTCTTGTAAGTTACCAATGTGCATCCCGTCTCCAAGGTGAATCACTTTGCCATATATAGAATTCTTCTGAATATTGTTTTTTCTCTTTGCCAAATTTCTATTCATTTTTTTCTATTTTGTCTTTTAAAACTCTTGTTCCCTCTTTTAGAGCTAGTTTCTTTAGAGACACACTCTAAACTGTACTTTCCAAATTCTGTCCCTTTTTTGTGTTTTTATTCTTCATCAAACATTTTTGTAACCGAAATTCATTCCTAATAGTTTCTTTTAATAATTTCTTGAACTACTTTGGATTTTTTGTTATTTTTCCATGATTTTGAGAGTTCAGATAATTCTTTTTAATCACTGAACTTTGGTTGATTTTCCTTCAAGGAGCAATAATATGTGTTCATACTTGTAGGGGCTCCCAGAGACTTTACTCATTTTTTTAATTTTAGTTTCTCTGCTGGTTTATGTTTTTCAGTAATGGGATTTCACTCAGGTTTTATTCTTTCCTTTGAACTTGATCTTTTAGCATTTTCCTTGTATTACTACTTGCTTGTCTCTGGGTTTCCTCTTCACACTTATTCTTTTCCTTCCAATTGCTACACAGTCTCCTTCCTCACCAAAGACTGTATGTTTCAGCCTCTATAAATCTGAGTGTTGAAGAACCTGTCTTGGATCTTTGGAATAAACTGTTTGAGAAGAAGAGTGGCTCCAGATAGACTTACAGCCCTCCTTTGCCTTAGGTGTGAAAGCTCTTTTCCTTTCTAGAATTCTCTAAATTGTACTCTATTAGATAATCTATAATGTCTACATTTTTTACCTAATTTCATTCTCCTCTTTCATTTCTGTATCTTAGCAGAATCAGTGTCTACACTCTCTTGGGGTTGGAGGTAGGATGCAAACTGCCATGGTGGTGGAACAGGCCTGGATAGGTATAGGTAACTCCCAAAACACAAATCTTTAAGGTTGTTTGTACTTTCTTCATCTTGTACATGAATTAGGTTCAAGGTGGTAGAGATGCTTAGAGGGAATTCAAGGAAACTAATGTCTCCAGGGCTATTTCATGGATTTTAAAACTTCATAAAGTGTTTCTGTCTTGTCTTGTGAATTAAGCTTCAGTTACTCTGTATCTGGCATATAATGTTTTATTTTGTTTTTTTCTGATTCTTTTGGAATGAAGAGATTTAAGAAAAACTATCACTCCATTGTTTTGATTGTGATCTTTATTTCTGTGAAAACTAAAACAATTCTTTAATTATGAGTACTACATTTACTTGCAAGTTAGTTCCAAGATATTTAATGAATTTTGTTATTTTAATATTATTTTTTCTAGCTCTTCTTGTTAGGTAATGCAGAAAAATGCTAATGGTTTTAGTTTATACATTATAGTATATACACTTTACCCTATAAGTTATACTCAATATACTTTAATATACTTAATATACTTGATATAATGTATATACTTATATATTATAAGTATATATATATATATATATGTATGATATTGGTCTGTGAGAGATGAAAATTATATATAAGATGAGACCAAAGAGACCAAAATATATATGATATACAATATAATATATATATACTTAATATACTTTAATTACACTATAGTTTATATACTTTAATTTTAGCTTTTATTTGTCTTGATTTGTCTTTTATTGTTTCTCCAGAATTTTCTAAAGAAAGAATCAGGTGGAAATAATTTTATTTCTTTTCTATATTTAATTATTTAATGATTTCTTTTTCTGCATAATTGTTATACTTTGCTTTTCTTGTACTATGTCAAATAATGATCCTAAAGTGTATCTTTGTTTCATCCTTTACCATAGCTGTGTGTGCACAGTAGAAAAGTGTGTGTGTGTGTGTGTGTGTGTGTGTGTGTGTGTGTGTACTTATGTAGGTATGGTCATAGTTATTTTTGTTTTTGCAAGGCAATGGGGTTACGTGACTGGTCCAAGGTCACACAGCTATGGAATTATTAAGTGTCTGAGACTGGATTTGAACTCAGGTCCTCCTAACCCCAGGGTCAGTGCTCTATCCACTGCCCCCTAGGTTAAGCTATAAATAACTACAGTATATAAAGAAAAAAGCAATTATGAATGTAATTTCTATAAGTTGCCTCATGTGTGAAAAGTGGTAGATGATGATGATCTCTAAGTTCTCTTCAACTTCAAAAGTCCCATAATTATATGATATTAAGAGTATAAGAGTACTAAACATGATTTGAGACATATGCTGTCCATCATTGTTATCCTTCTTCTAATGGAGCAACTGACAGAGATTGTGATATTTAGCAAAGTGGGCTCTCTTGGAAGACATACAGCTGTATCTGGTACAAAGAGGGCAATGAATGGCCTTTCAGCTCTAGAATAGTTTGTATGAGTACAGAATGATGCCATTTCAGTTCTTCAATGGCCCTACAGTCATTTGGAGGTTCATGAATTCAGTTTCAGCATCTGCTAGGCTACAGATAGTGGTTAATCTTGATGATACTCTTAGCCATTTCTGGATCCAACCCAACATGTTGAATTGGTCTAAGCTGCCTTCTAATGTGTATGCCATTACCTGCTATTTGCCCAAGTGGAAAAATGCCCAGTTTGGGAAGGAAAAGATAGCATTCCTGTGGCTCATAAAAGACTGTCAGGGATTTTTTTATGGATTCATGCAAAGCAGAAACCATAAGGCAATGAAGGACCCCTTTCGCCATGAAGGACTTCCAATAATTTCCCAGCCTTGCAAGGTGCTTACTACTAATGCTTTAATCCACATTTATTCATCTCCATGATATCTCTCACCATTGATTGGAGCATCCCAAAGCCTAGCAATGAGTAACAAATCTAGAGCACTTTTAATAGCCTGAAGTATCCTATATTCAGTGGCGTGTCAAAACACCCAGCTTTACAAAATATAGTTTGTTAAAGACAGTGATGCAGTTAATTTTACCATGGGAACACTCTTTCACAAGACATCCCTCCCATACCATGATTTTACTCTGTGAATCCTTCTCTTTCTCTCAAAAATTGAGGGGGAAAACGATATGTAATACCCTTTCATCCTCTCCTCCAGAGGCAGATAGAGTTTCCAAGAGACCAAAATTATATATGCAAAGTGAAGTCTGGCAAAGTAGATATAATTCCACATCCCTCTTCAAGACTGAATAAAGAACTTCCTAATTTGGGTAGGGCTCCTGGGGCCTGCCTAAACCTTCCTTCTAGCTTCTATGTGGGCATTGCCCTTGACTTTCTTTTCAAAAGAGGCATGTCAGGTCTGATATAACCCAAAAGTTACATGTATACATTTAGACAACTCACTTGGAGCTTCCTATTTGAGTAGGTTCTCCCCCTTTATTAGAAAATCCTTTCTACAACTTTATAATGGTCATCCTTTGTGCCTGTCTGTCTATCTATCTATCTATTAACCTATTAATCTATTTATCTCTCTATCTACCTGTATATATGTGTATACACACACACACACACACACACACACAAACACACACACATATATATATATATATATATATATATATATATATACATACACATATATATTTACTTCCACCTCAGAGTCTGTCTCTTCCTTTAACATGCAACTCAAATACTGTCTTTCCAATAAAGCCTTTTCTGAATTCCCAGGTGCTAGTGTTTGCCAGCCCTGCCAAACTACTGTGTTTTTAACTACTTCATATTTATTAACTATTTTGCCATCTATATTTTAGACATCTCTTCCAAATTAGAATGTTAAATTCCTCACGGAGATGGATTGTTTAATTCTTTGTAATCTGTTCTCCAGTGGTCTCAGACCCTTGAGTTTCTATACTCAGAACAAAGATAGGAACTAACCCAACCTGAATTTTTTATTTATACTTTACCCCCGTTTAGACTCTGTCCCTTCCTCCAGTAGAGGATTTCTATTTTTCTGTTAATTGTACAGTAATTCCTTCTACATCATGGCTTCCCCCATCATAGTTTTGACATATTGAAGATTGGCATAAAAAAATTGTGGAAACCACAGATGACTTGTGAAGTCCAGCAGATGACACAGAAAAGGTTTAGAAACTCATAAATGAATAAATTATAATATTGTATTCTATTGTATTATATGTATAGTGTATATACTGTCAACATAATTTATCTTGTAATACCATAATAATTCAGACTTCTCTAGTATGAAACAAACATCAAAAAATTTAATGCAGATTTTCTAAATCATGAGAGCCCTATTCTTCTAACCCCCACAAAGTAGTGGGGCTAACTATAATTTGAACACAGGTAAGTGTTGTGCCTCTGGGATAGATTTTCTTGGCATGAATTTTTACCCTTTTCTAATAGCAAGTCCTAAATGTATCCTCACATCATCATCATCAAAATAGGAAGGAAATATAGCATATAGGAGAGAAAACCAAACTCAGAGCTCCAAAATCTTGAGTTCATGTCTCATATCTTATGCATAATGGGTAGGCAATCCTGAACAAGAACTTAAAATTTCAGCACTCAGGTCACATCCAATCAGTAACATACCTGAATAAAGAAAATTTTCACAATATGAGTTTCTTCTACTAGCGATTGCAAAGTTTTGAGATCTAGGAAACTCAAAAACCCTTTTAGACGATTTTAAGGTCAAAACCATTTTTATATTAATATTGATTCAATTTATAATAATGGAAAATCAATAGATTTAGTCAACTTAAATAGAAACTCTTGGGGAAGAATCTTCAATAATTTTTAAAGTTCAGAGGTGCATTACTGCCCTATACTAATTAAATCCTGGGTCTGTATCTCATTTTCAAGTGGGTTATATAATTAAGAAACTGTCAGAGGAGGGATTGGTGATAGTAAAATGGTCAAAAAAAAGGTTTTTGAGATTGGTTTATTTGCTGGTGGTAGGCAAGAAGTAGGGAAGAATAGCTGACTTTCTAAGTCAACTGAGATTCTAGGAAGGCTTTTTGCCTCCATTTTTTTAATGTCACTTACTTTGGCATTGACCACTTGGTATTTTGCCATGGCAAATATAAATATATAGGGGAGGCTTTAAAAATGCTTCCTTTCAATCTGAACACTAGCAAAAGTGAAGTGGAGCTAAATCATTTCCCTATGCTTGTAACTAATGGCTTCTAGATGAGCTTGCAAGTTTGTCAGTGTGATTAATCAATCTCCCAGGGCAGAAACCACAGCCAGACTCTGGATGGTGTATGTTATTCTGCTATTACTATGCACCCCATAATGGGAAAGTATGTGACTTGGATTAGATATTTTTCAAGCCAAAGCACAAGTCTGTGCTCCCAGGATCTGTTATTGCAGATGCTGTCCTTTTTCAGCCAAGCACTTTGGCCCATCACTTTGGTGTGAAAAAGCCCCTTGACACCAACAGTAGAAGCTGGACTGGCTTCACATTCATCATAGCCAACCAGCAGAGATTAGTTTGCTTTTTACAGATTGCTTATTGAATTTGGACGTATGCCTTTGCTCTTTAAAGTGATAGTCACAATGACTAAAAAGCACCACCACATTCAGTGGCAATATCTGAATCTATAATAGTTGCAATTCTTTTCCCTAGAACAGTCTAGAGAGGGTTAGCAGTAAGTTCATTTTAGGATGTACAGACTATCAAGGATTCATTAACTGGTTGCTGTTCCAAAAGCTAAGCTCTTGTCATGTATATGTATGTATGTAATCCTCCTCCTCCTTCCCTGGGCTGCAAACTTTGGGTTCATCTTTTTATTTTTTTCTCTCTCCCTCACTCAAATACAAAGTCACAGCAATTTTATCCCTAAAATATCTTTCATATATATATATATAGATATATATATATATATATTTATATATATATATATATACACTTTTTTATACAAGCCCTATTAAAAGGGAAACTGTGAGCACAATGGAAAGAATACTGGCCCTGGAGTTCAGGGAACTGGATTCAAAAACTCTCTCATCCTCATGAACTATGTGACCTTGGAGAGTAGTAAATTTCCCTAACCCAGTCTCTTCATCTATAAAATGAGTGAGGTGGTCATAGCAAACAATGCTCCAAATTCCTGATAATAAGAAATAGAGAAATGAAAACAATCCTGAGAATTCACCTCACACCTAGCATATTGGTAAATGTAACAGGAGACAGAGATAGTCAATGTTGGAATGATTGTATAAAGACAAGCATACTAATACATTGTTGGTGAATTGTGAGAAGGCATAGCATCCTAAAAGCACTATGGAATTAGGCAAGTGATAAAGTGATAAATTTCTGTACCCTTTGACCAAGAGATATGCCCCAAGGAAATCATTGGGAAAAAGAAAGACCATATAGACCAAACTTTATATCACCGTGTGTGTTTGTGTGTGTGTGTGTGTGTGTGTGTGTGTGTGTGTATGTGTGTAAAAAATAGGGGTGCATTTTGGGGGTAAATGGATAAACAAATTGTAGTACATGAATGTAGTAGAGTATTATTCTGCTACAGGTAAAAAAAACAAATAGGAATTAAAAGATGTATGACAAGAATTGCAAGAACTGAGGCAAAATGAGGACAGCAGTCATAAAGCAATATAGACAAAGACTATAGCTATGTGAATAAAATAATAATCACAATATAATTGATAAAGTACTGTGAAATTATAAAGAACAAGTTTGACCCTAAAGAAGAGATATAAGAAGACACTTCCCAAATTCCTTTGTACATCTTGGATCCATAAGTATGAAATATTACATATAATATCAGATTTTTTTCTCAATGCATTGAGAAGTTTTACTGAATTGTTTTTCTCTTTTTTGAAAAAGGCTTTGTTAGAATAAAAGAATACGAGATACAAGAACAAATCTAGGTGATAAAAACAAAAAATATAAGTAAAATCTATTTTTTTTAAAATGAGAGGATTGGACAAATTACCTCAGATCACTTCAGTTCTACAGATCTATGATTCTAGGATTCTATTCCTATTGTAATAGCCTCCTAAATGTTGTGACTAGTATTGTTTTCCTCTTCAATCCATCCTCATAGAGACCTGCTCTATTAACTTTTTAAATAAAAACGATCTAATTCCCCCACACAAAAATTTCAATAGCTCCTTGTGGTCTATTGGATTTGATACAAGCCTGGTATTTAAAGTGATAGAAATTAGCACTGGAAAAGATTTTAAAGATTAACTAGTCCATCCCCCTCATTTTATAGATGATGAAACTGAAATCTAGATATGGTTGAAGTATGTGCCCAAGGTCCCAAGGTAATTGCTTAACAGAATTTGAAGCACAGTCAAACAGTTCCAATTTTAGGGTTGGTTTTTCGGTCTCTATTATATCTTCTACAAGTTAATGCTAACTTATCTTTCTGTTATATTATTCAACAAGCTAAAATGTTGTGACAAATCTGTCAAGATAAAATTTAAGAAAGATAAATATCATAGGTTTCAAAATCGAATTAACAAACACAAGATGGTTGTGCTGTGCCTAATTAATATTTGGAGGAAGACCTAGCACTTCTAGTAGCTTGAAACTATATAATCTAGAAGAATTTTCTAAATAGGAAATTTGATTGTGAGACACATTAAGAGATATCCAAGATAAGGGAGGTATCAGGGCTACTATACCTTGCCTAAGGTATAGCATATGCACCAAAGGAGGAAGCGTGAAGGTTTAGCTTGGAGAATAACAGGCTTAGGGGGACTTAATATCTGCCTTGAAGGATCTGATGGGCTGCCCTTGGAACAAGCATGAGATTTATTCTATTTCTCCCCAGAGAGGAGGGCTAGGAGTAATGGATAAAAGCCACAAACAGGCAGATTGAGGCTTACTATATGGACAATTTCATAACAACAAGGATTATCCAAAAGTATCCTAAGGAGCCATTAGGAAGTAGAAGGTTCACTCTCACAAGAAGTTTTCAAGAAAAGGCAAAGTGAACTCTTATTAGGTATTTTGTAGAGAGAATTTTTGTTCAGCTCTACATAAAGCTAGTCTACTAATTTCTTAGATCTCATTCTGCTCCCACTTTTTTACATGTACATAAACCTTTCTCAGTTCCTCGAATGGGAGAATAAAATCCATTCATGTCTCTTTTAAGAACCAATTTAGATACTACCCCTTTCTGAAACCTTTCCTGATAAAGATTGCTTCCTTCCTTCAATTGCCTATAAAAGCATTTTGTCTGAATCACCTAACTGCCTTAATCATGCTTTATCTAGCTAATTTGAGCACATCTTCCTCAATTAGATGGTAAGTTCCTTGAAATCAAAGACTGCATTGTTTTCTTAATGTCCTATTACCAACACCTACACTTCACTGTTTTTTTCTTTACCAGACCTGTAAAATCAATAATTTAGAGAAGTACCAGGAAGACATTTCCTTAACCTACCAAAGCAGACGATCATTTTCTTTATAATTTATAGTTTTAGGGACATCTGTGGGGGTACTTTGGATTTCTGACTTGCCCAGGATCAAATAGTCACTATGTCAGTGGTGGGAATTTAGCTCTTCCTGACTCTACTACCATTATTTTATTCACCATATCATGCTGTCTCTACCTATGCACATATTTGTTGTTTTTCAGTTGTTTCAGTCATGTCTTATTCTTGATGACCCCATTCAGGATTTTCTTGGTAGAGATACTAGTGTGGTTTGTGATTTCCTTCTCCAGCTCATTTTATAAATAAGAAAGTGAGGCAAACAGGGTTAATGGACTTGTCCAGGGTCACAGGGCTAGTAAGTGTCTGAGGTCAGATTTGAATTCAGTAATCTGTCTTCCTGACTTCAAATTTGGAACTCTATCCATTCAGTCATCTAGCCATCCAGTGCAGATAATAAATGTTTAATAAACATGTTTCTTCAAATGAATATCCTCCCTGAATAGATATTGCCACTTGTAACAGTCCAAAAGGATATTTATCCTATTCATATTGTTCATCATGTTCCTACTTGACCCAACAGTATATATATTTTAGTGCAAGAAAATTACAAAGCATTCATTACCTCTACTTAGGTTGCAGCTCAAACCAATAGTATTCTTCCTATGTTTTAGCTTAGGATAGGCAAAGTCAATATTTATCTTAAATTAATAATGAATGGATTTTTTGCCCACCTATTTTTTCCTTTTTTACAAAAGTTCATTTTATCCATACATACATGCATATTTTTAAGTGAGAAAATTTTGTTCTACCCTCCCTTCCCACCCCTCTCAGTGATGAATAGTCAGGTTAGCATTGTACATACATATTTTGATAAACATGTATACAGATTAGTATTAGTTATTTTAGGTATGAGGAATTAAGATTAAGGGAAAGAGACAGATTCTGAAGGATTTTGTGTGTTTGTGTGTGTGTGTGTGTGTGTGTTTTGTTTTGTTTTGTTTTTCTTCCTCTGGATGGGGAAAACATAGTCCATAGTTGTTGTCCTAGCTCTCTGAACTGCTGAAAGTTGCTGCTTCCATCAAGGTTATTCATTTCACAGTGTTGTTGATATGCACATTGTTCTCTTGGTTCTACTCCCTACATTCAGCAACAGATTCGATAAGTCATTCCATTCTCTAGCGTCTGACCATTTATGGTTTCTTATAGAACAATAGCATTCCATAGTATTCATGTCCCATAACTTGTTTAGCCATTCCCCAATTGATAGGCATTCCCTCAATTTCCAGTTCTCTGCCCCTACAAAAAGGGCTGTTATGAATATTTTGTAACATGTAGGACTTTTCCCTTTTTTTAGAAATAATTTCTTCCGGATATAGACCTAGAATTGGAATTGCTTGGTGAAAGGGTATGAAAAGTTTTATTGCTCTTTGTTCCTAGTTCCATTTTCTCTCCAGAAAGGGTGTCCACTTATTTCTTATAATATCATTCTAATTGGTATCTAAGGGAAAGGTCATCTCTGCACCCCTTCATTCATGAGCACCGCTACTATTCTGATAGAAGAATTGTTGGGTCAACTTAGAAGATAGTTTTATCCTAGGAGTGGTCTTCTTGTTCCACCCACCCCTACCTCCTTAACCCAACCCCCCCAGCTTTATTCCTGACTTGGGCTGTACCAACTCTGGGGACTAAGATGAATGACTCATATTCAAAATTCACCACCTGTGAAGTAGACAGGTTTTATTGAGCCTAAAGTTAAAACATGTCAAGTATTTGAGGCCAGTAAGTGGTAGAGTCAGGAGAGTTCTCTCTAATGCACCCTGCTACTTTTCTCATAGAGACTAATTCGTCCTGCTCCCACATATATCATCCCTCATATGTATATTCTGAGCATCCAACAAGTACAACATGTACAACAGCTGACTGTCTCCAATAGAGGGGAATATTTGACTCTTTGATTCTTCAAGAGCAGAATATATAGGTAGTTAGTAGCCAAGATAGTCAATGAAATGTCTGTGATACCAATAGAAAGACAACGGATGAGGAGAAAATCATAAGAAAAAATATTTAGAATGGAAAAGAACTTGAGACTCCCTCTAGATTACTGCTACACTGCAGATGAGGAAATTGAAGCCCAGAGAGGTTTGATTCCAGGGTGTACAGTTAATGACTAGCAATTGCATAGTTCTGTGAGGTTTGCAAAGTACTTTCCAATTATTATCTAATTTTATCCTCACCTTGGTCCTGATAAATATGATATTATTATCTCCATTTTACAGATGAGCAAATTGAGAAGTTAAATGACTTGTTCAAGTCACCAAGCTACTGAATATCTTAGAACAGATTTGACCTCAGTTTTTTGGCTTCTCCAAGATCTGTACATAGCCTAGCTCATAATCAGTAGAACCAGAATCTTAATTTCATTTTTCTGATTCCATTTCTTCCCCTGCTTCCACCAGCAGCACCATATTACTTCACAAGGAACTACTTAAGCAACTACTCCATCTAAAAATCTTAAATAGAGAAAATCTCTAGCCAAATAATCAACATGTTTTTATTGACAACAGATCAGTGCCTAGAATGTACTAAGTGGCAGGTAAATATAGGAAAAATTATAATACATAGCTTCTGCTTTCAAATTTACCTCCTAGTTGGAAAAACAAGGCTAAAATTATTGGAACATAGTTCCCTATAAAAATAAAATTGGAGGCTCTGTTCCTATCACTATCCCCTTAAACTGAATACACTTTCAATATTGATTGTATGTTGCTTGGTTGATTAAAGGGCAAGGCAATGTAATCCCAAATGGTGTCAAATGACCATCAATCTGCCAGGCTTGCCTTGATCCAGGCTAAAGTCATCTCCAGATAAAAAATTCATATATAATTTTTAAAAACTAACAATATAAGGCATTTATATAATTTTAAAGGTTTATGTAAAGCAAATGACAAATATTATCAAATTTTTTCCTCACAGCAATCCTAGAAAGATGTGTTATCTTCATTTAACAGTCAAGTAACATTGAGACAGAGAGAGAGAGAGAGAGAGAGATTGTCAGTCAAAAAGCAGTTATTAAACAATTGTTATATGAAGAGCACTCTGCAAAGAATTGAACTTGATCACCATCACATGGCTAATCAAGTCTAGATTTGAAATGATATTTTTAGGACTCCATGTCTAGCCACTCTGCAAAAACTCTATTATGTGGAACAACACTCCAAATGTTGCTTAAACCTTTAAAATTTTCCAGGTATTATTATCTCATAAAATTGCCCTATACATAAACCTACTATTAATTACTGTTACAATTTTTTATCCCAAAAGCTAATCATCTTAAAGCCTGAGGGAAACTGGATTGTCACCTTTCCAAGCTTGAGCTGATGAGTTCTAAAAAATTAGCTTTAAAAAACATGCTTCAGACTTTTTGGAGGTTACCTACACAAAACAGGCTTTAGTTATTGGGGACTGACCTTAAAACTAAAGAGTCTTAGCACACTTGATTCCTGGTTAGATAATGAATAAAATTCCTCTCTGCTAAAGAAAGTGATTCAAGTCTGCAGTATAGACTAAATAAACCAAAGAAAATGCATATTACTGGCTTCCATAGAAGTACATTTCAGAGGAAATTAGTTTTTCAGGAGTGATTGATGATTTCTAAGTGAATAATAAAATGACTGGCAAGAGTTTTAAGAATTTTTGGAAATTGGTTTGCTTCTCTTTCCCCTAATGCCATACTTCCCAGTGAAAATGCAGGCAAAATTCAAAATTAAAAGATGTCTTTATTTTTTTAAAAGTGGTATCTCATTTGTCACTTCATTGTGGAAGTTTCCGAAATCATTAAATCCACAGATTTATAATTTCACAAGCAAATGAGATATTTGTTGAATTCTTCCTATGTTCCCATCACTATGATTGATAGACATTGAGTGGATACAAAATAAGACTAATTCCCTCTCTGGAGAAACTTATGTGCTAGTTGGAGGGCAGGGGCTATGAGTATGGAAACAGGATCTTTTGCAGCAACTCCCATGGTTCTTTTCACATGGTAGGTGTTTAATAATTAATTCTTGAATTGTTGAAAGGATGATTGACTATTAGAATTAGAAAGCATGTAAGGAAGCATTAAATGAAACAAAGACTCTAGAAATTCTAACAAAAAACAATTTCAAGATAGGAAAAAATAAAGGAAGAGTTAGATCTGTAGAGACTTTGCAGATTACCTACACAGAACAGGGCATTGGCAAAGCAAGAAAACTTTGACTGAGGATATATGAGAAAATGCCATTGACTTTGTTTTATATTTAAAATCACATTCCCTGAGCTAAAAACAAAAACGAAAAATTGTTCAGGACATCAAAAAGAAATTGATAGTTATATCTTAATTCAATTTTTCACATTTAAAAATGTACTTTCTAACTCACTGAAAACTGACTTAATGAAGGTGATATTAAAAATGATAAGGTCCAATATCTGGGACTGGCAGTCACTAGAATTCACTCAGTTCAACCCTTAAGTAAGGCTTAGCAAGAGAAAGTAAAGTGTAGAGTACTCTGGGTGCAAATTCAGAGATCTATGTTATATGGCATCTCCTTTAGGTTTGATTTGGTAGAATCTGCCAGAAATTTCATTGGGCTAGTATAGTTTTAAACAGATGAGAGTCCCTCATAGACCATGATGGATATCAGAGTATGGTTATAATGGAACTTGGTCTAATAGCGAAGGGAGTTCTTAATTTGGGATCCAGAAATTTAATTTTTAAATATTTTGAAAACTATTTCAATATAATTGCTTTACTTTGTAAACTTAGGTATTTTATTTTCTGCATTTAAAAAACACTGTTCTGAGAATGTTTCATCAGGCTACCAATGGAGTCCATGATCTTAAAGGAAGTATATTAGAAATCCTTATCTAAAGTAACAAAATCAATCATTCACACTCAGTGAAAAGAAAAGGAAACACTTTTACTTATTTCTTTGTTTTATAATTTGTGGAATAAAATAAATATTTCCATAATATAGTACAATAGAAAAGGTGATTGCATATGAAACGGTTAATCTACTAAATATAAATTGCTATTGCTTTCAAATATATAACAAAATTGTCACATAAATTTATTTTTCTCCTCCTCAATTCTAGAAATGGCTTCCATTAGAAATATATGTGATATATATAAATATATATAATTTTTATTTATATATTATGTATAATTACTCTATACTTACTACAATTTATTACTTCTTTCTCTGAATGCAGATGGTATTTTTCTTCATTTGTCCTTTATAGGTAATTTAGAAATGTAAAATAGTCAAAATAACTTATTTGCCCCAAAGTTAATTTAAAAACAATATTACTGTTTCAGTATATAAAATACTATTTTCAGGAAAGGGGAGGAATGGAAGGGAGAAAAATTTGGAACTCAAAATCTTATAAAAATGATTGCTAAAACTCTCACAACATATATTTTTGGGAAAGTAAAATAATATTTAAATAAAAAAATCACCAAAATGTAGACATGCACATTGCCTAATAATCAAAACTGCTTGAAAAATTCATGAATTAATAAGCTTGGCAATTCAAATAGTAACTTCTTTATTCCTTAGTAGTCAGGTCTTTGGGGAGTTGTTATTATAGGAGAAAAAATAATCACCTGGTGACCATTCTTTCAAATGATGAGCCTCTTCAAACTTACCTAGGCTGTCTTTGGATGATAGACACAAAAGCAATTTCCTATTCAGAACCTTTCCAGTCTGGTAGGACCTGCCAGAGCTCATCTTTCACCTAGTCATCTCTATACCATGAAGAGCATTGGAGTAGTTTTAAATAAAAATAGGTTTAAATAACAAAACAAAATAATGTGTTAACTTTGCTCCCTTTCGCCCTCTCTCAAGTCACCTTAGCAACTCAAGAACTATTGCAAGTTAGCATTGATAAGATAAAAAAAAAATCTTTTCTGAATGTCTTATTTTAAAGAAATGGAGTGGTTAAAACATGCTGTACAGAGGGGAGGATTATTCTGGTCTAGGATTTTCAGAGTCATGGCTTAGAAACAGCAAAAGCTAAAAGTGCTTCTGCGGTTAGTTTGATCTAAACAGAAATGCAGCTTTTTAAAAAAAAGCAAACCCAAACCAAAACCAACTTAGCTTTAATCAAGTCAAATTAAGAAAACGATTTGGGAATTTTTAATTTTTACTCTAAGCTCTGTTCCTCAGGCATGCACAAGAGCAGATACATGGGTCTTCTATTGAGTTAAAAAACAACATATCTTAGAAATGACTGTAACTGAGAACTTTCCCTGTCATAATATGATTTTTGAAGTTCCCATTAGAATTTTCAACTTTTAGATTGTTTAGTCTTAACAAAGAACGTAAAGAGCATCAAGATTGCTTAATAGTTATTGAATCCTGAGAGTCTGCTATTTTAGAGTCCCTTATGTGAAAGGAACAAAATCAAATGATCATTTCATTTTTCTTTTTTTCCCCACAGTTTTGTGAGAGCTTTAATGGCACAAAATGTTTATAACTACAGCTTATACACATATTGTAAACTGTATATATTATTGCAAAGTTCTAATAACTAAATCGATGAAGAATCCAGAATGACTTTGGCTCAGTTAATTCCAATCATTTCATCAAATGGTTCAATTTGTTGAAAGAATCTCAATGGTGGTCTTCAATTTCTCATTTTCCCCAAATAGTCAATGTTCTGCTACAGCTAGCTAACTTGCTCCATTTTTCAATGTTCAAGTTTATGCAATTTTACTATTGAACCTATTTACAAATATGAAGCCAGTTTTCATTAAACATAAGAAAAATGAAGTCTGCATTTATTTCCAAAACTGTAAACAGGTATTAAAACTTTTAAAACATTTATCTTTATAAAACTTCAACTGTTAATAGTTAAAACCCTTTTCCAATTGCACATTGATCTGTTTTTTTTTTGTTTACTCAAAGTTTGGGAGACTAAGACTTCCACCCCTAAACCTGTAGCACAGTTATCAGTAAATACTGCCTTGTCATTTCATTTTACTTTATGAAACTGGGGAGTCCACCACTTTCCTTCATATAGTAGGCTCCCCAGCTAGATTTTCCATCGTTATTTCTCTCACAGATTTAAGCAGAAGTTTCTTCCCCTTCTCCCTCCTTACCTTGAGCACTATCCCTTTGGAACATTTGTCCATTATTTTTAGCTTGCCCTATATTTAGCTTCTGATTTAAGGTTGTGTGTTACTTTCAGTAGTCCCAACCTGAGTTGATGCTTGAGGAAATAGACCAAATGAAAAATTATTAAACACTATTCTAAGTTTTGATGACACAAATAGACAAAATTAGTCATTTGCTATTCTCAACAAGCTCAAAGACAACCTGGAGGACATCAGCAAAAGGGTATATGATAAGCTAAGAAATCATAAGTATGACATGACAAAACAAGTAATAAGAGCTAGGAGTCTTACAATTACAGAAAACATACAGGATAAAATTGTTGTGTAACAGATGGAGGTAAAGCACATGATAAGATCAGGGAGGCTCCAAGTGTCAGGGTAGATGGTGAGTCTTTCTGGATAGGTTTGTTTTGATTTTGTATTGTTTTTGTTTTCCTCCAAATCTGATTAGGTCTCAATTATACCATATCAACTTCAGATTTATGCTACTCCTTCTATAGGAGTAGCATCTGACTGAAAATGACCTATAGTTACTGTTCTGGGAGATGCTCTAACTTTGGGAAATAGGGTAACATATTCTATTCACTTGAGCTAAGTCTCCTATCTTAATCAGTTAATTCTTGGATTCACCTACCCAGGGGACTATATAGGATCATGACTCTAGCTAGAAGGAAAGAGGAAGGGAGGGAATGAGTATTGAAATATTAAGTATTGGAATAAAGCCTATTGTGGGCAAGAGCTATACTTTAAAAGTACATTGTTTTATAATATTATCTCATTTGATCCCTAGAGCTACCCTTTGAAGTGGAGATTGTTATTATATCCATTTTGCAGTTAAGAAAACAGACTCCAGCAGGGGGAGGGATCTTGGATGGTCCTAGAGTCCAAATATTTCATTTTGCAGATTAGGAACCAAGACCAAGAGAGAGTTGAACACTTTTCCAAGATCAATATTGTCCAGGCAACAAATGCTAGAGGTAGCATTTAAACCAAAACCCTCTCATTCCAGGTCCATCACTTTTTTACACCGAACCTCATTCTGATATCTCCAGGGCCTCCTTTCTGGATGATTATCTTTCCATTAAAATAGCCATTGATCATTTTCTTTTCATTTTAAAAAATATATTATGAACTTAAATGCTAAAAGGAGAGCATTTCCACCCACACATATATACACACAAAACAGAACACAAAAGAGAGCATTCTAAACAAAACTGAATCTTCATTAAATGACATTTTTTAAAAAAATCTGTATTTTACTTTCAAAATACTTATAAGTGCTTGTGTTATCCTGACTGAATTCTCTGGTATTTGAAATGCATCTTTCTGGATCCTTACAGTATATTTTCTTTGATGAGAACACTGAGTTTTGGTTATGGCATTACTAAGACTTTTCTTCTAGGTGTTCTGCCCCATGGAGTCAGAGCAGGGTAAGTCTAATCCCTCTTCCATGTGACTTACCCTCATATGTTTGAAGGTGATTTTCATGCCCCTCATCAATCTTTTCTCTACATAAAATATCTTCATGACCTTCTGTTAATCCTTGTGTATTTTGATTTCCATTCTTCTTGGTATTCTGATCAGCCTCTCCAGGATATGTTAACTTTGTTGAACTGAACAAAAATCAGCCAGAAAGGCAGGGCAAATTTGAAAGGGAACCCTCTTTGGGTAGCGGCAGGATGCCTCTCTCAAGAAGTGATTTCAAATCAGTCAGAAAGGGTTTACATTTAAGAATCATTAAGGTTACTAACTACTCTGAGATTCTGTAATAGAGTAATTGAAATGTAGCATACTCTCTGTAGTACACTGCCAATTACATTTACAGGAATGGCTCAGGTACCTAGAGAGAAGTCTACCTTGAGTTTTAGGAGTAAGCATGTGGATCTACTTCTATAACACAATAGCTTAGGAATCATCACTAGTATGTTTCCATTCAAAATCCACTAAAAGATGCAATAAACTCTTAGACAAGATTTAATAAAAACAGCTATAATAAAACATTTCTTCCATAAACTCAGGGTAAGCTTTCCCCCAAATACCTACCTGTATTCATGTCTCTCTAAAGTGCATGTGTATCTGTTCTCCTAATAGTGCTTTGAACTTTCACAAGCAGTGAACTGTTGAATTGTTGGAAGAGGTGTCTCCCTCTGGGTAAGTGTCTTCCAGATGGCATAATAGGTGGAGACAGGAATGAGAAATTCCTTTCTTCCTTCCTGCATGAGGATTTTCTATGAAGCACTCCTGAGTGCAACTCTCCATGGCTTAGCTATTTAAAGGGATATCATTTTTTTAATGTTTTTGCAAGGCAAATGGACTTAAGTGGCTTGCCCAAGGCTACACAGCTAGGTAATTATTAAGTATCTGAGACCAGATTTGAACCCAGGTACTCCTGACTCCAAGGCCGGAGCTTTATCCACTATGCCACCTAGCTGCCCCTTATTTAAAGGAGTATCTAATCTTTGCTTTTTTGTGAGATTGGACACTTTAATTGAAAAAGAAAGGGGCAGAGCCAAGATGGTGGCGTGAAGGCATCATTTCCTTCTCCCAAAACTCCAAAAGCCATCAAATTATGACTCTAGCCAAAATTTAGAGGGGCAGAACCCACAGAAAGACTGAGTGATACATTCTCCCAATCCAAAAT
Organism: Macrotis lagotis; assembly: GCF_037893015.1. Lineage (NCBI taxonomy): Eukaryota > Metazoa > Chordata > Mammalia > Peramelemorphia > Peramelidae > Macrotis > Macrotis lagotis. Next base: position 129,532,410 of record NC_133663.1, on the reverse strand, counting down.
AACTTAGAAATACACAGGAAAGGTGTGCTTCATCAGGACCAGGAGTTGGAAAAAAGCCCCTGCCACAGCACAGCATAGCCCATCCAGTCCACCCAGGGATCACCAGGAACCACTTGAAGGGGTGAGAGAACTTTGCTACACTAGAATGAGTGTGGAGCACTGGCTGCAAAACCTATAACAAGAATTTGGAGAAACCAACCTGCATCTCTAAAGCACAGCACACAGATGGTAAGGGGGTCAGGGGAGACTGAAGAAATCTCTCTGCTCTCCTTGGGGCAGGACTTTGCTGTTTACCCACACTCAGATGCACTTGCAATTTGGCCTTCTGTACTAAGATAGTGGGGATCCTCCTCAAAGCTCCAGGGCAGAGGAGAGTGTCTGTGGTCATCTACATATCATGGCACAGGCAAGAGAACATAAGAACTTGGAGGAATAAAGGTCCCAGTGGGGTGTCCCCCCCCAAAAAACCCCATAGTCTTGGAAGTGTTGTAAATTTGTCATGGGCTGAGGAAACAGGAGAAAAAGAGGAATCTGACCATAGAAAATTACTTTAGTTCCATGGAAGATCAAAACACATACTCAGATGATGACAAAATCGAAGCTTCTGTATCCAAAACCTCCAAGAGAAATAGAAAATGGGCTCAAGGGGTGGCTAGGTGGCATAATGGATAAAGCACTGGCCTTGGAGTCAGGAGTACCTGGGTTCAAATACTGTCTCAGACACTTAATAATTAGCTAGCTGTGTGGCCTTGGGCAAGCCAGTTAACCCCAGTTGCCTTGCAAAAAAACCCTAAAAAAATGGGTTCAGACTATGTATGAGTTCAAAAAAACTTTGAAAAGCAATTAAGGGAGGTAGAAGAAAATTTGGGAAGAGAAAGGACAGTAATGCAGAAAAATTATGAAAATCAAATCAGCAGTTTGATGAAACAAATACAAAAAATACTGAAGAAAATTATGTTAAAAACTAGTTTAGGCCAAGTGGATAAAAGCAAAACAAAAGGCAAATGAGAAGAATGCCTTAAAAAGCAGAATTGACTGGAAAAGAAGATAAAAAAGCTCTTTGAAGAAAGTAACTCCTTCAAATGCAGAATGGAACTAAAGGAAGGTGATGACTTTGCAAGAAATCAGGAAGAAATAAAACTCTTCCAAAAAAAATTAGAAGAAAAAGTGAAATATCTCATTGGAAATACAACTGACCTCAACAACAGATTCAGAAGACATAATTTTAAAAATATTGGGCTACCTGAAAGTCATGACCAGGAAAAGAGCCTAGACTTCATTTTTCAAGAAATAATACAGGGATGGCTAAGTGGTGCAATGGATACAGCACCGACCCTGGAGTCAGGAGTGCTTGAGTTTAAATCTAGCCTCAGACACTTAATAATTATCTAACTGGGTGGCCTTGGGCAATCCACTTAACTCCATTGCCTTGCAAAAACCTTAAAAAAAGAAATAATACAGCAAAATTGCCTTGAGGTCCTAGAAGCAAAGGGTAAAATAGAAATTGAGGGAATTCACTGATCATCTCCTAAAAGAGATCCCAAAAGAAAACCTTCCAGGAATATTATAGCCACATTCCAAAACTCCAAAGTCAAAGAGATACTAAAAGCTACAAGAAATGAACAATTCAACTACTGTAGCTCTACAGTCAGGATTACACAGGTTCTGACAGCATGTACATTAACGGCTTGTAGGGATTGGAACATGATTTTCCAGAATGCAAAAGATCTTGGTTTACTACTGAGAATCAGGTACCCAGCAAAACTGGACATCCTCTTTCAGGGGAAAAGATGAACTTTCAATGAAACAGGGGACTTTCAAACTGTCCTATTGAAACAACCAGAGCTGAACAGAAAATTTGATCTTTAAGTACAGGACCCTGGTGAACCATAGAGGAGGTGGACTCAAAGGACTAAATATGAGGAACTTATTGATGTTGAACTGTTTGTATTCCTGCATGGGAAGAAGATATTGATAACTCATATGAACTTTCTCATTTATAAGAGCTGTTAGAAGGAGCATATATACATATACATACATATATATATATATATATATATATATATATATATAGACATGGAACAGGAAGGAGTGAAATATAATGGTATAATATAGTAAAAGGATGGAATCAATGACTGATAAACGGAAGTACTAGGAGGAAGAGAAAGGAGAGGAAGAAGGAACTAAGAAATTTCACACGAGTCAAGGAAAAGCTTTTCCAATGGAGTGGAATGGGGGAAGGCAAGGAGGAATGAATGAGCCTTCATTCTCAGCAGCAATGGTTCAAAGAGGAAATAACATATACACTCAATATGGTATGGAAATCTATCTTACCCTAGAGAAAAATGGGAAGAGAGGGATGGGATAAGGGGGAATGGGGGGGGAGGGAAGGGGGGAATAGGTGATAGAAGAGAGGGAAGATTGTAGGAGTGGATACTCAGATACAACACACTTTTGGACAGGGACAAGATGAAAGGAGAGAGAGAGAGAGAGAGAGAGAGAGAGAGAGAGAGAGAGAGAGAGAGAGAGAGAATAGAATAAATGACCCTGGGGAGCAATAGAGTGGAGGGAAATACAGCTAGTAATAGCAACTGTAGTTAAAATATTGAAGCAACTTCTCTGGTGGACTTAGGATAAGGAAGACAACTCTCTCCAGAGACAGAGCCATTGGAATTTGAACATAGACTGAAGTACATTTTTTTTCTCTCTCACACTATTTTTGAGATTTCTCATCTTCTTGGGGTAAAGGGGTTTATGTTTACTCTTATAAAACAATTATTTTCATAATATAAAATAAATAAAGCAAAACAATAAAGTTCTTAAGAGAGAAAAAAAAGAAAAAATACATACATATATGTACATCTCTAAAGGGATCAGGTCATATAAATTCTAGATAGGGGAAAATGTAGTCAATGATCAGTTTTCTTAAAATAAGTATAATACATTTTATATTTAATTATCTTTTCATGCATTTTAAAATTCTATCCCTAAGTACAACTAAAAAAGTGGAAAAGTAGAATAAAGATAATTAACAAATAAGGAAAAAGGCATGCTTGATACAGAATTAACATGCCATATTGACAAAACATGTGCTATCTGAACTTATTTTAAATAGCCAAAGTTACAGTTAGGAAGTCTTTCACACTCAAATCCTTAATTTATTGTTCAACACTCAAATGCCATGAAAATCTTGTAGGAATCTGCACTGGTCCATGAATGCTTATCTCAGTATGAAAAGATTTTCTGATCATGCATTGTGGTGACTTGAGGGTTTAAGACTTTTTTTTCTGACATAATAATTTAATATTATAGAAATCACATAGTATTCAATCCTGTGAGTTAAATGACTGGCTCAGGTATCTTGAATTATTTTTCAACAGCAAGTTGAAAATATGAAAACAAATTTCTTAGGACATGTTTCTGAAGTGTTAGTAAAATTGAAATTTAATTATAATAGTTACACATTTAACCTCTAAATAGCCATGTAAACTTGAGCAAACCATGAGCATAGTTTCTCAAATAAGAAAAAAAAAATCAGTCAGGTGGAGCAGGGATTAAGTGATTTTATTATCTCCCCTATAGTATTAACATTAACATTAACATAAAGACTACTAAAAATAAGGAAAGGATGACTGGAATTTTAATGAAAGGATCTGAGTTGAATACTATGATCTTGGACAAATTATTTAAATTCCTTGGATCTCAGTTTTTTCATCTATTTTATGAGTGCTGGCCTCTTGTATATAAGCTCTCAGATCCCTTATAGGTCTAAATAGATGACCTCTAATTCATAAGAATCCTTGATAATGGAGCATTCTTCATGAAATCATGTTGTCGGTGTTGTTTTAGCTTTGTTCAACTCTTTGTGACCCTATTTGGGATTTTCTTGGTAAAGAATGTGGAGTGGTAGCCATTTCCTTCTCCAGCTCATTTTATAGATGAGGAAACTAAGGGCCAGAGTCACACAGTGAATAAGTCTGAGGTCAGATTTGAACTCAGAAGATGAGTTTTACTGACTTACCTTTCTTTCTTTCACTGTGACATCTAGCTCATAGATCCTCCATAGAATCACAGAATGTCAAAACAAGAAGGTATTATGAAATTATCTCTAGTCTAAGATCTCTCTTTTTTTTTGGTTTGTTTCTTCAACATTCTTTTCTTTCCTTTCATTTGTTTGTTTTCAGAATGTTTTCAACATTGATCATTTTGTAAACTTTTGAGTTCCACATTTTTCCTTCATCCTGCCTTATGACCACCTTACCATGGCAGCAAGCAATCTGATGGTGGTTGTACATGTAAAATTGCATTTGACATATTTCTACATTGATGTGATTTTTGTGCTTCATTCTCAAGACCATTCCATCAAATAGGTGATGCTATGACAAGCACATAAATTGGAGTTAGAGAGAGGGGTGCTACTGTGCTAAGCCACCAACCTCACTTTCTCCTCTGGAGCCATCTGGGTCCAGTGGTCAGATATGAATCAGGATGGCTGGAGATGTCCCTAGATTTGTCAAGCTATAAGAACTAGAACTATAAAGGAAAACATGACAAAAAAGAAAAAACAAAAGAAGTTTTTAAAAATGAACATAGTATGCTTTGCTCTGTGATCAGAATCTATAGTTTTTGTTTTTTCCCCCTGAATGTGGATTGTCCTTGATCACTGAACTGTTGAGAGAAGCTGTGTTGATCCTAATTGATCCTAATCACAATGTTGCTGTAAGTTAGTATAATGTTTTCCTTGTTTTGCTTACATATAAAATCTTTATACATGTGGATACTTTACCTTGTATTTGATTTCTTTGGGATATAGACCTATTAGTGCCATTACTATATGAAAGGATATGAACAATTTTATTGCTCTTTGGACATAGTTCTAAATTGTTCTCCAGAATGATTAGATCAGTTTACAACTCCCCCACCAATGCACTAATTTCCCAGTTTTCCCATATTTTCTCCAACATTTATCATTTTCCTTTTTTTTTTGTCATTTTATTCGATCTGACAATCAGAGATATTTTAATTTATATTTCTCCAATCAATTATGATTTAGAGCATTTTTCATTTAATTATGCAATTTCTTCATCTGTTTTTATCCTTTTTCAATTGGAGATGAATTGTATTCTTATAAATTTTGATTCCGTTCTCTATATATTTTAGAAATGAATCCTTTATAACAATTACTAGCTGTAAAAATTGTTTCCCTTCTCCCTGCATTCCATCCAATCTTAATAGCTTTGATTTTATTTGGGAAAAACTTTTTTAATTTAATGTATTCAAAATTATTCATTTTGCAATTTATTTTGTCTTCTGTCTCTTCTTTGGTCATGAACTTCTCCCTGTTTCATGGATTTGATAGACTATTCTTAGTTCTCTCTTAATTGCTTATTGTTTTATCCTTTATGTCTAAATCCTGAACGCATTTCTATCTTATCTTCTTGTAGGTTGTGAGATATTGATCTATGCCTAGTTGTTTTCTCACAATTTTCCAGTTTTCTCAACAATCTTTGTCAAATAGTGAGTTCTGATCCCAGAAGTTAATATTTTTGGGTTTATTACAGTGGATTACCATGATCTTTTAGTAATGCTTTGTTTGTACTTAGATCATCTGAGCTACTTCTCTATTTTTTTTACCAGTTTTGATGATTGATGCTTTACAATATGATTTTAGATCTGGTACAATGAGTTACTTTGCATTTTTCATTAATTCCCTTGATATTCTTTTTTTTCTTTTTTTCCCTTTTATATTTATTTATTTATTTTTATTTTTTTGTACAAATGATGGAGTTTTTTAGTTTGGTTTTTCTTTTTAGGGTTTTGCAAGGCAAATGGGGTTAACTGTTTTGCCCAAGGCCACATAGCTAGGTAATTATTAAGTGTCTGAGGTCGGATTTGAACTCAGGTACTTCTGACTCCAGGGCTGGTGCTCTATCCACTGCGCCACCTAGCCACCCCCACATGATTTTTTTATACATTACTCAAAAATTCTTGTGTAAGGGTAAACATAATCCCACCTCCCCCAAAAAATATACACCCTCATGAGCAATAAAGTAAAGGAAAGAGAGAAAAAGATAAAAATTTTAAAAATGATATTAATAGTAATAGGGGCAGCCAGACCTGGAGCCAGGAGCCCTCAACCACAAATCTGGCCCCTAGACACCCAACAGTCACCCAGCTGTTGTGACCCTGGGCAAGCCACCCTAGCCCCATTGCCCTCCAAAAAACAAACCAAACCAAAATAAAATGATAATAATAATGATAATAATAATAATGATGATGATGATGATAATAACAATAATAATAATAATAATAATAATAATAATAATAATAATAGTGGCTTGGTGGCTCAGCAGACAGAGCACCAGCCCCGGAGCCAGGAGCACCTGGCTCCAAACCTGGTCTCAGACAATCGACAATCACCCGGTTGTGCGGCCCCGGGAAAGCCACCTAACCCCATCTGTCCCACAAACACTCTCCCCAAATAATAAAAATAAATAATAATAATAATAATAATGATATGCTTCAATATGTGTTCGAGTAGCTCCAACTGTGTCGTGGGTGGATCACAATCTTTAGGATAAGTCCATTACAAAAGCTACTTCCATATTTTTCCACTGTTGCCATTGCTGATTGCAACTCCCTCCATTCATACTTCCCCCCTACCATATACTATATTTTCTTTCTCCTTTCACTTTGTCCTTCTTCTTAATTGGGCTGTAGGGTAGCTGAGTGGCACAGCAGACAGATCACCAGCCCTGGGGCTAAGAGGCCTTGAGCCCACATACTACAGCTAAGGGACAGCAACCACCCGGCCCTGTGGTCCCGGGCAGGCCATCCAATCCCAGGCCCTTGCAAGAAATAAAAAAAAAATGTGTTATATCTGACCACTCTCCCCCATGGTCCACCCTCTCCTCCATCATTCACATTCCCCCCCTTCTCCATTCCCCCTTCTCTCCTTCTTACTCTAGATGTCTATACCCATTGAGTATATATTTATGCTGTTCCCTCTCCTAGACACCACTGATGAGAGCGAAGGTTCCCTCATTCCTCCTCACCTTTCCTCCTTCCATATCATTGCAATAGCTCATTGTAATAAAAAAAATTATCATATGAAGTATCTTAGCCTATTCCTCCTCTTTTTTCTCTTACTCCCATTACCTTTCCCTTTTAGCCATTGACTCCATTTTTAAAATATATTATATCTTCAAATTCAGCTCTCTCCTGTGCTTCATCTATAAAATCTCCTTCTACCTGCTCTATTAAAGGAGAAGTTTCTCATGAGTATTATCAGTATTATTTTTCTATGCAGGAATATATATAGTTCATCATCATTAAGTCCCTCATATTTTACCCTTCTCCTCCACTCTCTATGCTTCACCTGAGTCCTGTATTTGAAGATCAAACTTTCTGTTCAACTCTGGCCATTTCAACAGGAACATTTGAAATTTCCCTGGGTCATTGAAAGTCCATCTTTTTCCTTGGAAGAGGACATTCAGTTTTGCCGGGTAGTTGATTCTTGGTTGCATTCTGAGTTCTTTTGCCTTCCAGAATATTATATTTCAAGCCCTATGAGCCTTGAATGTAGTTGCTGCTAAGTCCTGTGTGATCCTGACTGCAGCTACACAATATTTGAATTGAGTCCTTCTGGCTGCTTGTAATATTTTCTCTTTGACTTGGGAGTTCTGGAACTTGGCTATAATATTCCTGGTGGTTGGTTTTTTTGGGATCTCTTTCTAGGGAAGATCAGTGGATTCCTCTCAATTTCTATTTTGCTCTCTGCTTCTAGGATATCTGGGAAACTTTGCTGTAGGAATTCTTTAAAAATGACGTCAAGGCTCTTTTCCTGATCATGTCTTTCAGGTAGTCCAATACTTTTCAAATTATCTTTCCTGAATCTGTTTTCCAGATCAGTTGTTTTTTTTCAATGAAATGTTTCACATTTTCTTCTAATTTTTCATTCTTTTGGTGTTGAAGTATTGTGCCTTGATTTCTCATAGAGTCATCAGCTTCCTTTAGCTCCATTTTACATCTGAGGGATTTGTTTTCCTCAGAGAGCTTTCTTATCTCTTTTTCCATCTGGCCAATTCTGCTTTTTAAAGCATTCTTCTCCTCAATAACTTTTTGAACTGTTTTATACATTTGACCTATGCTGGTTTATAACACGTTATTTTCTTCAACATTATTTTGTATCTCCTTGACTAAATTGCTGACTTCTTTTTCATGTTTTTCCTGCATCTCTCTCATTTCTTTTCCCAATTTTTCTTCTATCTCCCTCACTTGATTTTCAAAATCTTTTTTGAGCTCTGTCATAGCCTGAGCCCAATTTCTGTTTTTCTTGCAGTCTTTAGATGCAGGAACTTCAGACTGAGTATTTTGATCCTTTTGGGGAGCATAGACAATGTATTTCTCAATGGTGTTCCTCTTTTTTCTCTGTTTACTCATTTCCCCCTCCTGTGCCTAGTCTTGGGATGAGTCCAAAGGTTTTGAGTATTATTAGGAGACCCCTCCCCACAAGGGGGGTCTCTGTCTTCCATCCTGGTCTGTGAATGACCACAAGTGCACCACTCTGCTATGGGACTGAGGTGGAGGCGGGGCTTGCTGTTCTATGGGAGGCCTAGACATGGTCAGAGCCCCAGAGTCATGTTCCAGGTACCGAGGACAGACCTCAGAAATCTCTCTCCACTCCCCTACCTAGGCTGAGTACTCAAATTTCAGTTGCCTGGGGGCTCCTGCTTACTAGCTCTGCCTGCTTCCAGTTCCTGGATCTGGGCTGCTGCTCACTGAATGCCATGAGGGCTGGGTTTCACATACTGGCTCTGGCAGAGTCCCCCCCATCTTCCAAGTTGTGTCCAGTGCTTCCTGGGGTTTAGATCAAGAAACTGCCCCCACATCAGCTGCAGCTCCCAGGAGCCCTAGGGCTGCCTCTGGCGGCTAGAGTTCCTTCACTCTGGTGGCTAGAGTTCCTTCACTCTGGTGGGCCGCCCCTCCAACCCCATGGAGCAGAGTCTTTCCACTATTTTCCAGGTTACTTTGGGCTGGAGAACTGCCTCACTGGATCCTTCTGTGGATTCTGTCTCTTGAAAATTTAGTTAGAGTCCTTATTGTGTGGGTTTTGAAATATTATATAGAGAGCACACCTAAGAGAGATTCTTCTCCTGTTGCCATCTTGGCTCTACCCCTTCCCTTGATATTCTTGACCTCTTGCTCCCTCCAATGAATTCTATTATTTTTTTTAGCAGTGTAAAATATTTTTTCAATAGTTTGTCATGGCATTGAATAAGTAATATAATTTAGGTAGAATTGCCAGTTTTATTATATTACTTTTGCCTAACCATGAGCAAATTGTTTAGATTTGACTTCATTTGTGTGAAAAGTGTTATGTAATTGTATTCCTATAGATTTCTCTCTCTCTCTCTCTCTCTCTCTCTCTCTCTCTCTCTTCTCTCTCTCTCGCTGTTGGGCATTGTTTGTAATATATAGAAATACAGATGATTTATATGAGTTTATTTTATAAACTGAAACTTTACTAAAGTTGCTAATTGTTTCAAGTAGTTTTATAATTGATTTCCTGGGGTTCTCTAAGTACAATATCATAGCATTTTGTTTCCTCATTACCTGTTGTAATTCCTTAAATTTCTTTTTCTTTTCTTATTGCTAAAGCTAACGTTTCAAATACAATGTTGAAAAGAAGTGATAATAATAGGCATCCTTGTTTCAGTGCCGATCTTATTGGGGATATCCCTAGGTTATCTTCATTTCATATAATGCTTGCTGATAGTTTTAGTTATAAACTGCTTATCATTTTAAGGAAAATTCCATTTATTTCTATATTCTCTAACATTTTAAATAGGAATGGATGCTGTATTTTGCCAAAGGTTTTTCTATTAAGATAATCATATGATTTTTATTCATTTTGTTCTTGATATAGAAACCTATGCTGATTTTTTTCTAATATTGGACTATCTCCAATGTACCTGGTATGAATCCTACCTGATCATAGTATATTATCCTAGTGATAACATGGTATGATCTTTTTGCTAAAATTTTATTTAAATTTTTTTGTATCAATATTCATTAGGGATATTGGATCTCAATTTTCTTCATTTTGGTTCTTCCTGGTTTAGTCAGAAACATGTTGGTATCATAAAAGGAATTTGGCAAGACTTCTTTACCTATTTTTCAAACAGTTTTTTATGAAATTAGATATAATTTTCCTTTAAATATTTGTTAGAATTAAATTGTAAATCCATCTTGCCTTGGAGATTTTTTCTTAGGGAGTTCATTGATGGCTTATTCAATTTCTTTTCCTGAAATGGGATTATTTAACTTTCTTTATTTCCTCTTCTGTCAATCTGGGCAATTTATGTTTTTATAAACATTCATCTATTTCACTTAAATTGCCAATTTATTGGGGCAAAATAGCTCTGAGATTTTACTTTAATTCCCTCTTCATTGGTGGTAAGTTTATCCTTTTATTTTTGGCATTAGTAATTTGATTTTCTTTATTTTTTAATCATATTAAACTCAAGTTTATCTATTTTGTTGTTTTTTCATAATACCAAACCTTAAGTTTTATTTATTAATTCAATAGTTTTCTTTCAATTTTCTTAATTTCTCCATTGATTTTCAAAATTTTTAATCTCTAATTTGGTATTATTTGGGAATTTTTAACTTTTTTCTTTGAGTGATCCCTTTTGCTATTTTATTTGCATAAATATCTAGAGATATAAAATTTCCTCTAATATATTCTTTGAGTACAAATTTTGGTATATCTCATCATTGTCATTGTTTTGGAATAAATTACTGGTTATTTTTAGAATTTATTGGTTGATACATTCATTCTTTAACATTAGGTTATTTAATTTCCAATTAATTTGTAGTTTATCTTTCCATAGTCCTTAATTAAATGGAAGTTTCATTGCAACATGCTTTGAAGTGGATGCATTTAATATTTTTTCTTTTGCATTTGATTATGAAGTTTTTCTACCATATTACATGATCAGTTTTTGAGTAGGTGCCACATACTACAGAGAAAAAAGGTATATATATATATACATATATATATGTACACACATATATATATATGTACATATATATATATATTATTTCTATCCTTATTCAGTATTCTCCAGATGTCTATCATATGTAAGTTTCTAAAATTTTTTTTGCATCCTTCACTTCCTTCTTGTTTATTTTGTGGTTAGATTCCTCAGATTTCGAGAGAGAGAAGATGATGTCTTCTACTATTATAGTTTGCTGTCTGTTTCCCTATAACTTGTTTAGGTTCTCCTCAAAGAATGTGGATTTTCTACTACTTGGTGTACATACTTCATTGCCTATGATACCTTTTAGGAAGATTTAGTTTCCTTCCTCATCCCTTTTAATGGAATCTATTTTTGTTTTGTTTTTTCCTCTGAGAACAGGACTACTTCACCTGTTCTTTTTAACTTCAGCTGACACTTAATATATTCTTCTCCAACCTTTTTCCTTTACCCTGTATGTACCTCTCTGCCTCATATCTGTTCTTGCAAAAATAGGTTGTAGAATTCTAGTTTTTAATTCATTCTATTATCCACTTTTATTTTATAGGAGAGTTTATCCTGTTCACATTCATGGTTATGATTACTAATTCTGTATTTCTCCCCATCCTATCTTCCTTGGTTTGTACTTTTCTCTCTCCTTTCTCCTTATTTCTCATCACTAGTGGGTTTTTTTTTACTGCTACCTCCCTTAATTTGTCCTCCCTTTTATCATCCTCTTCTTCCCTTTATTTACTATATCACACCTTTCATCACTTCCCTGTAGGGTAGAATAAATTTCTAAATCCAGTTGGAAAAATGTTATTCCCTCTTTGAATCAAATCTGTTGAGAATAAGATTTACTCAGGGCTCACACACTCCCTTCTTTCCCTCTACTATATCAGATCCTTTGTATCTCTACCTTCTTATCTCAGCATAATCCTTTTTCTTTCCCTCTGATCTAATTGTTTGCTAGTCCTCTTGTATCCACTCCCTCCATCAAAGCATATACCTTTCAACTGTCCGGAAGGAAGTGCAATTCTCAACAGCCAGAAGCATCCTTACATCATAATAAATTTATACTCAAAACTTCCTTTCAAAAATAATCCCTCCAATTGCTCCAAAAGAAATACAACTCTCAAGAGCTAAGAGTTTGACCACATTACAATCAATTTATGCCCATAACCTCTGTCTGAAATGTTCCTTTCATTTCTTCTAAGAAAGATACAATCTCAAAAGTTACAAGTATTGTTTTCTTTGTAGGGATATTGATAGTTTTCTGTTTACCTTTTTACGTATCTGTTGAGCCATATAAGTTTGAAAGTTCTTTATTTCATTGAAAATTCATTTTCCCCTGAAATTATATGCTGAATTTTGCAGGGGAGTTTATTGTTTGTAATCTAAGCTCCTTTCAACTATAAAATATCATATTCTAGACCTCTGATTCTTTAAAGTTGAAACTAATAATTCTGACTGTAGCTCTAGGGCATTTTAATTGCTTCTTTTTGGCTGCTTTCAGTATTTACTTCTTCAGCTAAGAATTCTGAAATTTTGCTACATATTCTGTGGAAATTTTATTCTGGGGATGATTAATGTATTCTTTCAAAGACTATTTTGCATTCCTGTTATAGGCTATTAGGAATGTTTTCGATGATAATTTCCAGCAAGATATTGTCCAGGTTCTTTTTCTTTTTCTTTTTTTTTTTTTTTTTTTGCAAGGCAAATGGGGTTAAGTGGCTTGCCTAAGGCCACATAGCTAGGTAATTAATAAGTGTATGAGACCAGATTTGAACCCAGGTACTCCTGACTCTAGGGCCAGTGCTTTATCCACTGCACCACCCAGCTGCCCCATCCACATTCTTTTTCGGGTCATGGTTTTCAAGTAAAACAATCATTCATAAATTATCTCTCCTGGATCTGTCTTTCTGGTTGGTCATTTTTCATAAGAGGTACTCTACATTTTCTTCTATTTTTCAACTGTTTAGTTTTGTTTGATGGAATCTTGGTACCTCACAGGTTCAGTTGATTCTTTTTGTTCAATTCTAATTTTTAGGGTTTTATTTTTTCAGTTAGCTTTTTGCTTCTTTTTATAGGTGGTTAATTATATTTTTAAATTTTATTTTTAAAATTAAAATTGTTTTCTTCAATTAATCTTTCATAATTATCCTGTATGATTCTCATTTTTCCTCCATTCTTTTTTCTTCTCTTCTTTGGTTTTTAAAATTCTTTTTTGAGATCTTCCAAGACATCTTTTTTGGATTTGAGACCAATTTGTCAATTCATCTGAGGTTTTGCGTGTAGACATTTTGTCACTGATTTCCTCTTCTGATATGGCATTTTGATCTTCTCTATTAAAATAGTAGCTGTCAATGGTTAGAGCTTTTTTGGTGGGGTTTTTTTTTTTTTGCTCATTTTGATAGTTGATCTCTACTCCTGTGTTATAATGTGTATAGTCCCAAGCACTTTTATGGAGGGCTGGGGAGATGGTCCGTAAGTTTCTGCTCCGGTATTTCCAGTGTTTATAATTTGTTCCCTGGGAAAGTGTAACCCAAAGGTGTACCAGTGATCCAGGCCTCAAAACCTTGTTCTCTGAGCTGAGGTTGGATACTTACTGCTGACCTGCTGAACTGGGACCTGAGCTGTGCTGTGGCTAAAATCCTCGTTCTGACTTCCCAGTTTTCCTGGAAGCTGACCTTTTCTTGAAGTTTCTTCAAGATATCTTTCTGTAAAGCTGTTTCACTTTTGTTTTGTTTTGGTGGGTTCTGTCACTTTACAATCTGTTTAGAGACATAATTCAAAATTGATATGGGAAAAGCTCTGGGAGTTTCCTAACTTTGGGCCACCATCTTGGCTCTGCCCTGAGAGTCTGCTTTTTTCTCACATCTTTTTTAAGCAGAAAAATAGTGATTATAAGTTACCGGCTCAAGGACATATTTTCTATGATGCTCACTGAAAAAAATATTTTGTTGATCTGCTTATATAAAATTCTATACATCATGTGAATGACTCAATTTACTGAATAGTTATATTTTACAATGTTTAACAGAGAGTTATTAGGCAATATACCCTTATTCTTGGTGTTGACAATAGAATATCAAATCATGTATTATTTTTATCTTTCATTAAGAAAAAGAGAAAACAATTTTCTTTCATCATTACACTTATGCAGCATTAACTCCACAATAACCCAGTATTCCCACTAACCTTTAATGTCCAAATCATTCACATTCACATTCCTTTTCCTATTTCATCAGAAGAAAAAGGATGCATGGGGTCTATGAAAACTTAGAAAATCTACATATAAAATGAGTGAATAACTGAATGCAGATATAGCTGAGTAGGATATGCAAAGGTAATAATTTAAACCTGTAATAATGAAAACTTAGTGATATCAATCTCAAATAGAAATGGGGAAAACTATGGACTGCATATTGACTTAGAAAGCACATCCTAACATCTCTGTTCTATTGTACTTTTTATTTTCTCAAATATATCTCAATTACATTTTAATTTGATTGGATCTTACTTAGGAGGGGGCAAGGTTTAGGTAGGATAAGAATTTGACACCTCTGTTTTTGGGAAATAATTCAATTCTTTGGTCTCAAAGATCAGATTTTTTAATATCTGCTCAGGACTGAAAACAGAATACTTTTCCCTGCATATTAAAATCCGCAAATACAAAATTCTCAAACCTCCTTCACATAAGAAACAAGAAGAAGACAAATGCTATGTGCATATTTATTTTTTCCTGCAAGAATTCAAACCATTTCAATTTCTAATTCACTGTAGGTAAGATGAACTTCATCAGTTTAGTTTTCAACTCCATATTTAATTCCCAGTTCCTGCAATCTGGAACCATAATTGCTATTGTGTCTCAAAATTCACATAGATATATCTTGATTTCTTACTCAAATTTCAATAAACCTAGAGACTTCTGGTCATTTTATATGAATTTAAAGGAGAATGAATATTTCATCCTATAGGATTAGCTTCCTTCTCCCCCCCATATAAAATCTACTTTAAGATTTACCCCATTTTCTTATTGGTGAGTTCCTCTTGGAACTTTCGTTGTGTGCCTTCATACTTGTCTTCACTCTGTTTCTGATCTTGCTAGACACCTCCATCTTCCTGTCCCCCATTTCATCCACTATATTGTTTTCTCCAATTAGAACTTAAATTCCTGAGGGCATGGACTTTCTTTTGCTTGTATTAATAAACACTCTTTCTTTCCTTCCATCTTCCTTCCATCATCCCTTCTCTTCCTTCCCCATACCCATGAAGCCTCATCATACATTGACAAACACTATCCCTTTGTTACCAAATTAATGAGTTCACTTGTAAAATTTCTGTCTTGATTTGTTCCTCTTGGCACTTGTGTTCAAAAGGCATGGACTAAGTCATATATAGTCTGACACATGCCCTAAATACTGAGAGAGCCAATACAAATAGTTCAGTGACAGGATAGGTAAAACTTAATAATCAAAAAATATACAGTGGAAATTATCCCAGGAAGAATGAGATAGTCTAAAGAATAAAATTATGGTGAAGCCAGTGGAAATATTATGATACTTGTCCTTCACTCTTGAAGAAGACCATGACATTAGGGAACTGATGCCATGACAAGGACATGATTGGATTTGAGTGAGGAGTTGCTGTGCTAAGTTACTAGCTTCACTTTCTGATATAGAAGCATCTGGATCCAATGGCCAGACATGAATCAGGAGATGACCCTGGATGTGAGGCAATCAGGGTTAAGTGATTTGCCCAAGATCATACAGATATTAGAGGTTAAGGGTCTGAGGTTGGATTCAAACTCTCATCCTCCTGACTCCAAGGCCAGTGCTCTATTCACTCTGCCACCTAGCTGCCCTCCTATGGAAATAATTGAGACAAGGAAGATATAGCAACAACAACAATTGTAATTAGCATTTATAATTTTCCTGCTATAAGCCAGGGACTGCATGAAACATTTTAAAAATATTATTTCCTTCTCACAAAAATCTTGAGAGTTAGGAACTATTATTAAGAAGGATTTAAGGCAAATAGAAGTTAAATGGCTTACCCACTGGTCACACAACTAGTAATGATCTATGACTCTAGTTAAACTTGGATCTACCCAACTCCAGTCAGTACTTTATGAATGTGTCTACCAAATAATGTGTCCAGGGAATTCTCCAATTTAGATGTGCAATTATCTTCTTGATCTAAGAAAGGGATGAGGATTAATAAAACACTTCTCTTAGTATGAATAGTTGGGAGTTTGATTGTGTTGTAAAAGTTATTAGTAAGAGAAAAAGTTAAGTGAAGTTCTAAATAAAGTAAATAGAAACTTCTTCCCCAAGAAAAGGGAGGTGGTATGGCACCAGAGACCTATAACAAAATGACTAGGGAGAATGGCAAAATGAGAAACTGAAGAAATTTGTAAATTTGCATAGGAAAAATATTTGCATTTATTTATAGACTAATTTTTCATTCATTCAACAGGAAATTATTGAGTTGCCAATTATATACCAGACATTAGTCATAAAAAGATAAACAGAGAATTTGAAGAATAAAATCAGATAACCTATGATTTCAATGAATTGGGAACTGTGTGAGAAAACTCTTTTTGACAATGCATTTTGGTGGTTTCTCAGCAATTTATAGTGTTAACAAATTGCCTAAAAACAAGGGACTTAGGTTACCCAGTCAGTTTATGTTATAGGCAATTTTTGAAAGCAAACTTCTTAATTATGAGGACAATTATCTTTCTACTCATTCTAGAGTATAAAAGAACATATATAGAGAGTAAAAAAACACTTAAATATTTTTTCTTTTTGAATTTTCTTAAAGATACCAGGTCTTTGTATATGTGAGAAATTTAGCTATAAAGTAATATGATTAAAAAAATTCTAAGAGAAGGTATGTGTATGCCTTTTGAAATTCCCTATAACTGCCCACTTTTTAAAGGCATAAAGGTTGTTCCTCTGGCAGCTATTAAAAAAAACATAGAAACATTAGATGTGAAATGAATAATTTTCTTAAATTGAATGTAGAGAGAAAGATATTACTGCTTATGTTAAATTACTGTTTAAAAGGAAATTAAAGGGAATCTGTAATATATATATATATATATATATATATATATATATATATATATATATAGACTGATCCCTAATTATCCTAACAACAGATGATTGAGAGGTGACTAGATGACTAGATAAATAAAGAACTAAATATTTATAGAAACTGGGGTAATCTTAGAATTTTCATCTTTTTTCATGCTCTCTGTACCATTAAAATCATGGATGAAAGAGAAGCAAGGAGTCAGCACAATGACTTCGAAGGGCATTTAAAAATGCCATTACCTTCAAAAATAGGTCAGGTTTTCTAAAGCATGCAAATAGAGCTTGTTCAAAGTTCCCTATAGGCTCGGAGATGGCAGCGAGAAGCCTCATTTATCTGGGATGTATCAAGAAACACAGCTTTCTGTCAACTTCCAGAGGAAGGGATGCTGCCTCTGTGCTTTCATCTGAGCCTGAGACTAATCAAAGTTTAGGGAGAGTCAAAAACTAGCACTCTGAAATAGAGTGTTATGTTGGAAAGAGTGATGGATAAGGAGTCATTGGACCTGGGTTTAGTTTCCAGCATTACTATTTATGTTACCTGATATAAAATTATTTATGTAGCCTTATGTAAAATTACAGAAATGGTCCATATTACATCCTATGTCCTTTCCAGTTCCAAACCTGAAATCCTCATGACCTTATATTATTTGGGAAAGATTCTCTTTCTTTAGCCTGAAGCCTGGTTTGGTGGCATTTCTTCAGACTATGTTGATTTTCTGGGATTAGGGAAGTTATTTTTGGTATTGCTCTATCAATATATCTGCCTCTTCAGAACTTTGCTCTCACTAGCTATGTGACCTTGGGCAAGTCATTTAACCCTGATTTCCTTGCTTCCAGGACCATCTCCAGTTTTCCTGACTCATATCTGAAGCCAAATGACTCTGGAGGAGAAAGAGGGGTACAGCACCCTGTCATATTCACTTCATGTGCTCGTCATCACATTACTTCCTTGTTTTCATGGTCTTCTCCAAGAATGAAGGACAGGGGTGGCTCTAGGTGGCTAGGTGGCACAGTGGATAAAGCACCAGCCCTGGAGTCAGGAGTACCTGGGTTCAAATCCGGCCTCAGACACTTAATAATTATCTAGCTGTATGGCCTTGGGCAAGCCACTTAACCCCATTTGCCTTGCAAAAATATAAAAAAAAAAGAGTGAAGGACAAAACATCATTGTTATTGTTATTGTGGTTGTTTTTGTTGTTGCTGCTGTTGTTTTTGTTGCTGTTGTTGTTGTCCTCAAGAAGAAATCTGGAGGTGGTTAGTTACTTTAAAAAAATTTTCAGAGAGTGAAACTTTGTAAGTCATAATTTTAAGATATAATTTCAGGGTATAAATTTGATGTCTTTGGGTCTCAATTCTTGTTTTTGAAAAATAAGAAATATTATCTACTGTGCCAGGCTAGCTGACATTTTTTAATGTGCAAAGTGGTAAAGCTATTGAGAAAATATTTGATAGGAATAGCAATTATTAAAGTTCTTTTATTATGCATTAGCAATTCTGTGACAAAAAAAGTAAATATTTTGCTTGAAGGTAGGTCATAATGATTTCAGTAGCTAATATGAGGGTGAAATTGTCAGTTTGAATATTTTGCTTTCTCTCTCTAATTTTACTAATGGAGCAAAATATTAGAAAGGCATTTTCAAACCTATTTTGGAAGAGAAATTTGCTTAGTTAATATTAGGGTGCAATCATTATAAATTATAAATTAGGAAAGACTACAATACCTGAAAAATAATGAAGTTTTAGATAAACCTCTCCACATGGTACAAATGCCTTTGGATGACTGGAAGGCTATGAAGATAATCTACATAATCGGATAGAGTATGGGTCATTAAGTGAAGACCTCAAAGTCACAAGTTAAAAGAAGAGAAATACATTCATGTTGCTAGGTAGTAGGAATAAGCATCTTTGAAGAAAAAAATTAAGTTATATAATCTAAATTATATGTTTTATTTCTCTGTCAACTTTCAAGTTTCTTTGAGTATATTGTCTGTCTTCTATCTATGTTTCAGGAGATCATCACGTCTGATGAATAACAATATAATATTTGCCAACTTTTCTTAAATCTAATGGAATTGCAGGTCTAAGTCCCTCAGTAGTAATTTAAAATTTGTCCCAGATCAAAGCTCAAGAATTTTGCTCTTGAAGATATCTGTAGGTTTAGATTTTTATTATTTGTGACAAGATCTGCCTGAGATCTAGGTGAATATTCCATTGCTTGGAGATATGACATTGGACTGCAGCCTTCTATAGACTCTCCTCTGATGTGCTGGGTTTTGTGAAATGATGATGCTCTGTGAAGATCAAGCAAGGTCACCATTTTTGATGTTTGTGAGCTGATATGTGCAGTTTTTTATCATCTTATTAGATTATACAGGTTTCCATGTATAGCTGTGGGGAGTGCGTGTATATATGTATGTGTGTGTGTGTATTTTTCTATGATCTGAATGAAGGCTTTTTTATATTCTTAGGACTGACAAATATTTGACACAGTAAGCTATTTAGTGCAATAGAACAGTCTGTTATACAAGGAAGGGAAAATAGTATTTTGGGAGTTAAGATACATGGACACTATCACCACTAACTTACTGTGCAATCAAGTCTCTGGTCTTCAATACTTGTCTCTAAAGTGAAGTAATTGGATTTAATGATGTCTGGAGTTCTTTCCAGTTTTTAAATTGTGTGATTTCCTAAAATAAACCAAAAACACATACTATGTCTAGTCTGCATATACTTTGACTAATAGGGCAAGTTTGGCATAGGCAATGCCTGGACAAAGGGGTGGTCAAAATTAACTTAATGGATGTGATACTTGGAACTTGCCTTGGGTGCTTAAGGCTATTCTTAATTTAAAAACAAAATGACTTGCATAAATTAGTGAGTGACCTATTCAAAGTCAGAACACATTTTCTCATTAAAAAAATTTTTAATTATAGTTAGCTTCCCAGACTAGTCTATAGAAACCTATTTACCAAAATATAACTGAAATTGAACCAATATTATACTGGATTTCAAGTCACTTTAAATCCTCCTGAATTCTTGAGTCCCACTGAAACTTGAGAAAGTTAAGTACAGGACTTTGAGAATGGTGGGAAAAATTCTATGACTGGGTAGTTATACTGAAGGACATTCTCCTGCTTGTTCAAGCATATTAGAAGTAATATGGACAAAGGAGATTTAAAGTTAGCATTTATAAAAAAACGCTCTAGGTTGGGCAATGAGTTCTACTATCATATACTACATTAATATTATAGGAGCATCAATTACAGGGGACTTGATCAGTAGGGTAGCAGTCATTCATTTATATTTATGGACCACTTACAATTTGAGGAAAATATAATTGGAAATTACCGATATATCCAATATTGTAAGTTTTATTCTAGTATTTTCATTCATTTCGTAGGCATTTAGGTAGCAATTTGGTAGTGTCGAACTTGGAGTAAGGAAGGCTTTTAGTTTAAATGTTGCCTCACATACTTATGATCTATTTAACTCTAAGCAAATCTCCTAACCTATTTTAGCCTCAGGTTCCTCATATTTAAAATGAGGTTGAACTTGATGGACTCTAAAACACCTTCTAGATCTAAAACTATAGTGCTTTGATTATAATTGACATAAAATAGGCCACCCATATTAAGTAATGCCTTAATAGTCCATTCCTGTTAAGGCATTGTGATGTTATAATTCGCAAAGCACCAAAGACAATAAGATTCTACAGCTATTCGATAGTAATGTTGATCCACCACCAATAGTGTTGGCATCATCTCTACCTAAACAGTATTTAAAATAAGATGACTATTTGAACTCAGGTCTTCATAAATCTAAGGCTAACATTCTACCCATTTCACCACTGAGCTTCTTTTGAGCTAATAAGATATTAGTAACGTAGGATATTGGAACCAAATTATGAATATTTATGAGTGATCCATAGAGATGAATAGTTGCTACCCTTACACATATTAGGAAATTAATCATTAAAAACTTCTTATTAAGTTCTTTATTAGGAACTTAATATATTCTTATTAAATTGAATTATCTTGAGGACACAAAATTACTTATAGTTATGACTTTGAAAAACACTAGAAGAACTTTGAAGGCTAACTTGATAGCATCCCTGAGATGCCATTCTTGGAGCCAAGAGATTTTGCTGTGAAGCCTGTGAAGGAGAGATAGAAATATCTTCTATGAAAGACTATTAAAATAATAGCATGGTTTCCTAACCAGAGTTCATCCTCTCAAGGTAACTAGTATTTGAATAATGGTTATATACATACATACATATATATATATATATATATATACATATATATATATATAAGTATATATATGAAATACTCTAAATAGGAAGAAGACAGTTCCATCTTCTGAGACACTTTTTAAATTTTCTAAGAGTACTTTGGAGTATCATGACTTTTGAGTAAAATTGACTTTAGAGTTCTTCTAATAAAATTTTTTTAAGAGGAGGGAAAATGAGTACTATAAAAACTAATTGATGTTCCCAAGACCATTCAATCAACACATAACAAATAAGATTTGGAACCAAAACATCTGATTCCAAAATCTGTATTTTACTGGACCTTCTTTCCTTCTAATCCAAGTGAGATGATAGGCATTAAAATATGACAAACAGCAATGAAAGTATAAAGTGTTACTCAGACTGATTATAGTATTAGTGGAAAGAAGCATAGTGATCATCTTCCTTTATTCCTTTGTATGTCATATTAGTATATAAATCCTGATCTGACTATTTTTGAAGCACATTTAATCCCTCTTCAATATTAGATGGCATGCCTAATGGGGGAAATAAAAATAATCCTGAATCCTCTTCCCCCCATCCCCCACTCTCACCACAGTACTCTAGATTCTTAGTAAAACTCTTCCTGGAGTTTTCAACTGATTATTTTTTATGTTTCCTCTTTAACAATGAAGCATTTCTCATTTACTGATAATAACTGAGAGTTTGACTCTGATTTCTTCTTTTATGCAGTCATCTTCAGTAGAAGGTTATACAATCAATATATATTTAATGAACCATTTTGAGAACAGAATAACTTTACTATATAGTAATTTTAAAGAATCTCTGAGAATATACACAGATACATTATTTAATTGTTAATTATTTATTCAATTCAGTCTGAGGATTTAATATATTCAAAGTAGCTTTTCCATTTAACATCTAGGGTAGCTGACTCACTTTTTACTGAAACCATTCTATTCTTTCTTGTCAGAACCTTGGTAGAAATTCACAGTTGGAAGGCTCTGAAACTCCCTAAATCTACTCTAGTTACTTAATCATTCCTAGAAGTCTATCTAAGACTTATTTTCTTGCCTGGAAATATCACCCTGAATTAAGAGAGGGAAAAGGTTCTTATAACTACAGAGATCAGGAGCAAAGTTTGGCCCTTAGAGAGGTGTGAAGGATGATTAAGGCTCTTGACACCACTTATAGTGGTATAGTATAGTTTTTATCACAAGATGCTGTATTGACTTCAGTGTGGAAATAAAGCAGCATACTCACATACTTGGCTTATTTACCTGGTCCTTGGTTAACTTTAATTCAGAGAAATATTATGAATTCAAATTTCACAATCAATCAATCCTTAATTAAAGTAAGGTGGCTCCTTGAGAAATGGTTTTCTTATTCCCCTCTGTCTTTATGTTCTCTGGGATTAAGCATAACTTCAACTCAAAGCACTAACTTACTAGTTTACTAGACTTCTGTGGGTAAAGATAATGGACATAATAACCTATTTTTGTGACTTTATATTGTAGAAAGCCTGATTTCAGAGTATTTTTTATCTCTAAGTCAATGGTTTGGATTGTCTAAGATTTAATGGGTAAGGAAATAACATCTTTTGCCTTTGGACAGTGGTACAATTACAATTATTTGAAGGAATCTCTATTTCTGTGGTACTCAAAGATGTGCTTATATTGTTACAATTCCCTGTCATGTCCCAGGGGTATTTTTCATGGGGAAAAAACTACTACTCCCATCTGTAGCTCTTGAGCCCTCAAAATCAGTTACCATTAACTCTTAGTGATGGAACATTTACTAACACAAGGAAAACAAAAAAAAATCAAAATAACTGTACACTCTTCATTTTGGACATCTCTCATCAATCTGTGCCTTTGCAGGAGAGTAGGTACAAATTTATAGAAACCTAACATTGAGCAAAAGGAATAGGGAAACATATTTTTAGGGGCAAGTCACAACTCTAAATTATAGGGAATGATATTTTCTATTTAGAGCATAGGCAAGGACCATCAGGCCTGTGAAATCATTTAGTCTCATGTTGCAACTGCAAGTGGGACTCAAAATTCAATAAATCTAGTAACATTTTAGGGGTGATTTAATTAAATGTCTAACCAAATACAGCAGGTTAATTTTCAAGTTGATGATTTTGTATGACCCAGGAATGAGGTTATGAATATCCAAATGGTCCTTGGCAGAAACAAGGTTCCCCAACCCTGGTTTAGAGAATAGTGCATAGCACCAGTCATATGCTGAAGCACTCAACATCTCTGCAGGCTACTCTACTCCTTGTTTGGGAGTGAGTCATTCTTAGCAAAACCAACTCTTCAAAACCAGAAATCTTCAAAGATTCCCTAGTCTGTTCTCTTTGCTAGACTCTGATGCATTATTAATCTCTTTCACAATTTCCCTCCCATTCTACAGGCAACTCTTCTCAAGTTGTGACAGTAACAAGTAAGGCAGATAATTGTGTTGAATGGCAAAAAATGATTTTTACTTTGATCTTCTCCTCATAGTAAAATTTTTCCCTCCAATCCAATCCCCAGAAGCAATGCTCTTCCAAACATTTCCTAGCAAGGCAGCTTTTCCTAAAATCAGCTTAACAGAAGGTAGACTAAGTTCTGAGGCACTCCATTCAGCTGAACTCAACTAAACTTGTTTCTCTGAGAATCCAGGGCAGTATCAATTCTGTTTCTTTGTGTTTTTTCCCTTTGGCATCTTCTTCTTCTCTCTCTCTCTCTCTCTCTCTCTCTCTCTCTCTCTCTCTCTCTCTCTCTCTCTCTCTCTTTCTCCTTTTATCTTGTCATCTTCTCTTCTAAACTCATATCTTTTCCTGTCTTCCTATATGGAAGTGTTCAATCTCTACTTGAATGGGAGAAACTAAAATTCACGTTTCTTTCAGACTCAACTCAAATGAGTCATATATAGTTGTTCCATAATCACAAGAAAGTTCTAGTTATCATGTTTCCCCTGAATAATGATAATAAATAAACTACAAAGAAACAAACTACTCTGTTCATTTTTGCTTCAATAATCACTTTCCTCCCTGAGAGTCTGCTTTCTTTCAGACCCTCTAAACATCTTTTTTGTGAGCGACTTCTATTTCTTGCCCTTCTTACAAATCCTTTTGTCCAAGAAAGAAAATGATACCACCCTCTTTCTATACACGTTCATATATATGTATGTGTGAATGCATATATATGTATGTGTACATATATAATTTTTTAAAATTAGTGTATTTACTTGAATCTCCTCATTCAGAATATGTTTCTTCAGTCACATTACACAGATGTGATAAGAATGCACAACTGACCTATTGGGAATTCTCTTGGGTTCTAATTTATTCTCCCCATTTACTCTTCCAATTAGTCCCTTTTTGAATTAATACATACTTTCATTTTTTTCCAAATTGAAAACTCTGATGAGGCAATGTACTATCATCACAGTTTCTGTATCCTCAAAACAAATTTCTTTTACTTAATAGATTCCCAAATCTTCCAAATGAGAAAGAGATAGACAGAGACAGAGGACAGACAGACAGAGAGAGTCAGAGGGACAGAGACAGAGATGTGGGTAGGTAGAAAATAGAGAGCTTGTCTATTAGGTAACAAAATCCATGTTCATATCATGTTCCAAACACATTCTATTTTGTGGACAATAAGTAATTCTTCAAGACTTGAAATTGCAGAAGAGCTGACAATAGATCTTCTTTGACAGAATTTTTGCTCCCTGGGAGCTCCCTAGAAAAAATGAAGGCACAAATTGGGGATATATGAGCAAATACTTTACATTCATATATATATAATATGTATACACATAATACATACATGATAAATAATATACTGT
This sequence comes from Macrotis lagotis, assembly GCF_037893015.1. Taxonomy (NCBI): domain Eukaryota; kingdom Metazoa; phylum Chordata; class Mammalia; order Peramelemorphia; family Peramelidae; genus Macrotis; species Macrotis lagotis. The sequence continues at coordinate 129,507,190 of NC_133663.1, read as the reverse complement.
ATCCAATAATGTATAATACACATATTATATACATTTAGGCACATATATATATATATATTCATATATATTTTTAAAATTTATTTTGTGCCTGATTACACCTATATAGGGGACAAAGAGGAATTTTGCTCAAATGTGAAAAATTATCTGAGCCTAACTGAAACCAAAGGATCATCACTTGGAAGGAAGGTTTATTATGATTCAGATATCCTGTGGCTTTGAGTTGGTGTAATCTAAATAATCCCACCAAATGAAGCTTATCTTAAGGACTTGATGACTTTGATGATCGATTTCCACTTGGGTGAGGGTTTATTTATTCTCTTTAGTTTAAATTAATGTCCTAAATGCTTATTTAAGCTAGGTCAGAGTCCATCTGGAAAATCATAGAAGATTCATGTTTCTATGTGAATAGCTGAGTTTTTCCATATAGCTCCTAATAGATTTAGAAATAGAGACTTTATGGTAAATGAAAGTGCTATGCCCTTCAATTTGCATCTTAGTACTTTCAGAATGTTTTATTGGTGAAAAGTACTTGCAATGCACCTTCAGAATTTGAAAATAAATTCAGAGAGAAAAAGAAATAGCTTTAAAGCTACAAAAGAACTTTTGGTAATGCTTGAAACTGTCCTCTGGCCCCAGGGATGGACTTGATTAATGAAGTCAAAATAAAATTTAGCTGCTTGTCACCTTATTCCATACAAAAACATTTATCACAGAAATCTGCTATGAAGTCTTTAATATCCTACATGAGCATTTTTGGAATGTATCTTGGATGTCTCTTTGGATAAAAATCTGATTTTGCTTGCTTAAGAAAATGTAAATATTTTCTTCAGATGAATAAAACACTTAGGGGAAGATTTGTTTTTAACGAAATTGGTATACTTCAGGGTGTCGTTGTCAACATCATTCACTTCAAAAAACACATTTAAAAAAGAGAAGATTTTGTTAGTTAATTTCAGAGTGTCAGCACTACAAATCATCAAGTTCAACTTGTTAATTGAAGTTTTAATAGAATATGGCCCAAGGACATAGCAAAATGGAATTTTGAGTCTTTTTCTAGACTCAGCAATAAATTTTATGTCAAAATGGTACCAAAAATAAATATTGTCTATCTTCCATAATCCCTTAAGAAACACTTGTAATTGTTTTAATAGTCTTCTGTGGATTGCAAGTAACAATGAAAATACCATGATTAACCAGCTTCTTGGACAGCTGGTTTATATCTCACATATACAAACAGTGCAATATGACACGAATGTTCAAAAACCAGTTTGTTGACAACCTTATCATCATACCATGTCCATTTGTATTTGGCTTGTTACTTCTCAGACAATCTCCTGGGAAACACTATGAAAAACAGCATCCTACTTCCAGATTAAGAAAGAAAAATCTGTTTCTTGTGTTTAAGCTTAAGGAAGTGGAACAATTTATTTCTGTTTCTTACAGAATGAAATTGTAGCACCTGTTCTATCTCCCATTTCAAGGAACTGTGTGAGTACCAGTTAAATATTAAGTGCCTACAAGTTGTATCTCCTTCATGAATTCTGATACCTTAGCATGGTTAAGGAGGTGAATATGAATATTTGAGGGATCTACCAGCCCTCACAATTCCTACCATGTTGAAAAGGCGTCTGTACCAGCTCAAAGCTTAAATCTTTTGCTCCATCTGATGACCACCCTAACCAAAAGTTACTTTGCAAAGTTTCAACTCCAAGAAACAAGATGCTAGGATAAGCTCATCACTTCTAACTTCATTACCATGCTGCTAACTCAAGCTTTGATTCTCTTTCTCAGTCTTCTTTTCCCTGTAATTGAAGGCAGAGTACCAAACTCCTCCTAGTGTTTTCTCTTCATTGAGGGCAGAAACAGTACTTTCAGCTCACTCCACTTTGCATCTGCCTCTGTCTGATTTCAACTCCACAGAAGATACTTGTGTATCAGAGATTCTTGTTGTCCCCCCTCCTTGCTTGTATCCTTTGCTATTTTGTCTCCCCTCATTCTTAGATTGTAAGTTCCTTGATGTCAGGAACTGTCTCTCTTTTTGTTAATTGTATTCCCAGTGCTTTGGCACATAGGAAATAGTTAATATATGTTTATTGGTTTGGATTAATTATTACCAGAAAGCTAACCACCAGATTTTTTTTTTTGTTTTTTGAAAAAGTAACTCATTAAGATTGTCTGATAAGGTATAGAGAGGTGCTGAAATTTATCATTCTAAGTCAGTGGAAGGAGAATTAACCAAAAAAAAGTAATGGATCTTTCCTTAATTAGTTTTTATTTAGAAAGAATTCAGAAACAGCACTCTTTCCTAACTTCATTAACAATGACATTGCTTGAAACCATTTGACCAAAAGGAAACCAAGAAGCAGCTGTGACATGGTAACAACTTCCATTTTCAAATGAGTTTACTTAATAGGAACTCAATTGAATCTACTGAATGACATCTTTCAATAATTCAGTGAAAATCCTTAAGGCAAGAGAAAGTCTGGTAAATCTATATTAAGAGCCCCAGTTCCCCAGCTCCTTTTGCAACTGCCCTTAGGTTACTTTGGAAGAGATGATATAAAATGGAACAGTTAGTATTCATGAAGTGAAATTGGGCTCAAGTTTCAGAAATAGCATCTTGTTACAATGAAAACAAATTTCTAGCAGTATTCATCTTCAGAACCTGCTTCTTTGATAGAACGTCAAACTGTGGTACAAGGGAGATAGTGCTACAAGAAATCATGACAAGAAAGCCATAAGATCAGGCTAAGAGTCCAAAAAGTGAATTAAGGTCTAAAATGAGAAGTTAGAAAGGGGATACCTGGGACAACTTAGCTCAGTAGGAAGTTCTTTTCTTGCTGTCAGTAAACTTTAAAAAAATTGATAACTATTTCAATTTAAAGGCTTTTCTTTATAATTGTGTATATATGCACATATGTTATATAGGCAAAAACATGCATAACATACAAGAAGGTCAAGGATTCCTAGTCTAGAGGGTAAAATTTCAGTACAGGATAGTTTCTAGAATTCAAAAGCCAGTTCAAGGATGTCAATCTCAAAAAAAAAAAAAAAAGAAGAAACTTAGCACATCATTTGGAGATATCAAGGATGATGGTGAAAGGATAGGTAAATAAGAGAATAGAATAAAGAGGGAACTAGGTCAAGTCAACTGAGAATTGGTATCAGTATAGGAAATATGAGATCAAAGCCAAAATCAGCTCACCAAAGCAAAGTAGGGGAGGCAGTTGAGGAATACAAGGTCTTTAAACCTTGGTTGAACAGGTCTACACTGTTTCAACAAGGTCTACACTGACATCAACCTTTCAAATACATGTTATTCAATTTTCTATAATTGATTCTCCAATACCTAGCACATTGACTAGTACAAAGTAGATACTTGATAAATATTTTTCAATAGATTTTTGGAAAGTAGTAATATGAGTTGATTGGTCACATTTAACTGAGACTTAGAAACCTCAGTACTAGAGTTTCAGTGGCTCAATAGGCTATAAGACATTGGAATAAAATCATTAGGGAGATTCTCTTAAGGACTTTAAGACTATGGGTTTGTACATAACTTTTACCTATAAAAGAGGACCATTTGTTTAGCATAATTTAGCTATCTATAATATTGCTTAGAAATAAAGCATCATATTTCCCCTTGAATTTTCTTTTAACCCATAAACAGAACTAAGGACATGAGTGGGTATATATGAAATTTTATTTAAATGAGAAGGAAAATTAAAGTTTTCCTTTCAACACTTCAGAGGGTACCTATTGTTTTAATTTTTCTACAAACTCCTAACAAGAAAACAATGGACAGTTCTCATTAGTCTCTTGTCTTGAAAATTATCGTAGCATTTCTTAATAAATGGAGAAAGTTGTTATTAATGGACTGTGAATAGCCACTACTAGGTTGACTCTATAATTGGGATCTGCACTCATGGAGGCTTTCCAAATACAGCTTGACAATAATGCCAGTTTCTGGTATTACTGAACCAATGCCAGGTAATGAATCAAGTTGGAAGTTATATAGGTTGCATTGCTAATTATATTATACACAGAATAGCTGACAAGCTTTCTCCCATCTATTGCTTTGGGGTTTCTTTATGAGATTATTGATTGTTTTAGAAGGCTATATAAAATAATGAGAGACTGAAAGACTAAAGTGACCTTGGAGGACAATCAAGGACAAATTTTTATGAGGAAAAAAAGGTTCATATGTTTTGAGATGGGACTATTTCTGGGAAGAAAATAATTTTCATTTTGAATTAGCTGGTATTTTCCAACCTATCTTTCAAAATATCTCCCAATAAAATAACTAGTACCCTAGAATTAATTGTTCCTGACTTTTCCATTCTAAACACAGTGGCTGTAAGATATAAGAAGAAAGAAAGGGAAACCAAAAATAGCAAAAATTTGGTAACACGAAAATTCTAGTGATCTAAAGTCAAAAGAGGTGACAAAGTAGATAATTTGGATAATTATATCTAATGATCTAATTCCAGTGTGAAGAATCTTTCATGTAAGTGGTACAATTCTGATTAGGAAGCATCTTTACCTATCCTTGGATGTTAATATCCTCTTTAAACCCAAGGGGAACACTAAATTCCCTTTGCCAACCCTAAAGAATAATAGTGAAATCCTCAAAATTGCTCTCTTTTCTGGCTGGTGGGTCTAACTCTTTCATAAAAAAGGAGTATCTACAATAAGGAGGTCCCAAACTAGAAATTTCATCCCATTTGAGTATTTATATCCATTTTTTACAGTTAAATGGTGCCTTGTTTGAAAAACAGAGAGTCACCTAGTATCATTTTTCCTTACAGAATGATGAGGACCTGCCTCCCCTGCCCATATATTGAAGCTCAGCTTTCAGTATTGGAGAAAACTAGCAAAATAAATCTATTTGGGAAAAAAGGTACCTGCTACTTTTTTCTATTTAGGGTTGCCCATTCCTTCCTTAAAAGGTTATGTCCTTCTGGTCAAAAGGCTAAGAGGGCAGCTCATTTCTCCCCAATTTCTTTTTATCAATCACATGGGAAAGATTAGTCAAATCACTTAGGACTCTTAGTGACAGGTACTTGTTGAAACTTCCATTACAAGAAAATTATGTTCTCACTTGCTTAAAAACTAGACAAGCTCTAAGGGCTTGCCAGAAATTCTGCTCAATCAGGTGGGGACAAGTAAATGAAATAGGCATCCAGAGTCCAGAGTCCTTGCACAAACTAAGCAGGGCTATAGGACTAAAGATGATTTTGTTTTAAATCTGTTCTTATGTAAGTAGTTTCTAAAAATCCTATTCCATCAAATGTTCATTCAGTCAATCACATAGGCACCAGGTACTTACTTCTTTTCTTAAAAATGAAGTCTTAGCACTTATATGAAATTGCATAGTAAAAAAGATCCATTTTATTATAGTGGAAATTGCCAAAATAGAAAGAGGGAATTGTTTCATTGCTCCATATATTATATTTCTAATAATATTTGTTGACCAAATATCATGTATATATATATATATATATATATATATATATATTATTCAACCTTAAACATCATTTTGGGAAAGTAATAGGCATTTCTATTTAGCATCAAGTGCTTTATAAATATTATTTCTTTTGATCCATACAGGAACCCTGTGAGGTAAGTGTTGTAATTATTATCCCCCCATTTTGCTGTTGAGGAAATGAAGGAAAACATTAAAGTACTTGCCAGGGTCACAGAGCTAGTAAGTATCTGAAACTTAAACTACTTTGCTTCTCTTAAATAAATGATAATATATATTTTCTCTTTCATACAAGAAGATGGAATCTAATATAGAGAGACTGATTTGAAATAATTCATTTCCTAGTACAAAAGAACAAAATGCCCTAAAGATCATTTATAGTAGTGTACTTCCCTTATTTTTCAAAACAAAACAAACAAAACCCATTGAAGTTAAATGACTTCTCCAAGGTTACATGCAAATAAATGGCAGTTCTGGGATTAGAATCTAGGTTACTTGATTTAAAAAAATTTTTTTTGAAATTATGGATATAGTTCTATGTTTAGAAAAGACAAGAGTGTTGTAGAAATAATTAATTCTTGGATCAAAAATTTCCTTCTGATGGGAATATCTATGTACATTCCTTGGGGGAATTTAGCATTTATCTGGTTCATTTGATATTTTTGTGTATACATATACACATACATATGGAGCATTTTAAAAACATAAAAAGGGCTATATAAATATCAGACATCATGACTTCCATTCATATTAAATGTGAAAATATTTGTCACCCTCCTTCAACCCATCACAATGTTCAAAATATAGTTATATTTAGAAGAGAACAGAAAATATTGAACTTACATCAGAATCCATCAAAATTAATATTCACTAATGGGCACCTTTTAAATGGAGAGCTGTTTTAGTTTCAGGCAAAGGTAGAATTCATTTGAGATGATATTTTAAATTTGCTTTTACAATGCCTCTTAATCTTATTACATCATATTCTTTTCCTCCCCCTACTACTTCTCTTGGACTCTATTTCTCCTCTTTATATTTTCTATGACACAGCATAGCTATATTACTCAAATTACTTGAATTCTTCTTGAAATGCTCGCTAACGTGAAAAGAAACCACATATTCCTCTATACATAATGTATAGTCTAGAGAGAGGAAGATTTGTAATTCCATCTACAAATATATGGTTCAAGCCCACAAACAAATTGGAGAATTGGGACTAAATAAAGCTTAGGAGGGAAAGGTTCACTATAGAAAAGTCAGAGGAATTCATAGTACAAAAAAGATCACTTAGATAAGAGTGATGCTATTTAATTACTGAAGAGAATAAGGACAGAGTATAGATAGATGTGGATTATGGAGTCTGATGGGTTGGATTGTAAGTTTGTAAATAAGTAAGAAAAATATTCACTATGAAGTTGGCAGCATCAATTTTACCATCAGAAAAGATAAACTTCTTTCTTTGACTCATATTCCCTGATTAATTCAAAAATAGAATTAGTTAGACTTTTTCTGATAATCATTTCTTCACTTTCTTTTCATCTTTTATGAGATTGTGCTTCTATAGAGGCTATTGTAACTGGGCTCAAGACCTTCCCCTCCTATTTCCTTCTGGACCCATACCCCCATAGTGGAAGCTCAACTCTCAACTGTCTGCCACAGTATGGCAAGTACATTCATCGGAGTTCATCCTAGAATAGAGCATGGCAATTAGTGTCAGTCTTAGAGACAATATCATCCAAGACTAGATGTGATTATAATAATATATTGCTTAAAATTAAAAAACAAAGTCTAAACAGTTAACAGGCAAAGGAAAAAGAACTCAATAGACAATTACTGTGGGAATAGAAAAGAGTGGGATTTATTTTCAGAGAAGCATATAGAAACAGAAAAGACTTTCACAACCCAGAGAGTAATGCTAAATGATTTTCTATCCAAAAAGAATTCACTGAATAACTCAAAAAAAACCACTTTTAAAACCTAGTAAAAGAGAATAAGAAATAGTTTTTGTAAAAAAAAACAATCTGAGAAAAACAAGAAAATTATGAAAGGAGAGGTCAACCAACCTCAAAAAAAGGAGACCCAGAATATTAAATGACTCCTTGAAAACTAGAATTGGGCAAGGGGAAGGAAATTAAATTATAAGAGACCAAGAAATAATAAATCAAAATATGAAGAATTGAAAAAATAGAAGAGAAAACCAACTGACCTGGAAAATAGATTTAAAAAAAACACAAAAATAATCAGAGCTGGAAGCTAGGATCAAAAAAAAGTTGATACAATAATTCAAGAAGTAATTTTAAAAATTTGTCTGAAATTTTAGACCAAGCAGGAAAAGGAAAAAAATAGAAAAAATTCACTGATCACAACTTGAAAGTAATCCTATAATGGACATGTACAGGAATATCATGGCCAAATTTTGAAACCCAAGCATTATGGAGAAAATATTATGAGAAACAAGAGGAAAAAAATTCAACTACAGTGGAGCCATAATTAGAATTATAGAAGAACTTATAGTACTTTAAGTATGTTTTTTAAAAACACAAGTCTCAAATATATATATATATATATTATATATATAATATATATATATATATATATATATATAAATAACTGGTATAGCAGCCAAAAATATCTTATCTATCAAAGTCCAGTTTAATCCTAAACAAAAATAAAAAGATATTAAATGAATTGACATATTTTAATAATTCTGTCCCCAAAAGACCAGAACTTAATAGAAAATAGAAAACCCAAGAGAAATATAAGATAAATATCAAGCACTAATCATAAGGGACTCAATAATACCAAATTGTATACTTTTTCTATGTAGAAATGTGAACCATATCTTGAGATGGTCATTAGTAATTTGGTAATTTGAAAGAGTGGAGTAGGACTGAGTATTATGTGATTCTAAAAAAAAAGCAAAATGGTATAAGAAAAGTTTTTTAAAGCAATTTTCTCATACAAATGAGGTGGAAGAAGAACTGATACAGAGAAATTATAAGGGGAAGAGATTTTCAGAGGGAATAATACATATTTATACATACACATACACAAAGAAGTAAAAAAGGTAAGGTGATAGGGAGGGGAAGAGGATTAGTAAGGGATTTTTAGAAGGAACCCTACTCACATCAGGTCTGGGTTAAATAAACATTTGAAAGTGTATTAAAGTTTCTAAATTTGTAGAGAAATAAGAGGGAATTAGATAAGGGGGGTATAGGAGGATGTGCAGATTAATGGGAGTGGGATAAAGAAAGAATAGCATATCAATCTGGAAGGATAGGAAAATTTAAATTCAGATAGAAACAAGGGGATGAGGTGTGGAAGAAAGGATAATGGAGGGATTCTTTAGATAGATTAAAGATTCAAATTCAACAATACGTTATTTTCAGGAAATACTACAACATTGAAAGATACACACAAACTAAAAGTCAAAAGTGAAATTTATTATGTAAAACGTTGGAGTGGTACGATGAACTCAGACAAAGCTAAGCTGAAATAGAAGTAATTGAAAGAGAAAAATAGGGAAAATATACTACATGTCACCACATTAATCAACATTGTTTTAGAGTACTTAAAATAAGTGAATAATGTAAAGTTTAGAAGATTGCTGTATATAGGAAACTATGAGCTGGTGGATTTAGAAAAATTTGGACTTATGAAGGAAATTGCTGTTACCTTCAGAGAAACAGAGGAAAGTAGAAATAAACATAGTATGGCTTTTACATATTATATGTATGAATGTATATGTATATATGTGCATGATTATAGCTATTTATGTAAATATACATATATTTATATATATAAAAACATAAATGTATAATCTACAGAGGAAGGGGAAAATATAAAGTAAAAGTGCTCAATAGAGAGCAAAAGAAAACCTACAAAGAAACAAAGAAAAGATAAATAACTCTGAACAAATGTGTTTTATTTATTAAAAAGGTTTTTTGTGAAATGGAAACATTGCTTTATATTGAGTTTTCTCTTATGTTCTGCTGTGTATATTACATTTTTTTCTTTTTTTTAATTTGTTTTTAAGTTTAAAATAAATTCAAAATGAAAAAAAGTGACAATGGATAGAGCATTGGCTCTGGAGTCAAGAGGATATGAGCACAAATTGATCTCAGAGGCTTGACACTACTAGTTATGTGACCCTGGGAAAGTCACTTAATCCTTATTGCCTCAGGTTATTAAAAAAAAGATAATCTAAGACCTTAGAGTAATTGATCAATCAAAACATTTTCTCACCTCCTTAAAGCATCAAAACAAAAATGTACAACCAAATATGTTTATACATATACACATATATATGTGCACATACATATATGAATATACATGCATACATATGCACATTTAAAATACACATGTATGTATATATATAAAATTTCCTTTTTTTAGATAAGGCAGTGATGTTTTGTGCCTTCTTCAGCTACTTTGTTTGGAATTTAGAATCAACATCCTTCACAGAGATGGTATTTCATAGTTTTAAATGCATACACTGTGGTATATTTTAAGCATTGGGATACACATACAAACAAGTGAGACAACCGTTGTGCTCTAGGGGCTTACATTCTAATGCTGAAAGATAATACATGAAGGGGAGCAGCAAGGTGAGGTGGTAGATGCACAGTAGTCAAAAAAGCTTGATCCTGTCCAGATAAGGTAAATGTACTCCTTTTGGGCAAAATTCAAGTTACTGTTGAGTAGAAGGTAGAGGAAATGGTTCAAGTAGAGGAGATTTGGTAATGGCATAGATTGAGGGAGGCCTTCAATTTTCATTGAAACTCCAAAGTAAAACTTCCTGGCAACCTCATTAGATATAAAAAATATAACAATTAGGAAGTATAATTGACTGTAAAAGAAGGATATAGGTGCATCAAAAAATAGCCATGAAAAGCCAAGGAGACAAAGATGACTCTACTGTGATGTGACTAATTGACTTTTTGGCCACTGGGGTAAATTCCCTAATTAACTAACAGAAGCTATAAAGCCAAATGAGAAGTATGGGAGAAATGAAAAGAGAAAAGATTACTGAAAAGAAAGGAATATGGAAATGAGTAAAAGATAATAGAGGTGGTGTTTTGGAAATCAAATACTAAACAATCATTAGGAACAGACACTCTTCCAACAACAGCAGCAGAAAAGACACCTGAGAGGGTGTAGAAGATAGAATAATTCTACAATTCATAACCCAGTAGCTCCCCAAGGGCATTATTTCACTAATCATACCCATCAAGTGTTAGACATATCTGGAATGTAAAGACAAACAGCCCTACACATTAATGCACCTGAAGCAGGACTATTATTGAAGTCTAAATCATGAGCAATTGGCAAGAAAGAATAAACTAATGATGAGTACACTATGCTTAAGAAACCACAAAAGCATGTAATGCATTTTTTGGAAAACTTTCATTATCTAAAAATCATTAACACAAAAAAACAGCACTTAAAAAGTTAAAATTTGAAATCCTGAAAATTAACTAAAGTAGAATAGTTCACTCCCATCTGGTGCTGGAGAGCTTTGTTCCTGTACACCTAGAAAAAATGGAGAGCAGGTGTTCAACGTTTAGTCAGAGGGGATTCAATCTACTTTCCCCCTGCCATGTGAGTGTTTGTTAGCTAAGTCAGAATTTGTCATTAGAAGCCCTTGTCCCTAATGTCAACTTTAGGAAAATCTTTTTTAGGGAAAAAATGTCAGAAAATATATAGAGAAGCTTAAAGTCTTCACTCAGCATATTTCAAATCAGATAAATAGCAACTATGTAGTATTTCTGCCTCTCCAATAAGATAAAATTGGGTTCTTTTTTATCATAACATGCATTATCAATTATAGTTGTGTTAGCCTCTAAGATTTCTAAGTAATAATGCTTCAGAAAAAATATGCCATAGTTCACTGAATGGAAATCTCTAATGCCAGTAGAAACAAATAGATTGACTTAAAGAATATGAAAAAAATGACAAATCTCAAAAACATACTATTTTGTGTGTCTTGTGTCTCAATTAGATTAACCTTCGAATTTCAGTCCTTTCTGATAATCTGTTCTTTGGAAATTTTCAGTGAATTAAGATATCAGAATGATCAGTCACTTCTAACAATATAAGATCAAAACCTGATTAATATGCTAGAAATTAAGCACGAGAAATTAAGCAAGGAATTGCATTCTGTTATCATAAGTCAATTCTTCTGCTAAAGGCAGAGGAGGCAAGAAAAGGAAATTCATTCCAAATGTTATTTACAGAGTTCAGATCCTATTTAAGGTACCTCACCATGACACATCACCAACCGCTCCTTATGACAGAGGCTGATTACATAAGAGATTAAGTTGCCAAGGGTAACAGGCAGCTGAAGTGATCAGAGGATATCTGGGATAACTGGATCCTGGACCTATTTAATTCTAAGGAGATGAAATTCTGAAGTTTCCTGTGTTAGAGAAGATGCAATAAGGGAGGATAACAGGAAATAGGAACCAACAAGCAAGAAAAGCAGACAACACTTATTGAGAAAAGTCAAGAGATAGATGAGAAACAAAAGTTGGTAGAACAGGAAATTTCAGGGAGAAGAAAAAGGTGGGATTGCAAAAAAGAGGCATCAGGAGAAAAAAGTCTATGAACCAAAATATATCTGCTAAAGGAAACAGAATTTACTATATCAAAATACATTATTAAATGTCTCTTCAGATATGGTCTATGTTTGTATATATGTATACATATATATGTATGTTTAAATATTATATACATATATATTCTACTATATGTTTTTGTTTTTAAATTATCTACTTTACTCTGTTAAATTTCCATCTCTGTTTCATATTATATTGATGCTGAATATGATTCCCAAGAGGGAATCCATACTTGATTTGTTTAATCTGTTCAAATTAAGGGTTGTGTAACATTAAGTGGGAAAGGAACGAGTCCTCAATCCAGAACTCTGCATAGAACCTGACCCTAGAAAAAGGAGTAATAGATATCATTTGAAAGATTTATGACTAAAAAAGGTTAACTAGCTATGCATAGAGGAAAGAACAATTGATTGAAAGATTATGTGTTGTTATCCATGTAATTCCAAGACAAAGGACCCCAAATGTTGCATGGTTCCTCTTTAGAGGACTTACAGGTTGAGAAAGACAAGATTTGAATAGCATGAGAAAGTAAGGGTGAGTTATGATTATCTGTGGATAGTGTAGATAGATGATGTAACAGATTGTTGAAATATCAATATATATGGATTAAGGTGAGGCAGCACAGTATAGTGATAAAAAGGAGTATTTTAATAGGCAAGTAATATTACATTTAGTTTAGTATCACAGTTTGGAACTCAACGACCTCTTGAAAGGGCCTTGGAGACAACCAGAAATCTATAGACAACATACTAATCATCATTGACAATATATATGTATATATGTGTATATACATGTATATATATATATATATATATATATATATAAAATATCTAGATCTAAGCAAAACTTTTGACAAAAAAAGATGAGGTATGACTAGAACAAAAAGTATTTACTATATTAGAAATTAAAACTGATAGCTTAAAATTATTTATTTTCATTAAGTCCATTACATATTAATATAAATTAGATTATTGTGAAAAGAATACTATACTGAGGAAAGAAAGATGAATCCGGTTTTTTTTTTCATTTGTTGGCTATGTGAGTTGGGGCATATCTAGACCTCAATTTCCTCATCTGTATAATGGGGAAAATAATGCTTGATCTGCCTACTTTTTCCATTTCTCTTTTTTTCTTAAAATACCATAAAATGTGAGTTATTATTAGAAACAATGATAAATTCTTTACATAACACACTTTTATGTACATATTACATCTCATTCCTTTTTATGCTCATTGATTCTATAGACTTGTGTGATTTACAGACATTTTTGTTCATAGCCTTTAAATATTACTTGTTTTATTTTTGCTCTTAGTTTTATTCTGTTTTTATTACTTCTTTCATTTTCATGGTATTCCTTTCAGTTATGGATGCTTGGTCTTGCCTCATTTTATGGAGAAATAACTTCCCTTAAGATATGCATATGAGTATTGAGCTTGTAAAGCTCTTCAGGGATCTGTTTGCCACTTTTTCACTCAACAATTCAACAGACAATACTGTATTATCAACATTCTTTTATTAAATATGTGCATTGATAAGTTCAGGTCACTAATCCTTACATCTTGGCTTCTGAAAGAACTCGCAAATGTGACTGTTGAACTATTGTCAATGTTCTTTTTAAGTCTGTGGAGGACAGTAGAGAATATATTTTTGGAGGACAAATGCTTTCCCAAAACAGAAATAGAATGAAATTTATAAATTATAAGCTACTGAATTTGTATTTGATTTCCATGGAAATTCTACAAAATGTTATTAAATGGATAGTTAGTGAGAATTTAGAAAAGGAAGCAGTGATCAAAAAGAGGACTTACCATTTCACAAAAAAAAAAATAGTTCATGCCAGATTTTACACTTTTCCATTTTTTACATGATTAGTAAATTAATGATATTTAAAAGGAAATCAATAAATCAGTAGTTTTTAAAGGTTTTGTTTTCAGAGCATATTTATATTCTTAAAACATCCTGAGGACCTGAAAAAGCTTTCATGTGGGTTATATCAAAAAAATATTCACCATATTATAAATTAAAGCTGATTTAAATATTTATTTATTTATTAAAATAATAAATTTATTAATATAATAGACAATTGACATTATCTATGTAAATGACATCATTGTGAAAAATAAATTATTTTCCTAAACAAAACAAATTTAGTGAAAAGAACAATACTGTTTTTACATATTTTTACAAATCTCTTTAATGTTTGGCTTATTTGAAGACAATTTTATTTTCATATATGCTTCTACATTAAATCTGTTGTGGATATTCTATTTTTGCTTGAAGTATACAAAGAAAATATAGCTTCACACAAATAGGTGGTTTAAAAAAGTTATATTTTAATAAGCAAGTAATATTATTTAGTTTAGTATAAAAGTTTTGAACTCACAGATCTCCTGAAAGGGTCTTGGAGACAAGGCATCTATAGACAACATATTAATAGCCATTGCTTGACATATATATTATATACAGATTTGAGCAAAGATTTTGAGAAAAAGTGATGAGATGTGATCATAAATATACTAAGAATTTGTTAAATGACTGAACCCATAAAGCAATCATTCATGGCTAATTGTTAATTAAGAAAGAGGTCTCCACTGAATTACCCTTAGGATTTACATTTAATACTATGATATTTAACAATACACTCAAAGAAGATGTCAGGCTTTTCTGATTTGGAAATAATGCAGAAACTAGGAGGATAGTCAACACAATAGATCGAGGATAGGGAACTTCTGACCCATGGGCCATATTGGTATGGCATTGCCAAGGCAGCCCCAGTCAGAACTTGAAACAATAAACCTAGCAGCTTTTTGGGGGGGGGGTGAATTAATTAAATATTTGACTAAATATAACCAATGAGTGATGGCTTTTTTATATCCAAATGACATAAAAACATGACATATTTACAATTCAAAAAGTTTTTGAAAGTATAGCACTCTAGAATGAAATTAATATAGAATTTATTAGAAGGAAAACAGAATCTTTTATCCAGTTTCCAAAATGTAGCTCTATAGGGGAGACATGTATAGACAAGAATTTGCCTAAAAATCATATGAGGTTAAATTGTGAACTAATCATGGTTTAAAAGTGTGAAATGTTCAACAAGAAAGACAATTTTTTTTAGAATACATTAAGGCATAGTGTCAAGGTCTATTGGAATGCTAATCCTCTTCTCTGTTAAGATGACATCTGGAATATTTGATAGTACATTCAATTATAGGTAATACATTTTAAGAAGGATGGTGAAAAGCTGGAAGAAGATGAAAAGCCAATAAAATGGCAAGGTTACTCAAGTTCATGAGTTTTTGCCATTTTGTCTCCTTTTTTTAATTTTTGAAAGATTTTATTTATTTTAAATTTTACAATTTTTCCCTAATCTTGCTTCCCTCCCCCCACCCCCAGAGAAGGTAGTTGTCAGTCTTTACTTTGTGTCCATGGTATACATTGATCTAAGTTGAATGTGATGAGACTTTTGTTTCATTCTTAATAGCAATAAGGAGCTGATCATAACTGTTAAATTAGGATACAATTTTAGATGTTTGAAATTAACCACTTAGTTGCTTTTGAAATGTTTCTTCCATATACTAAAGAATTCTAAATTTTTTTAAGGTTTTCCTTGTTGAACTTCTTTAACCAATCATACTTATTTCTTTCCTGTAAATCTGTTTCAGCTTCCATTCTTGTTTCTGCTCCTTTGCATCATGTTCATTTCTCCTATATGTACACATATAGGTAACCATGCCAAATAATTTACTGTTTTGGTTTAAAATTTTCTTCCTTGTTTCTCTATTATTCTCTAATTCTGAAATTATGGATTTTTCTAATTTTGGTAATTTTTCATTTCCCCTTGCTGAGAGGGTACTGAAGGCACATTCACTTTGATTTTCCTCTTTGATCCAAAAGAGTAGATCATGTACAATTCTTGGTCCTAGAATAAGAAGAGTATGTCAGCCAAAGAGTATTATTAAGTATATATGCTAAACACTAGGGATAGAAAAGAAGGTCAAAAGCAGTCCCTGCTCTCAAGAAGCTCATAGTCCAATGGGGGCAGATAACAAGTAAATAACTAGGTACAAACTATATATATATATATTCTTTCCCTCAGAGGGAAGGCACTAAGATTAAGAGGACCGAGAAAGACTTCTTACAGAGAGGAAGAATTTGGATGAATCTGAAGGAATCCAGGGAAGCTAGGCATCAGATGAAGAAGAGAAAGCTCTGTGGGGGAAGTTGAAGTATCATGTAGGAGGAACAAAAAAGGAGGTCATTATCACTGTCACAATATATGAGTTAGTTAAGGTTGTAAGAATATTAGAAAGGTAAGAAGAAGCCACATTATTAAGGTCTTTTAAAAACTCCTGCTTTATAGAACTAGGCAGAAGCTCTTAAATATACTGAATATCTATAGTGGAACCATTCCAAAAAAGATTTTTGGAGTAAAAATGTAGATTGAGACCAGGAAAAAAATGTACATTCCTTAGCTAAGGGACCTCCCTTAGCTTCAGTCTGCAATGGGTATACTTTGTCTAACTGATAGACAGAAATGAGAGAAATATAAAACTACATATGCAACCATTCTCAAGACACACACTGATCTATGTTTATTGCAAGTAACCTGCTGTTTTATTTTTCCTTATTGTCCATAGATTTTATTTTCTTTGTTAAATTGACAGTGGACTTGACCTGCTGAAACTCACTCTCTAGATTAAGGCATAATCATATGCCAAACCATGATTATACACATCTCAAGGAAGAATAATGGTTTGTGCCAACAATGCTAATTTATTTTCTTTTAGACAAACATTTACTCAATGAGTATTTATTTGTTCATCTTCTGCAGACCTTGTTTATCTCGGATACAGGGGCATGAATAGTGAGGACAATGCATAATAAAATAAGTACTGGTTTTGGTAGATTGATGTTAATGCTAGTATGGGATCCAGGCCTGAGTTTCACTGTTGCCCAGTAAAGCCCCATTGATCATCCTTTCCTAAGGATATGAAGCCTAACCTCCATAGAAACTATAAACAACACACAATCTCACCTTAGTGAACCCTCAAACAAAACACAGCCTCCAAGGAGACTCCTATATGAGGTCCCTATAGAAACATATCACCCTACTTCCTCTATCCAATGCCCTATAAAAAGACTTGCTTCCCTCTACCCACTGCTGGAGTCTCTTTGGACCCAACCCACTATTCCTTCCTTCAATAAACAGTTTTGTACTCACTTCCATTTATATTGCCATCTTCCTTTTTACCAAGGGTTCACCTTTTGACCTTTCATTTGGTGCCACCCCTAGGGTACCCATTGGTTTGAGTCCCTTTGAAATCATGTATGTGTCCCTTTCCTCCTTGGCAACTTCACACCTAAACCTAGTCCCTCTGTTGGGGACTACATTCCCACTGGAAGCTCACAAGGCATCTCCTGAGAGAACATGCTGATAGAACTCTTCCCCTCCCCTCTCCAGACTATCCAGATATAACTCCTCTGGAGCCTGTTGATTGGGTCCTACTAAGTCTCATTCCTGAACAAACTAAAAGCCTTAGTCCCAAGAGGATAGGTCCCTACCAAGTTATCCTCGCTACCCCTACTGCTGCCAAACTAAAGGGCTTTGATTATTTGGTTCATTCCTCCGAGTTAAAACATTCTGCACCTCTGATTCCAGGGATACTTCAATTGTTCTGCCTCGTGGTCTATCTAATCTTCATCTTGCTGTCTATGAATCAGAGATATATTCCCCAAAGATTCTACAGGAAGAAACAAGACCTTAAAGCCTAATAACCATGCCTTGCTTTTTAGATTTTCTAGAAATTGTTGCCCGCCCCTCCCCACCTGTCCTCTACTGAGGATATTCATTCTACTGTCTCCTTTTTTAGGCTCTTTGGTTTCAGGGAGAATTAAAACATTTTTCTTTATACTTTCCTTCTTTTACTCTCTAATCTTTACTTGCTTCAGACTTCCCTCATCTTATTAGCCCCACCAGTCCCACAACTTCTAAGCTCTCAGCATTTAGATAGAACCTCTCTCTCTCTCTCTCTCTCTCTCTCTCTCTCTCTCTCTCTCTCTCTCTCTCTCTCTCTTCCACTGCATATCAAACCTTCCCAGCTCCCTTATCCAAGTGACTTTATAACTTTGTCTCTATTTCCCTTCATACTTCATAAGGAAGTGAGTAATGCCTTTCTAGATCATGCTGATACTCTTCTGGGCAATCACCCCTAGCTCTCTTACCAATGTACTCTCCCCTTTCTAATCTCTCTTTGGTCCACACCCCAACACTGGCCCTGTTGCTATGGACATTCCCTAATTTGATCAAGCTCCACTTTGCATTTCCCCAGTCACAATCCATCTACAATACCCTGGGGGATCCTTGCAGACAACATCTTGCAATTATACACTGCTACTTTCCCCATCTTCTGATTTTCAAAATACTAAGGTTGATTGTTCAATCTCTCTCCCTCTGCAAATGGTCTGTTTACCCATTCCCTTTGATTTTTAGCTTCCCCATCTTTGACAGCTTCTAACTCTGCTTTTACTACTCAATACTTCAGTGGCTGGCCACTGCATGACTCCTGCTTGGCCTCTACACATGGCTCCCAATCACCAAATGAACTGGATTCCATTGCTTTAGGCTACCCAATAACTGCAGCTTACTAGTTTACATTGGAACCAAACTTCTTTTGACTGAGCCTGAGGTAGAATGGACTCCTTTACAACCCATTACAGGCCTAGCCCTCATGGGTTCTCTTGTACTTTGGCAAAGGAAGAGGAATGAATTTACCCACCTCTTCTCTTTCTACTTTGAAAGGAGATGGGATCTTCTTCCTTTGTGGGAATGTTGTACACCTATATCTTCCCACCAACTGGACAGGTATCTGTTCCTAGTCTACCTCTCACCCCACATTGAGATAGCCCCTAACAATAAGTCCCTTCCTGTCACCTTCAAGACCCATGCAAGGTACCAAGGTACCATTCCTTTCTTAGTAGCTATAGGCATCCTTTCTGGGATGGGCACAGGGGTGGAAAGCATCACAGCATCTCTGTATTATTTTCAGTAACTCTCGTAAGACCTTCAGGAAAGTCTTGGTGTTATAGCCAAGAACCTTCTACAACTTCAAGATAACTGTATTCACTTACAAAACAGATGGAGTCTGGACCCACTGACAGCCAAGAAGGGAGGTCTCTGTTCCTGGATGAATAAATCTGTTTCTATGTTAGTAAGATCTGTATTGGTTTGGGTGCTGCTAAAAATATTGTTGATAGAACCTCACATATTAGGGAAAAATCAGCTGACATTTGATCCAATTGGTTTCAGTCTTCTCACTCCCTTGACTCCTTCCCATATTAGCCCCATTAATCATGGTCTTGTTGGCACTCCTCCTAGGTCCCCCTTTGTTTCAGATGCTTACATCCTTCATTGACAAAACAGTGAATGCTACAACATCTCAGCCGGCTGTACCCATGATACTACTTCATGCAAAAGTATACCCAACAGTTCCATTCTTTACCCGTTGCTGCACCTAATGACATTATTGCCCCCACTCAACTAGAAGCAGGTCCTCTGACCCCAAACACCCTTAGTAAAATTAAAACCAAAAGGCAGGTCTGAGTTTCATTGTTGCCAAGTAAAGCCCCATTGATCACCCTTTCCTAAGGACACGAACCCTAAACTCCATAGAAACTCTAAACAACACAGAGTCTCACCTTGGTGAACCCCCAAATCATGGAGACTCCAACGGCTTCCAGTCCCTTGAGAAACCATACCACCCTGCCTCCCATATTCCATACCCTATCAAAAGACTTTCTTTCCCCACTGCCCACTGCTGGAGTCTGCTTGGACCCAGCCCATTGTACTTTCTTTCAATAAACAGCTTTGCTTTGCATTTACTTCCATTTATAGTGCCATCTTCCTTTTTTACTGAGGGTTCACTTTTTGATCTCTCAGCTAGCTGTTGGCAAAAGAAAAAAGAATCACTTGTCCCTGAAAAAAAAATATTTTGGCCCACCTGTAAAAATGGACTGCTTTCCCAAAATGCTAAAGGGTTTTTGTTTTCCCTAAATAATGAATGTATCTGTCATGATCAGTTTAACATTTTACATATCTAAGCAATCATGGTTATCAAATGAATTGACCAGCATAGCTTTGCAATTTCAATAGTAAACAGTCCAAAATACTGCTTGGTCTTCCTGCCTCAAGTCTCCCCACTCCAGTTCATCTTCCACTCAACTGATTCAGTTTCCTGAAGCACACTCTGACTATGTCACCACCTCTACTGAAAGAATTCCACTGGTCCTTATCATCTCCAGGATCAAATATAAAATCTGTTTGTCATTCAAAGTCCTTCACAACCCTAGATGATTTATCATTTAGTGACCATTGCATCCTCACTGTTTCATATTTCCATTCTGCCCTAAATGTCACAGAAAGTTTCTTGGCAGAGTGTTGCAACAGCTGGGTAAATCTTTCTGAACTCTTTGATCAGTCTCCTTTAGGCCTTTTTATATTCAAGTTGAACTCCACAACATTGAGATGCACAGTCCTTAGTCATCTTTTCCTTTTTCTCCCCTCCAGATGTTGGCTAGTAGGATCCTAGCAAATATCAAAAGTGGAGGAATTTATTTTTCAGACCAGATTTTTTGTTGCCTTTTGAAGGTTGAGAGATCATCTGCTTACTTAAGATTTATAATGAAATTAAGGTATTCTATTTTTATGCACCTGTTTTGATATGATAGAGAGTAATGATGATTTCCAAATGATGCATAATTATATTTTGACAGCATATGAGTGAGATGCCCTTGTTAACTTGTTGTCTTCTCATGTTACTGAGCACTCTCCTAGGTTTCAAAATGTAGTGATTCCCTGCACACCGGGGGATGGATTTGATTCAGGAGAGAAAAGAAAATTTTTTTTTTCATTAAAGGGTATTAATATTTTAATACTTCTGGATTTTAACTATTATAACTTTTGAGAGGGCAAAATAGTCATTTAAAAATTTCTCAGCCAATTGGAATATCCCCTGCCCCGCTTCTTATTTTAGAGTAAAACAATTAACTTCTTTCTAAGGGAACAAGCCTTGTCTTTTCTGGGAGGTGGGGGAGTGGAATCTTTTGTTCTTAAATCCTCATTTGACCGATAATTTTCTGTAATAACTAACATTATCAGAATCTAAATTGATAAACTTCCTGAAGTTATAATTGATGATATCATCTTGGTAAAAGAGTAACTATTTAGTTTCCCCTAATTTCTTTTATTTATTTTTTTGGCATTACTTATTACCCAAATTATATACTTTAGAATTAACCTGATTCTCTTGTCTTATTGGAATATTTATTTCCCCCAAACTTTATACATTTAAAATAGTATTTATTTTTATGATTTCTATATATCTATACATATTTGATGATATACACTGTTATTCCTGATTCTTTTAACTCCAAGTCAATTTTTCCTTTTTTTTAACACTTTTTTAACCAAACCTTCATGAAATAATTTTCTCTTTCTCTCTCTGTCTCTCTCTGGCTAGTAACTCCAAGGTCAAAAGATAAGAGCCAGATTGCAAAAATGGAAAAGCCATAGAAGGGGGGGCATTCTGGCATAATTACAGTAGAGAAGTGGGGAAGAGAAAAATTTCAACAACATTTTATCATATTAATATTTATTTATCTGTTTGATTCAGAATATCTTCTAAGCTCAATTCTCCTTTCCTTGGGAACCATGGAGAACATCATATACAGTCTGTAAAGACTTACCTTATTTTTTGATAATTTCTAAGCTCTACTCTTTAACCAGTTTCTTTGAGAATTTCACATCCTGAGCTGGCTTTTTTAGTTCTTTGGATATTCCCTTCCCCATTATACCTGATATATCAGTTTGGGAGAAAATAGTAACGAGATGCACTGGTTACAGCTCCACCCAAAGTCTTTCCCTTCACCTGATCCTGGGAATCCTAGCAGCTTAGCCAGAGCTTTTTCTTCTCCTGAAGGACTCTCTCAGGCTCCAAACAACTTTAAGTCCCACGCTTGCCCCATGTTAAGAACACCTAATGTAGTGATCACCTGTTATCAGGAGAGAAAAGAAAATACATTTTTTCATAAAAGATTATTAATATTTTAATAACTTCTAGATTTTAACTAGTATAACTTTTTAAAGAAAGATTTTATTTATTTTGAGATTTACAATTTTTCCCCCATTCTTGCTTCCCTCCCCCAACCCCCCCCCAGAATGCCTTCTGTTAGTCATTTCATTGTTTCCATGGTATATATTGATCTCAGCTGAATGTGATGAGAGAGAATTCATATCCTTAAGGAAGAAAAATAAAATATGATACAGCAAAATTACATGATAAGACAACAGTTTTTTTTTTCTAATCTTAAGGTCTTTGTTCAAAGTCCACAATACTTTCTCTGGATACAGATGGTATTCTCCATTGCAGATAGCCCAAAATTGTGACTGATTGTTGCACTGAAGGAATGAGCAAGTCCATCAAGGTTGATCATCACCCCCATATTGGTGTTAGAGTATACAGTGTTTTTTTTCTGGTCCTGCTCATCTTGCTCAGGATGAATTCATGCAAATCATTCCAGGCTTCCCTGAATTCCCATCCCTCCTGCTTTCTAATAGAACAATAGTGTTTCATGACATACATATACCACACTTTATTAAGCCATTCCTCAATTGAAGGGCATTTACTTAATTTCCAATTCTTTGCCACCACAAACAAGGCTGCTATGAATATTTTGTATAAGTGATGTTTTTGCCTTTTTTCATAATCTCTTCAGGGTATAGACCCAGGTATGGTATTGCTGGATCAAAGGGTATGCACATTTTTGTTGCCCTTTGGGCATAATTCCAAATTGCTCTCCAGAAAGGTTTGGGTGAGTTCACAGCTGCACCAACAATGTATTAGAGTCCCATATTTCCCACATCCCTTCCAATATTGTTTATTGTCATTTCTGGTCATATTGGACAGTCTGAGCGGTGTGAGGTGGTATCTCAGAGATGCTTTAATTTGCATTTCTCTAATAAGTAATGATTTGGAACAATTTTTCATATGACTATGGATCGCTTTGATTTCCTCAGCTATAAATTGCCTTTGCATATCCTTTGATCAATTGTCAATTGGGGAATGCCTTGTTTTTTGAAAATTTGACTCAGTTCTCTCTATATTAGAAATGAGTTCTTTGTCAGAAATACTAGTTAGAAAATTTGTTTCTTACTTTATTACATTTCTTTTGATCTTCGTTACAGTGGATTTGTCTGTGCAAAACCTTTTTAATTTAATGTAATCAAAATTTAGTTTATTTTTAGTGATGTTCTCCATCTCTTCCTTAGTCATAAACTGCTTCCCTTTCCATAGATCTGACAGGTAAACTAGTCCATGATCTTCTAATTTGCTTATAGTATTTTTTTTATGTCTAAATCCTGTATCTATTTGGATCTTATCTTGGTATAGGATATGAGGTGTTAGTCTAATATAAGTTTCTTTCATACTAAGTTCAAATTTTCCCAATAGTTTTTTTTATCAAAGAGAGAGTTTTTATCCCTATAGTTGGATCCTTTGGGTTTATCAAACAACAGATTATTATAATTATTTCCTGCTATTGCACCTAGTCTATTCCACTGATCCACCCCTTTATTTCTTAGCCAATACCAGATGACTGATGTTTTATAATATAATTTTAGATCTGGTAAGGCTAAGCCACCTTGTTTTGCACTTTTTTCATTGAATCCCTGGAAATTCTTGACTTTTTATTTCTCCATATGAATTTACTTACAAGTTTTTCTAACTCATTAATGTAATTCTCTGGAATTTTGATTGTTAGGGCACTAAACAGGTAGTTTAGTTTTGGTAGAATTGTCATTTTTATTGTATTAGCTTGACCTATCTATGAGGAGTTGATGTTTGATCAGTTATTTAAATCTGATTTTATTTGCACGAGAAGTGTTTTGTAATTGTTTTCAAAAACTTTTTGAGTCTGCCTTGGCAGGTATTTTATTTTGTCAGAGGTTACTTTGAATATGATTTGTCTTTCTAGGTCTTTCTACTGTACATTTTTTTTTAGGTTTTGGCAAGGCAATGGGGTTAAGTGACTTGCCCAAGGCCACACAGTTAGGCAATTATTAAGCATTTAAGGCTGGATTTGAATTCAGGTACTCCTGATTCCAGGGCTGGTGCTCTATCCACTGTGCCACCTAGCCGCCCCTTTCTATTATATCTTGTTACTCATATATATAGAAATGTTGAGGATTTTTATTTAATATCCTGCAACTTTGCTAAAGTTGCTAATTATTTCTAGTAGTTTTTTAGATGATTTTTTTGGAATTCTCTAGGCATACCATCATGTCATCTGCTAAGAGTGAGAGTTTTGTCTCTTTATTCCCAATTCTAATGCCTTCAATTTCTTTTTCTTAGCTTATTGCTGAGGCTAACATTTCTAATACAATATTGAATGGTAGTGGTGATAATGGACATCTTTGTTTCACCCTTGATCTTAATGGGAATACCTCAAGCCTATCCCCATTGTGTATAATGCTTGTTGATGGATTCAGATAAATACTGCTTATTATTCTAAGGAACAAGCCATTTATTCCTACACTCTCTAGTGTTTTTAGTAGGAATGTGTGTGTTGTATTTTGTCAAAAGCTTTTTCAGCATCTATTGATATGATCATATGATTTCTGATAGGTATGTTATTGATATAATTAATTATACTAACAGTTTTCCTAATATTGAACCAACCCTGCATTCCTGGGATAAATCCTAATTGATCATAATGTATTATCCTAGTGATAAGTTGTTACAATTATTTTGCTAAGATTTTATTTAAGATTTTGCATCTGTATTCAACAGGGACATAGGTCCATAATTTTCTTTCTCTGTATTGACTCTTCCTGTTTTAGGTATCAGCACCATATTGGTATCATAGAACGAGTTAGGCAGAGTTCTCTCTTCACTTATTTTTTCAATAGTTTATATAAAATTGGAAACATTTGTTCCTTAAATGTTTGATAGAATTCACTTGTGAATCCATCTGACCCTGGAGATTTTTTCTTAAGGTGTTCAAAAATGGCATGTTGAATTTCTTTTTCTGAGATAGGGTTGTTTAAGTTTTTAATTTCCTCTCTCTCCACTTAACCTAGGAAACATATTTTTGTAAATATTTGTCCATTTCACTTAGAATGTCAAATTTATTAGCATAGAATTGGTCAAAATAATTCTGAATTATTACTTTAATTTCCTCCTCCTTAGTGATGAGTTCAACTTTTTTATTTATGATACTAGCAATTTGTTTTCTTCTTTATTTTTTAAATAAAATTGACCAGAGATTTATCAATTTTATTTGTTTTTTCATAAAACCAGCTCTTGGTTTTATTTATTAGTTCAATAGTTTTCTTGCTTTCAATTTCATTAATTTCTCCTTTAATTTTTAGATTTTGTTATTTAATTGGGGGTTTTTAATTTGTTCTTTCTCTATTTTTTTAATTCACTGATTACTTCTTTTTCTAATTTATTCATGAAAGCATTGAAAGATATAATATATCCCCTGACAGCCACCTTGAGTGTATCCCATAGGTTTTGGTATGTTGTTTCATTATTGTCATTATCTAGGATGAAATAATCATTTTTTTCTATAATTTGTTGCTTGAACCACTCATTCTTTAAAATGAAGTTATTTAGTGTCCAAATAGTTCTGAGTCTATATTACCCTGACCAAGTTTTGAATATGATTTTTATTGCATTATGATTTGAGAAAAATATATTCACTATTTCTGCCTTTCTACAATTGATCATTAGGTTTTGTCCTAGTACCTGGTCAATTTTTGTGTAAGTGCCCTGTACTGCATAAAAACATATATTCCTTTCTATAACAATCTATTTATCTCCTTAACTTCTTTCTTGTTTCTTTTATGATTAGATTTACCTAAATCTGAGAGTAGGAAGTTGAGGTTTCCTACTAGTAGAGTTTTGCTATCTATGTCTTTCTGTAGCTCTTTCAACTTCTCCTCTAAGAATCTGGATGCTGTCCCATTGGGTGTATACATATTTAGTATTGAAATTACTTCATTATCTATAATACCTTTTAGGAGGATATAGTTTCCTTCCTTATCTCTTTTAATGCTGTCTATTTTTGTAGCTGCTTTGTCTAAGATAAGGATTGCTACCCCTGCTTTTTTCACTTCAGCTGAAGCAAAATATATTTTGCTCCAACCTTTTACCTTTCCTCTATATGTATCTCTCTGCTTCAAATGAGTTTCTTGTAAGCAGCATATTGTAAGATTCTTGTTTTTAATCCACTCTGCTATTCACTTATGTTTTAAGGGAGTGTTCATCCCATTCACATTCAAAGTTATAATTACTAACTCTTTATTGTGCTCCATGCTTTCTTCCTTCTGTTTGTATTTTCTCCCTTTCCCTTTATCCATACTCACCAGTATTTTTGTTTCTGAATACTGCCACCTTCAGTGTTTTTGCCCTCTTATATCAACCCCCTTCCCCTTTCTCTTTCCTCTTCTTCCCTTCCTTCTTTTGTCCTCCTTTTTCCTCCTCCTCCCTGTCCCCCCTCCCCTTTCCCCCTTTTAATGCTTGAAAGGTAAGATAAGTTTCTTAACTTAACTGAGTATGTATAAGTTAACTTTAAGCCAAGTCTGATGGCATGAAGATTCAGGCTCTTCTCACCTTCTCTTTTCTTCCCCTCAATTACAATAAGTCTTTTGTACCTCTTGATGTAATGAGATTTGCCCCATTCAATCTCCCTCCATTCTTCCTTTTCCTTACTGTCTCCCTTTTCAAGGGAGTATTGTTTTTAACTCATTCTATCTGAGTCACAGAAAAGTTATGAGTGTCCATCACTTCTGGCTATGTTTATTGTCTCTAATAGAGTTACAATTCTCAAGAGTTATGACACTCTTTCTCCCAAGTGGGTATACAGCCAATTTCATCTTTTTGTATAGCAGTTTTTTCTTTACTCTTTTTTTTACCTTTTCATGTGTCTCTTGAGCCTCTTGTTTGATGTAGAAATTTTCTATTTAGCTCTGGTCTTTTCATCATGAAATAATGGAAATTTCCCATTTTATTAAATGTCCATCTTTTCTCCTGGAAAATAAGGTTCAACTTTGCTGCATAGTTGATTCTTGGCTGCATTCCAAGCTCCCTTGCTCTTTGGAATATCTCATTCCAGGCCCTTTGATCCTTTAATATTGCTGTGGCCAAGTCCTGCATAATCCTTACTGTGGCTCCTTGGTATTCAATTTTTTTCTTTGTGGATACTTGTAGGATTTTTTTCTTTTATCTGAAAGATAAAATGTTGGCCACAACATTCATTGGTGTTTTCATTTTAGGATCACTTTCCAGAGGGGATTGATGTATTCTTTTCAATAACAATTTTGCCCTCTGGTTCCATGATATCAGGGCAATTTTCTATCACTAAATCCTGTAATATTAAGTCCAGGCTTTTTTTCTCTCTTCATTTATTTCAGGAATACTTGACTTGATCTGTTTTCAAGGTCAGTGGTTTTGCTGATGAGGTATTTTACATTTTCTTCTATTTTTTTGATCTTTTGGTTTTGTTTAACACAATCTTGTTGTCTCATGAAGTCATTAGGTTTTTGACAATTCCATTCTATTTTTAGAGAAGAAGATTTTTCTTCATTTATCTTTTGCAACTCCTTTTCCAGTTGTTCAATTGTATTTTTGAATGACTTTTCTATTTGCCTAAGTGTAGGTTTGAGAGAATCGTTTTCTTTTTTGCATTTGCCCATTTTGTATTTGTCCAATTGTATATTCTAAGGATTTATTTTCTTTCTGCTAGATGTTAATTTTCTGTTGCAATGTGTTAATTTTCTCTTGAATTTCTTTTCCCAATTTTTCCAATTGATTTTTAAACTCCTTCCTGATTTCTTCAAGGAAGTCTTTCTGGCCTGGCGACCAATTCATATTCTCCTCAGAAGTGCTAGATCTCTCTGAGTTACTTTTTCTTCTAAGTATTTCTCCATGGGCACCCCTTTTCTATGGCTTTTCTTCATCTTTTTAGGATCTTGTATGGGGGGGGTGCTGGCTCTCAGAACTTTGCTTTTGAAGATCCTAGAGGCTTTGTGCACTTGGCTTGGTAATTCCAAAGGCCAGCCAGTAGGAGGTACTGGTTGCCGTCTCTGGAGTGTTTGGGGCCCTCAGCAGCAGGGTCTGAGTTGACCTTCAACATTGGGATGGGCCCTTGAGGAGGGGCTTAATCTCTTTCTGTTGAGTGAACTCTGTTGACCATGTCTTTGCCTGAGGGGGTGAGAGGTTGTTTGTTGTTTGTTCTGTGGGAAGGGTTCTGCTGAAAGTATGGAGCTCAGGTCCCCAGTCCAACTGGTTGTTCTTCAGGTGTGCTCTGAGACTCTTTGCTGGAACTCACCCTCCTGTAGCTCCTCTTCCCCCCCACCCCAGCCAAAGACTCTGCAGCTAAAGTTGGATCTTGAACCACCACTCACAGAAGTCTCTATGTCTGAGGCTGGCCTCTGCTCCTGGTTCACAGGGTCCCCTGAGACAGACTTTTTTGGTAAGTGTTCTCCCAGCTTCTCTTTCTGGGTTTTGTCAATTGAATTTTTGTTAAGAGGTTTCTTTCATGTTATTTTTGAGAGGAAAGAGGAGCACTTAACACAGTGCCTGTCTTCTTTCCACCATCTTGGCCAGAAGTCTATATAAAAATCTCCGAGTATAACTTTTGAGAGAGCAAAACAGTCATTTAAAAATTACTCAGCCTAATTGGAATATCCCCTGAGCAAGCAGTGGAGATGAAAAGGGTCAGATTTAACTGATAAATAATTATTCCAAACAATAATGCTCCCTAGCTTGACTTCTGTGGGTCAGAATTTAATCCCCCAAAAGACCTAGATATGGAAAACTGACTAGATTTTTCCCTTCTATTTTTTTTTTCATTTTTGAGGCTACCTATGGATGGAGTATTGTTTTGTTAAAGTTAAATTCTATTTAGCGTATTCAGAGGAAGAAGAGTCCAAGTAAATATTGTCTCCATACAATCAATGTCAACTATCCTCCTTAGAATAGGATGAGTTGTATTCATGGTGCTAACTGAAAGATTATAAATGTATAGTGATCAGTTTTGATGAGCAGATAGACATTAGAGCAGGAATCCATAATTTTTTTCAATGTTTAGATCATTTAATTTATTTCCTTTTTAACCCTAGTTTAGGCCTTAATAAAGATTCTGAGAAGGGGTCCATAGGCTTCAGCAGTCTGCTGAAAAAAAAAGGGTCAGAAACTCCTGCCTTAAAGGGTCTGAGCTTCAAAATAAACCTTGGTGGTGGGGGGAATAGAGGGGCAAGCTGATCAATTGCATCATGCCATAATATTCCCTGGTATATGGCAGCTGTGGAGGTAGGGAATGATGCTTTATGTACATGAGGTAATAAACCAACCATGGTTTGTCTCTGCTTCTCTTCATGTTTGGTGGCTATAACTCCAACAATTAGAAGCTTCAGGCATCTACTTCTTGAACAATGCTCACTCAAGCTTCTTGGCTTTATTCCATAGACAATAAGGGTTTGTTCACTTATTTCCCAAACATTTGTTAAGTTCATTCTAAATGTTAGACACTGTGATAAGTCCTGGGGATATAGACAAAAATGAACTGTTCCTCAAAGAACTTACAATCTATCCAATGAAATAACTTGTACATAGAAAATTAAGTAAATTATACGTGTATGTGTTGTTGCTGATGATGGTGTTGTTGTTTTCACTCATATCTGACTCTTCATGACCCAATTTGGATATAATGGAGTGTTTTACCATTTCCTTTTCCAGCTCATTTTTCAGTAGAAAAAAACTTAGGCAAAAAAGGGTTAAATGACTTGCCCTGGGTCATAGAGCCCATGGAGTCATGGAGAGTGAGAAATAAGCAAAAATAAATAAAGACAGAAAGGAAAAACAATGTTGGAGCAATTGTGGGAAAACAGGGACACTAATGAGCTGCTGGTAGAATTGTGAACCAATCCAACTATTATGGAAAGCAATTTGGAACTATGTACAAAGGGCTATAAAACTGTACATAGCTTTTGTTCTAGCAATACTGCTACTAGGTCTCTATCTCACAGAGATCTTAGAAAAGGGGAAAAGGACCTATTTATGCAAAAATATTTATAGCAGCTCTTTTTAGTGGCAAAGATTTGGAAATTGAGGCAATATCCATTAATTGAGGAATAGTTGAATAAATTATGGTTATATGAATGTAATGAAGTACTATTGTTCTCTAAGAAATCATGAGTAGGTATACTTTAGAAAAGCCTGGAAATTCTTGCATGAATTGATATTGAGTGAATTGGGTGCAACCATGAGAACATTTTACATATTAATAGCAAAATAGTGAGATAGTCAAATATAATGGACCATACTCCTCAAGCAGTTCAAAAAGAATTCTAAAAGATTAGTGATGGGAAATGCTATCCATATCCAGAAAATAAAACTTTGAAGTTTGAATGCAGAGCAAAGCATATTATATTCACTTTTTGAAACTTCTTTTATGTTTTTCTTTCTTTCTCAAGGTTTTTTTCCCCCCCTTTAGTTCTTTTCTTTTGGGGGGGGGTTTGCAAGACAAACAGGGTTAAAGTGGCTTGCCCAAGGCCACACAGCTAGGTAATTATTAAGTGTCTGAGACCAGATTTGAACCCAGGTACTCCTGACTCCAGGGCCAGTGCTTTATCCACTGTGCCACCTAGCTGCCCCCCCCCTTTAGTTCTAATTTTTCTTTCACAACATGACTAATATGGAAATATATAAAGTACCAGTGTACATGAACAATCTATTTCATTTTTCACTACCATGGGAAGGGGAGAAAAAAGGGATAATGACAGAACAAAGCTTACAAAAAGATGAATATTGAAAACTATCATTGTGTGTAATTGGAAAAATGAAATAACAAAAAAAAGGAATAATGATCAGGCAGATTTCAGAAAAACCTGAAAAGACTTACATGAACTGATGTTGAGAGAAGTCAGCAGAACAGAACAAGGAAATAATTATAAACTTTAAAGCAACATTCTATGATGAGCAAGTATGAAAGACTTAGCTCTTCTCAGAAATACCATGATCAAAGACTTTTCTAAAATACTGGTCATAGAAAATGTCATCCACATCCAGAGAAAGAACTATGGAGCCTACAATCAGAACAAAGCATACTGTTTTCATGCCTAAATTTGTTGTATATTTTTTCTTTCTCACGATTTTTTCCTTTTCGCTTGATTCATCTATCACATGACTAATATGAAAATATGTTTAACATGTTTGTACATACATAACCTATACCAAACTACCAACTGTCATGAGGAGCAGTGAGAGAGACAATTTTGGAACTCAAAATCTTACAAAAAATTACAAAAAATAATGTCGAACATTATCTACACATGTAATTGGATAAAGTTAAAATAAAAAATATAAACGATACAAATTTATTCCTGGGGTGAGTGGGTGGGTAGAGGGAATTTAGCAACTAAGGAAAGCAAGACGGACTTATTGTAGGAGTTTTTACTGGAGCTAAGCATTGAAACTCAACTAGGGACTAAAGGTGAAGGGACCATGATGGACAGCCTGGGCCAGGGTCAGAGAAGACCCTTGTTACCTTCACAGAGCCAAAGGCAACTTCTTTCTGTTTTTTTCTTTGATATCCCTCTTTTGTTTATCAGCACCCCCAACACTAGTCAGTTGAAGTGGCCATAATAAATTCCTCAAAATAATTTAAGATATTCCTATAAAAATAACATACTTTTTAATTGACACAGAGTTCAAATACATTGCACCATAACTGACTTAATTTTTCCTGAAGAAACCTCTTTTTTCTTCTATGTAAGAATCTTCATCAATTAAATGTTCTACACTATTTTGTTTTTAAAAGTCATTTGATATGAGCATATTGCAGCAGGCTGGAGCACATTTTTCTTAGTATTTGGTTTTGAATTTACTTTACATATGAGATGTAATCCTTGTGACATGTCAGACTTACCAAAGGAACATCAACAATCACCCTGTCTTGAAAGGTGTCAATCTGAAATGAAAATGTGTCAGTTTTTGCCTGACAACAGCACCAGCAAACTTTTTTAAAAAATTAACTTTCCTTAGGCTGCCAGTAATAAAAATTCACTGTTGTTTAAAAAATGAGTTCTACTGTCTAAGCACTTCTCTTCAGGCTAGTGTACTTCCCCAGGCAGGGATTTCAGAGTCAAGGTGCTCTTTGATTATGGCACTACTTTCTGCAAATAAACAACCATTATTGTTACTTATACAGAGCTTTATCATCTTCAGGGCATTCACTTGGGCATTATTTCATTACTTGACTATAGAGTTGACATTTTATTTGATCTTCTCAGAAAACTAAGTATTGAGGCAATCTGGTTAAACAAAGCTTCTTTCTCCAGAAAGAGAAGACAAAGATATACAGGAAAATAGCTAGAATGCTTTATAGTTATTCCTGGGTGCATTCTAATTTACTCATTCAAGAATGCTTGGAGGGGCAGCTAGGTGGCACAGTGGATAAAGCACCAGCCCTGGAGTCAGAAGTACCTGGGTTCAAATCCAGTCTCAGGGTCTCAGACACTTAATAATTACCTAGTTGTGTGGCCTTGGGCAAGCCACTTAACCCCATTTGCCTTGCAAAATCCTAAAAAAAAGGAATGTTTGGAATATTCTTGTTAGATACTGGTGTATTTGTAAAAGGCTCCAGTTTCATTTCTTTATCCCTGCACATAAAAGGGGATAATCATTGATGATTGGACATGCCTTCAGGCATTCTGAAGATCTGACACAATTAGGTAACTCTTGGTCAGATCTCTTCTATATGGTGACAACAACCAGAATTAGGAGAAAAAGACCCAGGTGTCTATATCAAACTTTCACATGTCCTTATTTCATTCTTTTTCACATCAGTAAACTGCAGCTGAGTTACCTGTGATCATGAGTTGTGACTATTGTATACTATTTCAATTTCAACAATTACCTGTTAAAAGTTGCTGTTTATCTTTAAAATATTTAATCTCAAGATTAATTTTAAATATTTTTTTATAATGGAAATGATTGACTTTTAAAAATAATTGGTTTTTTGCTTTTCTATCATACAGATTTTGCCATGTATTCCCTTCTCCCACTCACAGAAGACCAGCCCTTATTGCAAATTTAAAAAAAAGAAAAATCAGAAAATATCTTAATGCTTTTTTTTTTTACAAAAAATCTGACATTATATGCTTTGTTCCACACCCCTGGACTTGACCTCTGCAAAGGGACAAGGTAGGGGTAAAGGAGAAGAGAGTGTCTTCTCATATCTCCTTCGTGAGATCAAGCTTCTTCTTTATAATTTCCTAATATATCAGTTGCGTTTATTTTATGGTGACTGTCTTTCTCTTTATGCTGTCATAATCATTATGTATATTATTTTCTTTGATCTGCTAGCTTTATTTTGTATATTTGTAGATAAATTCTTTCCATGTTTCTTAGGTTTATTGTGTTCCTTCCTATTTTCCTACAGCATAGAATTGTTTAATTAATTCACATATCACAACATGTTAGCCATCTCCTTGTCAAAAAGTACCTATTTTGTTTCCAGGGTTAATTTTCCCCCCATCACCGAAAGTAATGTTATATTGAATTTGGGTGTACATGGAGTTTTTAAGTTACCTTTTCAAGCTATATGCTGCTTCAGAAATTTCTGAATCAAAGGTTTTGAATATTTTAGTTACTTTCTTTGAATAACTCCATATTGTTTTCAAGGATGGTTGTACCAATTCCAAGTTCTACCAATAAAAATTAACATGCCCATCTTCCAAGTGCTTTTCCAACATTGACCTTTCTCAATGTTTTTGTCATTATTGAAAGCAGATTAGATGTGGGGTAAAGCTTTAAGATTATTTTGATTTATATTTCTGTTATTATTTGTGACTTGGAACATGCTTTCATATGGCTTTTTATTAGATTACAATTCTTTTGAGAATTATCATTCAAATGTTTTGATCTGTCATACATAGCAGAGTGACTTTTGTCCTTTTCATGTTGACTATATAATTTTAATATCAAATTCTCATCAGAGATATTTGATTTTTTTTAAAAAGAATTTTTTCCCTATTTGATCCCTTCCCTTTTTGCTCTAGATGCATTATTTTTGCTCATGCAAAAGGTTTTTAACTTTATATAATTAAGATTATTTATTTGACCTTTTTGTAATTGTCTCTATCATTTATTTGGTCCAGGATTCAGAATCGCATGACCAGAGCTATGAAATGTTTATTATTTGCTTCTGTCTTAATGTTTTATGGTTTGATCTTTAATATCCAGGCCATGTACTAATTTTGAATTTATCATGGAATATGGTTAAGATATTAGTCTAATTTCTGCCACATTACTTTCCAGTTTGTCTAATAGTCTATATAGACTAGCTTATATTTTGATGTTTATTAAATACTAAATTATTCATTTCTTCTCATTCTTCCTTGTCTAGTCCAAGTTACTGATTTATTTTTTGTTTTTTAACCACTAGCAAGTGATTTTGATGACTGCTGTTTCATATGATATTTTGTAGTTAAAAAGTGATATTTTTCTTTCATTTTCATTTTTTTGTTATTTCCTTTGATATTCTCAATTATAGTTTTTTTTAAAATAGTTATTTTATTTAGCTCCATAACATATCAATCCATTCAGGAGTATGATTAGCATAATAGGTTTTTTTTAATCTTCTCTTTGTCTATGTTTATGTCTTTCATTTTGTTTCTCTTATTGCAATCATTGGCATTTCTACAATATAAGAAGTAATTATAGAGAAAGGGTGAATCCTTGCTTTATATTTATTGGTAAAAACTGCTTTTTAGTTTTCTAATATAATCTCTATTGTAATATAATACTTTCTTTTTATTTTTGATAGATGCCATTTGTCTTATTTTGTCATATTAAATGAAAATTCCTTTTTGCATATGCTATTATGCATAATAGACTTTGTTTTAGTACACATTAGTGTTAAACTGTCAAAGATATTTTCTTCAATTGAGATAATCTTGAGATTTCAAATGCTTTTGTTTTTAACATTATGTTGATTGTTTTCCTAATGTTGAACCATCAAATAGACTCAGTTTGATTATAATGATTGATTGCTTGGATAAATGCTATCATTGTGCCAGGATTTTATTTAAAAATTTTAAATCTATTTTCTTCAATGAAATCCATATAGAGTTATTTTACTTTGAGATTTCTTTTTCCTATCAGATATGGTTGTGTTTATCTGGTACTCTCTCAATGTGTGAGAATAATTAATGGCACAAGAGTATTAATTATTCTTTTTTGTTTTGCTTCGTTTTGGCAAAGCAGTGGAGTAAAGTGATTTGCCCAAGGTGACACAGCTAAGTATTTAATGTCTGAGGCCAGGTTTGAACTCAGGTTTTCCTAACTCCAGGGCTGGTGCTCTATCTGCTGTGCCACCAAGCTGCCCCCTGTATTAATTCTCCTATAAATCCATTATGACATTTAGAATTATTATTTTTTTCTCCTTGGTAGTTCTTCTAGATTAGGGATGGGGAACCAATGTCTGCCAAATGCCATAGGGATATATATAACATTATTCATGGGCCGTACAAAATTATCAGCTTAAAAATTTGTTGACTATATTTGGTCAAAAATTTAATTAACTCAACCTTAATAGAATGGCTGGAACTACTTTTCTTTGGTGGGGCAAGAGATGTTAGCTGGTATAGACGATGTTGCTACTAACAATTGTTGTACCAGATTTGTAATGATCAGTCTGGAATGCAGTCAACTCTTTGCTTTTGAAAAGACATGCTCAAAGCACTAAGTTGTTCCAAACAAATATGCATTATTTCAATGCATGTCTCCTCAAAGTGGGAAATTCTTAATTTCTTGTGTAACATTTATAGATTTCAAACAGGGTGGGGTGGTTGTAATCTAGCTTTCAGCTCATTGTCACTTTGCAGCTCAATGATTTCATTTTATGGGTTATCAGGTATCTCAGCTGTTTCCACATTGAATGGTGTAACAAAAAATGCTCAATTCCATTTGTTTTCTTTCACATCCTTGAATGTTTCATTAAGTGCCTAATTAACTTCACATATTCACCACAATATTTAGGTGTCACAGAATCCTTTTGTCCTTCCGGAGTGGGGAAATGCACCAGTATTATTCCTTCTGTTGCAAATTCCATAGCCTTAATTTAACTTCAAATGATTTCACATTTGAAAGCAGGGAGGTTGAGAAGCAGCTTGAGGATCAGCTCTTAGAGGTCCTTGGTAACATTCACCATGAAGGCTAGATCACATAGGCACTTGCTATCATTGAGTTCCCTGACAGGTTTTCCCTTCATCTCTTTGAACTGTTTGACTTCATCTTGTAGTGTATAAATCTCAGGAGTATGTTCTCACGACTCAGCCACCTCACTTCATAGTGATAAACAAAATCACCATATTCTGTCAAGATCATTCAAGAACTCCTTAGACTAACTGCTGTTAAACTTTTATAAAAATGCTTGCCTTACACAACTGTTGACATCACATTGTTGATTGTGCATAGAGACTTTCTTGGTGTATATAATTAAATCATTTGGATAAAGACTGTGATTCAGTTCTTAACAAATGCAATTAACACTTTTTTTGTGAGTCAACCATCACTGGACTTCCATTTGTAGTAAGATCACTTAACTTTTTCAGATTTCAGCTCATGTTTATCATTGATAAAGTTTCTCAAGTCCTCACCACTTGTAGGTGTATGCCTTCCAATGATAGTGTCAAACTCTGCAGGCATCCCATGAAGGAGAAGATCCAGTTGGGCAATATTTGTTATGTTAATTTCCTTATTACAAACCAGAGTGAAGAATTTGAAATTTTCTGCAAAATCCTTCAGTGTTTTTTTCATTTTCTACATAGCATCTACTCTGAGATGGTTCTCCAAGATAAATTAACACTCTGAAACAATTTTACTTTGGTCTTAAGGACTCCCTGGTGCCCACTATGCACTCCTTCACAAACTCTCCCTCTACATGAGCTTTTTTGCAATTAGAACACCCACTACATAACTTATCTGAATAATGTCCTGGTGAAAGCAGCTTGTTGGAATCCCAAAGTCCGCTGAAGAGGATTGATTTTATCCAGATGCATTTGGCCTCCAAATTCATTGACTTCAAAATATTTTGAGCTGTAATGACACTCCAATTTAGCTTTTTTTAAATTACTGCTAATGTATCACCACAAACTAGGCAAACACAGGTTTACTTTTGACTTCAAAAAAAGTCCTTTGTCTATTTCTTTTGGAAAGATCAACATTTCACATCAATTTTTCTTTTCCTTGTAGTCAATATTTGTGACTATTATTTTTCTTTGATCACTGTTCTAATCCTGCATCTTGGATTTGGAATATATCCAATATTCATATCATTGACTCTTAAGTTCTTTTCTGGGTACTATAATTCCCTTTATATTCATCTGAGATTCAGTTTTGTGAGAATTGTTGATCGTGAATACGTGGATAAATGTTAGGTTGGAGTTATCACCTGGGTTGACAGAGAAGTTGACAACATCATAATCAATAATTGGAGCCAAGGTCATCAACAATGGAAGGAATCATCTATTCATATCTCTTTTCATTATCATCGAATAACTGTAGTTTCCCCAGTGTTTTGGCACTTTCACAATGTATACAGTCCCTGCCTGCCTGGCACTGATGTCCTCTGAATCACTGAATTACAGGAAGATGAATTGCAGGTAGCCAACAAGAAGCATAGCTGTCTGTCCTATCATGTATTCATATGTGTCCTGTCTATCCGATAATGGACATTCCCTATTTGTCCCTCCAATTTTACTTTTTTAATATGATTAATTTAAAATAAATTTATGTTGCTATTAAAAAAAACCTCTTAAATATATTGAATTTCTAGCCTTGTCTTCCATT
Source organism: Macrotis lagotis (assembly GCF_037893015.1). Taxonomy (NCBI): domain Eukaryota; kingdom Metazoa; phylum Chordata; class Mammalia; order Peramelemorphia; family Peramelidae; genus Macrotis; species Macrotis lagotis. Next base: position 129,469,168 of record NC_133663.1, on the reverse strand, counting down.
ACCTTGACCAGGCTACGTCAAATGATTTCTTTGTTCTTAGGCAGTCCATAGGTCAGACATTCCCAGCCCTGATCTAGAGGTATTTTATTTCTTTATACAAGATTTGATTATTTGATATTTCTCATTGTAGATATTATATATTTGTGAAGATAACTATTTTGTTTTTGCTTTTTTTTGTTCAAATATAATTGTGCTTGGTAAATTCTGAATTGTTTTACTTATTTGGTTGTGATTTCATGTTCACTTTTTTCTGTTGGTTTTGTTTTCTGGTTTCCTTGTTAAAATTAACACTAAAGATTACTGATTTTCTGTCTTTTTAAAGTATCACATTTCAAGAATTTTTTTAAAATCAGTTATATTGTTTTTTGTTTGTTTTGTTTTCAATTTGTATCTCCTCTTATTTTTTTATTTCATCTTTTCAGATTATTTGGGGTTTATTGGTTGTTGGGGTTTTTTCATTTTTTAAAATGCATGCTCTATTCATTATTTCTTTTCTTTTTCCCTGTTTGGTTAATTTATATTAAGCTACATTTTTCTTCCTTTGAAGACTGCCTTTACATCATTTCAAAAATTGTTGTCATACAATCATTGATTATTTCTGTAGCTTGTTTCTTGTCTTATTAAATAGTCTGAGACCTTTGCTTTTGCTCCCACAATTTATTTTTTAAAATTTAAATATTAATTAATTCCAATTAAATGAGAAATATTTTTATTTCATTATTGACTACTAAGTAAATGTTTAATGTTTCAACTTTTTATGTTTCTTTGCAATAATATCTCTGCGATTTAATGCTTAAAAGTTCCATTCTTGTAGGCAAATATGTATATTATTATGTCATCCCTATAAGATGACACATTAAGTCTTTTAACTCTACATTTTCTTTTTTTTTCATTTTTTTCCTATAATATGTAAAAATAGTTTTCAACATTAATTTTATAAGATTTTGAGTTCTACATAATAACATGATATACAGGCATGTTAAACACATTTCCATATTATTAATGTTGTGTAAGAAGAATTGGAATGAATTGTGTATCTGTACATTTTTCTAGGAAAGTATTGAATTTATATTTTCCATTTTGTTTTGCCAAACTCTGAAAGAACATTAAAATTTGACACTATTACTTTATTACTATCTTTCTTGATGATTTTCAGGTAGCTCTTCCTTCATGAATTTAAATGCTATGCCATTTGGAACTTATAAATTTAATATTAAAATTCGCACCTTGCCTGTGATTCATTTAAGAATATTGTGATTTCCTAGTTTATCCGTAATTAATTACTATTTTTGTTTGTTCTGCTAGCATGATTGTAATATGAATCTAGGATTTTGGATTCACCTGGTGCTTAGTAATTTTATTACTGGTTTCTCATTAAGTCTCTAGCCTTTACTAAATTTCTTTATCTTTTCAGTCTTAGATGAGAAACTTATCCCTTGTTTCACTGAGAGTTGTGGTCATCTATTTTGACTCTCTTAATTCTCCATCTCACCTCCTTAAAACCTTCCAGTATGCTCAATAATAACCTATATTCTACTATTTGAGGAAAAAAATATTACCCTCAAGCTTCTTGGTAAGACTAATTTCACAACGTGTATTCTTTGATACTTGTTATTTTTTCAAGATCTTTGATCATTCTTCAACACTTTTCAATTTTGATTTTCAATATTTTCTTCTCCATCATCTCCCTCATCTTCAGACCACAAATACACTTCTTTATCATAAGATGTGTTAAATATATTAAATGAGTAAATAAGATTAATTTTCTCTGATATTGCCATCAGATCAGTCTAGTTTTAAACATAGTACTATAAGAATCAGAAGACCTGCATTCAAATCTCTATTTTGATACCTACTAACTACTATAAGTTACTTAGTGTCTTTGGGCTTATTTACCTTCCTATAAAATGATTGGTTGTTCCTAGTGTCTCATGAGTTTTCTACACTGACAATTATCTAAACTGATTAAGTTTTCTCTTCTAGAAAGCTAGAAGAGAAAATCTTGGAATCTGTCTTTTTTCTATCACACTACTAAAATTATTCACTTTAAGGTCACTAATGAATTCACTATTGCTGAATCCAGTAGAATTTTTTTTGTCTGACCACTCTCCATTTCAACCTTGATCCCAGAAACAGGAAACAATCTGAAGCAGGTTGTTCATGTACAATCTTGTTTGACATATTTCCATATATCCAGATAAGTCATATTGTGAAAGAAGAATTAGAAGAGAAAAAGAAGCATGAGAGAAAAAGAAAGTAAAGACATAAAAGAAGTTTTAAAAAGTGAACATAGTATGCTTTGCTATGAGTCAGAATCCATAGTTTTTACCCTGGATATGGATGTCATTCTTCTTAACTGTTCTCTAATGATTTTCCTTGATCACTGAATTGCTAAGAGGAGTTGTATGCAATCATAGCTGATCATCTCACAGTGTTGCTGATGATATATATATATATATATATATATATATATATATATATATATAATGTTCTCCTGACCTCAAAAACAGAAAACAGATCCAGAAGAAATAATTTTTTTAGGATTTTGCAAGGCAAATGGGGTTAAGTGGCTTGCCCAAGGCCACACAGCTAGGTAATTATTAAGTGTCTGAGCCCAGATTTGAACTCAGGTACTCCTGACTCCAGGGACACCTAGCTGCCCCAGAAGAAATAAGTTAAAAATTATTGGGCTACCTGAAAGTCATGACCAGGAAAAGAGCCTAGACGTCATTTTTCAAGAAATAATACAGCAAAATTTTCCTGTGATCCTAGAAGCAGAGGGTAAAAAAGGAAATTGAGGGAATTCACTGATCACTTCCTAAAAGAAAACCCCAAAGAAAAACTTCCAGGAGTATTATAGCCAAATTCCAAAACTCCCAAGTCAAAGAGATAATAAAAGCTACCAGAAACTAACAATTCAGCTACTGTGGCTCTATAGTCAGGATTACACAGGATCTGGCAGCATTTACATTAAGGGCTTGTAAGGATTGGAATATGATATTCCATAAGGAAAAAGATCTTGGTTTACAACCAAGAATCAAGTACCCAGAAAAACTGAACATCCTTTTTCAGGGGAAAAGATGGACTTTCAATGAAACAGGGGACTTTCAAACTTTCCTATTGATACAACCAGAGCTGAACAGAAATTTTGATCTCCAAGTACAGGACTCTGGTGAACCATAGAGGGAGTGAACTCAAAGGACTAACTATGAGGAACTTAATGTTGAACTGTTTGTATTCATGCATGGGAAGAAGATATTGATAACTCATATGAACTTTCTCATTTATAAAAGCTTTTAGAAGGAACATATATAGACAGGGCACAGGAAGGAGCAAAATATAATGGTATAATATAGTAAAAAGATGGAGTCAATGGGTGATAAAAGGAAGTAATGGGAAGAAGAGAAAGGAGAGGAAGAAGGAGCTAAGAAATTTCACATGAGTCAAGAAAAAGCTTTTCCAATGAAGTGGAATTGGGGAAGGCAAAGGGGAATGAGTGAGCCTTCATTCTCATCAGAAATGGCTCAGAGAGGAAATAACAGACACATTTAATAGGGTATAGAAAACTATCTTACCCTAGAGAAAAATGAGAGGGAAATGAATGGGATAAGGGGTAATGGGAGGAAGGGGGTAGGTAATAGAAGAGAGGGAAGATTGTGGGAGAGGGTAATCAGGTACAACACACTTCTGAACAGTGACAGGATGAAAGGAGAGAGAGAATAGAATAAATGAGAATGGGAAGGAATAAAGTGGAGAGAAATACAGCTAGTAATAGCAACTGTGGGAAAAATATTATGTTAAAGAAGACAACTCACCCCAGAGACAAAGCCATTGGAATCTAAACATAGACTGAAGTACATTTTTTTCTCTCACTATTCTTGAGGTTTCTCATCTTCTTGGGGGGGAGGAGGATTTATGTTTACTCTTATAACAAAATTATTGTAATAATATAAAATAAATAAAACAAAAAAATTCAAGGTAGCCAGGTGGTACAGTGTTTAGAGCACTGACCCTGGAGTCAGGAGCACCTGAGTTCAAATCCAGTCTTAGACACTTAATAATTACCTAGCTGGGCTAACCTTATATAAGTCATTTTACCCCATTACCTTGCAAAAAAAAGAAAGAAATATTGTATTCTGTTGTGGTTTCTTTCCCTTGCTTTGTTGAGAACTTAATTTACATCATGGTAATCAATAATTTTATCATTTTTATGGTACAGCATATCTTGTTCTGCATCAATTTTTTGAAGCGTTCTTGTGCTATTTTCTGAATTCTTTATATTCATCATTCCTTAACAGTGCAATAAATTCAACTGAATTCATATGTTGCTCACAATTTGTTTAGTCATTTCCAATCAGTGGCTACATAACTTAATTCCATTTTTTCCTATTATCAGTAGTGTTGCTACGGATATTTGGTGTATTTGTCATCTTTCTATGATTGAGTGTCTTGTGATATTAAAGCAATAGGAGAACACTGGATGTGAACAGTTGTCACTTTTATTAGAATTATTCCAAATTCTTTTTGAGAAGAGACAAATATTTCAAAGAAATAGTCCATAAAATATACTTTTCAAAAAAAAGTCCTCTATTTCATTGAAAAGTCAATTTTTCCTCCTGAAAGAATATGCTGAATTTTGCAGGGTAGTTGATTCTTGATTTTAATCGAGCTCCTTTTTCCTCTGGATTATCATATGCCAGACCTTCCAGTTCTTTAATGTTTAAGTTGATATATCCTGTGTAATCCTATCTGTCATTCGTTGGTATTTAAATTGCTTATTTTTGACTGCTTATAGTATTTTCTCCTTTAGCTGATAATCCTGAAATTTGTCTATAATATTTTTGGAGTTTTATTTGATGTCTCTTTCTGGGGACAATCTATGGATTCACGGACTACTTTGTTTTATTCTTCTAGATATTAGGGTAATTTTCCATGATAATTTCTTGAAAAATATTATTCAAGCTCTTTTTTCTGATCATGGTTTCAGGTAGATCAGTAACTTGCAAATTATCTCTCTTGGATCCATTTTCTAGGGCAGTCATTTATCCTAAGGGGCACTTAACATTTCCTTATATTTTTTTTAATTAAAGATTTTATTTATTTTGAGTTCTTCTGTTTTTTAGTCTTTTGAATTTGTTTGGTGGAATTTGGATGTCTCATAGAACTTTAATTTCCATTTGTCCATATCTAAGTTTCAGGGTTTTATTTTCTTCAGTTAACTTTTTTCTTTCCTGTTTTAATTGATTAATTATACTTTTAGATGAGTTGTATTCCTTTTTTAGTTGGTCATTTTATTTTCTAACTGGCCAATTTTACTTTTAAAATTATTTTTTTCAATCAATTTTCATAATTTTGAAGAGCTCATTTATTTTTTCCATTTTTCTTCTTCCTCTCTTCTTTGCTTTTTACAATAATTTTTGAACTCTTCTAAGAAGTCGTTTTAGATTTGAAACCAATTCATCAACCCCTTTGAGGCTTCAAATATAGTCATTTTGCCACTGTTTTTCCTTCTGAGATTACTGTTTTATCATCCATAACAGCCACTGTTTAGTGCTTTTATTGGGTTGAGTTTGTTTGCTCATTTTAATTATTGAACTCTGCCCCTGTGGTATAGGGTGAATAGTTCCAAGTTTTTTTTTTTTAATGCTGTGGACCAGGGAACTGTTCTTTGACTTTCTGCTCTGACATTTACAGTGTTTGTGGTTTTCTCTCTATGCCACACCAGTATGCCAGGGGTTGAATTTTGCTTTTGGAGCTGGGATTGGGACTCTTATTGCTGGCTTGCTGAACCAGAACCTGAGCCAAGTTATGATTGGAAGCCTTTCACTGGCTCCCCAACTTTCCTGCCATGACTGGGCTATATTCTCCTTTTACTCACCAGACAGAACTTTTCTTCAAGTTCCCCTAATATATCTCTTTGGAAAGTTGTTTTACTCTTTTTATATTTATCTGTTTTGTTTTTGTGGGTTCTATTACTTTAGTATCTGTTTAGAGGTTTCATTCAAACTAATTTCAGGAAAGACTCCTGGGTTCATCTTGTTTCCACTCCATAAATCTAGTCCCTCTCATTTGTTTTTTTTTTATTCCTTGGTGTCTATGGCACTGAATAATGTGTAATCCTCCTATTCTTTGTCTTTCCCTGACTTTCTATGTTTCTCTAACCTCTTAAATAGAGGAATCCCCTAAGAATCTGTCTTAAGCATTCTTCTGTCTAAATACACTTTCCCTTGTTTCTTGTCTTTATGTAAATGACTTCTCATTCAATAATTCCAAATTCAACCATTCCATAGGATTTTAATTTCATAGTTTTCAGTTTTCTACTGAATATAATTAAATGAATGCCATCCCAAGTTCTAATACTTTAGGGAATAACCTTCACCCAAATCATTTTTTTCCTTCATTTAGGAGTTTCATTTTTAGTTCCATTTATAATCCTCTTTTTCTATTCTGTCTTGTACATGGAAATACTCATTTTATTTGATATTGGAGTTGAAAAATTCAGAGAACTTTTTAAAAAGAAAAAATATATTTAACTTAATACTTTGATCTGGGACTTCATCTGCAAATACAATTTGAGATAGCAACTTTCAGTAGGGTCAAATTCCTACTTTTCCACTTACTATGTGTGTGACATTGATAAGTATTTTGATCTCTCTGGGTCTCAAGTTCCTCTTGACAAAATGAGGGTTTGGAGTAAATGATCTCTAAAGACCCCTACCAGCCTTAGATCTCTGACTTTTAAGCTTCTTAGATTCCTTCATTCTTTAACTCTAGGCCCATATAACTTTCACTGACTTTATTTTTTTGCCTCTTACCATTTTGTTCTGAGATAAAAGTTTATATAGCCATCTTTGGACTTAATATTACTCTGGCGTCCTCAAATGATGGATTTTGGTTGAACTATTGCTGCTTTTAAAGATAGCCTTGCAGTCGACATTTTCACTAATTGAAAGTACAAGGAATGCTGAAGGTTTTTATACTGTCACAAATGAACTAGGCACTTTTTTGCCACTGCTTTACAGCTCCATACTTACCTTCAAAATCACTTAGAAAGAATATCAAACATTTCTAAATAAGTGTTATCTTTCCTGTTTTCACTTTATTTTTTGCTTTACCTTCAAGGTTTGTTTGCCCATTATGTGTGGACCAAGCAGGTCAATTTTCTGTTTATTTCTCAATACATTTGTGACAATTTGTTTCATTGTATTAGAATGTAAGTTCTAGAGTAGAGGACATCAACTGCATTTTGTCATCTTTGCATTTAGTTCTGTAAATAATCAAATACCTACTTTGTACCAGACATATTACTTAGCACTCTGAAAAAAAAGGGAAAAACAAGACAGTCTGTCTTTAAGAACTCTACAATCTAATATGATTTGAAAAAGAAGTATATGATATTTATATAAGTAGGATGATAGATAGGTGATTGAGACAAAGTGAAACAAGGCAAAGTACTGTAAAAACATTGAAAAGAGAGAGCTAACTTTAATAGAGGGAATGTTAGGAGAGATCAAAAAAAACTTCCAGTTGAATGTGGCATCAGAGAGAGAGAGATAAAGGAAAGTGTTTCTAACATATATGGGTGATAATTTAAGCAGATACTCAAAGACAGGAAAGAGTAGGAGAAGCAAAAACAAAATAAAGTATTGTCCAATTTGGCAAGGCTGTAGATAGGAGTCTGGGATAAAATTGGTTATGTATATTGAGAGCCTTGAAGTCAGTAATTTAAATGGTGCGCCAAGGAAGGATTTTGAGAAATTGTTTTATTTTAGGGCATTGGAGGAAGTTTTCTCAGGAAGAAATATGTAAGATGGATGAAAGACTGAATTAATGAGAGTAGAGCTAGGAAGACCTAGGAAGTTAACATGAAACTATTAGAGGAGTAAAGAAGCTTCATTCCTTCAAAGAGCCATTTTAAGTGCCCACTCTATGCAGAATACTGTGCTAGGTCCTGGGAGGGGAAATAAAAAGTTTAAGCATAAACCGTTCCTGTCCTTAAGGAGTTCACTATCTAGAACATGGATACTGACACAGGTAACTATAATGAAAAATATTATATTTGAGTAATTGCCTATTTGTTATTTAGCTGAGTCCCAACTGCAGCAAAGCAATCTTTTTATCTTCCCTTATTGATTTCCTATTCCACTTCCTACAGAAGCTTTCTAAATCTTCTCCCTTCCAGCTACCTAACCTCTCAACTGAGTGCCTTGCCTCTTACTCTACAATATAAATTAAGAATATTTAGTAGGAGTTCCAATTTCTCCCTTCCCTTTCTTCATTTAAGATCCCTTGATATCATCCTCAACTGTTCCTTTGTTATAACCTACGACACATAATATTCCTTCTCCAGTGCTTTATAGTTATCATTGATGTCCTCCCTTCCAACTTCTGCAATAGATTTTGCCCCTCAATCATTTTGAAAAGCATTTATTATGTCAATAAACATTATATATTTACTATGTTACCAGACAATGTGTTAAGAAAAGCATTGGTAATGCAATTACAGGCAAGAAAAAAAAACTGGGCAGGGAAGAAAGAGGCATCAAAAGGGTGCCCATGCAGAGGCAGGCAAAAAAAAAAATGAACGTCAGAAATGGAACCTAGAAAGAAATGGCAACAAGACTTTTTTGGAACACTTTCCTTAAAATGGAGATTGAGAAAAGCACTAGTCAATCAAAGGAGGAAGTAAGAGCAGAGAATAAAAATTCAGAAATAAAATGAACTTCAAGAGTGAGGAGCCTTCTGTGGAATGATATAGAAAGATCAGAGAATCAGGAGTGGAGCCTCTTTTTCTTATGTTCAATCTCTTCCTTTTTATTAGTGCCTTTGCTATAGTTTTCATGCATGTGAATCCACTGTTCTTAAAAAAAATAGATTAGATCCACTATCCCTTTAAGCAATTGTACTACATTCTCCTCCTCGACCAAAATCTTCAAAAAACTTGTTAACACAAATTTCCTCTACTTCCTTTCTTCTTATTCATTAATTCTTCAAAACTTGCTTTGTCTTCACTGGAACTGATCTCACCAATTTACCAATGATCTCTTAATTCAAAATCTTATGTTCTTTTCTCAGTCCTCAATCTTTTTGAACTCTGCTCCATCTGACATAGTTGACCTTCTTTTCCTTTTGTTTACTCTCATTTCTGGGTTTTCATGACAATTTTTTTTTCTAAATTCAGTTTTACTTTAAGTTTCAAAATTAATTTCCTCCTATCTTTCTTTTTTCTTCAGTAAAAAAAAATGGCATTCTCAACATGTATAGTGAAGCAAAACAAATTCCCTCATTAGCCTGTAAAATCTTTGCTTCAATCTCCACTCTGAGTTTATCACCTTTCCATTTGAAAGTGAATAAATGTTTCACCATGAGTCCTCTGGAATGATGGTTGGTCATTATGTTGACCAGAGTTTCTAAAATTAATAAAGTTATGTGTTGTTGCAATATTGTTATATAAATTACCTGGTTCTGCTCACTTCATTTTTCATCAGTTTATACAGTTCTTTCCAGGTATTTCTGAAATCATCCCTTTCACAATTTGTTATAGCACAATAGTATTCCTTCAAACTGACATGCTACCACTTGTTCAACCATTTTTCAATAATGAGTATACTTTATGTTTCTGTTTCTTTGCCAGCACATAAAGAACTACTGTAATTTTTTTACAGATGAATTTTTCCCCCTTTAACTTTGTTAGGGCACAGACTTAGTAGTTACACTGCTAGTCAATGGGTATGCTGAGCTAAAATGGCATAGTTCCAAATTGCTTTTCAGAACAGCTAGACAGAGACATCTAGGTGGTACAGTGAGTAGAACATTAGTCCTGGAGTCAGGAGGACCTGAGTTCAAATCTGATCTCACATACTTAAAATTCACTTAACTGTGATCTTGGGCAGGTCAATTAATTCCATTGCCTTGCCAAAAAAAAAAAAACAAAAACAAAATAAGGAACAAAAAAACAAAAAACCAGAATGACTGGGCCAATTCACAATTCCAACAGTGTATTTAAATATTTGTTTTTCCACAGTTGCTTTCAAGTATTTGTCCTTTTCCTTTTTTTTTCCTTCTTTGTCAGTTTGATGGGAATAATTATAAGGTGCTACTTCAAAGGTGTCTTAATTTACAATTATAGAATTATTAGTGATTTAGAGTTCCAAATAGTTAATTTTGATTCTTCCTCATTTTTCTTTTCTTTATCAATGACTTTTATTTTTCTGTTTTTGAATTTATTCTCTATACATCTTTTGTTTTTAGGTTTTTTTGCAAGGCAATGGGGTTAAATGGCTTTCCCAAGACCACACAGCTAGGTAATTATTAAGTATCTGAGACCAGATTTAAACTCAGGTCTCCTGACTCCAGGGTTGGTGCTCTATCTACTGTGCCACCTAGCTGCCCCCAATATTCTCTATATATCTTAAAAATTATTTTTATTGGAGAAATTTACTGTAAACATTGCCCCCACCCCCAAATTTTTTGGTTCTCCTTTTATTTTAGTTGCATTGATGATGGTTATCCAAAAACAACTTTTAACTTTTTATGTATCAAAACTGTCCATCTTACCTCAGTTATGATCTTTGTGATATAATATGCTAATTTCCTACTTTGCAGTTTTCTCAAAAATTTTGGCTATTGTTTTTTCCCCACAGGCTGGCTCCTTTGGGTTTACCAAATATTAAACTAATAAGCTTCTCTTTATTATGTATCTAACATGTTGCAGTGACAAATTTCTCTATTTATTACACACTACCAAATACTTTTGATAACTATAACATGGGAGGATCTGATGTCTGGTTCTACTAGTTTCCTTTCTCTCTCACACTTTTTTTCATTAAGTCCCTGGATATTCTTGCTTTTTTTCCCCCCTCCAAATCAATGCTGGTATTTTTTCTAAGTCTAATAAAGTAAACTTTGGTATTTTGCTTGGTGTGGCATTGAATAAGTAAATTAATTCCAGTAACATTGCCATTTTTATAATATTGGCTTAGCAAACCAAGAGCAATTAATATTTCTCCAGTGCTTCACAAAACATTTTTCCTCCCTTCCTATTGTCTAGTTATTTCCCTTAGTTTCTTTTGCTTGCTCATGATCCATATCATGTCCTCTAAATGAAGATGATCCCAAAGGCTTTGTCTTAAATCTCTTTTCTCTCTCTCTCTCTCTCTGTACTCTTTCTTGGCTCATGGACTTTATTATCATCTGTTTACTGAAGACAATTTTTATATCCATCCTCAGTCTCTCTCTTGAGTTACAGTTCCAAATCACCAAATGACTATTGAATATTTTGAACTTGAAGAAACAAAGATATCTTAAACTCTGTGTGTCCAAAATAGATTTCAGTATCTCTCCCCATGAAATCCATTCCTCTACTAAACTTCTTTACTTCTGTCAAAACAGCCTCATTCTTCCTGTTTCCCAGGTTCATAATTTCTGTATTATCCTAGATTCCTCATCATCTGTTACCTCCTTTATGACCTCATATTGCTATTTCATCTTCATACCATTTCTCCCCATCTTTCTACTTATACTACGGAAACTTTAATTCAGGACTAAATGCTTTCTTTCATTGTCAGAATTGACTTTGATTGGTATATTAAATGAACATAACTAAACATGCTAATATTATTCCATAGAAGCAGAAAACCTAGTATCATAAGGTTATAGATCTAGACTAAAAAGGACCTCACAAACCACTTAATTGTTAGGTTTTCCCCAAGTCAATATCTTTAAAGCTAAAAAACAGATGTAGATGACTCCCAAGTATTTTCAGGTAATAACTAGAATAAAAATCAAGTATTCCATATTGGATAAATGCAAAGGATTATGTTTTTACTACAGATTTCCAGATGTCCCAAGTTCCATTTCCTTCCCCAACTATTCTTGAAATAAACTCCAGGCCCTCACACTATATAACTCCCCAGACCACATGATTGCATTTGCTTATTTTGGGAAATGGAGTAATTTTTTTAAATTGTGAAAAGAGAGGAAAAGCAGTAGTTGATGACTATAATGGTTGTTGTTGCTCATCCATTATTCAGAAAAGGGAACAGTTATAATAATATATATACATATATAAATATAAATTTATATATACCTAAATACATGTATATGTGTATCTATATCTATATCTATCTACCTAATTATCTACATATAGATATATATACACACACCCATTTAAGATTTGCAAAATTTTCATTTATCAAAGCAATACTGTATGTTAGATATTTCAAGGATTATCCTAATATTTTTATCCTCATTTTACAGATGAGGAAACTGCAATTCAGAAAGGATATATTCTCCAACTTTAAAAGTATCAGACTTGGGAAAGGAGCTTAGATGTGGCCAATATGGAGCTTGTCTACTTAGACAAGGCCATTTCTTTCTTTTTTTCTTGCCACCCCCCATTTATTTATTTATTTATTAGTTTTATGATCCCCCCCAATCTCACTTCCCCCCCCCACAGAAGGGTGTCCGATAGTCTTTACATTATTTCCACAGTATACATTGATTTACGTTGAATGTGTTGAGAGAGAAATCAATAAAATATATAAAATATAAAATCAATAAAATAACAGAGATAGCAAAATTACATAATAAGGTACCATTGGGTTTTTTTTTTTTTGGTTAAAGGTAATAATCTTTGGTCTTTGTTCAAACTCCACAATTCTTTCTCAGGATATAGGCAGTATTCTCCATCACAGATACCCCAAAATAGTCCCTGATTGTTGCATGGATGGGATCAGAAAGTCCATTAAGACTGATTACCAATCCCATGTTGCTATTATGGTGTAGAATGTTCTTCTGTTTCTGCTCATCTTGCTCAACATCAGTTCATGAAAATCTTTCCAGGCTTCTCTAAATTCCCATCCCTCCTAGTTTCTAATACAACAATAGGGTTCTATAATGTAACAATTTCCCAATTGATGGACATTCAAACAATTGCTAATTCTTTGCTACCACAAACAAAACTGCCATGAATATTTTTGTACAAGTGATGCTTTTACCCTTTTTCATGATCTCTTCAGGGTATAACTGGATCAAAGGGTATGTACATTTTTGCTGCCCTTTGGGCATAATTCCAAATTGCTCTCCAGAAAGGTAGGATCAATTCAGAGCACGAACAATCTATTAGTGCCCCACATTTCCCACATCCCTTCCAACATTGTTCATTGTCCTTCTGGTCATATTGGCCAATCTGAGAGGTGTGAGGTGGTACCTCAGAGATGCTTTGATTTGTATTTCTCTAATTAAGTAATGATTTAGAGCAATTTTTCATATGACTATGGATTGCTTTGATTTCCTCATATGTAAATTGCCTCTGCATATCCTTTGACCTTTTATCAATTGGAAAATAGCTTTTTATTTATAAATTTGACTCAGTTGTCTATATATTTATGTGAGTCCTTTGTCAGAAATACTAGTTGTAAAGATTGTTTCCCAGTTTACTACATTTCTTTTGTTCTTGGTTACAGTGATTTTTGTCTGTGCAAAAGCCTTTAATTTAGTATAATCAAAATTATCTAGTTTGCTTTTAACGATGTTCTCCATCTCTTCCTTGGTTGTAAACTGCTTCCCTTTAAATACATCTGACAGAATCTCCAAGTTTTCTTACTATATTGTTTTTTATGTGTAAATCCTGGATCCATTTGGATCTTATCTTGGTATAGGGTGTGAGGTATTGGCTTAATCCAAGTTTCTGCCATACTAACTTCCAATTTTCCCAAAAGTTTTTATTGGAGAAACTTTTTATCTTAAAAGTTGGACTCTTTGGGTTTATCAAAAAGATGATTACTATAACCATTTCCTGCTACATCTTTGCACCTAGTCTATTCCATTCATCCACCACTCTATTCCTTAGCCAATACCAGACAGTTTTGATAACTGATGTTTTATAATATAATTTTAGATCAGATAGGACTAAGCCACCTAATTTTGAACTTTTTTTCATTAAATCCCTAGAAATTCTTGACTTTTTATTTTTCCATATGAATTTACTTACAAATTTTCTAATTCATTAAAGTATTTTTTTTTTGAATTTTTATTGCTAGGGCACTAAATAAGTAGCTTAATTTAGGTGGAATTGTCATTTTTATAATATTAGCTCAGCCTATCCAAGAGCAGCTGATATTTGCCCAGTGTTTTTAGTCTGATTTTATTTGTGAGAGAAGTATTTTGTAGTTGTTTTCATGAAGTTTCTGAGTCTGCCTTGACAGGTAGACTTCCGGGTATTTTATATTGCCTGAAGCTACTTTGAATGAGATTTTTTTCTAGCTCTTGCTGCTGTATCTTACTACTCATATATAAAAATGCTGAGGATTTATGAGGGTTCAGTTTATATCCTGAAACTTTGCTTAAGTTGCTAATTGTTTCTAGCAGCTTTTTAGATGATTTTTGGGGTGATTCTCTAGGTAAACCATCATGTCATCTGCAAAGAGTGAGAGTTTTTTCTCTTCCTTCACAATTCTAATTCCTTCAATTTTTTTCTTCTCTTATGGCTGAAGCTAATATTTCTAATAAAATACTGAATAGCATAGATTATAATAGGCATGCTTGTTTCACCTCTGATCTTATTGGGAATGCCTCTAGATTATCCCCCATTCCATATAATGCTTACTGATGGTTTCAGATAGATCCTGCTTATTATTCTAAGGAACAATTCATTTATTCCTATGCTCTCTAGTTTGTAGTAGGAATGGGTACTGTATTTTAGCAAGGGCTTTTTCAGCATCTATTGATATAACCATATGATTCCTGATAGGTTTGTTATTGACATAATTAATTATAGCAACAATTAATTGAACCAACCCTGCATTCCTGGGACAAATCCTACTTGATCTTAATGCATTATCCTAGTGTTAACTTGTTGTAATCATTTTGCTAAGATTTTATTTAAGATTTTTGCATCTATATTCACCAGGGCGATAGGTCTATAATTTTCTTTCTCTGTTTTAACTCTTCCTGGTTTAGCACAATATTGGTGTCATAGAAAGAGTTAGGCAGAGGTACATCTTCACCTATTTTTCCAAAGAGTTTATATAGAATTGGAAACACTTGTTCCTTAAATGTTTGATAGAATTCACTTGTGAATCCATTTGGCCCTGGAGATTTTTTGTATGGAATTCAATAATAGCTTGTTGAATTTCTTTTTTCTGAGATAGGGTTATTTAGATATTTAATTTTTTCTTCATGTAGCCTGGGGAATTTATTGTTGCTAATATTCAACCATTTCACTTAGATTATCAAATTTATTGGCATATAATTGGGCAAAATAATTCCAAATTATTCGTTTAATTTCCTCCTCATAGATGGTGAGTTCACCTTGTTCATTTATGATACTAGCAATTTGGTCTTCTTTCTTTAATCAAATTAACCAGAGGTTTATCAATTTTATTAGTTTTTTTCATAAAACCAATTCTTGGTTTTATTTATTAGTTCAATAGTTTTCTTGCTTTCAATTTTATTAATTTCTTCTTTAAGCTTTAGTAATTCTAATTTGATATTTATTGGGGGGTTATTTGTTTTTTCTATAATTTTTTAGTTGCCTGTTTAGTTCATTGATTGCCTCTTTCTCTAATTTATTCATGTAAGCATTTAAAGATATAATATATTCCCTGACAACTGCCTTGGCTGTTTCCCATAAGTTTTAGTTTTTTGTTTCATTATTGTCATTATCTAAAATGAAATAATTAATTCTTTCTATAACTTGTTGTTTGATCCATTCATCCCTTAAAATGAGCTTATTTAGTTTCCAAATAATTTTGGGTCTATCTCCCGTGGACCATTATTGCATGTGATTTTTATTGCATTATGTTCTGAAAATGATGTATTCATTATTTCTGCCTTTAAGCATTTTATTATTAGGTTTTTAATGTCCTTGTACATGGTCAGTTTTTGTGTAAGTGCCATGTATTGTAGAAAAAAAAAGTGTATTCCTTTCTAACCCCATTCAATTTTCTCCAAAGGTCTATCATCCCTAGGTTTTCTAACAATCTATTTGCCTCCTTAATTTCCTTCTTGTTTATTTCTTGTTTATTTATTTATTTGTGGTTATATTTATCTAAATCTGAGAGTAGGAGGTTGAAGTCTCCCACCATTAGAGTTTTTCTGTCTATGTCTTCCTGTAACTTCTCCTCTAAGAATTTGATGCTGTACCACTTGGTGCATACATATTTAGTATTGAAATTGCTTCAATGTAATTGAAAAGGTACCTAAAACTTACTACCTTTTAGGAGGATATAGTTTCCTTCCTTATCTCTTTTAATGAGATCTATTTTTGAAGCTACTGTGTCTGAGATAAGGATTGCTACCCCTGCTTTTTTCACTTCAATTGAAGCAAAATATATTTTGCTTCCACCTTTTACCTTTACTCTATATGTATCTCTCTGTTTCACATGAGTTTCTTGTAAGCAACATATTGTAGGATTCTGGTTTTTAATCCAGTCTGTTATTCACTTACATTTTATGGGAAAGCACATCTCATTCACATTCATAGTTATAATTACTAACTCTTTATTGCCCTCCATGCTATCTTTCCTCTTTCCCTCCCTTTTTACACTTTATACATATTCCCCAGGATTTTGTTTCTGAGTATCACTGCCTTCAATGTGTTTGCCCCCTTATATCAACTCTCCTCCCCTTTCTTTCCCCCTTCCCTTGGTCTATTCTTCTTCCCTTATTTCTGTCATTTCCTCTTTTCCTCCCCTCCCCCTTCCTCCTTTTATTACTTGAAAGGTAAGATAAGTTTCTCAACTTAACTGAGTTTGTGTGTGTTACCTTTAAGCCAAATCTGATGAGAGTAAGATTCATGCAGTTCTCTCCTCCTCCCTTCTTCAGCTCTATTGCAATAGGTCATTTGTACCTCTTTATGTAATGTGATTTACCCCATTCAATCTCCTCCATCCTTCTGTCTCTTTAATGGCCCCTTTTTAAGGAGATATTGTTTTTTAAATCATTCTATCAGAGTCATGAATAAATCATGAATGTCCATTGTTTCTGGTTACAAATATTCTTCTTGAGAATTGAGAATTACAATTCTCAAGAGTTATTAGATTCTTTTTTTTCACAGGTGGGGATATAGCCAATTTCTTCTTTTTGGATAGCAGTTTTTTCTTTATCTTTTTTAAAAACCTTTTCATGTGCCTCTTGAGTCTCCTGTTTGAAGCCCAAATTTTCTATTTAGCTCCAGTGTTTTCATCAGGAAAAGTTGGAAGTCTCCTATTTCATTAAATGATCATCTTTTCGCCAGGAAAAAAAAAGTTTTGCCTGATAGTGAATTCTTGGGTGTATTTCAAGCTCCCTTCCTCTTTAGAATAGCTCATTCCAGTCCCTACGATCCCTTAACATTGATGCAGTCAGGTCCTGTGTAATCCTTACTGTGGTTCCTTGGTATCTAAATTGTTTCTTTCTGGCTATTTGCAGGATTTTATCTTTCATCTGATAGTTCTAGAATTTGGCCACAATATGCCTTGGTGTTTTCATTTTGGGGTCCCTTTCCAGAGAGGATTGATGTATTCTTTCAATAAATTTTGTCATCTGGTTCCATGATATCAGGGCAATTTTCCAGCACTAAATCCTGTAATATTAAGTCCAGGCTTTTTTTTCTCTAAAATATTTTCAAGGAATCCAATGATTCTTAAGTTGTCTCTTCTAGATCTATTCTTGAGGTCAGTGGTTTTGCCAATGAGCTATTTTACATTTTCTTCTCTTTTTTTTTTAGCAAATTCTTGTTGTCTCATGATGTCATTAGTTTCTACACACTCCATTCTTTTTTTAGACTATCTTCATTTACCTTTTGCAACTCCTTTTCCAATTGGTCAATTCTATTTTTGAAATTGTCCATTTGTCCAATTGAGGTTTTCAGAGAATTATTTTCTTTTTGCATTTGTTCAACTGTATTTTCCAAGGATTTTTTTCTTGTTGCAAGGTGTTCATTTTCTCTTTTCCCAAATTTTTCAATTGATTTTAAAAGATTTTATTTATTTTGAATTTTACAATTTTTTCACCAAATCTTGCTTCCCTCTCCCCATCCCCCCCACAGAAGACAGTTACATTGTTTCCATGGTTATGCATTGATGTAAATTAAATGTGATGAGAGGGAAATTATATCCTTAAGGGAGAAACATAAAGTATGAGATATAGCAGAATTGCATAATAAGATAATTTTTTAAAATTAAAAGTAATAGTCTTTGGTCTTTGTTCAAACTCCACAATTCTTTCTCAGGATAAAGGTTTTTAAACATCTTCCTGATTTCTTCAAGGACATCGTTCTGGGCTGGAGAGCTCCCTATTCAACTAAGAAAGTTCTGCTGCCCACACCTGAGCCAGAGGGTGTGGGGGGAGGCTGTTACTGTGTTTGTTCTGGGAAGAAGATTCCACTGAAATGAAAGTATGGGGACCGCCATCCTCACAACCAGATAAACTGAGCAGATAGATGTCCAGCCACTTTCTGTATCTCTCCACACTGAAACTCACCCTCCAGTCCTGCTGGAGCACCCCAAACCATCAGTGCCACAGTCAAAGCCTCCACAGTCTAATTGACTCTTGAACTACAGCTCCCACATTCAAAGCCTCCTCAGCTGATCTATAGTTAGTCAGGGTCTTGTCCTGTCCCTGCTGGCTCTCTGCTATCTACCCATGATCCCTTGAAGCAGACCTTGTTCATAGATGTTCTTCTCCTAGCTCCTTTTTCTGGGTTTTATCTGTTGAATTTCTGTTAAGAGGTTTGTTTCATATTATATATGATGGAAGACCAGGAGACCTTAGCACAGTGCCTGTCTTCTCTCTGCCATCTTGTCCAGAAGTCAACAAGACCCTTTTTTTCTCCTCCCTTCATGCCACGCTCATATTATGCTGATAAATCACCTGTTCTTCAAGGGAACCCTGAGCCTTGTAAAATAAAACATTTATTCTCTAAAACAACATCCATACAGTCAATTATCCAAATCTTAAGGAGTCAAAGGCAGAAATCTCAAGCTTTTATACATCTAACCTGATATATAAGAACACAGAAAGATTAAAGTATCAATAATAAACATGTCTGTTTGTGCTCATAAAATGTATTCTAGATCAGCAGTAGGGAAAAAGATTTAAAGATGTCTATGTGTATGATCCATTCTCTGATACAGGAAACCTTGAGAAACCAAATAAATTTGTTTGTGTGTGTGTGTGTGTGTGTGTGTGTGTGTGTGTGTGTGTGTGTGTGTGTAGGAAGGGGAGTATAGAATCTGGAGAAAGATATTTAAAATGATTGAAGAGATTCTCAGTAAACCATGCTTTACTAAATGCTAGAAGGTATCAGTTGCCCTGTGAGAAGATAGATATTAGTTAGCCAGAGGACCTGATTGAAATTACATTCTGTACTCCACTATGCCTTAGAAGTTCCAAGGACTTAGAGGTTCTAAAATGAGAATTATGCAGACCTTTGGTATCTTTCCTAAGCTATAGTTGCCTCCTCTCAGTCTACTTCAACTTTGTGATTTCCAAAAGTCTCCAATACTTCCAATGAGTTAGGTCAGTTCCTGGATCCTCCACCCCCAACTCCTCCAACCCTTCTGACCTCAGAGATTCCAATTTACTATCTTGAGATTTTAATGGAACATGGAATCATTAAGACTCATCTCTGAGCAGTTCAGGGTTCTTAGGAGAGATTTTTAGCTGTTTTATTTATCTTTTTCTCAGTCTTCTGTTTGACCTTCAGTCCCTTCCATTTGGGCCCTCACTCCTGCTTGACTTCATTTTCCTTTAACAATCTTGACCCTATTTTTAATCAGTTAGATTATACTATGTCCTTTACTCATAAATCCTCATTTCATTGTCCTATGAGACAGTATGCCTTGCCCAAACTTAACCTTCTGTAATTCCCACCACCTTTCTCCTCTGCAGAAATTCCAATGTTCTTGAAAGACATAGATGAAGTCATACAACCTTGCAAACCTGGTTCACTAGAGCTTTGTTCCCTAATCTCCATTAGAATTTCACTGAAACAAGGATTCTCTATCCCATTCCCCACAAAAGATTTCCAAGCCTGTTTTAAACATCTGGTAGGGGTAGACTGACTGCTTGGACATCATTAAAATATCTGTGAAGTGTATTTATTCCATACATAAGAGAGATCTCATTTCAGCATCAGGATTGGAGGATGGAGTTTCAGGTACAATAAAAAATTGTAAAATCTCTTTGGAGGGAAAAAAAGAGGAATTGTAGAATAGGATATAGAGTCAATAACAGGAGGGAGTTGCTACTATTATCCACATTTTACAGTTAGGAAAACTAACACAGAGAAGGAAAGTGATTTTTCCAGTTCACACAAAAAACAAATATCTGAAGTCATATTTTGGCTCCTGAACCTAGCTGATTTAACTCTTTCTGTTATGTTAGCATCTCTTCTCACTATATATCAACAATCAAATATAAATTCCATTTTTTTTAACATTTAGCATCCTTCTCAATTTGGCTCCAGTCTAGCAATCCAGGTTTATAGCAATTCCATTTATAAATAAAATGCATAATTTCCTGGCGCCATCCCTCATCTTTGCCTCAGATTTCTTAATTTCAGAGCTGAACTTGAAAACCATCTTATATATACCAAATGCCCCCGATGTCCTCAATTGTTAGACTTTCCCCAATTAACTTTCATTTATTTTGTATATATACTTATGTAATCTGGATCTTAAACAAAGACATTCAGATGCCACAGAGAATGTTAAGCATGACCTATGTTGTATATTTGTGTAAAGGATAATGTTATTTTCAGAGATTCTTGAGTAAACAGAAGATAGACACGTTAAAAGGAAGAGGAAGGAAGACCTCAGAAGCTATACACCAGAAAGGAAAACAGACTTTTCAGCATGTATCCAATTTCAGGTATTGATTCAGGAATTGATAATGTCTAGACCTAGGAAATTATTAATGCAGACTAAATTTTAAAATATGTATTTTCTCCAACATTTTTCACTGCCAGTAGAGCTTATTAACTCTTAATTATTTAAATAAAATTGAAAACCTGGGAGAAATGACAGAGTTTAAGATCTTGTAGTCTGCTGGAGATGAAAACATGGAACTCCAAAGAGAGGTAAGAAGAGGAGAGATAGAGCTAGGATTTAAAGCTATCCAATAAGATGTGGAAGATAGTTTAGAGAAAAATGTATTAGAGTAATATTATAAAGTTCCATACTTCTAAAAAGGGAATATGTTGGAAAACTCTTTTAAGAAATGAACCCTTCTCGCGGCAGCTAGGTGGTGTAGTGGATAAAGCACCAGCCTTGGAGTCAGGAGTACCTGGGTTCAAATCTGGTTTCAGACACTTAATAATTACCTATCTGTGTAGCCTTGGGCAAGCCACTTAACCCCATTTACCCTGCAAAAACCTAAAAAAAAAGAAATTAACCCTTCTCTTTCACTGAGAGGCAGAGAAAGGGGACAAAGAATATTTTGATTAAGGGTTCTTAACTCTTTTCCTTGTTGGAATAATGTTTTAAATTAATAGACATATAGAATCAAAAAGGAAATCAAGTATACAATTATCAAAATATATGTTACAATATTTTCAAAGATCCTACATTGAGAAATCAAAAAATAAACTAAGTTGTATTTTCTAGTGTGCCAATTTTTAAGAGTTAAAAGGAACCTTAAACATTATTTAATGATAATAAATCTCAGAGAAGTAAAGGAAATGGCCTAGGGGTCACTCAACTGGTAAGTGGTTGACCTAGAACTTGACCTAGGTCTTCTAACTCCACCCTGAAACTGATTCAATGATGAATGAGTCCAAGCCTAGAAGCATTGTATCATCAGAAATCTCCAAAACACTTTACTTTCCATCTGTGTTTTTATATCTCTAGAACTTAGCACAATGCATGATACAAAGTAAACACTAAAAAATGCTTTATTTAATTACACCAGGGGATATAAGGTATTCAAGCAGGACTAGTACCTCTGGTTGAGGGCTTGCCAAGCCCTTTTCAGGAGTGCTCTTCCATCTTGTACTTTAAGTGACACTTTACGTGGCACACAACTCTCACCTGTTGGTGAAGTAGGGGCTGTGTATCCCAAGCATGTGAAGTCTTCCCCTGAATCATATATGAGACCAATTTATTCCAATGACAGTGAAGGTGGTTGAAGCAAAGAGTGGAATACTTAGAGCTTTGTCAGATCAAATACAGTAAAGTCATCCACTGCATCCTGGGACATCACCAGTTTTGCCTTTGGAACTTAAATGACTTTGGAAGAGAGTGAGGCAGATGACTTCTCACTTAAATCCAATTTGTGGAAGAAAACAAAACAAAACACACACACACACACACACACACACACACAACAAACACACACACACACACACACACACAAACCCTTCTGAATCTAATGAACACTTTATAAGAATTATCTCTTATGTATGTCTTTCCCTCAATCCTAATTCCTCATGCTAAAAATTATTAATTTGTAAATATGTAAAAATAGAATATGCATGGGGAAATGCTAACCTGATGGTTCCCTGATGAGAGGAATGGGGTGGGAAGGGAGGGTGAAGGGAAATTTTGTAACATGGAAATATACATGTGTAAATGGATGGAAATAAATAAATTTTAAAATTAAAATTTTTTTTTTAAAAATCCGATGCATGTATGAATCAAGAAAACAAAGAACAAACGCCATTGTTCTTCCCTTTTCTAAGTCCTTTTCCTACTGGAGTTTTGAAAAGAAAAATAAAGGTGTTCAGACAAAATTTGAGTTGCCTATATAGATTTCTTCCTTTATTGAATTTGCAAATACATTAATGTCTTCTGTAAGAAAGAATTTTGGACTAGAAATCAAGAGAATTTTTTTGTTTTCTAAAATCTTCTAGTATTTCCCCTGACTCTTTTTTAGCTCTAGGCTCTTTAATAAGAAAAAGAACAAGTTCCCCCTGAGCAAACATGATGTTATTGTATGGGGATAGCAAGTGCAAGAAGGGAGCTAAGCTCCCTCTTGCTAACTTTATTTCTTATGTACTTTTACTAAACACAGGTGACTGAATCTTGAGATGGACATTTCCAATCGAAACAATCTCATGAGGTCAGATGTTTCTACATCCTGAAGTCTACATCGGCCAAAAGATATAAGAAAGTTATTACAGAACTAAATCAAAACTGAACCTGAATATAGGTTTTACTGTTTCAAATAATCTTCTGAGATAGTATAATAAAAGTTCTTTTTTTTATTGTCTCAAGTTTTAAATCTTTGTTAATGTACATTAACAGTCATTTGTGTTTTAAGAATTTCTTTCACATAGAGAAAATAAATAACTGTATTATATGTGATTTATAATATTGATTGAATACCTTTTTATTCTTTTTGGACACTGTGGATATAAGACAAAACTTCATTTTCTTTAAGTAGTTTCCCATAGGGATCTAGGGTGACAGAATAAACATCTAGAGAAAATAAGAAAGAATCTGATCACTCTCTTCAGAAGCAAGCCTCAGTCAGGATTGACAAGGTCTATGTCTGGTCCCAAATTAGGACCTCTTAATAGGATAGAGAGCTTCCCCTGTTACCTGAGTCAGTGTCAATCTGTTTTTGGACTCTGATGAGAAGAGAAAGAAATTCAATTTGAAAGCTTGTGGGGTTATCTATTAAAGCCAAGAAGGTGATATAACCCACAAAATAGAAATCATGTGCCAGAGATAAAGCAATTTCATCTCTTTCCATGGTCTAGTACATCAAGAATCCAGACAATGTAAAACTTAATGAACTAACAATGAAGAAGGCCAATATTCTCTAACTCCTAAATGAATGTTCACTCAGCACTTTCTCCTTTACCATGATCTGAACAGAAATACTACCTAAACCACGCTCTGGGCTGACAATTGAATTCAACCATGGAAATGCATGCTTCCAAGTTTGGAAATTTGCTTAGGCTGTCATAGTTACATGATGAGTTCTCTTCTGGAAGAAAGGGAATTGAGCAGGACACCTCTATATGAATAGTGCTGTATGAAATTCTTTTAAGCTTTAGAAAAAAGAACCCAACATCCAACTGTCACTGGTCCTGGAGCCCCAGTCTCTTGGGGGAAACAGTAACAACAAAATAATGAGACCACTGTGAGACTTCTTTCTAAATGGACATGAGGAGAAAATGGTGAAAGTAGAAATCAAATAGAAGTAGTAATGGAAAAGGGTCTAAGCATCACATACAGGTGAATCAATATTTTTTTTGGGGGGAAGGGAGGGACTCCATTACAAAATGAGAGGGAACATAAGAAGAGATAGAAGAATACAGAAGGGGGATGTGGAATAAACCCAATCCTGTAAGAGGCAAACAGTGAAAGGAAAATAAATTCTAAAGAGAGAGGTTGTAGGAGAATGGACAGGTAGGCAAAAGGAGATGTATTAAGAAAAGGGATACCCTGTTTAATGGTGAGAATAGGAACCACTGTTGAGAGCTACAATAGGAGAGGAAACAGATAGTGTCTAATAGGAGATGAGGAACCTTACATTGAATATTATCTGCAGGAATTTAGTTTTTATACCTCAGCAAAAGGTGATTCAACACTACTAAGGGTCACTGACACCCAAATGATTAGAGCAGAAATCATTAAATAAGCAGATCAAAGTAAGAAAATGAAAAATAACTAAAGAATAAAGCTAAAGAATTAAGTTAAAATGAAGAAAGAAGAAAAATAGAGTCAGAGGAAAAATAAAATTCATAAATTTAAATATGAAAGGTCAAATAATTTAATAAAGCAAAAAGTGGCAGAATTGATAAGAAAATAAAACCTCATAATCTATTGCTTACAAAAAATTAAAAACAAAGATGTACAAAGAATAAAAATGAGGCACTATAAACAATTTACTATGTTTTTAATGAATTTTCTTTAAAGCAAAAACATTCAAACATAATTAGGGCTAAACAAAGAAACTACATCAAGATAAAATGAACCATCGACAATAACTGAATATTAATATTAAACTCATTTACTCTGAATGCCTACTTTCCAATTTCATAAAGGAAACATTATCTGAGCTACAAGAATACATATACATTATACAATAGTGAAAGGAAATTTCAGTTGAAGATAAGTCTAACAAAGAAAAAAGAGAAAATAGAGAAGTGAACAAACCAATGAAGACATTAGAGCTTAAGAAAAAAAATTCATGGTATCTTCAAAAAGGGACTTCAAAGAATATACATTTCTCAGCATCACTAGCCACTTACATTATGTGTATTATAGCATAGAGACATTGCAAACAAATGTAATAATTCAGAAATAGTGAATATATCCTTTACAGCTAATATTGCAATAAAATAATAATTGATTCAGGGACTGCAAGCAAAATATATAAACAGGGAATAGTTAACAGTGAAATGCTAAATAAAGGGTAAAAAGAACATGATAAAAAATGAAATGATTAGTAGAACTAAAAGTCAGCCCTTAACAAGGATTAATAAAATTCATATACTTTCATTCAATCTAATAACATAAGGGAAAATCAGATCAATAAAATAATAAACGAGCAAGGTGAAATACAACAAAACCAAAAGAAATGATGAGGAAGTTGAGGGCAAGATGAAGGCATACTGGAGAAAAATATGATGAAGTGAAAAACGAAAGACATAAGTAACAATTTATTTTAAAAAAAATCAAACAAGTGGTATGAAAGAAAAAAAGCAGTAATAGAATTCTATTGTTTGTGAACTTGGGGTGGTGAACAGTCTTTAGATTTTCTTGAGTTCTTTGTGTTCCAGAATTGCTTCATAAAAACTTAAGAGTTTATGATAGTGCTTCAAGATGAGGTAGTTGGAAACAAAAATTACAGAAAGGTCATTCTTAATGATGACTTACTAACCAATGCAGAATTAGTAAGGAAATGGTAGATTTTGCAATATATCATTTCAAGTCATAAAAATTTAATACATGAAATGTTTAGAAAGATGATCAGATAGCCATAATTATATACCAGAAGCTGGACATTGTGCATGGATTAAAATGCAAAATGCTCCCAACACTTATCAATATAACAATTCAGTTTAACCATGAGTTGTTTAAGGATGGACAGCAGTCATTACCACTTAAAATAAAAAGCAGCACCTATTATCTAATTTATATAACTCTTTGCCCCCCAGATGATTAACTCTAGGTGGGGAAATTGGTAAAGCTGATTCCTCCTCCTATCAATGCCAAGCACTAGCTAGGAGAATGGACAAGTAGGCAAAAGGAGATGTATTAAGAAAAGAGGGATGCCCTGTTCAATGGTGAGAATAGGAACCACTGTTGAGAGCTATAATAGGAGAGGAAACACATAGTCTATAATAAGAGATGAGGAATCTTACATTGAATATTATCTGTAGGAATTTAGTTTTTATACATCAGCAAAAGATGAATCAACACTCCTAAGTGTTGTTGATCCAATTCCCTTGTTAAATATTCAACCTGTGTGCTGCCACAACTCCTACCCTCAAGAGATCATATGCCAGTCATACCCTTTTCCTATGGCACAACTCCCTACCTGAGAATACTTCAGGACATTCAAGATCTATGCAGATCACATCAGGGAGGTGGTGTGAAATATCACAGACATGGCAGCGAAATGAAATGTTGTCCACTCCAAAATCAAATTTAACTCTAGCCCTATCTTTCTATTGTGCCCACCAGAACTCTCCTCTGTTTTTACAAATTCCCCTTCATTATAAATTTTTTCTTCCCTTTGGTACCTCTTCTGATATTCTCTGAAAGTTGATGATGATGTTTGTCCTTCATTCTTGAAGAAAATAATAATGTCAGGGAGGTGATGCCATATCAAGCACATGAATTGGATTTGAGTGAGATGGTGCTGTGTTAAGTCACCAGCCTCAATTTCTCCTCCAGAACCATTTAGGTCCAGTGATCAGATATGAACCAGGATGACTGGAGATGGTCCTGGATGTGAAGCAGTCAGGGTTACTTGCCCAAGATCACACAGTTAGTAAATGCTAAGTGTCTGAGGCTGGATTCAAACTCCCATCCTCCTGACTCCAAAACCAATGCTGTAACTACTGTACTACCTAGCTATCTTTCTGAAAGCTACCTTTCCCTAAAACCCTCACAGCTCTTGATACTCTCTCCAAAGGGTATTGTTCCTTCTTTCACATTCCCTTGTACCAAAACCCAGGAAGAGTTGTTAACATACCCTCCTGCTCCTTGATATCACTTTCAGACCCTACCTCTGCTACCATCACTTTAAAACTACTTCTTCCTTGTTAAAGTGCATTCAATTCTTTCCAAATTTTTATTGCTATCAACTATGTCCTCCCCAACCCAAACTTCAAACTCACTCTCCTTCCTTTCTAACTAGTTCAGCATCTAGTT
This sequence comes from Macrotis lagotis, assembly GCF_037893015.1. NCBI lineage: Eukaryota > Metazoa > Chordata > Mammalia > Peramelemorphia > Peramelidae > Macrotis > Macrotis lagotis. The sequence goes on along the minus strand of NC_133663.1, from coordinate 129,441,851 downwards.
TATAGTCAATCTCTGGCCTCTGACCTCCTCAATTTCCTTGTCATTATCCTTGTTTTTAGTCTTCATAATAATAATAATAATAATAATAATAATAATAATAATGTTTGTCCTTCATTTTTGAAGAAGACCACATCAGGGAGGTGATACCATGACAAGCACATGAATTGGATTTTAGTGAAGAGGTGCTGTGCAAGGTCTTCAACCTCATATTCTCCTCCAGGCTCATATGGGTCCAGTGGCCAGATATCAATCAGGACAACTTGAGATGGCCCTGAATGTGAGGCAATCAGGGTTAAGTGACTTGCCCAAGGTCACACAGCTAGTAAGTGGCAAGTGTCTGAGATTGGATTCAAACACCCATCCTCCTAAATCCAAGGCCAGTGTTCTCTCTGCTGCACCACCTAGCTGTCCATGTTTCTAGACTTAACTTAACCATGAACTCTCTATGCTTTGCCCAGAACAACAAAAATTTTCCAAGATCCTAGAATTACTAGATGCAGCTCCAGGCAATCTTTCCTGGTTGCCTTCATTCTCAGCCATGGGATAAATGAACAAGATGATGAAAAGGGAGACACAGAAAGAATTTCTATTGCTTTCTGCCAATATGGTCCTTGAAGTCTCTCAGGTTTCTTTCTGGTTAAATCTTAAGAGAATCCTAGAAGCCAAGACACAGAAATATAGTAAGAAAGTGTAGGGGGGGGGAACTATTTTTGATTCCAACTCAGTCATCATTTCCAACAAATGGTATTCACTTATTTTATTCCCCAGTTTTGACAAGGACAGGATATTCCATCTCCCAGAAGACCCAGAATCACATAGGTGAGTTATCAGGGCTGAACTTTTTCTCTAAGGAGTTTTTTCACATAACTATTCTATAGCCAACCTGTCAAGGAGAATATGACTCTTGCCAAGACATCATAAAAGGGGTTCATATGAGAAAGCAAAAAAGTTTCCCTTTCTTAAATGACTTCCAGATGTCTTTTTACATCCATTTTATTCCCTTGTGGTTTCTCATAGGAAAATCAAAGGCACACCTCAATAGTCACTCTAAGACATCCCAAGAGCCAAATAGAGAGCAATTCTATCTCAATCTAATTTAGTGCTTCCTGTTCAGAGTCAGCAACCATTACTGGGTCACCATCTGGTGCTAGGTAGGTCCTAAGGAAATGGGGTAAATTTTATGTTTGAGGTTTTATGAGAAAATTATGGTATTGACCCCCCACACACACTACTCAGCTCCCTTTATTTTGACTACCTTATACCTTTCTGTCCAATAGTTAGAATCATATGCAATAATTTTATACTAAATATTTTAAAGTATATCATTTAGGCATTAAACAATCAACTTAAATGTTTACTGAATACTAGATACTATATTAACTACATATAACTAACTAAATGATGGGTTGGAAATCCCACCTTCTAAGATTCCCTCTAAAGGGAATACTGAATGCCCAGAAATTCATATGACCATATCCACTCATTCTTCTGGGAAATAATTTGTGTTCCTAATTTCTGTAGGGATACTGTCTTTTACTTTGGGTCTATGCAAGCATTCCTTGATGGAGCCATAGCTCCAAACACAAAAGTAAAGTTATGGTCCTGTAACCAAGCTCATTTTGTAAATCACATCTATAAACATACATACATACATACATACATATGCACACACATTTTCTTTAGTTTCTTTTATTCACAATTAATATGCTTCAATGTGGTGCCGGGAGAAAGAAGGTGAAAATGAACATCATTAGAAAGGTAGGAGTTCTGAGTTTCATTATCAGTTTTGTCAATAATAAACACTAATAACTGAGAGATAGAGTGATAATGTGACTAGAGTTCTGAAATTTCCATGAGAAAGATCTGGATTAAAAATCCTACCTCTGACACAAATTCTATGACCCTGGTCAAATCATATCAGCCTTAAGCAACTTTCCAGGATTTATCTTTTACATCATCAGCAGAGTCTGATATTTAGGAATTTCCAAAGAGTGATGAAACGAGGATTTTTTCATGTTTTTATATATAAGTAAGTTATACTTGGCAATGTTTTCCCATTATATCACTTTCATTTTATACTTAGGATAACCCTATATAGCACATTATGATAATCATCTTCAGAGGAGGAACCTGAAAATAAATCAAAAGAAGGACATACAGTAGAATTACTGGATGAAAAACTGGATCTGGAGACAAAAGACAAAAATCTAGATTCAAAACTATTTCATCTCCCTAGGGTTCACTTTCTTTACATCATACAATGGAATGACTTGAAATAGAGGTTATCAACCCTTTTGGTGTCAAAGACCCCTTTGGTTGTCTGGTCTTCACCTATTGACTTTTTCCATCTCAAAATAGGAATTTTAAAAGCAAAAAATACTTACAAAGGAATCCATTTGTAATGAAATAGTTGCCAAAATATTAAAAAAACAAAATAAAGTTTATAGACCCTAGCTTAATCTCAAATTCAGCTGAATGCTTTCTATCATTGAGTTGCTGGGGAAAGCTGGCTGAATATGAAACTGGAACCCCTGATTTCAAATCCTGGTCTCTGCCACCTGCCAGTGTAAGTGATTCTGGGAAGTTCCTTAAACTCTGGGGATCCTAATTACTTCAATTGTAAATTATGGAGTTGGTAGAGAGCTGGATGACCTCAGTGGTTTCTCCTTAGCTCTAAATCCATGATCCTATGATTTTCCAGTTCTATGAAGAGATTTTAACCAGGTGGGACAATGTTGGACTTAAGAATCAAGAATCCCCGTCTTTGAATCTCATTACTGATCCTTACTTGGTTCTGTGGCCATGGGCAATCCATTTTACCTTCATGAGGCTCTATTCCAGTTTTCTCCTCTGTAAAAGAGGAATAAAATGTTGATCTGCATGATTTTTGATGTTGTTAAAAGCAAAGTACTTTATTGATCTTAAGTTTTCTACCAACAAATGGCATTATGATGATGTTTGTCCTTCAGTCTCAAAAAAAGATCATGGCATCAGGGAGATAATGTCATGATATGCACATGAATTGATTTGAATGAGGGGTGTGCCATGCTAAGTCATCAGCCTCAGTTTCTCCTCAAGAGCCATCTAGTCCAGTGACTAGATATGAATCAGTACAACCAGAGATGGCCTTAGGCAGAAGGCAATTAGGGTAAAGCAGTTTGTCCAAGGTCACACAGCTAAGTAAGTGGCTGGGTCAAATTTGAATTCAGATTTTCCTGACTTCAGGATCAGTGCACTATCTGGTGAATCTTATGAGCATCTCAGCACAGTGTTCTTAAATACATAAAATAAAATACATCAGGCTGCAGAGGAAAGCAATTGTATTTAAATAGTTATCAAAATAATGGGGTAAAAAGTGTAAAGACCTTCTTTTCTAAGCATCCCCAGTTTTTTATAGTATGTTATTGTCCTTTTTCTTGCTGATTTTAGTTTTTCTTTCAGTCTCCCCTTTATCTTGTTCTCTGTTAAGCCTTTCCCCATTATCACCCTTTGCAAATCCCACCTGTCTCCTTGTAGTACCCCCAACCCTAGTCACTTCAAAGCTCACTGTATCTTGCACAATTACTGCAGGACTGTTTTACATATTGTCAGAATGTTTGATGAGTTTCAGAACCAGTTTGTCACATTAATGAGTTGTGAAATGGTTATGCTGTGTGTGAGAAGTAGTTTTCATCAGTGAAAGCCACTAGGGAATGAATCCCTGCTCTATTTAAGGCAAAGAGCCTTCCTCTCTACCTGCCTGGCTTTTGGGTATATGGCTGAAAGGGATGTGGTAAATGGGACAGATTTAGCCATTTGCTTCCAAATAATCTTCCTGGCAAGCTATGGGAGTAAAGATTATTGTCAAGGTCAATTAAATCCATAGGGAAAGGAAATGCTATCTGAAACCCAAGGGGAAAGAAGGGCTGCCTCCACTTGTTCCAAGTTCACTCTAACATGCAGCTGGGGTTCTTATGAGTCTGAATCCTTGCTATTATAGTGAATCAGAGAATATTATAGAGAATCAGAGAATATTGTGGGAGGGGAAAGAATAAATCAATACAATCTGCACCTGTGAGTCCAGGCTCTTTTTATCTCCTCCTTCTCCCAGAGCTCTGTTTTTTTTTAATCATTATGAATGAGGAACAATGAGGAACATCATGCAAGCATCATTTTAAATATCTTGGGAGTTGCCCTAAGATTCCCGAGTTTGGAAGAGTATGTTCTTACCACTAACCTGAGTCAGAAAGAGTAGGTTGGAGTTCGACTAGATTATGCTACTTTACAATAATGGGGGCCATGGTGGGGAAGTTTTCTGAACCAGAACTCTGATTTTTATAAGTATGGAAAACTTCCAGTTAATTTTTTTTCATAATTCACAATGGCACCTCTGTAATTTAAACTTTTTAAGAGTCATTTGAAGAATTGGATTAAATGATATGTTCAGGATTACAAAGCCAGTATGTGTCCCAGACTTTTCTGACTTTAAGGTCAGATTTTCTAGTCACTGTCTCTAAAGAATGGAAATAATGATAACAACAATAATAATATTATTGTAATCATAATTTATAATATTTGTTTATCATTTGCTGAGAAAACAGGTGATTCAAAACTCAAGAAACCATAAATTAATTTGGAGGATTTGTCATTTATATCATAGGGCTTAAGTTTGGACTTGATTGGGAACTTGGAGATCACTTAGTTCAGTTATCTCATTTTATCAATAAGGAAACTGGAGCTAATAGAGATTAACAGAGACTTGCCTATGATCAAACAGTTCATTAAATGTCAGAGATAGAATTTGAACCCAGGTCCTCCAGTCACCAAAGCCAATATTCTAGCCTCTATAGCAGACTGTATCTCTGTCACTAGAGGGAGTATCCATATGGATTAAATCAAAAATGTTTTGAAGCACTGAAATAAGTAGATGGTGATCATATTGTTATTTGTATGAGGCAGTGAAATCTCCCTTGGATTTCTTGGGCTGAATTATCTAGTCTGACTGTCTACATTGTCCCAATTAACCAGTTGACTGACAAATCTGTTTTGTACATGTGGGAGTTATGCAATACCCTGAAGGAGTTGATCCCTCTTTCTGTAATGTTATGCCATCCCAATTTTTGGAACTATTATGATCTTTACAGCCCACTGTCTGGGTTGACTGGGATCACTGGTACACTGCCTAGAAATAAAAGAACACTCTATCAGCACTCTCCTTTATTTTCAAGTTAGTCTACATTAGATTAATTGACTTTTAAAATGTAGATTTTTTTCCCCAATCCATTCTTCTAGAATTGTGTCTACTTAAGTCACAATAAGAATGAAGACCCATTGAGAGTCAGACACACCTTGAGTCCTTTCATGATGAGGAAGCTGAACCTAATGGAACATTTGAATTTGGGAGTACTGAGCTGCAATAAAGTTAAACCATATACAATACCTCTGGTAAGTCCAACTAGTGTGATGAACCTTGGGGAACAATGATAGGCAAATAGGTCAATGCCAGAAAACTGAGCTCTAAAGATTCCTTGCCAATTAGTATCAGACTAAAACCTGTTGTTTCTTCACCTGAATGAGATGAGGAGACCCAGTTTAAAAAAAATAAATAAATAAAATAAAAGGGATGGCCCATTAAGTTTGTTTTCAGTATACTGATATTTTTTAAAGCAGGAAATAGTCATGAATGGCTCTAAAACATTTTATCAAGTCACCCAGTGGTGTTGAGTGTTGTGAAAATACAGACCGGATCCCAAAGTCCCTGAACCACAATGCAGTGATGAAGACAAGCAGCAAGCAGCAGTGTCTCCAAAGCCTTTACCACGGCCTGAATTCCATTAGCATGAGACTCAGAACACCACATCTGGTATTCCTTAACTGACTCCAAGAGTTGGCTTCCCTCCTAGCTCTTAAGCAAAGTGTACAAGAAGCTCACATGGTAACACTTTGGTGCATATAATGAATCTGTTTAATTTGAATTATTTTGCTAAAAGGGAGTAAAGGGGGAGAGAGGGGTAAATATTGTCTGGATCAGATCTACTAAGCTCAGCATTTTGCAGAGTCTCTAAAAGGATTGACTTTGTTCCTGGATGTGATACAAACATGTGGAAACAACTGGACGTTAAAAAAATGCAATGTCTAGAGATTGGTGTTTCTTCCTGTCTCACCAAATTGTACTTGTCCCTGGACAGGCAAGGCGGAACAGACTTGTGTTCAAAAATGGCATTTGGGAATGGCTTCTTCAGAGACTGAGGACAGAATGGATAGCCTCATGGATCCATCTCTATTGGACTATTGTTCCATGTGGGAATTTGGGAGGAAAAGAAGACATTTGTGCAGTTTTTCAAGTTCAAAAGAACTTTTTTTTTAAAAAAAAAAGAGAAGAATGAGAAGTTCAGTTACACTAATGATAGGTCTTATCTAGAGGAGAGTCAGTGTAAGAAGTGTATGGAGGGTTAGGCATGAAAGTAGGAGGAACCAGGTTTAATCTTGCCTCTGACCACTTACTAGTGGTGTGATTCTAGGTGAATTACTTAAATTTTCAGTACTCTAACAAATCTCTAATCATAAATTACAGAAGAGCAGCCAGCTTGCATCAGAGTAGGCCATTCCTCATACTGATTAAAGAACAGGTCTGAGCCAGCATAAAGAAATGAAGCCCTTTCAGTCATAATAAGAGCTGACATTTGTATAGGTCTTTGAGGTTTACATAGCACTTTACCTATATCTCTAAGATTTAAAAAACACTTTCTTCAAAAATAACCTTTTGAGGAAGGTAATGAAAATGTTATCCTCATTTTAAGGAAGAAGAAATTGAATCATAGAAAAGTTAAGTGATTTTGTTCAGGGCCGTACAGTCAGCTTGCACCATAACTGGAACTTGCATATAGGTCTTCTGACTATGACACCAATATCCTCACAGTGCCCCTCTAGGTAAAGAATAATTCTCTTATCAAATTCAGGCTGTCATATGCTAGAAGACTTACAGAAAAGGTCAGGAATGATTTGATTAATGAGGGCATAATGATTTTTTGCCAGAGATGAAAGCTCTTCCTAAAACTTTTTAATTTCATTGTTACCTCCATAAGGTAGATATGAGCAAGGTATAATCATTTCCATTTTCCAGAGGAAAAGATACAATTTTTGAGGCTGAGCTGATTCTATGACAAACAGCCAGAATGAAACATGGCAGAACAAATCCATTTGGTTTACTACATTGCCACTCTGTTCCATCTACACAGATGCATCCCAGCTGAAGTAACCATATGGACATCCAGATGGATTGCAAACAGAGCCAAAATCATTGATTCCTCATCTTCATCTAGTTGTTTGGCTGCACAGAGACAACAAGTGAATTTATGCTGTTGAAATGAAGTAAAAAAAAAACTAAGTAATTATTTGGATTATTTAGGGAAAGTTGAGGCTACTCAGCTTCATCCTTGACTCCAGGCTTTCTCTCCCTCTTATCTAATCAGATGCTAAGTCTCCCTTCTAAACATCTCTAGTATCACTCCCTCTTTACTTACACTATCACCATCTTTTGCCTGAGCTCCCTCCTTCCAAATCTTTCTCTTCTCTAATCCATTCTCCTAATCTATACTTATCCAAAACATCTTCCTATTGCATGCATCTGATCATGTGACATCTATGCTCAAAAATCTTCACTTTCTATTGCCTCTAGGGCAAAATATTGACTTCTTAGGCCAGCATTTTAAGTCCTAGATCCTTTTGACTGATTGCAAATTGCATTTGTGAATTTATTTTAATTTTATTCCACTATAGACATTCTACATTCTAACCCAAATGATCTGTTACTCAAACATGAAGTATAGAGAATTCTCACTTGAAAATGAACTATTCAGCAGACCTCTATATAAAATGATTATTACAGAATATTAAATGGTCTTTTATATAATGCAACTTTTTTGGCATCAAGAGTGGAGGTATCAAGGGATAAAGGAGGCAATGAGAAGAACTTGTGGCCCTAGATCTAGCCACTTGGGGGGAGAGGAAGAGTGCTGACCACAAGGCAGAAGCACTGAGCTGAAGGGCAGAAGTTTAGAACAATTAACATACATTATTTTGAATTGCTTTGAATAGGCTTCAGGGTTTAGCTATCTTTTATGGAGAGTAGATTTCCTTTCTAACTTGTACTGGGGATGGGATCTCCCCATTGACCTCCCTAGCATGTGAGGTTTAGCTGTTGTCCTCCAAAGGTGGAATCTTGCTGCAGGATTGTTATGGTAATAGAGTCTGATGGGAAAAATCTTGTTGTGGGGTTGTCCAGGGGTGCACCCCCACACATTCCCCTCCCCACACATTCCCCCCCCACATACTTACCTTTACTGAGTTGCTATGGAAACAGGGTCTTTCTGTTGATGGGTGGGGTCCCTATGTTGACCAGCCCTGGGGTGGGCTTCAGTATTAATCAACAGTGGGGCCCAGACCTCTGCTGTGGCTTGTGTTAGGGGTGGGTCACTGGGGTGGGGTCTTGCTGTCCTTGCCTAACCTATTGTTGATTTGTAGAAATTGGTGGATTGCCCCAGGCTTGGAGCTTTGCAGTATGGCTGGCTGCTACTACTGAGGTTCTTGGACCTCATTGCCTTCCTGCCCCAATGAGATATTTCCTATTGTGCTGGTAAGCTGCTTTCCTGTTCCTAGATAAATTCGAAGGGGGATTTTTAGTTGTTTGGAGGAGAATTTCAGAAGGTTTCAGAGTGTTCCTTCCTCACTAAAACCTCTTGGCACAAGAAATGCCAAAATTGTTTATATAAAATTGAATTTGCCTTTGCACTGACTGTATCCTAGGTCTGGAATATATTCCTTTTTCATCTCTATGTTTTGAGAATCTTTAGCTTTCTTCAAAGTACAACTTCGATTCTTTGCTTATCCCCTTCTTAATCATGTTCTCTCCTCTTTCAAATTATTTGTGTATTTCATTTTTCCCCTTCCTCTCAGTAGAATGTGAGCTACTTGAAGGCAGAGACTGTTTAAATTTTGTCTTTGTATTCTCAGCATCTTACAGTGTCTTCACTTTGTTTGCTGTGCATTTATTAGTTGCTTATTGAATTGGAAAAGAACCTTCAAAGATCTGCATTTTTAGTAACACATACATATTGACATATATCAGTAGATATCAATTGCCTGGATTCAAGGCTGAAAAAACCCTATGTAATTCTCATCTATATCTTCTCATATGTTCACCATAGGAGATCTGCCTTGTATGCTACAGCCTTCCTCACAAATACAGACTTTAAGTGTAGATCTGGCCATTTACTTAACCTACTGTTGATCTAGTTAAACATGGGAAGGTTCATTAGCAATGGACTGACCACTTGGTGATAAAGTCTTTGGCCATTGCAGCCTATGAAATTGAAAAATGCAAAGTGATCCTCAGATTAGTGTGGTAATTTTATTAATGGTAGATAAGTGGGAGGAAAGGAGGAAGAAGGGAACCCCCAAGGGTCATAAAGATTCTGCACTGCCTATAAACTTAACAACTAGTGTTGTTCTGAAAACATGAAAATTTTATCTGCTTCAGTTAATTTGTCACTTCAGGAAATGAATGCCTATCACTTAGTATTCTCACTATAACTCAAGCCAGAAGAAAGAAATGCATGGCAGTTAAATGGAAGCCTATATCAAAGATTCTTCTTGAAGTGACAAACAATAATAATGTATGAAAAACTGAGTGCAACACACACAAGTGAATAGGGTTAAAGGGTAAGAGTAAAGCATAAAGGTTGAGTTTAAATGCTGCATTGACATCCCTACATCAAGAGAAAATATGGAATATATAGATAATTAAACCAAAATATATTGACTTATTATTCTGTGAATCTTTTAGAATTCAGTATTTTTTTAATTTTAGTTTTTTCAGTTTTTGCAAATATATTGACTTATTATTCTGTGAATCTTTTAGAATTCAGTATTTTTTTTATTTTAGTTTTTTTCAGTTTTTGCAAGGCAATGGGTTTAAGTGGCTTGCCCAAGGCCTGTAGCTAGGTAATTATTAAGTGTCTGAGGCCGGATTTGAACTCAGGTACTCCTGACTGCAGGGCCGATGCTCTATCCACTGCGCCACCTAGCTGCTCAGAATTCAGTATTTTAAAACAAGTATTATATAGCTCAATGTTTAATTGCTGTATTTGCCAGAAAGTCAGAAAGGGAAAAACTCCAAAGAACACGTACTTTAAAGGAGGATTAACACTACACATTTCATTCCATGATTGTGCCATTTATGATGGACTTTGAATAGGTTGGTACTTTGACCATATGTTTAGGATTTTAGACACTGAGGGGAAAAGTTGGACTGAGGCAAGACTTGAGGGATTGATCAGATGACATGCTAGCAAAATGTTATATGGACAGACTAAGGACCAGTTATAAAACAACTTGTACCAAGAGAATTGAGCAACTGGATCTCAGAATCTACGCAAAGAATCCAAGCAACATGTACCAAGATCATAGCACAAAAAAAAGAATGATACAAAACTAAATTTGAGAACCTTAATACCCCTCAATTTTTGGTATGTCTTTGGTCCTTTTATATTTACCATTTAGGCATATTAATACTCTTTCTTGGTGGCTGCTTATTAAGAGGAATGAAAATCAGCAATTAACTACTGGGATGGTAATAAAACAAAATAATTTTTGACATTAATATAAATTCCCTCAAATTAACTAAGTTCCATTCAATTGAGTAAACATTTTCTAAATGACTATAGTATTCAAGATCTTAAATGGGGAATAAGGTATGAGAAGACAAAAGAGAAATCAAAGTCCAAATAGAGACTTTTCTTGGGATAGTCATGATGATGTCATGGCAAGACTATTCAATTTTCTTTCTTGCTTCTGTTCTATCCTGAAGTACAATAGAATGATATTAAGATTGAAACCCAATAGAAGTGAAGATATGATAAGAGAGCATGCATCTGTCTTCAGAGTTCAGACCACTGCTGCAGAAGAATGGTATCCCAGAGTACCCAAAAGATGTGCAGGTGTGAACATTGAATTACTGTGTGATCTTTGGTAAATGATGGAGAATATAAAGGTAAAGAAAAATTAAATATCTTGATTTTCAAAAAAAGGAGAAAGGGGTATATCTTACAATAAAATCTTCATTTATGACATTATACTTATTTCCAAAAGAGTCAACACAGAAGCCAAGGAATATATGATTACTAAACTGGTAGATGAGTGAAATGACCTAGGCATTAATTTCATGAATTTCTTTTTTATTTTCATTTTATTTATTTTCACATTACTACATTAGTCTTGTAAAAGTAAACATAATCCCCCTTCCCCACAAAGAGAGAGAAACCTCAAGAAAATAAAAGTGAGAGGAAAAAAGCGTACTTCAGTCTGCATTCAGATACCATCAGTTCTGTCTCTGGGATAGATCAAATCCAATAGAGAAGTCGCTTTAGTATTTTTTTTCCACAGGTACTATTGGCTAGTTGTATTTCCCTGCATCCTATTCTTCCCCACCCCCATTTCTTCTACTTTCTCTCTCCTTTCACCCTGTCCTTCCTCAAAAGTGTGTTGTATCTAATTACTCTCTCTCTCACAATCTTCCCTCTCTTTTTTGCCTATACCCCTCCTCCTTCCCCCCTTCCCCTCTCCTCTTTCTCCCATCCCTTTCCCCTCTTTTTCCCCCCTCTAGGGTAAGATACATTTCTATACCCTATTGAAGGTGGATGTTATTTCCTTTCTGAACCCCTTCTGATAAGAATGAAGGCTCACTCATTTCCCCTCACCTTCCTCCCTTCCACTCCATTGCAAAAGCTTTTTCTTGATTCTTTTACTCAAAATATCTTAACCCATTCTAGTTCTCCTTTCCCTTTCTCCCAGTGCATTCCTTTCTTGCCTACTGAATCCATCTTTATAATGTATTATGCCTTTGTATTTAGCTCTCTCCTGTGCCTTGTCTATATGTGCTACTTCTAACTGTTCTAATAAATGAGAAGGTTCATATGAGTTATCAGATTCATATTCCCATGCTGGGATATAAGCAATTCAACATCATTAGATCCCACAAGATTTCCCCTTCCCATCATACTCTCTATGCTTCACTGAGTACTGTACTTAAAGACCAAAATTTATGTTAAGTTCTGGTCATTTCAACAGGAAAGTTTGAAAGACTCTATTTCATTGAATTTCCATATTTTTTGCTGAAAAAAGTATGTTCAATTTTTCTGGGTAGTTGATTTTTGGTTGTAATCCAAGCTCTTTTGCCTTCCAGAATATCATATTACAAGCCCTACAAGCCCTTAATATAGATGCTGCTAAATCCTGTGTAATCTTGAATGTAACTCCATGATATTTGTCCTTTTTTTTCAGCTGCTTATAATATTTTCTCTTTGACTTGGAAGTTTTGGAATTTGGCTGTAATATTCCTGGTATTTTTTTATTTTGGGATCTCTTTCAGCAGATGATTGGGAGATTCCCTCAGTTTCTATTTTACCCTCTCCTTCTAGGATATCAGGGCAATTTTCCTGGAGAATTTCTTGAAAAATGAAATCTAGGCTCTCTTCCTGTTCATGACTTTCAGGGATTCCAATAATTTTTAAATTATCCCTCCTGGATCTGTTTTCCAGATCAATTTTTTTTCAATGAGACATTACATAATTTCTTCTAGTTTTTCATTCTTTTGGTTTTGTTTTATTGTTCCTCACAAAGTCATCAGCTTCCCTTATTTACATTCTACATTTGAAGAAATTTACTTCAAAGAGCTTTTTTAATCTCCTTTTCCATCAGACCAGTTCTGCTTTTTATGATAGTCTTCTCATTGATTTTTTTGGATTGCTTTTTTCCACTTGGCCTAAACTAGTTTTTAAGATATTCTTTTCTTCAGTATTTTTTACAATCTTCTTCACCAAGCTGCTTATTTATTTTTCATGACTTTCCTACATCACTCTCATTTCTCTTCTCAATTTTTCCTCTGTTTCCCTTACTTGCTTTTCACAATCTTTTTTGAAGTCTTCCATAGCCTGAGGCCAATTCATATTTTAATTGGAGGCTTTGGATTCAGAAATTTTCACTTTATCATCTTCTGAGTGTGTATTTGATCCTCCACTGGATCAAAGTAATTTTCCATGATCAGATTCTTTGTCTTCTATTGTTTACTCACCAGCCTATGACCTGATTTTAATGCATTTTCCCAAGTTTTTGAGGCATTTTAGGATTTCCTCTCAAGGACTTCAACTCCTTCAAGGTCTCATGAGAGGCTCTAACTTCTCTCCTATCCTGTGCTCTGGTTTGTGGATGACCACAGGGACTTCCCTCTGCTCTACAGCTATGAGGAGGGTCCCTTCTCCACTGTGGCAGCATGGGGGCCCAAAATAGGCCCTGGAACTGAGAATAAGTAAAGCAGCAGAGTCCTGTCCCAGGCATAGCAGAAATAGACCTCTGTAATCCCCTCCCCACCCCACCCCTTACTGTCCATGGGCTGAGTGCTCTGGAAGTAGCTGCAGATGACTCTGCAGGTTCCCAGGGTGGCGCTGCCCTGAGGCGTGCATTGACCTAGGCTTCATGATGATCACACTGGTGCAGCAGAATTTTCCTGCTAACTTTCCAAGTTGTCCTTGGTGTTTCCTGGGTTGGGAGGTCTAGAAACCACATCCATTGCCACAGACTCAGATGCCCCCAGGGACCCAGGTGCTCCACAGGCTCTTCTTGGAAGGTTGGTGCTGATTCATTGCAGCACATCATGGCCCCTGCTGCACTGTGGTCCTTTCCAAACCTAGTGGAAAAACCCATCCCACAGATCTTTCAAGTTGTCTTGGGCTAGAAAATTGTTTCACTCAATCTTTCTATGGGTTCTGCCACTTTAGAATTTGGTTAGTCATAATTTTAAGGCATTTGGAGTGATCTGGGGGAAGAGCTTCTGGGAATTCCTGCCTCCACTCTAGTATCTTAACTCCATCCTTTGGACCTAATCTATTTTCATTAATTTCAACAACACATTTGACAGACTCATATCTTTGTGGACAATATGGAAAAAGGTTGGCTATATGTCAGGAGATTTAAGTGAATTTTTACTGGTCAAATGACTAGATGTAAAGAATAGTTAAAGATCTCTTCAGGATTATCCTGAATATTTATTTTTATTTTGTTTTGTTTTTTGTTTTGGTCTGGTGGTATTCAAGATTTTTATTCATGACTTAAGTGGAGGCATTGATGGCATGCATCTCAAGTCTGCAGATGGCACAAAGTTGATACACTGAAAAAAAATAAAATCACAAAAGATGATGCCCAATTAATATTAAAAAGTAAATTAAATGGAGATAAAAATGAAATCATTGAACTTAGATTCAAGTGGAAAGAGTTTGGTTATATAACAGTTCTTGTGAAAAGATCTTATTATAGGGGCAGCTAGGTGGCGCAGTGGATAAAGCACCAGCCCTGGACTCAGGAGCACCTGGGTTCAAATCCAGTCTCAGACATTTAATAATTACAAAGCCGTGTGGCCTTCGGCAAGCCACTTAACCCAATTTGCCTTGCAAAAACCTTAAAAAAAAAAAAGAAAAGATCTTATTTTTTTGACATACTCAAAATGCTAGGTTGCACAGTGGATAGAGCACTGGCTCTGGAGTCAGGAGGACTTGAGTTCAAATCTGATCTCAGACATATGGTAATTACCTAGTTGTGTGACCTTGGGCAAGTCACTTAACCCAACTGCTTTGCAAAAAAATAGTGAAAAAAATACTAATGCTATTATAGTAATGGAGATATAGTCATCATGATTGAGGGGAGAACTCTCTAGTATTCATTCTGAACACTCCATGACCAACTATAAGACTGTGTGTCAACACAGGAGGTATGCATAATAAAGAAAACTACTTGGTGCCAGAGTGGAGCCAAGATAGTGGAGCAGAGACAGGAGGAATTCAGCTGGACTTACACAACATTCCTCTTCAAACTTTAAAATAATGCCTCAAATAGATTAAGGATTAGCAGTCAACAAAAAAGTTGGGTAAAATTATTTTTCCAGCATAAAATAATGGGAAGCAGCCAAAAGTGAAGTGTAAGGGTTGGAATGATCAATAGCAGCCTCAGAAGCTCTCAGTCTGGCAACTTTTCAGAGATTACAGGGAACTCTTTGCTGGTACTAGGTGCAGAACCCTGTTGCATTTCTCATACATAGATCCGGGTCTCAGATCCTGGGGAAAGAGGGAGATTTAGTGCTGTGATCATAGGAAACTCTGACCACAGTTCCAGGAAGAGAAGAGTACCTTATGTCTACTAATAAGAGAGCAGAGGCCTTGATCTTAGTTCCAAGGCAGAAAGGAACATTAGTATTTTGTAAGCACAGAAGAGCAGGAGACCTGGTAATTATTCCAGTGTCAAGAGGAGCTCTAACACTGGAGACTGCAGGGGACTAATATCCCTTTTTCCTGGATAAAGGTCATAGCATTAGACAGAAAAGCAGTGACCACACATCTCCTTAGATCATGCCTCCTAGGAAGTAACCAAAACTTACCAGATCTCCCCAGACTTGTTCTTAAAAGAGTAGCACAAAAGACCTGAAACTTAAGAACATACCTTTACCCCCAAAGTACCAAAAGCAGAATTCAATAATAATTCAAATTACAAATCAAAAAATAGGCTAGCAAAATAGGCTAGCAAACAATAATGTATCACACCATAACAATGGTGATCAGGATCAAAACACAAATTCAGAAGACAATGATTTCAAAACAAGCAAAATCTCAAAGAAGGAAAAATTCAAATTACACATAAAAAAAATAAAAATTCTTGAAAGAGTTTAAAAAATGTTTTAAATAAGGTAAGTAGAAGAAAAATGAGAGATGAAATGAGTAGTGCAAGTAAATTATGAAAAGAATCAATAGTTTGTAAAACAGACACCAAAAAATACCAAAGATAAAAAGTAAATTAAAAAATAATTAATCAAATGACAAAAGATTCATAAAAATTCATGGAAAAAAAACTTTTTAAAATGATTGGTTAGGGGCAACTAGGTGGTGTAGTGGATAAAGCACCAACCTTGGAGTCAGGAGTACTTGGGTTCAAATCCAGTGTCAGACACTTAATAATTACCTAGCTGTGTGGCCTTGGGCAAGCCACTTAACCCCATTTGTTTTGCAAAAACCTAAAAAAAAAAATGATTGGTTAAATGGAAACAGAGATACAGAAGCTCATTGAAGAAAATAATTCTTTAAAAATAAAATTTAATTTAATTTAATTAAAAGAAGCTAATGACTCCATGAAATAGCAAAAAGTAGACTCAAAGTAATAAAAAAGAAAAAAAATTTAAAATATTTCATGAGGTGAAAAATGACCTGGAAAATATATTGAGGAGAGATAATTTAAGAAATACTAGACTATCTGAGTGCTATAATTTAAAAAAAAAAACTACCACATTTCAAGAAAGTATAAAAACTATACAGATACCTTAGAACCAGAAGGTAAATAAAAATTGAAAGAATCCATCAATTGCTTCTTGAAAGAGATCCTAAGTGAAAACTCCAAGGAATATTTTACCAAATTCCAGAGCTGCCAGGTCAAGGAGAAAACATTGCAAGAAGTCAGGAAAAAAACAATTCAAATATCATGGAGACCCAGTTAGGATCACACCAAAAACAATAGCTTCCTCATTAAAAGATCTGAATGATGCAATATATATTCTAGGAGGCAAAGGAACTAGGATTACAACTAGGAATAAGTTAACCCAGAAATGAGTATCATCCCTCAAAGGAAAAAATGGATATTTAATGAAATGAAATAGTTTAAAACTTTCTCAATGAAAAGACTAAGGTCAAGTACAAAATTTGACTTTCAAATACAAAACTCAATAGAAGCATAAAAATTGAACAAGAAAAAGAAATCTTAAGGAATTCATTAAGGATAAATCTTCTACATTCCTATATGGGAAGATGGGTAATTTCAACTTTTAAGAATTTTATAATTATTAGAGCAGTAAGGAGTATATATATAAATAAGGGGCATAGGTGTAAGATGATTTTTGATAGGTGATTTTAAAAAATAAAATTTAAAGAAAGAAGGATGCTCTGGGGAAAAGAGGAAGAGATATATACTAAGGGGGAAATGATCTCATATCAAAGTGGTGTGCAAGGAAGTACTCTTTACAGTGGAGGAGAAAATAGGAGGAATGGTGAACAAAACTTGAATCTTGTTCTCACTGCAATTGGTTCAAAGAAAGAATAGTATATACACTGAGAAGGAAAAAATCTGTTTCCCTATAGGGGAATAAGAACAGGAAGGAAACAGAGGGGAAAATTAATTGAGACAGTGCACAGAAGTAAAACAGACTTTTGAGCAGAGATGGGTTAAAAAGAGAGAGAGAGAAGGATACAGGAAAATAGGATGGAAATCCAGTAATCATAACTGAATGGGAATGAGACAAACTCATACATAAAATGGAAGTGGATAGCAGAGAGGATTAAAATCCAGAACCCAACCATATGTTATTTACAAGAAACACACTTGAAGAAGAAAGATATATGTAAGTAAAAAATAAGGATGTTGAACAGAATCTATTGTGCTTAAGCTGAGGTTAAAGAAAGGGATAGTAATCATGATCTTAAAGCAGAAACAAGAATTGATCTAACTAAAGGAGACAAGGAAGAAAACTACATCTTGCTAAACTGTACCATAGAAGAAGTAATAACATTACTAAATGTATATGTACCAAATAATATAGCATTCAGATTCTTAATAGAAAAGTTAGATAAGTTAGAAGAGGAAATAGGTAGTAAAACTATACTAATGGGGGACTTCAACTTTCTCAGAACTAGATAAATCTAACATAAAAATAAATTAAGGAGATGAATTTTTAATAAAAAAATAGATATGCTAGTCTTTTGAATAGAATATCTATATGACACCTTCACAAAAAATTGACCATATATTAGAGAAAAGAAACATCACAAGTGAATAGAGAAAAGCATAAATCTCAAACGTGCATTTCCAAGATCAAAATACAATTAAAAACTTCATGTAAACACTGAAAGTTAATAATTATTTTTTAAGAATGAGTATATCAAAGAAAAATGAAAGAAACAATAATTTTATCAAAGAGAATGACAACAATGAAACAACATTACAAAATTTGTGGGATGCAATCAAAGCTGTATATATAGGGAGAAATTTATATCTCTAAACAGTTGCATCAATAAAAATAGAAGGGGGAAATAGATCAATGAATTTGAGCATTCAATTAAAAATAAAACTAGAAAAAAGAACTTAAAAATTCCAACCCAATTTTAAATCCTGAAAATCCTGAAAGGTGACAAAAATTAACTAATAAATGACACTACATACTGGTTTTATGAAAAATAAAATAAAATAGATAAACCATTAATTGAGTAGATTAGATAATAAAATAATAATAAATATAAATAATAATATATAAGATAATAAATAATATAAATAAAGTAAAATAGATAAAACATTAAAAATAATGTAGAAAATTAAATTATCAGAATCAAAAATTAAAAGAATGACTGCACCACTAATTATAATGAAAATAAAGCAGTTATTGACTATTTTGTCCTATTTATGATAATAAATCTGATGATCTAAATGAAATGAATACTAACAAAAATATAAATTATCCAAATTAACAGAAGAGGATATGGAATACTCGAATAGTATAGTCCTATCTTGAAAAGAATATTTACCAAGCCATCAATGAGTTCTCTTAAGAAAAAACCAGGAATAGATAAATTCACAAGTGAAATCTACTAAACATTTAAAAAAAAACTAAATCCAATGCTATATAAAGTATTCCCATTTATGAATAGGCAAAAAGGGGAATCTTACCAAAATCTTTTATAATTCAATATGATGTTAATATCCAAGCCAGAAAGAATAAATACAGAAAACTATAGACCAATTAACTATAATTCATTTTTTATTCAAAAATTTTAAATAAAATACTAACAAATAAATTACAGCATTGTATCAAAACAATCATATGCTCTGAACAGGGGGAATTTATACAAGGCTTGCAAGGATGATCTAATAAGAAAACTATCAGTATAATTGACCAGGGAAATAATAAAAACCAGTTATGCAGTGGATAGAACTGGTCTTAGAGTCAGGAGATCTGGAGTTCGAATCTAGCCTCAGAAACTTGACTGTTACTAGCTGTGTAACTTTTGGGCAAGTCACTTAACCCTGATTGTCTCATTTCCAGGACCATCCTCCAGTCATCTTGATTATCTCTGGTCACTGGACCCAAATGGCTCTGGAGGAGAAAGTGAGGCTAGTGACTTAGCACAGCCCCTATCTCACTCAAATCAAATTTATGTGCTTATCATAGTATCAACCCCCCGCCCTGATGCTGTGGTCTTCTTTGAAAATGAAGGACAAACATTATTATAACCAAAATCATTAGGTTATGCCTGGATTATGCAGAAAAAGTTTTGACAAAATATATTTGTCAACATATTCCTATAAAAACACTAGAAAGTATGGGAATCAATTGAAGTTTCTTAAAAATGATTAGTATCTATCTAAAATCATCATGAAGCATTATTGTTTAGAAGCCTAAGCAATAAGATCAGATGTCCATTATCACCACTATTATTTCAGTTCAATTATACTAAAAATATTAGCTAGAGCAATGAAGAAATCAAATAAAATAGTATAGAAAATGAGACAACAAAACTTGCTTTTATATGATATAATACAGAAAATCCTAAATAATCAACTAAAAATGTTTAGAAAAATTAACAACTTCAGCAAAGATGCAGAATATAAAATAAATTAAATTAAAAAATAAAAAAATAAATCATTGTAATTTTGATACACTACTAATAAAGCCCCAAAGGAAAACTAGAAAAAGAAATTCCATTTAAAATAACTGCAGACAGTATAAAATACTTGGAAGGCTTCCTACCAAACCAATTCAAGAACTATACAAACACAATTACAAAATTTTCCCAAAAAAACAGATCTAACCAATTAGAGAAATATTAACTGTTCATGAGTAGGATGAGCTAATATAATTTATTCACTGATGTACCAATCATTTTTTCAAAAAATAAAAATTTTAAGGAGCTAGAAATATAATAGCAAAATTAACCTAGAAGAGCAAAGGGTCAAGAATATTAAAAATTACTTTAAAAAAAGTAAAGGCAGCCCACAATACCAGATTTTAAACTATGTTGGAAAGGAGTAATCAAGAAACAATGTGATATAGGCCTCATTTCTCAAATATATATAGAGATGAGTGAAATTTATAAAATTTTTAAAAATCAGAGGCATTCTCTCATTGATAAAAGGTCAATAGTTATGAAATGCTGTATTCTGAAGATGAATCAAAGAAATCAAAGCAATCTCTAATAATATAAAAAGTGCTCAAAATCACTATTGATTAGGGAAATGCAAATTAAAACAACTATGAAGTACCACTTCACAATCCATAAGATTGTTTAATATGACAGAAAAGGAAAATAATACATGTTGGAGAAGATATTGGAAAACCGTGACACACTCCACTGTTGACAGAGTTGTGAATGAGCTAAATCATTCTTTTTTTATATAATAAATATTTTGTTTCCTACTTATATACAATGGTAGTTTCTACCAATCATTTTTTTGCAAGATTTTGAATTTTGCAGTTTTTTTTCTCTTTCTCTCTTTTTCACCCCCCCCTTCCTCCAACAGAAGGCAATCTGATATAGTCTTTATATTTGCTTCCATGATATGCATAGATCAAAACTGGATGTGTTGAGAGAAGAAACAGATCCAAAAGGAAGAAAGAAAATAGCAAAATTACATAATGCAAACAACTTTAAAAATTGAAGATAACAATTTTTAGTCTTGACTTAAACTGCATGGTTCCTTCTCTGGATACAGATGGTATTTTCCATTACAGATGTGCTAAAACTGTCCCTGATCATTGCACTGATAGAGTGAGCAAGTCTGTCCACATTGATCATCACCCCATGTTGTTTTTAAGGTGTATAGAATGCTCTGGTTATGCTCATCTCATTCATCATCAGTTCCTGCAAGTCTTTCTAGGCCTTTCTGAAATCCTGTCCCTCATGCTTTCTTTTTTTTTAAGGTTTTTTGCAAGACAATGGGGTTAAGTGGCTTGCCCAAGGTCACACAGCTAGGTAATTATTAAGTGTCTGAGGACATATTTGAACTCAGGTACTCCTGACTCCAGGGCCGGTGCTCTATCCATTGCATCACTTAGCTGCTCCATGTTTTCTTAATAGAGCAATAGATTTCAATCATATACTTATACCACAATTTGTTTAGCCAGTTGATGGTCATCCCTTCAATTTCCAATTCTTTGCCATTACAGAGCTGCTATGAATATTTTTGTATATATGGGATTTTTTACCCTTTTTTGAAGATCTCTTCAGACTATAGATCCAATAGTATTGCTGAATCAAAGGATATGCACATTTTTTTATTGCCCTTTGGGCATAATTACAAATTGCTCTCCAGAAAGGTTGAATCATTTCACTGCTCCTTCAAAAATTCATTAGAGTACCAGATTTCCCACATCCCCTCCAAAATGGATCATTTTCCTTTCTGGTCATATTGGCCAATTTGAGAGTCGCGATGTGTCCTCAGAAATGCTTTAATTTGCATTTATCTAATCAAAAACAATTTAGAGCAATTTCTCATGACTCTAAATAGCTTAATTTTCTCATCTGAGAATTGCCTTGGCAATTGGTAATTGACTTGATTTTTTATAAATCTGACTCAATCCTCTATATATTTTAGAAATGAATCTTTTCTTAGAAACACTAGTGGTAAAAAATGTTTTCCAATTTGCTACATTCCTTTTGACCTGGTTTTGTATGTGGAAAACCTTTTAAATTTAATGTAATCAAAATTATCCAATTTGCCTTTTATATTATCATTTTCTTCTTTGGTAATAAACTTCTTTCCTTTCCATATATCTGACATATAAACTATTTCTTGTTCTAATTTGTTTATAATATATTGTATTTTATGTGTAAATCATGCATCCATTTTGAATCTTGGTATATGCTATAAGTTGTTGGTCTAATGCTAGTTTCTGCCATGTTATCTTCCAGTTTTCCCATCACTTTTTGTCAAAGCATGAGTTCTTATCCCGAAAGCAAAATTCTTTGGGTTTATCAAACAGTAGATTGTTATAATCATTTCCTGCTCCCTTTAACACTTCATCTATTCCCCTGATCCACCACTCTATTTCTTAGCCAGTATCAAAAATTTTTGATAACTGATGCTTTATAATGTAGTACTATATCCGGTAAGGGGTAAACTGCCTTCTTTGCATTTTTTCACTAAATCACTTGATATTCTTGACTTTTTATTTCTCCATATCAATTTAGTTACTATTTTTTCTAGTTCACTGAAGTAATATTTTGGAAGTTTTATTGCATGGTGCTAAATAAGAAGTTTAATTGAGGTAGAATTGTCATGTGTATTATATTTGGTCTATCCATGAGCAGTTGATATTTTCCCAGTTTCTTAGATCTGACTTTATTTGTATGAAAGATGTTTTGTGGTTGTTTTCATAGAAAGAATTAGCAGAGTTCTGTCTTCACCTATATTTTAAAATAGTTTTTAAAGAATTAGAACTAATTGTTCCTTGATAGTTTGATTGAATTCACTTGGAAATCCATCTGGCCCTGGAAATGTTTTTCTTAGGGAGTTCCTTGATAGATTGTTGAATTTCTTTTTCTGAGATAGGGTTATTTAGATTTTCCTTTCCTCTTCTTTTAGCCTGAGCAATTTATATTTTTGTAAGTGGGATTGCAGTTAAATTATCATATTTGTTGCTCATAAAGTTGGGCAAAATAATTCAGAATTATTATTTGAATTTTCTCATTGGTGATGAACTCACTTTTTACATTTTTGATGCTAGTAATTTAATTTTCTTCTTTTTTAAATAAATTAACAAAAGATTTATCTATTTTATGTTTTTTTTTCATAAAACAACTCTTGGTTTTATTTGTTTAATAGTTTTCTTGATTTCAATTTTATTAATTTTACATTTAATTTTCAAAATTTCTACATTAGTTTTAATTTGGAATTTTTAATTTCTTCTTTCTCTAAAAAAAAGAATTCATTTATTTCTTCTTTCTCCATTTTTTTTGTGTATGCATGTAGAGGTATAATATATCCCCTAATGACTTCTTTGACTGTATTCCATAAATTTTGGTATGTGGTCTCATTATTGACATTAATTCTTTCTATGATTTGCTGTTTGATCCACTCATTCTTAAAAATTGAGTTATTTAATTTCCATTTTCCATTTAGTTTTAGGTCCATGTTCCTTTATTGCATGTGATTTTTATTGCATGCATCATGGGCTGTCTTTCTGCATTTGATTATGAGGTTTTTATGCCATAGTGCATGGTCAATTTTTTTGTAGGTGCCATGTCTGGCAGAAAAAAAAAGTATATTCCTTTCTATTCCCCCATTCAATTTTTCCAAAAGTCTATCATGTCTACATTTTCTAACATTCTATTTACCTCCTAACCTTCCTTTTTTGTTTATTTTATGATTAGATTTACCTAATTCTGAGAGAGGAAATTTGGGGTCTCCCACCAGTAGAGTTTTGCTGTCTATGTCTTCCTGTAACTCATTCAGCTTCTTCTCTAAAAATTTGGATGCTATACTACTTGGTGCATACATATTTGATATTGAAATTACTTCACTGTCTATGGTACCTTTTAGGAGCATATAGTTTCCTTCCTTGTCTTTCTAATTAAATCTATTTTTGCAGCTGCTTTGTCTGAGATAAGAATTGCTACCCCTGTCTTTTCACTTTAGCTGAATCATAATGTATTCTGCTCTAGCCTTTTACAATTACTCTGTATGTATCGCTGTGCTTCAAATGTATGTCTTGTAAGAATCATATTGTAGAATTCTTGTTTTTAATCCACTCCATCATTTGCTTCCATTTTATGGGAAAGTTCATCCCATTGACATTCAAAGTTATAATTACTAACTTTTTATTGTCCTCCATGCTATCTTCCCTCCAACTGTATTTTTCCCTTTTTTCACCTTTTCTCTACTCCCCAGCATTTGCTTTTTTTTATTTATTTTTTATTCTCATTTTGTACAAATGTTTTTTTTACATTAATAAAATATACTTGTTTACAAGTAAACAAAATATCCCTCCCCCCTTGAATATAGATAGACTTTCTTGGGCGAAAAAGTAAAGGGGAGAGAAAAAAAATTAAAATTAAAAAAATAATAGTAATAATTGTAGGTATGGCCACGTGGTGCACTGGATGAAGCACCAGCCCTGGAGCCACAAGCACCTGAGTCCATATCCAGCCTAGTAAATCCAATGATCACCCAGCCATGTGACATGCACGCCACCTGATCCCCACGGCCCTGCAAAAACCAAAAAGAAGAAAAAAAAAGACCCAAATAAAATAAAATAGTAATAATAGTAGGGGTGGCTGGGTGGCAGACAGAGCTTTGGCCCTTGAGCCAGGAGCACCTGAGTCCAAATCCAGCCCCAGACATCCAAAGATCACCCTGCTATGTGGCCCCAGGCAGGCCACCCAGCCCCATTTGCCCTGCACCCTCCCCCAAATAATAATAACAAAAAATGTGCTTCAGTCTTTGTTCCAACACCATCAACTCTGTCGTGAGTAGATCACATTCTTTATGATAAGTCCATCACAAAAGTTACTTCCATATTTTTCCAACATTGCCATTGCTGATCGCAACTCCCTCTTTTCTTATTTCTCCACTACCATGTACTATCTTTTCTCTCTCCTTTCACTCTGACTCTGCTGTAGGGTCGCTGAGTGGCACAGCAGACAGATCCCTGGTCCTGGGGCCAAGAAGCCCTGAGCCCCCATACCACCCCTTAGGCCCAGAATCCACTTGGCCCTATGGTCCTGGACCAGCCATCCAATCCCAGCCCCTTGCAGGAACTAAAAAAGAAAATGTGTTATATCTGACCACTGTCTCCCCATGGTCCATCCTCTCCTCCTTTATTTACATCCCCACCCCTTCCCCCTGCTCCCCCCTCCTTCTTACTCCAGTTGTCTATACCCCATTGAGTATATTTGCTGTTTCCTCTCCTAGCCATCTGTGATGAGAGCAAAGGTTCCCTCATTCTCCCTTGCCTCCTCCCTTCCATATCATTGCAATAGCTCATTGTAATAAAAAAATATCTTATTATGTGAAATATCTTGGACTATTCCCCCTCTCCTTTTTCTTTCTCCCATTCCATTTCCCTTTTTTTCCTATTGACTCCATTTTACACTATATTTTATCTTTGAATTCAGCTTTCTCCTGTGCTTCAACTATAAAAGCTCCCTCTACCTTGCTCTATTAACTGAGATGGTTCATATGAATATTATCAGTATCATTTTTCTATACATGCAGTTCATCCTCATTAAGTCCCTCACATTTCCCCCCTCTCCTCCAATCTCCATGCTTCACCTGAGTCCTGTATCTGAAGATCAAACCTTCTGTTTAGCTCTGGCCATTCCAAAAGGAACATTTGAAATTCCCCTGGTTCATTGAAAGTGCATCTTTTTCCCTGGAAGAGGACATTCAGCCTTGCTGGGTAGTTCATTCTTGGCTGCATTCTGAGCTCTTTTGCCTTCTGGTATATTGTATTCCAAGCCCTACGAGCTTCCAATGTAGTTGCTGCTAAGTCCTGTGTGATCCTGACTGCAGCTCCACAATATTTGAACTGTGTCCTTCTGGCTGCTTGTAATATTCTCTCTTTGACTTGGGAGTTTTGGAACTTGGCTATAATTTTCCTGCAGGTTGGTTTTTTGGGATCTCTTTCTCTGGGGGATTGGTGGATTCTCTCCATTTCTATTTTTCCCTCTGCTTCTAGAATATCAGGGCAATTTTCCTGTAGTAATTCTTTGAAAATGATGTCAAGGCTCTTTTCCTGATCATGACTTTCAGGTATGCCAATAATTTTCAGATTATCTTTCCTAAGTCTGTTTTCCATATCAGTTGTTTTTTCAATGAGATATTTCACATTTTCTTCTAATTTTTCATTTTTTGGTTTTGAAGTATTGATTCCTGATTTCTGGTAAATTCATCAATCTCCCTAAATTCTATTCTTTGTCTGAAGGATTTGTTCTCCTCAGAGAGTTTTCTGATCTCTTTTTCCATCTGGCCAATTTTGCTTTTTAAAGCATTCTTCTTCTCCTCAATAACTTTTTGAACTGTTTTATCCATTTGACCTAAGCTGGTTTTTAGCATGCTATTTTCTTCAGCATTTTTTTTGGATTTCGTTGACTAGGCTGCTGACTTCATTTTCATGTTTTTCCTGCATCTCTCTCCTTTCTTTTCCCAGTTTTTCTTCCAACTCCCTCATTTGATTTTCAAAGTCTTTTTTGAGCTCTATCATAGCCTGAGCCCAATTTCTGTTTTTCTTGGAGTCTTTAGATGCAGGAGCTTGTGCTTCCTCATCTTCAGACTGAGTATTTTGATCCTTCTTGAGCTCATTTGCAAAATATTTCTCAATGGTCTTCCTCTTGTTTCTTTGATTGTTCATTTTCCCAGCCTTAGCCTGCTTTTAGGGGTGCTTCCTGAGCTTTTGGGACACTCCCAAAAGGGTCTCAGTGTATGGGAGGTTCTGTCCTCCCTCCTGGTCTCTGCCATGGGGTCGAGGTCGGGGGGGGCCTGTTGTTATATGGGGGTGGCCTAGACTGGGATCAGGATCTGAATGTGGTCAGACCCCCAGAGTCCTGTTCCAGGGGCAAAGGACAGAGCTGGGCAGTCTCTCTCTCTCTTCACTCCCCTCCCTCAGCTCAATGGGCTCATGCCCTGGGGACTCCTGCTTACCGGCTCTGCCTGCTTCTGTTTCCCGGTCTAGGCTGCCAAAAGACCAAGCTGCTTACTGTGTGCCCTGAGGGCTGGGCTCCACGTGCTCGCTCTGGCAGAGGTCCCCTGCTGTTCCCCCACTTTTTGCTGGTGCTCCCCGGGGTGCAGCTCAGGAGACTCCCAATGCTGTTGTGAGCCATGCCTCCTGGTGCCCTGGGGCTGCGTCCAGCAGGCTGAAGTTCTTTGGTTCTGGCAGGCCACCCCTCTGGCAGGCCACCCATCAGACCCCAGGGAGCAGAGCCTTTCTGCTCTTTTCCAAATTACCTTGAGTAGGAGAACTGTCTCACTGGGTCCCTTTGTGGGTTCTGTCTCTCGAAAGTTTAGTTAGAGTCCTTAGTTTATGAGTTTTTGTCAGAGAGCTCCTAAGACTCGATCCCTTCATGTCGCCATCTTGGCTCTGCCCCCCACCCCAGCATTTACTTTTAAATAACCACCTCCTTCAGTGTGTTCACCCCCTTTGATCCAACTCACTTCCTTTTCTTTCCCTTTACCCTTCCTTCCCTTCTTTCTGTCAGTCTCTTCTCCCCCCCTCCCTTTTCCCTCTTAATACTTGAAAGGTAAAATAAGTTTATAAACTCAACTGAGTGTGTGCATGATAATCCCTCTTTGAGCCAAATCTGATGAGAGTAAGGGTCAGATGATTCTCACTTCCTCCCTTCTTCTCCTCTATTGCTATAGGTCATTTGTACTTCTTCATGAGATGTAATTTACCCAGTTCAATATACCTCCTTTTCCCATCACTTTACTGTCCCCCATTTTAATAAGATATTATTATTATTTTTAAAGCATTCAATCAAAATCATGTACATGTCTGTGAATGCCTATTATTTCTGGCTAAGTGAAGGACCTTTAAAAGGGCTACAATTCTCAAAAGTTATGAGAATCTTCCTCCTTGGTGGAGATATAACCAGTTTAATCTTATTAGATAACAGTTGTGTATATCTTTACCCCTGTTTACCTTTTCATGTATCTCTTAAGTTTCCTGTTTGAAAACCAAATTTTTCTGTTTAGCTCTGGTCTTTTCATCAGGAAAAGTTGATAGTCTCTTATTTCTTTAAATGTCCAGCTTTTTCTCTGATAGAGAAGACTCCATTTTGCTGCATAGTGAATTCTTCACTGTAATAAATGCTCCCTTGCTCTCTGGAATATTATATTCCAGGTACTTCAATCTCTTAATGTTGATGCAGTCAGGTCCTGTGTAATTCTGATTGTGGTTCCTTGGTATTTGAATTGTTTCATTCTGGAAATTTACAAGATTTTCTCCTTAATCTGATAATCTAGAGTTTGGTCACAATAGTCCTGGTGTTTTCTTTTTGGGATCCTTTTCAGGATGGGAGCTATGTATTCTTTCAATGACTATTTTGCCCTCTGGTTCCAGGATATCAGTGTACTTCACCTTCACTGTATCCTGAAGTATAAAATACAGGCTTTTTTTTTCCTTCAGTGTTTTCAAGTAAAACAATGATTCTTAAATTGTCTCTTCCAGATCTATTTACCAGGTCAGTTGTTTTGCCAATGAGATTTTACATTTTCTTCTATTTTTTCAGTTTTTGATTTTGTTTAACAGATGCATGTTGTCTCATGATGTCATTAGTTTCCACAGATTCCAATTTTTTTTGGAGAAGAGTTGTCTTCATTTACTGCTTACATCTCCTTTTCCAACTGTTCAATTCTATGTTGAAATTTTTATCTTTTTTCCTTTGCTATGTTTTTAAGGGATTTATTTTCTTGTGTAAGATGTTAATTTTCTCTTGAAGAGAGTTAATTTTCTCTTGTGCCATTTTTTCTAATTTTTCCATTTGATTTTTAAATTCCCTTCTGATTTCTTCTAAGTAGACCCAGCTTTGTGCTGGCCTTTTGCCATTTTGGGCCCTTTCCCTAGGGTCTTGCATTGGAGGCAGGGCTGTGTTTCACACCTTAAGTGTTGAGATCCTTTATGGCCTTGCTCACTGGAGTTAGGATGTCAGAAACTTTCTCTGGATTGTCAGTGGCCCATTCTCTAAACATGGAGAAGGATCTGGGCTGTCCTCACACAATCTGGGCTGGGCCCTTAGGCTAGAAAGGCCAGCCTCTCTGGGTAATCATCTTAATCAGCAATCAGAGCTAGGGGAGATCTGCAAACACACCCAGGCCTTAGGGCAATGTGAAGCACTTGGGTTGTTTATTTGTTCTGGAGAAGGTCAGGCCCTGCCATAGGAACACAGGAGGGGGAGAAGGACCCTCAACAGGAAACACTGGGACTTCACTGAATACATGGGGGCTCATGGCTAAGTTTCCAAACCAGCTAAGCTGGTTGGATAGATGTCTGGGCCACCTGGCTGGAGCTCTCTCATCTGCCTTCTACTCACACAGAAACAATTCTGCTACTGTTTTCAGGTTAGTCCCCTGTCCTCACCCCTGGGTTTCTGCTCTTTGCCCTGGGCACACTCATGCTCTCTCAGAACAGACCTTGCTGGGAGATGTTTCCCTCCATTCTTCTGGGGTTCTGTGGATCCAAAAATCTGTTAAAATTTGATTCATGCTAGTTCTGAAATAAAGCCAGGAGAGTTTAAAACAGTGCCTGGCTTCTTGCTACCATTTTGGCCAGAAGTCAGAACTCACTCAAATTGAATCATTCTTGAGGTCAATTTGTAGCTTTGCCCCAAAATTTAGAGAACTGTGCATACTCTTTGACCCAGCAATACTGCTACTAGGTCTGTATCCCAAAGAAATTAAGGAAAAAGGAAAAGATTCATAGGTACAAAAATATTTATAATGGCTCCTTTTGTGGTGGCAAAGAATTGAAAATTAAAGGGATGCTCAACACTGGAGAATGGATAAAATGTGGTATAGAATTGGGAAAGAATACTATTTATTCTGCTATAAGAAATTATGAGCCAGGCATTTTCAGGGTAAAACTGGGTAGACATGAAATGAGTAGAATCAAGATAACATTTTATACAATAACAACAATGCCATACCATTATCAATTAGGAATGACTTAGCCATTCTAATCTGTGCAAGGATACAAGCCAATTCAAGACTCATGACAAAAAATGCTATCCATCTCCAGGGAGAGAATTAATGGATTCTGATGTAAATTAAATACTAATTTTTTCACTTTTTAAAATATTTCTTGCTTGTCATTTACAAGATGGCTAATATAGAAATGATTTGCACAATTTCACATGCATAACTGATATCACACTTCTTACCTTCTCAATGTAGGAAAGAGGTGAGGGAGGGAGCGATTGAATTTAGAATGTTGTTTTTTTTTAGTTTTTGCAAGGTAATGGGGTTAAGTGGCTTGCACAAGGCCACACAGCTAGGTAATTATTAAGTGTCTGAGACAGGATTTGAACCCAGGTACTCTTGACTCCAGGGCCAGTGCTTTATCCACTGCTCCACGTAGCTGCCCCTAGAATGTATTTTTAACGGTAAAATAAAGAAATTAGAAATTTATTTTTCTGACCCCTCCACTTTAAAATTTTTAAATTCCTAGTTATATGTAAAGATAATTATCAACATTCATTTTTCTAAAGTTTTCTCTATCCCAAACTTCACTCCCCCTCACCCTAGGAAAGAAAATAAACAGATATAGATTGTATATATGTACAGTTATATTACACATATTTCCATAATAGTAACTCTGCAAAAGAAAAATCAGAACAAGAAGGGAAAAACCTCTAGACATAAAAAATAAAAACAAATTTTAAAAAAAGTGAAAATTCTATACTTTGATATGCACTAAGATTCCACAGTTCTTTCTCTGGATGTGGAAGGCATTTTCCATCATCAATCTTTTACAATTGTCTTTGATCATTCTATTGCTGAGAAGAGATAAATCTATCATATTGATCATCATACACTTCAATCAGTATCAGTTCATTTAACTCTATAACTTTTTCTGAAATCTGCCTGTTCTTTCTTTCTTTCTTTCTTTCTTTCTTTCTTTCTTTATTTACTTAGTCATTCATTCATTTATTTATTCATTTATTCATTCATTCGTTTGTTTCTTTATTTATTTATGTATGTATATATGTATGTTTTTGCAAGGCAAAGGGGGTTAAGTGGCTTGCCCAAGGCCACACAGCTATGTAATTATTAAGGGTCTGAGATGGGATTTGAACCCAGGTACTCCTGACTCCAGGGCTGATGCTTTACCCACTACACCACCTAGATGCCCCTGTTCATTATATTCATCTATCACAACTTGATCAGTCATTCCCCAATGGACATTCCCTCACATTCCAATTCTTTGCCATCACAAAAAGTGCTGATATGAATATTCGTGTATATGTGGGTCTTTTTTAGAATTTTTTGCTCTTTTTATGATCTCTTAGGAATACAGACCTAGTAGTCTTATTGTTGAATCAAAGGTTCACAATTATATTGCCCTTTAGACCTAATTCCAAATTGCTGTTTGGATCAGTTCATAACTTAACCAATAATAAATTAGTGAGCCAATTTTCCTACATCCCCCTTCAATATTTATTATTTTCCTTTTTTGTCAGATTAGTGCTAGGTGGTACCTCAGAGAAATTTATTTTAAAAAATTTTGTTTAAAAAAATAGAGGATTCTGATTGGTGCAAGTGTTCTAAGAAGAAAATGCCGTAATAGCTGAAAGGAAAATGTGAAATATGCAGAAAAAAATGTGACAAAATAACTGTGGTCAGCATGAGGATGCAAGTTAGAAAAGAGTTAGAGCCAATTAGCACTTCTAGCCAAGAAGGGGAGAGAAGCCAGGGTCTGTGCTAAGGTCTCCTAGTTTCCCCTCAGAAATAATACAAATGAAATCTCTTAATAGAAATTTGATCGACAAAACCCAGAAAAAGAATCTAGGAGAAGAAAATCTACAAACAAGATCTGTCTCAATGGATCATGGGAGAACTGGAAGCAGAGAGCCAGCCCAGGGGCAGTGGTGGGGTGAAGCCAGAGGACTAATTTTTGTTATGGAGGCTTTGGCTGTAAGAGCAGAGCTCTAGGGAGCCCCAGTGGGGCTGGAGGGCGAGTTCTAGCAACAAGAGTTGCAGAGTACAACTGGACATTGATCTGCTTGGCTCAGGGCCATGAGCTCCATATTTTCAGTGGAGTCCTATTCCCAGAACAAACACAGTAATCCCCCCCCCCCACCAGCCCCAAACTCAGCTGTAGGCATCAGAGCTCCCTCAGCTGAATAGGGATGTTAACTACCTCTCCCCAGGGTGCAACTCATACTGTGCAAGGATAGTAGTATTCAGCTGCACCCCCCCCACCCCCTACAGGCTTGGGGAGAGGGTCTCAAATCAAGTCACTCCAGAGAAAGCAATCAGCACACCCTACTGGACAGCCCACTTGTATTTCCTAAGCCCAGTCAGCAAAGCCTCTGCAGTTTTCAAAACCAAAAGTCTGCAAACCATCCCCTTCCCCAACACAAGTTCCTAGGAAAATGAAGAAAGGCCAGCAAAAAGGGGGACCCACTGAAAATTACTTTGATGTCAAAGATACTAACCCAGTGAGGTCTAGAACTTCTGAGTAGAACATCAAATGATCTCCAGTTCAGAAAGACTTCTAGAAGAAATCAGGAAGGAGTTTGAAAATAAATTGGAAAAATTGAGAAAAGGAAACTGAAGAGAAAAATTGCACCTTGCCATAGAAAATAACTCAATGTCTCAATAAGAAAATAAATCCTTGGAAAGTACAATTGGAAAATACAAAAAGAAAAAAATTCTCTCAAATGCTCAATTTGGCAAATACAAAAACAAAATGATTCTCTCAAAACTGCAATTGGGCAAATGGAAAACTCCAAAAATATAATTTAATAATCAGAAAAGGAGTTACAAAAGGTAAATGAAGGAAATTATTCTCTAAAAAGAATGGAATCTATGGAAACCAATGATTTCGTGATACAACAAGGATCTGTTTGACAAAACCAAAAAAATGAAAAAAATAGAAGAAAATGTAAAATACCCTATCAGCAAGACAACTGACCTCAAGAATAGATGCAGAAGATTAAGAATTAAGATTAAGAATAAGAATCATTGGGCTTCCTGAAAAACATTGAAGAGAAAAAAAAAAAGTCCAGACTCAATATTACAGGAGTTAGTGATGGAAAACTGCCCTAAAATCATAGAACCAGAGGGGATAATAGTGATTGAAAGAATGCATCGATCCCCACTGGAAATGATCCTAAAATGAAAACACTAAGGAATATTGTGGCCAAATTGCAGAACTATCAGATAAAAGAGAAAATGCTTCAAGCAACCAGAAAGAAGTAATTTAGATACCAAGGTGCCACAGAAAGGATTATACAGGACCTGACTGTATCAACATAAAGGGATCAAAGGGACTGGAATGCAATATTTGAAAGAACAAAGGAACTTGGAATGTAGCCAAGAATCAACTATCTGGCAAAACTGAGCCTTCTCTTCCAGGGGAAAAGATGAACATTTAATGAAATAGGAGGCTTCCAACGTATCCTGATGAAAAGACCAGAGCTAAGTAGAAAATTTGAACTTCAAACAGGAGACTCAAGAGACACATGAAAAGATTAAAAAAAGTAAAGAAAAAATTGCTATCCATTAAGATGAAACTGGCTATATCCCCACCTGGGAGAAAGACTCTCATAACTCTCAAGAACTGGGTCTCTATTAGAGAGAATATACCTATCCAGAAGTGACAGACATGCATGATTTATCCATGACTCTGATAGAATGATTTAAAAACAATATCTCATTAAAAAGAGGGGGGGACATTAAAGAGATGGGAGGATGGAGGAAATTGAATGGGGTAAATCATATTGAAAAAAGAGGTACAAAGGACCTATCGTAATAGAGGGGAAGAAAGGAGGAGGTGAGAACTGACTAAATATTACTCTCATCTGATTAGGCATAAAGTTAACATACACACACTCAGTTAAATTGGGAAACATATCTTACCTTTCAATTATTAAAAGGGGAAAGGGGGAGGGAGAGGAAAAGAGGAACTGATAAAAAGAAGTGAAGGAAGAAGGGGAAAAGGGAAAGGGGAAACAAAGGGGACGGGGTTGGATGTAAGAGGGCAAACATACTGAAGTTGGTGGTATTCAGAAACAAAATACTGGGGAATATGGATAAAGTGAAAACGGGATAAATACAGAGGTAAGATAGCATGGAGGGCAATAAAAGTTAGTAATTATAACTTTGAATGTGAAAGTGATAAACTCTCCCATAAAATGTAAGTGAATAGAAGACTGGATTAAAAAACAGAATCTTACAATATGCTGCTTACAAGAAAGTCATTTGAAGCAGAGAGATACATACAGAGTAAAGGTAAAGGTTGGAGAAAAATATATTATGCTTCAACTGAAGTGAAAAAAGCAGGGGTAGCAATGCTTACCTCAGACAAAGGAGCTGCAAAAATAGATAGCATTAAAATAGATAAGGAAGGAAACTAATCCTCCTCAAAGGTACCATAGCTAAGGAAGCAATTTCAATACTAAATATGTATGCACCAAATGGTATAACATTCAAATTCTTAGAGGAGAAGTTGAATGAGTTACAGAAAGACATAAAGAGCAAAATTCTCCTTGTGGGAGACCTTAAACTCCTGCTGTCAGATTTAGATAAATCTAACTATAATATAAACAAGAAAGAATTTAAGGACATAAAGAGAATGTTAGAAAACCTAGACATGATAAATCTTTGGAGAAAGTTGAATTGGGATAGAAAGGAATATACTTTTTTCTGCAGTACATGACACACAAAAACTGAACATGTACTAGGGCATAAAAACCTAATAATCAAATGCAGAAAGGCAGAAATAACGAATACATACTTCTCAGATCAAAATGCAATAAAAGTCACATGCAATAATGTACCAGAGGGAGATAGATCTAAAACTAATTGGAAACTAAATAATCTCATTTTAAAGAAGGAGTGGGTCAAACAACAAATTTTAGAAATAATTAATGATTTCATCCTAGATAATGACAACAATAAGATAACATACCCAAACTATTGGGATACAGCTAAGGGAGTTTTTAGGTGATATATTATAGCTTTAAATGCTTACATGAATAAATTGGAGAAAGAAAATCAATGAACTAAACATGCAAATAAAAAATTAAAGAACAAATTAAAAATCTCCAATTAAATACCAAATTAGAAATTCTAAAAATTAAAGGAGAAATTAATAAAATCAAAAGGAAGAAAACTGTTGAACTAATAAAAAAAACAAGAGTTGGTTTTATGAAACTAAAACAATTAAATTCAGAAACCTCTGGTCAATTTGATTAAAAAAATAAAGTATCAGGGGTGGCTAGGTGGCATAGTGGATAAAGCACCAGCCCTGGAGTCAGGAGTACCTGGGTTCAAATCCGGTCTCAGACACTTAATAATTACCTAGCTGTGTGGCCTTAGGCAAGCCACTTAACCCTGTTTGCCTTGCAAAAACCTAAAAAAAGTATCAAACCAAATTACCAGTATCATAAATGAAAAAGGCTAACACTACCAATGAGAAGTAAATTGAAGTAACAGTATAGAATTATTCCATTCAACTGTATGTTAATAAATTTGATAATCTAAGTGAAATGGATGAATATTTATGAAGATTATATTAAATACTTAAATAACCCTATCTCAGAAAAAGAAAGTCAACAAGCCGTTATTGAAATCTGTAAGAAAAAAAAATCTCCAGGGTCAGAGAGATTCACAAGTCAACTCTATCAAATATTTAAGGAACAATTGGAATTGGTTTCAATTCTATATAAACTCTTTGGGAAAAACAGGTGAGGACCAGACTCTGCCTAACTCTTTCTATGACACCAATATAGTGCTGACACCTAAACCAGTAAGAGTAAAACAGAGAAAGAAAATTATAGACCTATCTCCCTAATGAATATAGATGCAAAAATCTTAAATAAAATCTTACTAAAGTGATTACAGCAAATTATCACTAGGATAATACACTATGACCAAGCAGGATTTATCCCACGAATGCAGGGTTTGTTCAATATTAGAAAAACTAAGCTATCAGAAATCATATGATTATATTAATAGATGCTGAAAAAGCCTTTGACAAAATACAGCATCCATTGCTACTAAAACCACTAGAGAATGATAAGCAGTATCTATCTGAAACCATCAACAAGAATATATGCAAAGAGGATAGTTAGATGCATTCCCAATAAGATCAGGGGTGAAACAATGGATGCCTGTTATCGCCAATACTATTCAATATTGTGTTAGAAATGTTAGCTTCAGTAATATGAGAAGAAATAGAAATTGAAGAATTGGAATTGGGAAAGAAGAAACAAAACTCTCATTCTTTGCAGATGACACAATGTAAACCTAGAGAATCCTAAAAAATCATCTAAAAATCTACTAGAAACAATTAGCAACTTTAGCAAAGTTACAGGATACAAAATTAACCATCATAAATCCTCAGCATTGCTAGATATTACTAGAATGATACAGCAGCAAGAGCTAGAAAAAGAAA
This sequence comes from Macrotis lagotis, assembly GCF_037893015.1. Lineage (NCBI taxonomy): Eukaryota > Metazoa > Chordata > Mammalia > Peramelemorphia > Peramelidae > Macrotis > Macrotis lagotis. The sequence goes on along the minus strand of NC_133663.1, from coordinate 129,405,622 downwards.
ACCCATTCAAAATAGCTTCAGACAATATAAAATACTTGGGAGTCTACCTGTCAAGGCAGACTCAGAAACTCGCTGAAAACAACTATAAAGCACTTCTCTCACAAATAAAATCAGATTTAAAAACTGGGCAAATATCAACTGCTCATGGATAGGCTGAGCTTATATAATAAAAAATGAAAATTCTCCCTAAGTTAAACTACTCATTTAGTGCCCTACCAATCAAAATTCTAAAAAAACTGATGAATTAGAAAAAAATTGTAAGTAAATTCATATGGAGGAATAAAAAGTCAAGAATTTACAAGGATTTAATGAAAAAAAGTGCAAAAGAAGGTGACTTAGCCCGATTAGATCTAAAATTATATTATAAAGCATCAGTCATTAAACTGAATGGTATTGGCCGAGGAATAGAGTGATGGATCAGTGGAATAGATTAGGTGCAATGAGATAACAGGAAATTATTACAATAATCTACTGTTTGATGAATCCAAAGAGTCCAGATTTTAGTATGAAAACTCTCTCTTCAATAAAAGCTTGGGAAAATTGGAAGTTAGTATGGCAGAAACCTGGATTAGAGCAACACCTCACACCCTATACCAAGATAAGATCAAAATGGATACAGATTTGGACATAAAAGACAATATTATAAGCAAACTAGGAGATCAAGGAATAGTTTACCTGTCAGATCTATGGAAAGGGAAGCACTTTATGACCAATGAAGAGATGAGCATCATTCAAAACAAGCTAGATAATTTTGATTACATTAAATTACAAAGCATTTGCACAAACAAAACCACTATAACGAAGATCAAAAGAAATGTAATGAATTAGGAAACTATTTTTACAACTAGTACTTCTGACAAAGGACTCATTTCTAAAATATATAGCAATTGACAAATCATCAAAGTATATGCAGAGGCAATTTACAGATTAGGAAAACAAAGTGATTCATAGTCTTACAAAATATTGCTCTAAATCATTACTTATTAGAGAAATGCAAATTAAAGCATCTCTAAGGTACCACCTCACAACTCTCAGACTGGCCAGTATGACCAGTGGTTCATATGGGATGTGGGAAATCTGGGACACTAATACATTGTTGCTGGAGTTGTGAACTAATTGAACCTTTCTGGAGAGCAATTTGGAATTTTGCCCAAAGGGCAATAAAAATGTGCATGCCCTTTGATAGAGAAATACCACTACTGAGTCTATACTCCGTAGAGATAATGAAAAAGGGAAAACACCTCACTTGTACAAAAATATAGAGCTCCATTTGTGGTGGCAATGAATTGGAAATTGAGTGAATGTCTATCAATAGGGGAATGGTTGAACAAATCATGGTATATGTATGTCATGGAACACTATTGTTCTATTAGAAACCAGGAGAGATGGGAATTCAGAGAAGCCTGGAAGGATGTGCATGATCAGAGGATGAGTGAGATGAGGAGAACCAGAAGAACACTGTACACCCTCACAGCAACATGGGGGTGAGAACAATCTTAATGGACTTGTTCATTTCATCAGTGCAGCAAACAGGAACAATTTTAGGACATCTGCATTGGAGAATACCATCTCTATCCAAAGAAATAATTGTGGAATTTAAACAAAAACCAAAAGAATATTGCCTTTTGTTTTTTTAAAGTAGCATTTATATAATTTTGCTGTGTCTTATATTTCATTTTTTCCTTGAGGATATGATTTCTCTCTCAACACTTTCAATTTTGATCAATGTATAGCATGGAAACAATGTAAATACTATCAGACTGCCTTCTGTGGGGTGGGGGGAGGGAAGAGAGATTGGGGGGATTGTAAAATTTGGGAAAAATGATAAAAAAAATCTAAAAAAATAGAAAGCAGTTGATCAAGACTGGCATGGCATCCCAAACTTTGGAGTCTCAGAAGAATTATAGTGACCCTTTGAAGTAAACCAAGATGATTTGGAAATTTCACTAGAGAAACTTAAACCGGTCTCAGTTGCTGAGAGTGGAGAGGTAAAGTGAGGGAACAATTGGGAGAACTTTTCTATCTATAGCAGAAGGTAGTTTACATTGAAACTTAAGTGAGAAATCTGTAAATGAATATTATTGTTTTTATATAGTGGTATTAACTTTCTTGTTAACTTTCCAATTCTTTCTCTATTAAATATGGGATTAAGTGACTTACCCAAGGTCAAACAGTGAGGTAATTATTAAGTGTCTGAATCTGGATTTGAACTCAGGTCCTCCTGACTCCAGGGCTAGTGCTCTATACACTGTGCCACCTAATTGCCCCAGTTCTTGTTAGTTCTATTAACTACCCTAGATATCTAAATTTGAACATGACTTTGAATATTTCAAGCTTATGTTCAGAATTGTGGCTACAGTTATCCTTATTTCCAAAATAGTAATTACAGTACCCAAGAAATGTTTCATTCCAGAACTGCTGTGGCATGGAGGCATATTGTCCTGAAGAAGAAAACATTCATTAGTATGAAACATTTAGTTTCATACTAAAAAGTTTTTATTCATTGATTGGGATTGGGAAATTACAAAATAGTCCCCCAACTTAGCATTTTGTCAAATTGTAATAAAAGAATAATTAGAATATGACTGAATTTGTCTCATATGCAACTATACAGATCATTAAAATGACAAGGGAGGTTTACATTATTTATCTATTTTGAATGTCCCATCTAAGACACATCAAATCCTTGGACTTATGCTCAGTTGCCAGCCTTTCAGGGGGAGTAACCCTATCAAATATTTCCTTGAACCCATAGTTTTGATACAGATTCTATACTTGACTAGCCCCCTACTTTGCCATCTAATTGGGTTCCATTCTATTCTGGCATAATTGTATTTATATTATGTTACATGGCTCTATCTACTCTAAAACATTCACTATAACTATTCCTTACTGATTTGGAAAAGATTTTTGTTCTTGACCAAGTTTAAATATCCCTCTAGGATAAAATGGTCTTGTTGGAGAATCTAAAGAACTTGGAATATGAATGAATATAGGATGTGAGCAAAAGATTAGCATAAAAGATGAAAATCAGAGTCCTTAGGGATGCAAAAAAATGTTACTGAAAAAAATTTGGGGAGTAATATAGAAAATTCAGTTTGGGACATATTAAATATAAAGTGTGAACAGAATATCCACTTGAGGCAACTGTAACCCTGTGAAAGGTTATTGATAGGGATGTCATTTACAGAGAGATGATAGTCAAAGGAGGGACTACATGGAGAAAAAAAGTCCAAACATGGATTCTTGGTTGATGTTCATATTTAAGGAGTTGGAGAAATGTAAGAAGTCAAAAAAGACAAAAGGAAGGAGGCAGGGATATAGAAATATAATTCTGATAATTCAATGTTACAGTAGTCAAAAAATGAAAAGCTATCAAAAAAGGAGTGGTCTTCTGTATAAAAATGCCTCAGAAAATTCAAGAATGGTAGAAAAAAAGAACACTAAATTGAGTAATAATTCATTAGTGACTTTTTAGTGAACTCTCTTACTAGAGTGATGGAAAAAGAAGTCAAGTTTTAAGAGTTTAAGGAACAAGTGTGTGTTAACATTAAGGCATTGAAGTTACCCTTTCTGAATATTTGGAAGATAAATTTAGGATTTGAGATTAAGAAAAAGAAGAGACTTTCAAGACTCACAGATTGAAATGTTTCATTTTATAAATAGGGATAATGTAGGGCATATGAAATAACTTATTCATAGTAGGAAGTCAGAGGGGAAGACTTGAAACTAGGTTCTCTGACTCTAAATTCATTACTCTTACTAAACCCCATGCCATGTTTAAAATCAGATTAACTTGAAGGCATACAACATCAAAGGAAGTTTTATTTTTTAGGATGGAGAAGGGTAGGCATATTTGTGGTCTGAAGAGGAAGAAGCTAATAGAAAGGGAAAAGATTAAAAATCCATGAGAGCTAACAGATAACAGAAGTTGAGAAAGGGTTTTGGAAGAGATATTGATGGGATGATTTCAAATGTAAAGGATGAGAAATTAACATTTTAGCAAAGGGCATGGACTGGTATTTGTTCTTTCTCAGAGACTGGAAAACAAGTTTTAGATAATTATACTGAAAGGTATAATGGAAGAAGCATAGAGAGTTAAAAGGATCAAAGCCGATCATCTTTCCTTTATCAGTGAAGTTTAAGATGAAATCATCACCTAAGAATGAGAAGCTAGAGAAATGAGGTGAGGCTTCATTTTGCCTTTTTTTTTATTTTGTGTCAATGTGATAGACTTAATCAAATTCCCATGTGTAAGGTGGCAGCTAGGTGGTGCAGTGAATAGAGCACTAGCCCTGGAGTCAGGAAGACCTGAGTTCAAATCTGGCCTCAGACACTTAATAATTACCTAGTTGTGTGACCTTGGGCAAGTCACTTAACTCCATTGCATTTTAAGTCCCCCTCCCCTCCAAAAAACAAAAGAATTCCCATGTATCAATAAAGGTTCAGTTTGGATTACTTGAATCAAAGATAAACTGAAAGACAGTGGGGCACAATGTTTTAAAGGTTGTTGGTAGAGTCAAAGATCAAATCTTGCCTCTGACACATACTCTGTGTGTGTGTGTGTGTGTGTGTGTGTGTGTGTGTGTGTGTGTGTGTGTCTGTGTGTGTGTGTGTCTGTGTGTGTGTGTGTGTCTGTGTCTCAGTCTCTGGGCAGTAACTTAAATTTTCAGTATCTCTAGAGTACTCTATAAGAAGAGAAGTATCTGAAAAGGCCAAGGCTTTTTCCCACTTCCAAGGCAAGCCAGGATGGCAACATGAAGCTAGCTTGCTCCTAGAGCTTTTCCATTCCAAACATTAAATTAAATCATTACATAAACATTAAAGCTAGAGATCCCACCAGAAAAATAAGAGAAGATTGAAACCAATTTTCAACTGTTATGGAGGATATTCAGTGAAGGTCTGTCTTTTCCAAGAAAAAGGGGAAGTAAAGTCCAACTAGGTAGGAGAGTAGGAAAGCCAGTGGGAGGCTTTTAGCCATAGTGCAGTCCAGAATCTAGACAACAGCATAGGTTGTGACAACTAGATAGCAAGTCAGAAGGGAGGGTCCTGATACCAAACAAAGTTGGAACCCTGGTAACACTGGGGCAAAAGACTGGACTGGTTGGGAACAAACTACTGCAAAGGCAATTGCAGTCTTGGTTAGTGCTAAGATAGGGATCAGACCACAGTCCTTGCACAAAAAGTTTGAGATCATACTCTCTCTGTCCCAGAAGCAGAGCTCAAACAATCAAAATGAGCAAAAAAAAACCCCTAAGGGAGTACCAATCATAGAAAGCTGTTATGCAGATAGAAATGATACAAATACCACCTCAGAAGAAGAAAGCAGTGAAAAATTGCACCACATGACGTCTCAAAGAATTCTATGAATTGGACTCAAATGCCAAACCTCACAGATGATCTTAAAAAAGAAGAGACAATGAAGAAAATGAATAAAAGAAATGAGAAACATGCAAGAAAATTATGGGGAAATCGGCCAATTTACTTTAAAAGTAAAAATAAACAATTCAAAAGAGAATGTAACTTTTTAATAAATGAAATTGACCAAGGTGGGAAAGGAATGCAACTCATCTAAAACTCAAATCAACCAACTGGAAAGGGAATGCAAAAAGTAAACTGGAAAAGGAAACATAAAAGTTATGTGAAGAAAATAAAACCCTAAAAATTAGAATTGGACAAATAGAAAACAGTGAATCTATGAGACACCAAGATTCTATCAAACAAAATAGAAAGACTGAAAAAATGAAGAAAACATGAAATACCTTTTAGAAAAAAAAACAAATCACCTGGAAAAATAGATCTAGAAGAGATAATTTACAAATTATTGGTCTACCAGAAAGCCTACATCAAAAGAAAAGAGCCTAGAAAATATCTTTCAGGAAATTATCAGGCAAAACTTTCCTAATCTGCTTGGTCAAGAAGACAAAATAGTCATTGAAAAAAAATAACACAACTCCTCCAGAAAGAAATCGCAGGATAAAAACTCCAAGGACTATCATAGCCAAATCCAGAATGCTCAAATAAAAGAAAAAATACTGGAAGCAATAAACAAGAAATAATTTAGATACAAAGTAAATACAGTAACAATTGCACAGGATTTTCAACAGTGAAGGCCAGGAGGACATAGAATGGTACATATCAGAGGGCAAAGGACCTTGGATTACAACCAAGAATTTAGTACCCTGTGAAATTTAGCATTTTCTGTCAGGGGGAAAAATAGATGTTCAATGAAATAGAGGATTTCCAGAATTTCCTGATGAAAAGACTAGAATTGAACAGAGGATTCAAATTTCCCAATTCAAGACTCAAGAGATGCATAAAAAGGTAAACAAAAAGGGGAAGGAAAAGCAAAAGCAAAACAAAAGTTAGTCAAGAACATCACACTGTATACAACCTTTAAGGGAAGATATTAACACTTGAAACTCTTGAGAATTGTGCATGTCTTGGGATAGCTAAAGAGTTGAATATAATTGAAGAGATTGGATTTAGAGGATATGGATATGTTTGGTTCCTGTCTTTCCAGTGAAGAAGACTAAGATGACATCACTGTGTTTGAGACAAAAAGCCCAGATGAAAAGCTGGGGTGTTTAGTCTGGACTGATATGTTTGTTTCCTTTGACCTACTTAAATTCTGCTTTACTTATAAAGCTTAACACTTTCACTGATGAGGACATCCTAAACTGGACAGTCCTAAGCCAGTGTCTCCCATACCTTACAATCAATTGTAAAGTTCTTAGGAGAGACTTTCAGAGTATCCTAGTAGTTAAAGGTTTAGAGACTTTGTAGTTAATTAAAGCAGAAGTGACTTTAGGGATAGAGGATGGGAACCTACTTAGAAGAGCTGGACTTAATCCATACTTCAATTTACAAAAATTGATTTCATGAAAAAGCCAATAAAACAGACAAATCTTTGGTTAATCTGATTTTAAAAAAGAAAGAAGATAACCAAATTACCAGTATCAAAAAAGAAAAGGGTGAACTCACCACTAAAGAGAAGTAATTTAAGATGATAATTCAGAACTATTTTGCCAACTGAATGTCAATAAATTTGATAACCTGAGTGAAATGGATGAATATTTATAAAAGTGCAAACTGCCCAGATTAACAGAAGCTTACATAAAATACTTAACCTCATATCAGAAAAAGAAATTGAAGAAATCATCAATAAATTTTCTAAGAAAATGTCTCCAGGTCCAGATGGATTTACAAGTGAATTCTATCAAACATTTAAGGAACAATTAAGCCTAATTCTACATCAATTACTTAAAAAAAATCAGAGTTCTGCTAAATTCCTTTTATGATGGCATAATGTTGCTAATACCTAAATCAGGAAGAACCAAAAACACTCAAAAAACATTATACACCAATCTCCCGAGTGAAATTTGATGCAAAAAATTCTTAAATAAAATGTTAGCACGGAGATTACTAGAAGTTATCACTAGGATAATACACCATGATCAGGTAGGATTTATACCATGTAGGCAGGGATGGTTCAATATTAGAAAAATACTCAACATAATTAAGCACATCAATAGCAAAATTAACAGAAAGCATATAATTATCTCAATAGATACTAAAAAAGCCTTTGACAAAAAAATTTATTATTTAAAAATTATAGGACTTGAGAGCATAGGAATAAATGAAGTTTTCCTTAAAACAATAAGCATTGTCTAAATAAAACCCATCAACAAATATTCTATGCAATGGGGATAAATTAGGAGCATTTCCAATAAGATTAGAGAGAAATAAGAATGTCCATTATCACCATTATTATCCAATACAGTATTAAAAATATTAGCTTTAGCAATAAGAGAAGGAAAAGAAATTGAAGGACTTAGATTTAGCAAAGAGGAAAAAAACTTCCACTCTTTGCAGAATGATATGGAGTACTATTGTTCTATAAGAAACAATGATTGGGGGCAGCTAGGTGGCACAGTGGATAGAGTATACCCTGGAGTCAGGAGGACTGGAGTTCAAATGTGACCTCAGACATTAATTGCCTAGCTCTGTGATTTTAGGCAAGTCACTTAATCCCATTGCCAGAAAGAAAGAAAGAAAGAAAGAAAGAAAGAAAGAAAGAAAGAAAGAAAGAAAGAAAGAAAGAAAGAACATATTCTTAGTGAAGGGAGCAGAATCAAAAGAACATTGTACTCATTTACAACAATAGTGTGAGTTGATCAGCATTGATGGATGCAGCTCCTCTCAACAGTTCAGAAACCTAGGACAACCCTGGGAGACCTGTTATGGACAATGCTATCCACATTCAGAGGAAGAAAAACAAAACAAAACAAAAAACCCTACAGAATCTAAATGAACATTATGTTCTCTTTTTAAAATTTCCTTTATGTTTTACTATCCCATCTCATGATTTTCTCTCTTTTCCTTTAGTCCTAATTCCTCATACAGAAAATGACTAATCTGTAAACATGTTAAATACAAATGTATATGTATAATGTTCACCAGACTGTTCATCACTGAGGGTAGGGGAGTGGGAAGGGAGGGTGGAAAGAAATTATGTAACTTATGCATATGTATGTGCATGAAGAGGAATGCTGAAAAACTTTCATAGCATGTAATTAGAAAAATAAAATAAAATAAAATATAAATTAGGGGGGGGAAAAGAATAGAAGTCTCCAATTTGAATGGAAAGGGATATTTTATTCACCAGAAGTTCTCCAAATCAATAAAATTACAGTTCTAGACAAAAAGAAAGAATTTATTCTTGACCCTGTCAGCAATAGTTTCTTTTCTTGAACATCATATATTGCTTGTATTTTACAATTATCTTTCCCTTAAATATAATTCTTTCATGTATATACCTTGACTTCACAACTAGTGTTTCATCTTTAAAAGGAAGAACCATTATTTCTGTTTTGAATTATCTGTAATACCTGGTGGAGATTCCTGTAAAAAAATGGAAAAGTGAAGTTGTAAAGATAATGAATTTTGGCCTAAATTATGATTAATTACTTTCATACTTTCATTATTTGCTTGATTTTTTTTATGTGGAGACTTTCAGAAAGAAAAAATTTCATGTGGGTGACACATTATGTCAAAAACAAAACAAAATTAATACAATTTTGTCTTCTTACCTATGTCTATAAATTAATGGTAAAAAAATCTCATGAAAAAATAATCAATGAATGCCATACTTTCATATTTTAAAAGTTTTATTTGAATAACTGATCATCATTAAATTCTTAGTGATTTTAATTATTTAGAGAAGTGATTTTAATTATTTAGAGAAGTAATAATTTAGATAATACTGCCCAAATAACTGAATTTTAGATTTTAATGCAAGTTGGTTTTGTCCATTATCCAAGAAGACCAAAATTATATCACTGTATTTAAGACAAATTATGCTGTGACTGACTGTCTGATAAAACCAATATATGCTCAGAATGTTTTACTTCAAATCAAGCACAAATAGTCCAGGGGAACATCTGGGGTGCTTACTCTAAACTTTTATATGTCACATTTAATTTGAGCTGCTTTAAATCTGCCTTCCTTGTAGTTTGCAGTATTCTCATTGGGCTGTCTTGTACCAGTGTCTCCCATGCTATACAATCAATTCTAAAGTTCTTAAGAGAGACATTCAGGGTGTTCTTCTGACCCCATGATGAGTACTTTCCCTGTATAAGTTCTCCTTAAAAAGGTCTTTTTGACAAGCATACTTCTGGTATTCTAACAATATGCCCAGTTCATCATCAGTGCACTCTCTGTAGAAAGACCAAAATGATAGGCAATTTAGTTTCAGAAAGGACCTTAGTTTTTAGTAAATTTTCCTGCCACGTGTTATTCAGAATCTTCCAAGATAATTTAGATGGAAGTGATTCAGTTTCCTGCCATGGCACTCATAGGTTGTCCATGTTTCACAGGCATATAGCAATGAGATCAGCACAATGACTCTGTGGACATTTAATTTGGTCTATAGACCAATACCTCTTTTCTCCCACTCTTTCTTTCAGAGTTTCCCAAATACTGAGCTAGCTCTGGCAAAGCATGTGTCAACCTCATTGTCAATGTGTACCGCCCTGGAAAGGACACTGCCAAGGTAAATGAATTTACTTGTCCACAGTATTCAATACTTCTCCATTTGCTATAATTAATGATTCTACATATGGTTGACATGGTGCTGGCTGATGGAGTACTTGTGTTTTCTTGGTGTTAATTGTTAGACTAAAATTCACACAAGAAGTAGAGAATTAATCCATGCTTTCTTGATTCTCAACTTCAGAGACTGCAAGGAGGTCATAATCATCTGCAAACAGATTATGTACCAATACTCCCTTCACTGCAAACAGATCATGCACCAAATATTCCCTGCATTTTGGTCTTGGTTTGCAGCCTTTTCAAGTTGAAGCATTTGCCATCAATGCAGTAACTCACCTTGAGGCCATGTTCATTCTTAGTGAAGGCATTTGATAACATGGCTGAAAACATCAAGCTAAAAAGGATGGGAGCAAGGACATATCCTTGCTTCATACCATTGGACACTATCCAAAGCCCAGGCAAGCATGAAATTGATGTACAATACTGATGAACCTCTCTGGGCAACCAAATTTTGACATGTTTCCATTAACTCTCATGACTGATGGTATCAAAGGCCTTGATCAGATCTAAAAATCTTTTAAACAGACCTCTGTTCCATTCCTAACATTTTTTTCTGGAGTTATCAGGCAGCAAACACCATATCAACTGTTCCTCGACCCTTTCAGAAGCCACAGTGGTTCTCAGGGACGTGACCATTTCCAGGTCTATTGAAAAGGAATCTGGCAAGAATCTTAAAAGCAATGACTAAAAGGGAAAAAACCCTGGAATTGTCACAGGATAATCTGTTTCCTTAGTTTTATAGCTGGACAATGGAGGCATCCTTGATTTCTTGGGGGGATAACCTCTTCATACCAAATAACCTGGAAAATTTCAGTTAGCTCTTGGATGAGCAATGGACCCCCTCACCTTGTAGATCTCAGCTGGAATAACATCAGCACCAAGTACTTCGCAACTTTAAAGAGGCCTAATGGCATTTAAAACCTCTTACTCAGTTGGAACCTCAGCTAGGGATTGACTGACTTCAATTTGAGGTAAACAGCCAATGGCTTCTGCATTGATAGATGATGGTCTGTTAAGAACACTATGGAAATGTTCAGCCCATCTCTCTAGGATCATGTCCCTGTCATTGATCAATATGAATCCATTATCACCAAGCAGTTGAGATATATCATAGGTCTTTGATCAATAAATAGCATTCAAGGCAACATAAAAGCACTTTGGTTTATTGCTATCTGCATAAAACTGAATTTCATTTGCCTTCTTACTGAGCCAAGTCCTACACATCTCTAGGTCTTGTTTATACTTTACTTTTGATGGAACTAAATGGTAATTTCTTAGAAATGGATGAATTACCCTGCTGGTGAACCATGTGGAGTTCTCATTTTTCATTTTGCAACCTCTGTATTTCCCCATCATTTTCATCAAACCAGTCTTGATGTTTGCCAATATTCTGTCCCAGACGAGCAAATTCAGTGCTGTACACCAGATCTCTGTCTACTCTTTTTCTATTCCTTTGTTGCCAACTTTGTGTTGGGTCAGATTTCTCTCCAAGTTAGAAACAAACTCTTTCCACTCAGAGAGACTCTAATCTCTTCACATTAATTCTTCTAGTTGTCATTTTGCCTTGGTGCTGCCTCTTTGGTTGAATGTGAATGTTTTTCTTGGAGAGTTTGAGTCTCTGATCAGTCCAGCACTCTGCACCACATATTGCCTTTATTACTTTCATATTGTATCTTTCTCTTCTCCTTACAATTACATAGTTTATTAGATGCCAATGTTTGCTATGAGGGTGCATCCAGGATGTTTTATTGCATTTAGGTAAATGGACGACAGCATTTATTATGAGGTCATGGGATGTTCAATCTCCAGTAGCAGGTGATAATTGCTGTTGCTATTTCCAACTCCATTCCTCCCAAGGACTCCCTGCCATGTCTGGTAATCTGAGCCTACTCTAGCACCTAGAATTATAAACTTAATCCTCTTTTGGTTCATTGATGATTAGGGTCTCCAGGTCTTCAACAAATTTTTCTTTGACTTCATCAGGGTTTGTCATGGTGGGAGGCATAGGCGCTGAAGATGGGTAGCACAGCATTTTCCTAAAAATGACAATCTCATTCTCATGAGCCTGCCATTCACTACTTTTATTAGGCATTGAAGCATATTGACTAAATTCGTTTTGATTGCAAAACCTGCCCCATTTTCATGGTGTTCCCCTTCACTGCAGCTGCTCCAGAAAAGCGTGTATCCAACTCCGACTTCTGTAAACTGGCATTCATTTGCAGCCTTGTTTCAGTCAGGGCTGCTATTTAGATATGATACCTTCTGATTTCTTTTGCAACAAAAGCTCTTTTGTCTTTCAGGTCTTTTTGGATCTTGTTTTGTCTATGAGTGTTCAGATGTTCCATGCACCAATAATAAATGTAATTTTCTTTGAAGAAGTTTTTGTACATTTGTTTGTGCCTTGATTGCATGGGGGATCTCTGCCTGCCATGGTTATTAGGCCAAGATCAGGTAAGCAGATGATTTTTATGGTACCTTTTCTAGTTCCTTCCTCACATCAGGAGGTAAGCAGTGGGATCCTTAAAAGGGTTGCTGAATCTCACTGCTGCTTTCAGTGGGGAAATGTCCCTATGACCTGGGCCATCTGTGTGCAGATGTGCACTACAGCTCCCACTGTATCCACACCTACTGCTTCATGATGTCATTTGATGCATGCATAAATTGGATTTAAGTGAGGTAGGGTTGTATGAAGTCATCTGCCTCACTCTTTTTTCTAAAGTCATCATGATCCAGTGCAGCAAGGCAGAGTCAAGACAACTGGTGATGATGCTATATTCAGTGGATGACCTTGGCATCTTCAAAGTCTAATCAAACTCTTAGCACTCCACAGAACCTACTTCAACTGCCTTCATGGTCTTTGGAACATTCCAATGTGTTCTCATTCACCCATTCCAAGTGCAAGACTTTATATGCTTGGGTAGACAACCCCTCACAACTCACCAATTAGAGACTTCCTTGATTACCCCCAACCTGGTTTAGCCTGCCTGTTGAAATGGTTTACCAGGATTTGACTGCTGTGCATGTCACAATTTCTTGAAGTCATTGGTAAAAGTTAGGTGGCTCAGGTAAACATAAAAGGTGGAAAGCAACTCTGAAAAGGGGTTAGCAGACTTTACAACAGAGATTCTATTCTTGCTTGAATACACCCTATACTCCATAATAAATGATAGATATGAAATATGTTCATTTAATAAATAAAAAGGGGACAAGTTAAATGACTAATTTCTCCCAAAAAATGAGCAGGTTAGTAAAAGATGATAAATTTTTCTATAAAACTGATTTATTGATCAGTTGCTTGGTCTCATATGGAAAATAATAACATATGTACTAAAATATTTTTATTTTTTCCCTGGTTACATGCAAAAGCAAGTTTCAACATTCACTTTTAAAATTTTGAGTTCTGAATTTTCTACCTTCACCCTACCCCAAGGCCCCTCATTAAAAAAGAAGTTATTTGATATTGGTTAAAAATGTTTAGTCATGAAAAACATTATGACAATTGTCATATTTAAAAGTAAACATGCCCCAACACACACAAAAAATAGAAATATCAAGAAAAATAAAGTAAAAAAAAAAGTATGTTTCAATCTCTATTCAGACACTTTGAGATGGATAGTATTCTTTATCTTAAGTCCCTCAGAGTTGTCTTGGGTCACAGCTTTACTGAGAAAAGGCAAGTTATTCAAAACTGATCATCCTCCAACATTGCTGTTACTTTGTATATAGTATATTTCCCATTGCATCTGCTCATATAATTTTTTTTGTTTTTTGCTTTTAATTTTTGTAAGGCAATGGGATTAAGTAATTTGCCCAAGGTCACACAGCTAAATAAGTATTAAGGGTTTAAGTCAGATCCTCCTGACTCCAGAGCAGGTGATCTATCCACTAGGCGACCTAATTGCCCTTCATGTAAATTTTTTACTGAAAGTATACTGTTCATTTCTTATAATGGAATAGCATTCAAACCCAACCACATACCACAATTTGTTCAGCCATTCCCCAACTGATGGGCATTCCTTCAATCTCTAGCATCCAAACATTGTTGATTCTAACCTTCCAGAGGAGGCAAGTGCATTAATGTCTCTTTTTCCCCTTCATCCCCTGCAAAATTTGCGATTTTCCCTTTCTGTTCTATGAATAAATCCAGTAAGTGATAGGGATTCCTAACTCACTATTGATTGGAGAAATGCAAATAAGAATAATTCCAAAGTATTTCCTTATACATATATGTTAGAATATTTTTTTAATATGGTCATCAATGCATTGAAAACCTTGTCTGAAAAACTTCATATCTTTTGATGATTTATCAACTGGGGAAAGCCTCTTTATTTTTTATAAATTGACTCTGATCTACGTTTGAGAAATAAGGTCTTTATCAGAGAAATTTATTTCAATGCTTTCCCCACAGTTTCTATTGCTATTCCCTCAATCCTATTCCCCCTACCCCATTTATTCTATTCTTCTTTCCTTTCACCCTGTCCCTCCTCAAAAGTGTTTTACACCTGACTTCTTATTGATGAGAAATGAAAATTCAAGACTGTGTGTTGATACATTATGCTGAAGTATCTCCAAAAACTTTAACCTAAAGGTAAAAGGTTCAGTCCTGAATAATCAAATTTTATTTTGACCTATCTTCTTCTTATCCCCAACAGTATGTTATGAACGTTTAAAAAAAAAACAAGCTGCATATCACATAATGAAATCATTTGAGAAACACTGGTCAATAATAAGGTGGTAGAAACATTTATTTTTCTAAGGATAGATAATTCTGATCCTTGAATTCATTCATTCAGAAAAGTACTCAAATCTTGGGATATTTTGTGATGTCTGGACTTTAGAGAATATTTTTTTCCATTGTCTTTCTTCTGTTCATTCTATGTGTTTGCTTCTGTTTTTAAATAGAGTAGTGGATAAAGAATTAATGAGCCCAGAGAATTATATGTAGTATTCTATGCTTCATGATACAAAAGTATAATTAATTATAGTATAATTAAATAATAGCACAATTAAATTAGCTACTTCTATATCAAGAGTCAAAGAAAAAACTAGACAAAGATATTTTAGAGAGGCTATGTGAGTCTTTTGTTCTGAAAAAGTTACAAAAGAAAAGTTGGATATACAAAAAAGTAGAGAAGTTATAGTACTTATATTTCCATAGCATTTTTTGTTTTACAAGCAGTCTAAAGCGTAGAAGGAACATTTTCATGTATTTAATTATAGAATTTTAGAGTTGGAAGGAAACTTAGAGGTCATCCAATTGTACTTCTCATTTACATAAGGAGGATTTTAATGTAATGATACACTGTTCACATTTTGATTGAATTACATACTTGTCTATATACCAACCATTCATTTCTATAAATCAGTAGCCATTGTAAGACAGCATGGAATAGTGAGAAAAGATTTGAAGCAGCTAGATGATTTGAATTATATTCTGTGTTTTCTAGTTATTAGTATATGACCTTAAGTTTTCAAAATTCAAAGTTTTTAAAGTTCACAAAAATCTGGTGAGATTACTGGTGCTATTTTATTTTATTTTAAAGAAATGAGAAATCACATTCACAGAATGATTAATCTGTTTAGACAGCTAGCAATTGTTGGAGTTGGAATTTGAACCCAGGCATACTTATTCTAAGACTGATAATTTATTTATTATACTATGTTGTCTACTAGGTCATTCAGTTCTTTCATTTTACTGATGAGGAACCTGACCTCCAGAGAAATGAAGTCATTTGGATTAGGAAATGCTCAATTTGTAGTAAAACTGAAACTCAAACTTAGATGTCCTGACTGATTTAGAATTTTTGTATTATACTGTGCTATCCCACAAAGGCTTTTATTCACAAAATATATAGTTTGTATAGACAGTTATGTGATATAATCAAAAACTATATCCAAACCAATTTGGCATCATTACAAATTAAAATCCTTCTTTGTTTTAAATTTAATTTGGGGTGTTAAAGTTATCACTTCACCTATGTACTAAGGTAGCCTATCACAGATAAAGGTTGAAGGTAAAATCTGACAGGACAAGCTACCCAAAGAGAAGGTGACAACTTTATGGCAGTTGTAGGAGTGTTTCTTTTCTTACTGGAGCCTGGAAGAACACGAGGATGGGAGTAAAAGGTCAGAGACAGAACAGGGTGGCATTGAGATCCTGCTGTCCTTGGTCCTGATCAGCTTCTCCTTTCATTGGCTACCTTGAATTTTAACTCCCTGATTTCCTCCAACAATCCACTCAAGACTGTTCCTCTCCCATTGCTTGACTTTCTCCCCACTTCCAACCCATTACTTCATATTATTCTGAATATAATTGTAAATTCATATGTTATCTCTTCTGACAAGCCCTTTAGGAACAGATTTTTTTTTTTGGTCTTTGAATCTCTATCACTTAACATAGAATTTGCCACCTAGATGGCACTTAATAAATATTTGTGGATGGATTATTTTTTCTCTTTATTCCTATAGCTTAACTCCTGGTCACCCATCTTGATTTTTTACTGAGATCATGCCATTTCATAAATTCTTTCACCCAGTTTCCCTATGGAAGGAAATGTAATATTTCAATTTTTCCTTCCCCTGGTACTTTGCAATAAATAGATTGTATTACAGTACATTTTATAAGTAATTTTATTGATATTTCAATGCATTCAAAGTTTAGTGATATAAGCAGTGGAAATCTTTTTTTCAGTTCACATATATTATATCTCATCTAGCACAAAGTATAGTATAGTATTCTCCAATTTGGGGTTGGGGAGGTGAGGATAGTGATATAGAGAAACCCAAAACATAACCAAGAGACAAATGCAATTGAAGGTTATATATCCCCTTCCCTTGCAATAGCCGGTAACCAATCAGGGGACTTAACTTCAAAGTACTCACAGTTACCTGATCCTTTAACATCACCCTACCTTTGTAATGGAAGCTTCTATCCTTCCCCTTTTCTAAGCTGAGTGTCAGTCACTTAGAACCTAAACTAATTGCTACCTACAGAAGATGTGTTAATTGCAGATCTTATCAGTTCTACCATAATAACTCCCATATTTGTCTCCTTTTCTATACTCACTTCTCACCTACACTATTATAAGAACTTTCTAGATTCTCTTTCATCTTCTCTCAGTTCCCATAGCCACCAAGGTAAAACTCCTAAAGTTCAAATCATTTCCATACTCAATTGACTCTAGCAATTCCCTGATGATTCTAGGATCTAATACTAATTTATCTTTAACAAATTCTTTTATCATTACTATATTTATTTAAGATTAATAATGTGAATTTATATGATGTATAAAATAGTAAATATCCAACCTGGGAGTGTGTTAAGGGCAAGCCTGACTCAGACTGGTTTTCTGTCAGTTCAGATTTAATGTTGAAATCTATTAAAGACATCATAGATGAATCAACAATTAATAAAAGCAATAAAATGAAGCATTCATAAGTAATTCAATAGTTAATAAGTATGCTTAGTCACAGCCTAGAAAGGATATACATCAAAGAAGCTATAGCACTTATCTCAGATATTATCTACCTGCTCTGGTATCCTTATGAAAATATGTCTGGGCAGAGAAAGGTGTGGTGATTTCATTTATCTTTGAGCATTCCTCAAGTTAGAAGGAACTTGACTTCAAATAAATTAGCCTTTTTCATCCTATCTGGACCAGGGAGTTGCATCAATATAGCCCAAGACTAGGAAGGAACATCAAGGTAGAACTTACCTTTAACCTAAGGGTACTTTTCAGTGGAAGACTAGTCTAACTCATGTTTTGAAGGGTGAGAAGAATCCTTATAGATTGTAATCCTATCCCAGAGTGCATGTTTTAAATTTTTTTTTCACAGATTAAAATAAATTTGAAATTTGGAGTAAACAGTTTTCTTGTATTATTGTAGGTTAAAAAATTCATATTAACTTCTGATGTTATACCAACCATTTGGTGAGAATCCTTTAAAACTTAAGTTGTTTCTTAGGCCTCAAACACAAAATCCTTCAAAGAGGTCTTAAATGAGTAGCTATGGGAATCTAAAAATAACAAAATCAGAAAGTTGCAAAGGTTCTGATTCCCTACAGTTTAGACAAGGTTTAACATAAGGGAGTATTCATATCTGAACACTATACTAGAAGGGTCTGGAGGAGAAAGTGAGACTGGTGACTTAGCACAGCACTGACTCCCCCTTACCCAAATCCAGTTGACATGCTTGTCATGGCATCACCTCCCTGATGTTGTGCTCTTCTTCAAAAATGAAGGATTATTATTACCATTATTACTATGTCTCAGATATTAAGGTATTATTACTATTGTCTTAGCATTAAGCATGGGACTAGCTCCTGTCAGAGGAAATATTTCTTGCTTCCATTTTTAAAATTTTTTTCTTTTCTTTATTTACTCATTACTAAAATATTCTTGTTTAATAGTAAACATAATAGCCCCTCCCCCACAAAAATATAAAACCTCATAAGAAATAAAGTGAAGGAAAGAGAAAAAAATCGTGTTTCAGTCTGTGTTCTGATATCATCAGCTCTATCTTGAGTGGATCACATTCTTTATTAAAAGTCCATCATATTTTCACAATTTTGGCTTCTTCCGGTTGGTGGAGTGGCTGCTAGTGCTGGCTGCAGTGTAAAGATGGCCAAATCTAAGCATCATACCACCCATAATCAGTCACGAAAGTGGGACAGAAATGGCATCAAGAAACCTAGGTCACAGAGATACAAGTCTCTGAAAGGGGTTGATCCCAAGTTTCTGAGAAACATGCGCTTTGCCAAGAAACACAACAAGAAAGGGTTGAAGAAGATGCAGGCCAACAACGCCAAAGCCATCCAAGGCCTCCAAGGCCAAGCTCCGCAGGTCCAAGATCCCCAAGGCCAGTGCCCAGCATGCTGGTGACAAGATGGCCAGCAAGCGTCTAGGCCCTAGAATCGGCATCAAACATCCAGGCCCCAGGATCACTAAGCCTGACTCTAAGGTTGCCAGAACCACTGGCGCCAAGGCTGCCAAGCTCACTGACCCCAAGGCTGCCAAGGCCGCCAAGCCCACTGACCCCAAGGCTGGCAAGCCCACCGACAAGGCCAGTAAGTCTGATCCCAAGGCTGCCAAGTCTGTCACCAAGGTCACCAAGTCTGATGCTAAGGCTGCTAAGCCTGCTGAGTCCAGACCCAAAAATGCTGGAGGTAAAACAGCCAGTCCCAAACCTTCAAAATAGATGCATGAGGAAGACTTCTGGCCAAGATGGTGGAGAGAAGACAGGCACAGTTCTAAAGTCTCCTGATCTCTTCCCCATCTATCGCATGAAACAAACCTCTTAAAAGAATTCTCATTACACTAAGAGGTACAAAATACCTATGGTAATAGTGGGGAAGAAGGGAGCAGAGGAGAAACACCTGAATCTTCTTCTCATCATATTTGGCTTAAAGTCAACCTAGACATATTCAGTTAGCTTATAAAACATCTAACCTTTCAAGTATTAAAAGGGGAAAAGGGGAGGGGAGATGGAGAAAGGGAATGGGAGTGGGGGAAATAAGGGGAAATAACAAAAGGAAGGGAAGGGAAAAGGGAAAAAAGGGAAAGGTGAAAGAAAGGGGAAGGTGTGATATAGGAGGGCAAAAACACTGAAGGGGGTGGTTTTCAGAAACAAAAGACTGGGGAATATGGATAAAAGGGGGGGAAAGGGGGAAAATACAGAGGGAAGATAGCACAGAGGGCAATAAAGAATTAGTAATCATAACCTTGAATGTGAATGGGATGAACTGTCCCTTAAAAATTAAGCAAATAGCAAAGTGGATTAAAAACCAGAATCCTACAAGATGCTGCTTACAAGAAACTCATTTGAAGCAGAGAGATACATATAGAGTAAAGGTAAAAGGTTGGAGCAAAATATATTTTGCTTCAGCTGAAGTAAAAAAAGCAGGAGTAGCAATCCTTATCTCAGACAAAGCAGCAGCAAAAATAGATAGCATTAAAAGAGATAAGGAAGGAAACTTTATCCTCCTAAAAGGTACCATAGACAATAAAGTCATTTCAATATTGAATATATATGCACCCAGTGGGACAGCACCCAAATTCTTAGAGGAGAAGCTGAAAGAATTACAGGAAGACATAGACAGCAAAACTCTACTAGTGGGAGACCTCAACCTCCTGCTATCAGATCTAGATAAATCAAATCATAAAACAAACAAGAAAGAAATTAGGGAGGTAAATAGATGGTTAGAAAAATTAGATATGGTAGACTTATGGAGGAAACTGAGTGGGGATAGGAAGGAATATACCTTTTTTTCTGCAGTACATGGAACTTATACAAAAATTGACCATGTACTAGGATATAAAAACCTAATGATCAACTGCAGAAAGGCAGAAATAGTGAATACATCTTTCTCAGATCACAATGCAATAAAAGTTATATGCAATACAGGGCCAAGGAGATATAGACCCAGAACAAATTGGAAACTGAATAACCTCATTTTAAAAAATGAGTAGACCAAAAAACAAATTACAGAAAGAATTAACCATTTTATCCTAAATAATGATAATAATGAAACAACATACCAAAACCTATGGGATTCATTCAAAGCAACTCTCAGGGGATATATTATAGCTCTAAATGCTTATATGAATAAATTGGAGAAAGAGGAAATCAATGAACTAAACATGCAACTAAAAAAATTAGAGAAAGAACAAATCAAAAATCCCCAATTAAGTACCAAATTAGAAATTCTAAAAATTAAAGGAGAAATTAATAAAATTGAAAGCAAAAAACTATTGAATTAATAAATAAAAACAAAAGTTGGTATTATGAAAAAAACCAATAAAATTGATAAACCTCTGGTCGATTTGATTAAAAAAAGAAAGAAGAAAACCAAATTGCTAGTATCATAAATGAAAAAGGTGAACTCACTACCAAGGAGGAGAAAATTGAAGTAATATTTCAAAATTATTTTGAAAAACTCTATGCCAATAAATTTGATAATCTAAGTGAAATGGATGAATATTTACAAAAATATAAGTTGCCCAGGTTAAATGAAAAAGAGATTAAATACCTAAACAACCCTATCTCAGAGAAAGAAATTCAGCAAGCCATTACTGAACTCCATAAAAAAAAAATCTCCAGGGCCTGATGGATTCACTAGTGAATTCTACCAAACATTTAAGGAACAATTGGTTCCAATCCTATATAAACTCTTTGGAAAAATAGGGAAAGATGGAACTCTGCCTAACTCTTTCTATGAAACCAATATGGTACTGGTACCTAAAGCACGAAGAGTTAAAACAGAGAAAGAAAATCATAGACCTATCTCCCTGATGAATATAGATGCAAAAATCCTAAATAAAATCTTAGCAGAACAATTACAAGTCATCACTAGGATAATACATTTATGATCAAGTAGGATTTATTCCAGGAATGCAGGGTTGGTTCAATATTAGGAAAACTGTTAGTATAGTCAATTATATCAACATCAAACCTATCAGGAATCATATGATCTTATCAATAGATGCTGAAAAAGCTTTTTACAAAATACAGCATCCATTCCTATTAAAAACACTAGGAATAAATGGACTGTTCCTTAAAATAATTAGTAGTATCTATCTGAAACCATCAACAAACATTATATTCAATGGAGAGAGGCTAGAGCCATTCCCAATAAGATCAGGAGTGAAACTAGGATGCCCATTATCACCACTACTATTTAATATTGTATTAGAAATGTTAGCAGCAGCAGCAGCAGCAGCAGCAGCAGCAATTAAAGAAGATAAAGAAATTGAAGGAATTAGAATTGGGAAGGAGGAGACAAAACTCTCACTCTTTGCAGATGACATGATGGTCTACCTAGAGAATCCCAAGAAATCATCCAAAAAACAACTGGAAACAATTAGCAATTTTAGCAAAGTTGCAGGTTATAAAATAAACCCTCATAAATCATCAACTTTTCTATATATGCCTAGCAAGAAACAGCAGGAAGAGCTAGAAAGAGAAATCCCATTCAAAGTAACCTCAGACAATATAAAATATTTGGGAGTCTATTTGCCAAGATATACTCACAATCTTTTTGAAAACAATTATAAAACACTACTCACACAAATTAAATTAGATTTAAATAACTGGGCAAATATCAACTGCTCATGGATAGGGAGAGCTAATATAATAAAATTGACAATTCTACCAAAACTAAACTATCTGTTTAGTGCCCTACCAATCAAAATTCCAAAAAATTCATTTAACAAGTTAGAAAAAAATTGTAAGTAAATTCATATGGAGAAATAAAAAGTCAAAAATTGTCAGGAGCTTAATGAAAAAAAAAGTGCAGAAGAAGGCGGTTTAGCCCTACCCGATCTAAAATTATATAATAAAGCATCAGTCATCAAAACTGTTTGGTATTGGCTAAGAAATAGAGTGGTGGACCAGTGGAATAGACTAGGTGTAAAAGCAGGAGATGATTATAGTAATCTGCTGTTTGATAAACCCAAAGAGTCTGGCCATTGGGATAAAAACTCCCTCTTTGATAAAAATTGCTGGGAAAATTGGAAGTTAGTATGGAAAAAACTTAGATTAGACCAACACCTCACACCCTTTACCAAGATAAGATCCAAATGGTGGTTACAGGACATAGACATAAAAAACAATACCATAAGCAAATCAGAAGATCAAGGACTATTCCACCTGTCAGATCTATGGAAAGGGGAGCAGTTTATGACTAAGGAAGAGTTGGAGAACATCACCAAAATCCAATTAAATGATTTCGATTACATTAAATTAAAAAGGTTTTGCACAGATAAAACCAATGTAACCAAGATCAAAAGAAATGTAGTAAATTGGGAAACAATCTTTACAACCAATGATTCTGACAAAGTACTCATTTCTAAAATATACAGAGAACTGAGTCATATTTTTAAAACAAAAAGTCACTCCCCAATTGACAAATGGTCAAAGGATATGCAAAGGCAATTTACAGATGAGGAGATCATAGTAATCTATAGCCATATGAAAAAATGCTCTAAATCATTAATTATTAGAGAAATGCAAATTAAAGCTTCTCTGAGGTACCACCTCACACCTCTCAGATTGGCCAGTATGACCAGGAATGATAATGATCATTCTTGGAAGGGATGTGGGAAATCTGGGACACTATTACACTGTTGGTGGAGCTGTGAATTCATCCAACCCTTCTGGAGAGCTATTTGGAACTATGCCCAAAGGGCAACAAAAATGTGCATACCCTTTGACCCAGCAATACCACTACTGGGTCTATACCCTGAAGAGATGAGGAAAAAGGGTAACAACATTACTTGTACAAAAATATTTATAGCAGCCCTGTTTGTGGTGGCAAAGAATTGGAAATCCAGTAAATGTCCTTCAATTGGGGAATGGCTTAGCAAATTGTGGTATATGTATGCCATGGAATACTATTGTTCTATTAGAAACCAGGAGGGACAGGATTTCAGGGAAACCTGGAGGGATTTGCATGAACTGATGCTGAGTGAGATAAGCAGAACCAGAAAAACACCGTACACCCTAACAGCAACATGGGAGTGATGTTCAACCTTGAAGGACTTGCTCATTCCATCAGCGCAACAAT
Organism: Macrotis lagotis; assembly: GCF_037893015.1. Lineage (NCBI taxonomy): Eukaryota > Metazoa > Chordata > Mammalia > Peramelemorphia > Peramelidae > Macrotis > Macrotis lagotis. Next base: position 129,381,945 of record NC_133663.1, on the reverse strand, counting down.
TGGGAACAATTTTGGGCTGTCTGCAAAGGAGAGTACCATCTGTATCCAGATAAGGAGCTGTGGAGTTTGAACAAAGGGCAAGGACTATTCCCTTTAATTTAGAAAAAATCCAGATAGCTTATTGTCTGATCTTGTTACCTCTTAGAATTCTCTTCTCTTTAGGGATATGATTTCTCTCTCATCACACCCAATTTGGATCAAGGCACAACATGGAAACAAAGTAAAGCCTGACAGAGTGCTCTCTGTGGGGGGGGGGGGGAGGAAAGCAAGATTGGGGGAAAATGTAAAACTCAAATAATATCATTAATAAAAATAAATTTAAATTAAAAAAAATAGATGCATTAGGACTTAAGGACTTGTTTAAATTCTAAACCACCATTGTTCCTCCCAGAGAGGGGATGATTATTCACTATTTTGTACAAATAGAGGAAATGGTGAGTCATAAAAAAAATCCATCATAGGGGCAGCTAGGTGGCACAGTGGATAGAGCACAGGCCCTGAAGTCAGGAGGACCTGAGTTCAAATCTTTCCTCAGACACTTAATTACCTAGCTGTGTGGCCTTGGGCAAGCCACTTATCCCCACTGCCTTGCAAAAAAAAAGTCCATCATAGAAGATACTTCCATACTTTTCCACAGTTGCTGTTGCTGATTTTAATTCCCTCCATCCATTCCTCTCCACTACCATCATGTATCCCAATAATTTTTAAATTATCTTTCCTGAATTTGTTTTCCAGATCAGTTGTTTTTTCAATGAGATGTTTCATATTTTCTTCTAATTTTTCATTCTTTTGGTGTTTAAGTACTGTGTCTTGACTTCTTGTAAAGTCATCAGCTTCCTTTAATTCCATTGTACATCTGAGGGATTTGTTTTCCTCAGAGAGCTTTCCTATATCCTTTTCCATCTGGTCAATTCTGATTTTTAAAGCGTTCTTGTCCTCAATAACTTTTTTGAACTGTTTTATCCATTTGACCTAAACTGGTTTTTCTTATGTTATTTTCTTCAGCATTTTTTTGCATCTGCTTGACTAAGCTGCTGACTTCATTTTCAAATTTTTCCTGCATATCTCTCATTTCTTTTCCCAATTTTGCCTCTAACTTCCCTTACTTGATTTTCAAAATCTTTTTTGAGCTCTGTTATAGCCTGAGCCCAACTTCTATATTTCTTGGAGTCTAGATATAGAAGCTTGGACTTTATCATCTTCAGATTGTGTATTTTGGTCTACCATGGCACCAAGGTAATTGTCTATGATCAGGTTCGTTTTTTCTGCTTACTCATTTCCCCAGCCTGTGCCTGGTTTTAGGGTGCTTCCTGAGCTTTTGAGCATTATTGGGACACCCAACAAGGACCTCAGTATGTGAGGCTCTGACTGTTCTCCTAATCTGTTGAATGGCCACAAGCTCACCCCTCTGGGGCCCCATACTATGACCAGGATCTCAATATGGTCATAGCCCCAGAGTCCTGTCCCAGGGACAGAGGACAGACCTCAGCAGTCTCCCTCAACTCGCTTACCTTCCATGGGCTAAGCATTCAGGGAACAGCTGCTGGACGGCTCCACAGGACTTCTTCCACTTCCTGGGATCTGGGCTGTGATGAGGGCTGCAGCGCTGAGGAGGGCCACACTGGCCTAGGTTTTGTGCTTGCTCTATCAATGTCTCCCTGCTGATCTTCCAAGTTGTGCTTGGTGCTCTCTGGGGTGGCAGGTCGGGAAACTGCTTCTGCTGCCAGACACCCTGGGGCTGTTCCCAGAAGGCTGAAACTTCTTCTTGCTTTCATTTTTGAAGTCACTGTAATTTATTTGAACTTGTCTAATCTATGACCATTCCCTATAAGGAAGACCCAATGATTTTTAGTCATCATTCACTCATTAATTAAAAGCATTCTTTAAAGTATTGTATTGTAAATAAATATGTACTAAATTCTGGGAATTAAAAGGTTTAGATTATACATGTTTTCTACCTTCATGGATCTTAGAGACATTGTAAGTAAAAGACATCATAAAATTTATGTGATTTATACATTAGAGAGGATTAAAGAACAAGAGAGAATTGAAGGAAAAGTTTTATATTAATCAGATCAAGAAAGACTAGTAAGAATTGAGTTAAAATTTAAAATTTGGGTGGAAATTCAAATATAAGGGAAGGAATGGAAAAAACAAGATGTAATGAAGAGGATATGGTACTGATTGTATTATGAAATATGAGTTCAAGGGGAACATCAAAGACAAGAATGAAATTGATAACATGCAAGACTTCATCAATGATGGTACCAAAGATGAAAATAGTAAAGAGGAAGAGAAAGAGAGCAGGAGAATGGATAATATTTAATTTTGAACTTGAGTATGACAAACAAATGGGACATCTAATGGGAATATTCTATAGTCAGTTGGGTACACTCATATAGATATCAGAAAATAAGTAAATACTAAAAGTATAGATTGGGATGAGAAAATTTCTTATGTGGTAGTTGAAGTCATGAGATTGGAAGGGGACAAGATGGGACAGAACCAAGATGATAGAGTACTGGCAGAAACCCAGCTGAACTTTCCCTGTATCCTCCTCCAAACAACTTTTAAAATAATTTCTCAAATCAAATTTTGAGTAGCAGAAGTGACAAAAGTTTGAAATGAGACAACATAAAAGATCTGTAGAGGGGCGGCTAGGTGGCACAGTGGATAGAGCATCGACCTTGGAATCAGGAGTACCTGGGTTCAAATCCAACCTCAGACACTTAATAATTACCTAGTCGTGCAGCCTTGGGCAAGCCACTTAACCCCATTGCCTTGCAAAATCTAAAAACAAAAAAAAGATCTGTAGGAAAGGTCTTGTGACAATAAGAAGTCAAATGCCCCAGTACACAGCTGCAGGAGAAACAGTGGGCATAGGAAGTGACCGAGACAGTAGCAACCACAACAACTTTGGGAACTCCCAGTCCAGAGACAGTCAGAAAAAAAGATTACAGAAAACCTCTTGCTTAGGCTAAGTACAATCAGCACTAATTGGCCCTTTATTGCTTATACCTAGTTCTGGGTCACAATTCCACAAATAGAGAGGAGCCCTAGCATTTGCAGTTATAGGATAGCTGGGGACCAGGTCACAGTTTCAGGATCAAGAAGGATATTAACACTTGCAGGTGTAGGAGACCAGAAGCCTTTCCTGGGTAAAGACCAGGAAAGCACTAATCATACCTCTCCCCGAATCACACTGCCTTGGAAAGACTGAAAATTTATAGACTCACAGATCTACCTGCAAAGCAGCACCAAAAAAGCCTGAAATTTGGTTCAATGGTTCTCTGCAGTAGTAGATGTGCAGAACCCAATTTTAACATAAAGAATTGGAAATTGAGGGGATGCTCATCATGGCTGAACAAATTGTAGTATGTGATTATAATGGAGTACTACTTTGTTATAAGGAATGACAAGGGAGTAGTTTCAGAAGGAAAATAAAAACATGCCTATGTGAACTGATGCAAAATGAAGGGAGAAAAACTGGCAGATTATTATGCACTGTAACAATATTGTTACCATCCACCGTAAAATACTTAGTTACTCAGATCAATACAATGATTCAAGGCAATTCTAAAGGACTCATGATGAAAAAATGCTATCCACCTCTGGGGGGGGAGGGGAAGAACTGATGAACTCTTAAGCACAATTTGAAGTATTCTTTCACTTACATATTCTTTGTTCTTTATTCTTTTTGGTTTTGTTGTACTAGGATTAGTATGGAACTATGTTTTGTATGATTTCCCATCTAAAATCCTCCCCAGGAGTAGGAGGAGAGAGAATTTGAAACTAAGACTTTTAAAAGAAAAGAAAGTTAAAAATAAATGATAAATTTTTAAAAGATAAAAAAAAGAAATCATGGGATTGAGATTGCAAATAGAGTGTAAAGAGGAAAAAAAGGACTGAGGAAAAAAAAAACACCTGGGCAATATTCACCTTAAAAACAATTTAGTAAAGAGGTCCCACTGGGTATGAGCACAATCTATGGAAGAAGTATGTTCCTTTATTGATATTCAATGGGGTGGCAGGGAGGGTCAAACTGATTGTAGAACTCATGAAATTAACCAAATAATTTCCCTGATCAACCTCTTTAATTCTTTCTTCTAGTTATATTTACTTGATTCTGTTCTTAAATAACTTTCAGGGTTTGGTGGTGGCATAATAGCATTATTAAACTGTACCTCCTTTCCATTAGAAGCAATAGGGTATAGTAGAAAGAATACTAAATCTACAGTTAGAAGTTTACTTGCATTTGAATCTGACCACATCATTAATCATGTGAATTAGAGCAAGTAACTTAAACTCTCTGGGCCTCATGTTCCTCATTTGTAAAATGGAGGTAATAGCAGACATACTATTTGCCTCATAGGAATGTTGGAGGGTCAAATGAGATCAAGATAATGTAAGTAAAGTGTTTGCAAGCCACAAAGCATCAAATAAATGTCAGTATTATTAATTCCCTGAGACTGCATCAAATCATCCATCAATTGGAAACCCTTTTAAAATAATCTATTTCATATTTAATCATGCAGCTAGTGAACCAAATGACTATTCACCAAATCAATTCCAGTAAGTGGAATCCATTCAGGTATGCATATGTATGTATGAGTGTACATGTGTAATACTTACAATTTCCATATATCTATTTTATGTTCCTCTAGCTAACTGGCTACAGAACTAAGAAATTGCCCTTTCCTTTCCACTATCAAGGCTCAGAATTTTTTCCTCTTTCTTCTCTCTTGTCCTTCATAGATTCAGACTATTAGTGCTTCCCCTTTCAGTTCTGTTCCTAGTACTCAGGTTCTGGAAGGAATGGTACAGGCTGAGTTTCAGGACTCATAATGGAGTTGGGTGGGGGGAGAAGAGGAGACATAGAGGAGGGTACATGACTGAAGCTAAAGATTTCTTTCTAATTTGTCATCCTCAGACTAATTATCCTAAGCCTGGTCTCGGCTCCTCACATTTCCTTCTAAGGTCCCAATCCTACTGGTCATCCATGTAGAGTCAAAGGATCTTAATGAGTCCTGTGTGTATATCCAAAGATCAAGCATTAGCATCTTGTTTATGTCTAAGTAAAGAAAGGGATGGGCAGCCTAGATGAAAGACTTTTTGACCCATTTTCTTTATCTCCATTGCTTCGAGGGGCAAAACCCTTAAGGTCTTAACTTCTGCAGAACTGAGAGAATTCTTGAAAGGCAGGGAAAAACCTCTGGGATTGTGTTCTGGTTTGCTCGGGAGGGAAGAAATCCTGACTGAAAATAACTAAAGGGAATTGCAAAATCTTAGAACTGAAAAAAAAATGTTACAATACTTGAGGCCACTTGTTAGGTTATTTTTAGAAGACATACTTGTTCATGTATGAGAATGGAATGGGAAAACATAATATATAAACAAGGTATCATCATGAAAGAAAAAGTAAGGACTAGAACAGGACAACATGATAGAGAGTCTTTAGATAAGAATTTATTTCCTAGATTTTATATTTAATAATGGCAGGGCTCCTCTCTTACTTTATCTTTCTACTTTCTCCATTGCACAAAAAACTATGTATTACATGGTATTCATAAGTTTTTAAAAAGTTTTAATGAATAAAGTCTTAGTCAATAGCTAACTCAAACGTGCCAGAGCATCCCTACTTACCCTATGTGAATTTGTAAAGGTTATCTTGCCTGACTCAGGAGTAATATATATAAATATTAAAATATCAGTTAAAGAATAAAGAACATTGCAATTTGTAAAATTAAATGGATAATTGTGTAATCTCTTCATTTCAATTTAATTCCTAAATAATAAAAGTGATTTAGCAGCTAGGGTGAAGTTTCTTACTTGGTTCTGATGATTAGATTCTCCTTAAACTGCATCACTTATGTTCACATTTTGAGTGATTGAGACAATTATGTGTTGCAGAGCTGGGAATGTGGTACAAAATATTTTAATTAAATAGTTTGTGTATCTGAACTACTTTGTATTCAAAGTTGCTGTCCCAGCTTTACTTATCACCATTAACTCTCCTCACACTTGACCTGTTGGGTTTTTTTAGTGGCAACAACAAGCATTGGAACAGGAATGTAATGTCCATTCAGTGCTTACATTTGATTGTTGCAGCAATTGGTTACAACTGAAAAGTTGAATAATAAAGAGGTACACTTACTTCAAGGATGGATTCTTGAGCTGGGTTTCCCCCTGGGCTTCAATCATTCTGCCAAAGTCAGGCAAATGCTTAGAGAATGCCATTAATGTTTTCTGCCCATTAGGAACCTATTTAGTGTCTTGCTGTTATGGTGCATTCAACTCTTTGTTAAATAGACTTAATTCAAAGATGTTTGATTTAATTAGTATAGGTGATTATGTTCATTGATCACGTTCATTGTCTTTCTGTGACTTGAGGGACTTCAATAAGTTTCCTTGCCCCAAATCCTTCATCTTTCAAAGACCAGTGAACCTGTAAGGAATCTCTCAGAAATTAGACTGATTCTAGAATGATAGAGCTATTTCCATACCAGGAAGGATGACTTTTGGCACCTACCAAAGGGACAGTCTTTATGAACCGAGTGTTTCTTTGCTTATCTTTGCACCATTTCCAAATTTACAGTATTATCACCAGTTGTTGCCCTTATATGGAATGCTTTCTCTTTCTATCACTGCCTCCTTGCTTTTGTAACTTCTTTCAAAACTCAGCTAAAATTCCTTCTTCTATGCCTTTTCTGTGCCTTCTCTCTGTTATCTTTTTTTTAGGTTTCTGCAAGGCAATGGGGTTAAGTGGCTTGCCCAAGGCCACACAGCTAGGTAATTATTAAGTGTCTGAGGCCAGATTTGAACTCAGGTACTCCTGACTCCAGGGCCAGTGCTCTATCCACTGTGCCACCTAACTACCTGATTATCTTTAATTAATGTTGTATACATCTTGTTTGTACATAGTTATTGTCATATCTCTCCTACTAATAAAAAAGTTCTTGAGATAGCCACTACTTTATATTACCTTTTAATATTTCAGTCATTTAATTTTGTTCTAATATTTCATACTGTCTTATTGCCAATTTGTTCTCCATCTACCTATCTGACCACTCCTCTGTTTCCTTTGCTAGATTCTCCACCAGATCACAACATACCCTCTAACTCAAGTGTTTCTCAATGCCCTGTCCTTGACTCTCTTTTCTTCTCTTTAGTACTTTATTTGGTAATGTCATCTGCTCCCAGCAATTTAATCATCTCTATCCTGCTGATTGTGAAATCTTCCTATCATGTAACAAACTTTCTGCTGGCATGCAGTTTCACACTTTCAACTGCCTTCAGATATCTTGAATGGGGATGCCCAGTAGACATCTTAATCACTAACTTTTCCCCTAAACCTCTCTATTGCTGTAGAGGGCAACATCATTTTTGCAGCTTGTCAGACTCCCAGCCTATCAGTCATCCTGGCTTCCTTACTATCTCTCACCCCAGCTTACTGAATTGGTTGCCAAGGCCTTTGCAACAACTCTTGAAAACTCCCTTCTCTTCTCCTCTGACATTGCCACCACTAATGAAGGACCTTATCATTTCACTCCTGGGGTATCACCCAGCCTGCTGGTGTGTCCACCTGCTTCAAGGCTCTTATTCACTCCAGTCTATCTTCTGTTCAGTCACTAAATGATTTTCCTAAATGCAGATCTGACCATGTCAGCAACTGCCTCTCCCCAATTCAATAAACTTCTGTGACTTCCTATTTCCTCCAGCATCATGATATTATGGTATTAAAGCCCTTCAAAATATCACCCCTGCCTACCTTTCTAGTCTTCTTACACCTTACTCCTCAATATGTCTTCCTTGATCCAGTGACACTAGCCTCCTGATTGCTCCCAAAATAAAATACTCATCTTTCAATTCTGCACATTTTCCCTGGCTGTCTTCCATAGATGGAACATTCGCTCTCCTCCAATCTACCTACTGACCTTCCTAGTTTTCTTTAAGTTACAACTAAAGTATCATCTTTTATTAGAAGTTTTCCCAAATCCACTTCATTCAACTTCTTTCCCTTTATTATTTTCCATTTATTCAGGTTCGAGCTTTATTTTTAGACTTGTTTATCTGTCATCTCCCCCATTATATTGTAAGTTCTTTAAGGCAATGACTGTCTTTTGCCTCCTTTTGCATCTCTAGTGCTTATCACAGTGTCTGACACATGGTGGATGCTTAATGAATGTTTATTGATTGATATATTGATTTATAGAATTCCATTTCTTTCATTTGGTTCTTCAGGGAATCTGCTTCCTATCTATGTTTTCTATCTTCCATTCTAAGCTATTTATTGGTTCCTTTATTTTTCCTTAAGAACTCTGAATTCATTAAAAAATATATTACTTCCTTTCTTCCATTTATTATTAGAGGCCTTATGACTAAAGCAAGATTTTCCCTCTAGGATCTATTTATATTTAATTTAATAATTATTCTTTTATTCTGGATTTCTCTCTTGGCCTTTCTTAACCCATAATATTTCTCCACTATATTTGAATTTTCTTTCTTTACTAATATTTCCTGTTCAATTCCTAAATTATAAAATTGTACCAGGGTCATGTTTTATACATTGGGATGGGATGACATGTTGCCATTTCTCTTGCAATCTGAATGAGGTGACTGGGACCATGCTCACTATCTGCTACATTTTTCTAGAGCCCCCAAAGAGGTACTGTCTTATAACTTCTTTTGTAATCACTAATGAGATTGGTGCAAAATCTAAAGAAGCATTGATATGGTCTGACCAGATGCTGGTGATTACGCTGGTCTCAGGCCTCCAAGAAGCAACCCCCTCCTCAGCAGACATATTTCTTTTAGCACTGTACACTTGGCTAGAAACCCATGTAGAATTGGTTCTGGCTCCTTAATTGGTTCTGGCAACTTAAATGAATCCAAGATATGAGCACATTGTCTTACCCAGAGTTACTGTTCCCCTGATTTATCAGAGATGGACTCTTTTACTGGTTATGGCTCCAATTGACTAGGATAAAAATTTTGTTGTTTTCAGACACTATTTACTGGTTCTCACACTGGCCTCTGAGTCCTTGACATCTCCCCCCTTGCATTTCACAATTTTGGTTTCCAACTTGGACTTGGGTCCAAGTAGATTTATGGTAGTTCAATCTATTTGCTTCCTCCCCTGCCATCCCCCACCAGCACCCAGGCAAAGTGTGCTTATGTCAACACTTCTTGATGATTGGTGAGACCACCCCATTTTATCCTTAATTGACTTTGATTCCTTAATGTCCTGGAGGCATCTATTTCCTATGAATATTTCTTGTAATAGCTAAAGAAAATGATGAAGTGGTATCACTGTTGCTAAATAGTGCTCCCAGCCATACTTACTAACAAAAGAGATTTGTAGTCACAACTACATAAGCAAGGTCCAGTATACTATTACAGAGTTATAAAACAAAATTTTGCTCAGTCAATGAGTTGTAAATTAGATGACTGATAATAACGTAGATAATGTTTAGTTCAAGTGATCCCCATCCTGCAATCACTCCTCTAACAATCCACTCACCATGCAATTTTAGCATTTTCTTATTCAGTGTATATATATATATATATATATATATATATATATATATATATATATATTCTGTTTCATATATGCTATTTTAAATGAGATAAATTAATAGTAAATATTCTATCATATAATGATCAATAAGTTAATCAACAGTTATGCTTTAAGTTTATGAAAAGCAGAATAGTGGAATCCAGTTGAGAGAACAATGAATTTGGAGTCAGGAAGGCCTGGGTTTGAGTCTTGCCTCAGAGATTTACTAATTGATCTTTTCTTTTTTTGTAGTTTTTGCAAGGCAGTGGGGTAAAGTGACTTGCCCAAGGTCACACAGACACATTATACTATCCACTGCACTACCTAGCTTCCCCTTACTAATTGATCTTAAGAAGATCTAAAACTTATAAAATATCCAATCTCTAGTTTGAAGAACTTAGGTCTAGTTGGGAGCTTGGCATGCAGTTTTCTTCTTCTTTTATAAGAGTTAGCAATCCTTTTGTATTCAAAAGATGAAGACTATTGTAATAAGGACAAATAATCACATTTCCCCAGAATGATGATGATTTGTTCTAATCCAGCAACATTCTCTCAGCCAGAAACATCCTTGTGACCAACAGCATGAATTGTTTTGACTGCCTTAGGTTCCAGTCTTGTTTTAGAACAATTAAAAATTACTAGACTTTTCAGAATTGAATTCATGATCTCAGGACCATGCTATAACCAAGCCCAGCAGTTAGTTCCAAAACATCTTGTTGATATGTTTCAGATAAAGAAGTCACATCATAATACATACATTGGCACAGTGACATAATGTCCTAAAACCCTAAAATTTAAAGTGATTAAGGAATTGCAAAAGGAAGAGCTATTGTTTCTATTATCTTAATGGTTGATAGTTCTAGGGATTTATACCAATCTATTGTGCTGTGACTATGATGTTAATATGCTTAACAATTTTCTCATGAAAATATCCTTCTAATGTAGAATGGAATGCTATTAAATTTCACTTGTATTGGCAGCATTTTTTCTCTGCCAGCACTCATGCATGATCCATAATGTTTTCATTATTTAGTATCTTGTTCTTTTCACCCTTGTCCAATTCATTTCATTATGTGAAAGAAATGTCCTTGTTCCAGATTACTCATTTAAACCATTCTTGGGTGTGCCAAACTTTTCCCCTCATATTACATTAGAATGGAATTTGGTCTCATGCTGTCAAAACAATACAATTAAATTTCCAAAAATGCTTGGGAAAAAAATAATAACTTCAATGTGCAAAGCACCATGAAGCCGGATGTAATCATTTGAATTCTCTTTTGACAGATGTATAAGGTGATTTTATGTTGTGCTGTTTCCTTGTGTCTGCTTTATGAGGTGGTGAACTGCATTAATAGTGCTAGCTCTGGTTTGTCTTATGCTTTCACACAGACACACAGAGACATACACATACACACACAAAAACACAGGCACATTCACACACTTTAGGTATTACCAGGTTGGACACAATTCATTAGAAAACTACAAACCTACCCATGGTAATGATCTCACTACCTCATTAGTTATTCTACTAATTGTCTACTACATAGCATATATTTTAATATAAAATAAAGTGACTGATGGAAATACTTTTAAATACTTAAAAGGCTACATTATCTAACAATGTGTTTCCCTCAATGGTGCAGATCAGGACCATACATGCCCATCATGTATGACTCTTAACCACAACCTCCTATTACATGATCATTCAATGTATTGGGGTACCCTGTTTCCTCTGTTTTTTCCTGACTTCTTAAGTATACCAGTTATCTGGAACACTAGTTAACTCTTTCCTTTGATTATATAGAGCTGATAACACAGAAAAGGAACTATTTACCAAACTTTATGCTAAGGGATTTACAAATAGTATCTCATTTGAACCCCACAACAACCCTGCAGGTTAGATGAAAGGTAAGATCACATTTCAAGGCATACTCTTTTTTTTGTTTTGTTTTTACAATGCAATAGGGTTAAGTGACTTGCCCAAGGTCACACAGGTAGATATTTATTAAGTGTCTGAGACTGGATTTGAACCCAGGTTCTATTGTCCCCAGGTTCAGTGCTCTATCCATTGCACCACCTAGTTGCCCCAGAAACATACATTTTTGATAGTCACAATGTGAATTTGTTTTGTCTATTTTTTATGTTATTAGTATAAGGATTTTTTTCCTCCTATTTCTTGATTAACTGGAGGAGAATTTGTGGAGGAAGTGTTAACCAATAGTGATACCAAAAAACCTTTTCTTTCATCCATTCTTATAGTATAATAATATAGCATAATAATACATTGATGTACTATTTGTTTGGTCATTCTCCAATAATCTAATTGGTGCTTGAAGTACCTCCCTTCAATTCTAAATATTTTCTTTTCTTCTCCTTTTTAAATTCCCCATTTAGCATAGGGAAATTTGTTTTGGTTATTGTTATTTCCTCTCTGGTATCATCCTCCTCATAGCCCTGCCTCCAACCTCTCTACTCTTTGCTAAACTTGTTGGTACCCAGGTCAGTTATGCCATGCTCTAGGTCCCCTCTGTTCTTTTGTTGACCTCTACCTAACAGGATGAATGCCTTTTATACTGGATTTTTTAGTTTAAAGGCCTAGACTTCAAGGTCCTCTCCTGATATCTCAAAACAGCATTCAAAACAGGATCTCAGAGCACCGAACTGGGTTTTCTAGTCCAGTACATTGGAATATGAACTATCAGGAACTTTCTCATCAAAAGGGGCACTGTGTTGCTACTTGTTAATCTTTGAGACTTTTTGACTATCCTGCAACTTTCTCCAGGGAGCTTCTCTACTCAAGTTGCCTTGTCATTAAGAGCCTTCCAGGCTACACATGGTCTGTCTCTGGTGGAAGCATTTGCTGGTAGTTTCTTTCCTTTGGGTAAGAAGGCCAATAGGACCTTTTGATTTATTTTGTATAGTTCTAGGGTGAGAAATATCATGTATTATAATTATCACTAGGCTATTTATACATTTTTTGTTCTGGTACAAACTCCAAGGTTTGTGTATGTAGGTGTGTGAGAATTAAATGCCCTTCTTTCCACTTTGACAGTCACTTTGACTAAAGATTGATATATATATATATATATATATATATATATATATATATATATAGAGAGAGAGAGAGAGAGAGAGAGAGAGAGATTCTACTTATAGCTGTTGCTTCCCTGATAACTCAACATTCTTTAATTATATTGAAAACTGGAAGGGGGTTGGTAAGAAGGAGTGATGGAGACAGGTAGTTATCTTCAAACATTTGAAAAACAGTCCTTTGCTTAAATTTGGTCTTTTTAGTTCTAGGGTTCAGATCTAGCAATGTAAGTTTGAGTAGAGGTTGCAAAGGAGCAAATTTAGGCTTTATATTGCAGAACATTTCTATTTGGTACTAGGCAGAAGGTGAATGACTTGGAGGAAGGGAATTCTTTTTCATTGCAGGTCTTCAGCAGATGCCAGATGACAATTTTTCTGATATATTATAGTGGGTATTTTTTTTTCCTGGTATAGATTGGCTGTTGAAGTCTTCCAATTCTGAAATTTTGTGATTCTATTATTTTGCTCGCAAATGTTTCTGTTCCTGTCTTTTGTAATAATGTGACCAAGATTAGAATTAAACAAACATCCTCATCATGGGAATGATCAGGTTATTGCTTTTGTTATAATGTTTAAGGATTTTCAAGCAATTATATTCAAAAGACTCCCAAGATGATGGAAGTACTAAAAAATGAAATTCAAGTGATTTGCTCATGACCCTATTAAAGATTCAATTACATATTTTTGAGAAAAAAAGAGAGAAAATGTTTTGTATACAGGAGCCAAGATGTCAGAATAGAGGGAAGATCTCTCCTGAACTTTCCCAGTTTTCCCTGCAAAAAAAGATTGAAAAAATTTCTCAGTTGGAATTTTAGGATGACAGAAACAAAAGATTGGGGTGAAATAATTTTCTAGACCAAGACAATGAAAGAGGTAAACAGCAAAAATCTGTGAAGTTCTAGATAAGTACAGAGCAAGCTTCAAACCCTAACAAGCAAATAGTGCCTTGGAAGTGACCACATCCAGTGTTAGGACCTTTCAGCCCACAGTCAGTAAAAATTTTGTAAAACTGGTCAAAAAGAGAGATCACAGGAGACCTTTTGCTGGTGCTGCATCCAGGAACCTGTTGCATTACCCACTCACAGTTCAGGATCACAGTCCCAGGGAGAAGAGCAGCATTAGGGCTTGCAGCTGTAGAAGAGCATGGGCAATGGTCACAGTTCCAAGGTAGAGGAGTGCCTATGGTTATTCCAGAAGAAATTAGGGGTCCTAGTCTCAGCTTCAAGGCAGAGAGTATCACTAGCACTTATGGTTGCAGGAGAAAAGAGGGCCTGGTCACAATTTCAGGGTCAAGAGGAACATAGGCAGGGGAAGAGGATTATACATAATAATAGCAATATTGCATGGCAATCAACTGTGAACTTAATTTTCCTCAGTAATACAGTATTCCAAGACATTTTTGAGGGATAATATGATGAAAAATACTATACTTCCCCAGAAAAAGACAAAAAGAGTTCTTGCCACCAGAGTCCTTAGAGCAGTCAAATGGCTTAATATCAAAAGCTGGTTTGATTTTTTTTATCAATGGGAATGGTATTAAAAGTAGTATTACTACCTGCTTTTGCACTGAACCCTAAGAACCATAGATCTTTCTATATAATTTAAGATAAAATCTTCCATCTATGTTGTCCCTACATTAGAATGGGAGTGCCTTGGGACTAGGAACTTGCTCATTTTTCTATATTTTATACATAATAAAGATTTCTTTCATACATTAATTTAATTATGATGACCAACCTTGGTCATGGGGAACAAATAATGAATGAAACCCATTTCCTCATCATTAGAACAATGTTGGGATTTATAGGAGCGTGAGATCATTCTGTGAAACTGTTTTAATTGTTTTTATTTGTTACAGGACAAGATCAATTAATCATTAAACATTTATTACAGGTTTATTATATATCACTGCACCAAATACTGGGGATACAACATGGCATAAAAGCCAATTAGTGTTTAGTTGGATGCATTGGAAATAAGTGATACAAAAAAAATTAAAATTTTCTTGTTAAACCCTTTTACCATTACACTAATTACAGATAACCTACTTTAAAGGAAAAAAAATGTAGCTTTTGGTTAATGCTTAATAGTAATAGAATGCTTCCTCTATGATATTTTTGAATGATGACTTTTCTGAACAAATCATAGAGTTTTTTGCAAAATTAAAGTTAATGCTAATAATGACCACATTTCTGAAGGAAAATAAAATGGAAGAAATTCAGTGACTTTTTATGTATTCCTACTTCTTTTGCTTACAGCTTATCTGGTCTATGGTAAAACACTTAAAGCCTCCCTGAGTTTTAGTTTCCTCATCTATACAATAAGGGAGTTGAAGTAGATGGTCTCTGAGAGTCTTTTTAGTTCTGAATTTGTGATCGCATCAGAGTATATAATCTATTCACTGAAGGAACGTCTTCTCTCTCTCCTTCCCCTTACCTCTGTTTATATACATACATACACATGTGTATATGTATGGAGAATATGCTTTTCCTCTGAAAGAACAAGTGAGATTATGTGTGTGTGTGTGTGTGTGTGTGTGTACAAATAGATGTACTACTCGGAATATATTCAAAAATGTTAAATATTTGGGAATTTTAGAGTATCACATAAATGTCAACTGTTGTCAACATCACCATCGTTATTGTTTTTACTACTATTTTAGTATCATGGTATAGAAGAGAGAATGAATTATATGTCAGGGACAGTTGAAGAATATTTTGCTATAATCTAGATAGTAAGCATTTGACTAATATGATGTTAATTCATTCATTTAATTGAAAAGTTTCATAATAAAAAACAGATATTTATTAATATTTATAGTTTATATAGCCTGATGGCTGGCAATGGGAGAAATAAAAAGATTAGGAAAGACAGATCTCTAGCCTTCATATAGTGTATAATTTTTAAAAAATCAGAATAGGACTCAAACACAGATGTCTCTTTAATATATGATAGATTTTGTTCAGTGCAATAAAAATAAAAAATACAAAAGTTTATTTGAGATCAGAAGGCAAGGGCTGTTACCAAAGAGAAAAATCAGAGAAGATTTCAAGGAAATGGTGGAATTTTAAAAAATGAGTGAGAATTGAACAAAGGGGGAAAGGAGGATCCTATGGTTGTAGGGAATAGTGAGCAGTGCATACAGAAGGGGCAGAGAATAGTTCATTTTGGATGGGATGAAAAGCATGGAGTAGAAATGAAACTATGAAACAAATGAGTAATGAATTTTATGATATTTTAAAAGTTTATCCTCCCCTCAAATTGAAAGTGGCACTTCACTTATACAACTAAAAATAATTTAGGCAACCAATCCATGATGGTGCCATAAAAATGTGAGAAAAATAATCTAAAGTCATTCTTTACAGTAATCTAGAAATGTTGAAAAGTTGGGGTATTTTCCATAAAAATATACCCACATCCCATAAGTTTAGGCCTGGGTTCTGTTAAGAGACATAGTTATTTTTAGACAACAGGGTCTTCTTCACAATTGATTCAATTTTTTAACAGATTTTTGTATCTAATTAAAAGCTTTAAATTCAAGTCTTCTGAAACTAGAGTATTGTATCACAGAGGTGCTTGAGTCCCAGCCATCTTTCTTTATGACTTTACATCAGCTGTCATTTTGCAGGTTCATTTTGGTGGCAGGAAAATTAATCTGGTAGGGAGGAAAATCAAAAAAACCTTCCCATGTCTGCTCTATGTGAAGTCCGAAGATCCCATTACCCTTTTCATAACAGACTTACACCAGTGCCCTTAGCTAAATTTCTGAACCTGATTAAAAAACCTGGGCAAGTGAAATAGTAATATTCATAAATTTATACAGACACTTCCTCTGAATGGAGTTCCAAGCATGAAGAGCATCGTATCAATTATTTTCCCAATTTCACTTTAAGTGGGGGGGGTTATGACTTTTTTTTTTAATTAAAAGTATGGATTGCCCAAGGCTGCTACTTAAGAGAGTCTAGGGGGTGGGTTTCTCTAGTTTCATTAAATAGTTCAGCTTCCAGTCCTTCAGCCCTGGGTCTTAGCTCACCTAAGAATACCTATAAATTGCAACCAACTCTGTTACCCATAGCAGAGCCTTAAAAGAAGAAGATGGGAGAGAGAGGCATCAAAGTTACAGCTGGTAAAACTTGAATTCCCAGAGTCTGCTTCTTCTAGAAAAGTAGATGGTGTTTTGGGAAGGATCACTCTATATCTATTTTATTCTCTTGTTCTTCCTGCTAGATTGGTATACCCATCTGCAAGAAAATATTTGTTTCCTTGTTGTCTGTTCCATGCAATGCTGCCAGGAGAAAGTGAATATCTCAGTCATAGGGACTATAGAAAACAATCTATTTGACAGAAGCATAAAAATCATAGTTTTAGAGGTAGAGGGGACCTTTGAAGGTATCTAATCCAAATCATGCATTTAATAGAAGAGGAATTGAGGTGCAGATTATTTGATCCTTATTCAAACAGGATTAAGAAATGTGAAATTCTAATTTAAGGCCTATGACTCCAAATCTAATATTTATACTACACCTCAATATGCCCTATTGTATGATTATAACATATATTGTTTTGCACAACCATGATATCTCAGTAAGCAAAGATGGTGTTTCTATCAGATCTAATACTCTGCTGCCTCTGAGAATACTTTGTTCTTAGTATGGCTCAGATACCATCTTCGCATATAAAGCCTTTCCTGGTGTCCTCAGTTGCCTCTCTACCTCTGGAAATTATGAAGTATTATTTGATCTTTTCTTTGTATTTTCTTAGTAGTTCATTTATCCGTGTTAACTTATCAGGCTTGCTATATGATTTCAAATAGCAGAATACTATGATCTCCAGAGACTTAAAAAGGGGAATCACTCAAAATACAATGAAGATGAGCACTATAACTATAACCAGGCAACAATGTAAAATAAATAAGGGGCTGTGAACTAGAACTGACATATAAGATGGCATCAGGGTGAAAAATGACACAAAAGAATGGTCTAGACACATATCAAAAATGAAAGAGAACAAGTAGGCCATTGGGTTTCTGGAATGAACTTATGTGAAGATATAAATGAGTTCCACAGGATGACAGGAATACAAAGGATGTGATCTATATCTTTGGAGGAAATAACCATATTGATAAGATCAAAGGTCCATTTAAGCAGTACTTCTGCAAGCAAAGAAGTTCTGCTACTCATTCCCTATCCCTGTACTCCCAAACATATACATACACACCCTATTCCATTTATATATCTCCTGGAGGAAAGAATAATTAGAATAATAACTGCTTCTAGAGTCTCTATTTCTCTGTTTCTAGAGTTGATAGTCTGTTGTCCATATTTATTATATTTCTAACCTCAGGGGGAGTTATGAGGATGGAAAATCAAAATTCATTCCTTGTTCTATTCTGTTTTAAAGTCAATGGACACATATTAGGGAATGGGAATTCTCTGAGACCCTGTGGATCTCATGCCCCCAATCCAATTCTAAGTCTGTATCTCTGGTCCTAGTTATAGCTAGCAGTCATGACAGCATCTCTTTAAGACATGAGCTGAAGATTAATGACTGTCAGAGAAAAAAAAGCCTCTAGCTTAACACCAAGGCTCTGTTTTCTCACATGATTATTGTCCAAAGGAATCACCCTGTTTGATATTGATGATAGAATTTTTGCTTGCAATGGTCATTCTCAAGTTTATTTCAGAAATACTTTTTTTTTCCTCTCCTATTGGTCAAGGTTATGTCAAATTCAATAAACATTTGCATAGTTCTAGTTACTTTTAATTGATAGTTATACTTTGTAATGTCTCAGTGCCACAACAGTATTCATTTGACTGACAGATGAGTTTAACTTATGCGTGAATTTATTTTACAGGAATACCCATCCTAGAATTTTCCAACATTAGCTTTTCCTAATCATATTACTTTTCCCTATCAGTGGTATTTCATATTTCTAATTTAGAAGTATATTTTATGAAATTACATATGAGAACTATTAGATGCCAATCCAGAGAACTATATTAAATTTGTAACTTATTTGTATTAACATTTCCTTATAACATTAAATAATTCTGATATCACATGACCCATTCTTTGGATGCCCTTTAGCTAATTTAGCTACTTCCAGTTCCCTTACTTTAGAATTGATACAATAGTAACTATTATATTTTCATAGTAGACAAGGTAACTTAAAGACTAAAAGCCTGGTGTAAACAGATACAGTACCTACTTCTAGAGATATAAAGTTAAATTGTTTGAGGTTGGGGGTTTTGAGCTGAATTAGGGCTAAAGCTGATCATGGGACTTCACCAAGTCCTGAGTGAACAGCCTCTAGGTTGCCTAAGAAGAGATGAACTGGTCCTGGCTGAAAATTTAGAGCAAATTAAAGTATTCATGCTGATTAGTTTTCAGATTTGGGCCCATGAATGGCTGCTACATTTCCAACATAGTTTCAAATAGAAAAAAAAATGCAAATGTGTGTCCTGGATTCGAGAAATTGATCAATAACACAAAGCAAGTCTGGATAATGGGCAAAAAATAAGAAAAAATAACAATCCATTACATACATATATATACACAACTGAATGGGAAAGGAGAAAAGAAGACCAACATATGTTTCCTAAATTTTATTGTCTTAGAAGTAAATAGGATAAAATTTAAACTCTCCAAAAGAATAACTATAATTTATTACTCCAACAAATACTTGTTAGCTGAATGAATGTAAGGACCATTTATGGTTCTAGTTTATATGCACTGTTTGTTACACTGTTCTATGGGCTGATGACGATACAAAATTTATATTAGAAATAGCCCCTTCCTCATGGAACTTATCAATTACTAGAACAAAACAAAAAAGCCCATATAACTGCAATAAAAAACGGGCATGATATACATGAGCAAGGTACAAGACAAAGAGCTATATCAGAAAGAAGGTTATCTTTGACTAGGAGAATAAAAAACTTTGTAGAGGATATTTCTTTTAAGCTCAATTTATCAATTAAATAGACATGTTAAGGGACAGAGAGCAGTATAGTTTGACTAGCAGAATGTGTGGAACAAAGTACATTTATGAATAAGCCTGGAAAAGTAGGGAATTCTTTTTGATAGTCTTTCATCTCCACCTAAGGTTCAGTGTGGCTGCCATGAAAGCCATATCAGGCTGCTGTCATATTGAAGATTATGCGGACATAAAGATTCTCAATTTTTGAAGAAAGCCTTCACTACATTAACATTTTGTGACTCACCATCTAGAAGGGCATGCCTGAGCCAGAGAGCATTATCATTATTTCATATAACATAATCTAAGGTTCTATTCCTTACTCATTTCTTCTCTTTATTCCAATCAATATAGTTTCAAAGGTCTTTTTGTAGTCAGTTGTAATTTAGTGTTCTCTTCTTTTGGAGGTTTAGCATTCTTGATATTGTCCTATAGAAAAAATGTCTTAGTTTTGTTTTGTTACTCTGTTCTTGCTTCTGTCATCTACAAATGTCTTAAAAATTAAATATAAGCTTCTTTTATAAATTTTCAATGCATCCATACTGGGTATCTTAAAATAACTCTTCCTTTTCTTCCTATATCAGAATTATGTGTGATGGTGTCAATAGAATTCTTGGTCCCTTTTGGTCTAGTTTCCTCAGGAAGATTGACATCTGACCTATCCCTCCTCTGAATTCTGTTAAAAATCACTGCACCATCTAAAGTACATATGACACTTTGCTCAGGTTTCTTTTCCTTAACTATCAAGCAACTCAATTCTTCTAGCCCTTAAATAAATGTTTTATAAGTTGAATTGGTTTGTTTGGTTCCCAGAGTGAAGAGAAAAAGGCTACACATAATGAATGCTTTTATTCCCTAAAACCTTTGTTTGCTTTCATACTAAAGATGAATTTTAAGGAACTAGGGAAGGGAGAGTAGAAAACCTGTAGAAAAAAAGTTTATATGTAATATAGGAAGTATAAGGGAGGGAGTGAAAAGGAAGAAAGAGTTGACAGAGGAAGGACTAGTTAATGTGGGAGAAAGCTTTAAAAAGTGAGAAATTAACTATTGAGCAATGAGGGTTTGACACATGCTCAGATGATTAACTGATGCAGTTTTTATACATTTTGATGTTAGTGAGCTTGCTTCTGGGAAGAACATAGTGGTTAAAATTAATAGTTTTGTAAGTGATTCTGGTCAGCTAACTATGTGAGAAAGGGAAGATCTTTGGATTCAGAAGAAGCCAAAAAGGTCTATCAGCACCAGTTGCTTCTTTTTTTTTTTGCCTCATTCACTCTTGGGGGATCTTGGTGACTCCTCTAGCAATAGTGAGAGCCTAAGTAGTAAGCAGAAAGATCTTGATGTCTTCTCTCAACCAAGAACGTGTTGTGCCACCCATCCTACTACAATGTCCTCAGTTGTTGGGGTTTTTTTGATGTCCTTTTTTAGGTGAAAAGAGTAGTCTTTCAAATTCGGAATTTTGCAAATTCAAAAGAGCAAGCTACAAATATCTCAGAATCATAGGCCAGCATAAGTTTTTTAGCCAATACAGAATCAATGCCTCAAAGATCAAGAACTCATCTTTGAGCATGATCTTCAGGACCCTAGTCAAATCAAGGTTAACTAGCATACAAGAGAAACCAACTAGAGAAAGAACATTCAGTGGAACTAAAGCTAAGAAGGAATTGAGCTCAATTTTAAGCCTACTCCTGCAGAGAGCTAATGGTATAATGAGCAGTCCTTTCTCAGGACATTTTGGAATGAGGGAGAACAATATATGTATATTTGTTCTTATCTTGTCTTTGAAATAAATATCCTTTTGTAAAATTCAATCAGAGTTAAGTGGTTAATTGAGGTGGAGATCTAATCAGTGGCCCCTTTACAATGGAGGAAACACATGGGAATCAAAGACTCCACATTAGTGGAGTCTGATTGCAGTAAAGGAGAACTACTCATATTTCTTCTTAAAACCCAGGGGTACTTTCTGATTCTGAGGGGCAAATGGAAATGCCTCTGGGTCTAAGATAGAGGCCTTGATACTATTACCTAGAAATCTACAAAACAAGGTGGAATGTTCTTTTTAAACAGTTTTCAAGTAAAGATAAAACAATAGGGCCCTATTTCTATATTATGTATGGTGTCCAGCATCATCCCTAAGCAAACTTTAAAGAATGAAAGTTAAATAATAATATCAGTGAGTAACCCATTAAAAAGAAATCACTGGGTGGCTAGATGGCGCAGTGGATAAAGCACAGGCCTTGGAGTCAGGAGTACCTGGGTTCAAATCAGGTCTCAGACACTTAATAATTACCTAGCTGTGTGGCCTTGGGCAAGCCACTTAACCCCATTTGCCTTGCAAAAAAAAAACCTAAAAAAAAAAAAAGAAATCACTTCCTTCTGAGTTTTCCATCAGGATTCTTTTCCTCATTCTTCCTCATTGACTTTTTTTAGCTTATATAGTTATAATTGGTATATGCCCCATTCTTCTAGTTCAAATTGTTCAAGTTTTCATTATTTCATAAAACTCTCAAGATTTCGTTGCATTCTTCATACTTTTCAGTCTTGATGAGAGCAGTGTGACAATTTATTTAACCATTTTCTTTATTATTGAATGTTTAAGTAGCTTGTGATGATTTTTCCAATTGTATAATATGTGAAAACCAAAACAGAGTCCAGGGAAGCCCTCTCCACCTGAAGCTTCCTTAGCTAGAATAACAGCTAGCATTTACATTATGTTTAAGAATTGCAAAACACTTTATAAATATTAACTGATTTGATCCTCATAACACCAGGAACTAGTATTATTGTTCCCATTTTCCAAATTATGAAAGTGAGGCAAACTATGGTTAAGTGACTTATTCAGGGTTACACAGCTAGTAAGTGTTAGAGACTGGTTTAAACTCCAAATCTAGCATTCTTATTCACTGAACCACCTAGCTGCCCCCCAAATGTAGGTTCAAAATTTAGCTCTATTCACAATTCAGCAGACCTTTAATAAATGATTTATGCTTTCTCTGAATCTCAGCTTCCCTATTTCTAAAATAGAAGAATGGGACCAGATGGGTATATGAAGTTGCCTTCTGCTCTCAATTCTATGATCCTAAAAATCTTGTACAAAAGTCACTCTGCCCAAGTGGTCAATGTTACTGTGAAGAAGGCTGCATATCATGGTTACAATAACTATTCTAAGGACAGAAGTTTTTCCACTGTTATTATATTTTAGATGTTCAAAATCACTGAGGCAGACCAAGTGAGCTGCAGAAATGGGGCAGGTGGCTGATGCTACCACCCAAAGGATATCTCCCACTCTGAGGTTGCCTATAAATAACATTTTTAAATACAGCTCTAAGTAGTAGACCCCTTAGATTCTGACTGTAGAGATGAATATTTTCCTAGGAAGGAAAATAGGCTAGCCAGGTTAGGCTTTATCATGTTAGAGAAATGATTCTACATAGAAATCCTGGATAGATTTCCCTATGTTTCTATCAAGTTGTTTTTTTGTTTTTGTTTATGTCTATGTTTTTTCCTTCTATATTGTGAGAATTCCTGGACAATGCTTGCTTATTGGGACTTTGGGGATTTTTGTAGTCATTAGCAACAAGATGGTAAGAGTTTACTATGGAGTGAATTGGC
Source organism: Macrotis lagotis (assembly GCF_037893015.1). NCBI lineage: Eukaryota > Metazoa > Chordata > Mammalia > Peramelemorphia > Peramelidae > Macrotis > Macrotis lagotis. The sequence continues at coordinate 129,358,711 of NC_133663.1, read as the reverse complement.
AAATTTACTGACAAGTGAATGGGTGAACATCACCTTTGACCTATTCACCCTTAAGCCACACAGAATTCTGCCTATTGTCAGTCTTGTGGCAACTTCTTCAATCTTGTTATTTAGCAATCAAATCCTTCAGTTCTTTCAGGGTCTGGGAGTGAAATGCTTGACATGGTAACTTTAATGGCATGCCAGATGGCATGCATGTCCATTCCATCAATTCTCCCTCCCCCCTTCTGTCCTCCTGACAGAAGTAGTAGCTTCTCTCTTGCTGACACAAAGGATATTAAGACTGTCTAACTATATACTATTTAAACAGCTTTTTGTCAATATAAACAAACAGGATTAAACTCCAAAATAAATGAAAAATGTCTAAATTCATATTCAAAATAAAATCATTAAGGCATTTCTAGACTCAGGCAGGTTTTTGGATCAGGATCCCTTCCTACTGTACAATCCTGTGATTCTAGGATAAGGGATCAAATCCTGCAGGTAATGCATTTGTTACTGAGTCTGCAGCTTGCCATTCCCTCTGAGGACACAGGATAAATGCACCCAACAAGGATAGAATGGATAGGAAAAATCTGCCCCCAAACAAACTCTGCTGAAGCAAATTTAGTGAGAAACCTACACGTGAATATGATTTGTATACTAATAGGACACATTGGATTATAGTGACATAGCACTGTCTCCCAAAGCTCCTGCATTCAGGATACAAAACTGACAATTGGCAGCAACCCAGGTTCTAGCTCTTGAAACCAGAGATGGGTTGGAGAGTTGGCAAGACAGGGGTCCTCTCTGGCTGCAGGTTTATGTAACAACAACTACAGCAGCAGCAGCAGCAACAACAACAACAACAAAACAACCTCAAATGATCCCCAACTTTAAACTCATGCAGTGTCTATGAAAGTATCCCTCCGTGTCAGAGCTTAACTTTATCTGTCAATATGCTTGCCACAAGGTTTTAGATGAGCTACATAAATAAACAATGAATTAGGGCAGCAATTGAAAACTATTTTGCAGAACCAATTTTTAGGATTTTCAGTTAATGTCTCTGATAACCAGTATCATAATAGATAAAATATCTGAAGCAAACTCTAAAGAGAGAGAGAGAAAGAGAGAGAGAGAGTGTGTGTGTGTGTGTGTGTGTGTGTGTGTGTATCTGTGTGTGTATCTGTGTGTGTGTGTGTGTGGTGACAATGTAAAAGTTTGATGCTAGTGAAGAGATATATAGTCAAGAGATATATCAAGAGGATAGTCTGCCTCATCTTCCCTGTATCAGTTCTCCAGTTGTTTGGTTTTGTATTTCTTCCTCTATGAAGCAGAATTCAATCAAAGTATTATCAAATCTCCTATATAGTCTAAAACTTCAGATTCCAGCTTTCATATACTCTTAAAGGCTTTCTTTATCTCAGTTCTAGATTTTCAGAGGCATTCCTGAGATTTTGTTTCTCTTTTTTTTGTGTTTCTGTTTCTGCCTCTCTTCCCCTTTTCTCTCCCTCTTCTCAACTTCTCTTTTCTTTCCCCTTCCTCTCCTCTTTCTCCCTCCATTTCCCTTTTAAATAAAACTTCTTTCTTTTCTCTCTCTCTCCTTCCTTCTTCCCTCTTCCCTTATTAAAAACTTGTGAAGCAATACTGTGTTAGAGAGTTGCCTCAAAACCACAAAAACTTGAGTTCAAAATTTATTTCTGACACATACTAACTATATGACTCTTGACAAGTCATAACCTCACCAATGCATAACAACTTACAATATTGTAAATCACAAAGTATGTGCCAACCTGGATTGGTAGAGTGAGTTTCTCAACCAGAATGCTCTATAAACAATGAATTACAGATCTAGCATCTATGAAAAATTTAACATTGTCCATCAATATAATTAAACTTGTTTGGAAATGAATAATACAGTATATTTTTTCAATCACTCCTTTCCAAGTTTCCATCAGGATTCTTCTACTCATTTATTCTCATTCATTTTTTAGCTTATACAGTTATAATTCGCATATGCCCCATTCTTCTCATTCAAATTGTTCAAGTTTTCATTATTTCATAAAAGATTTTCAAGTTTTCCTTGCATTCTTCATGCTTTTCAGTCTTGATGAGAACAGTGTGACAATTTATTTCTTTTACTTTATTATTGAATGTTTAAGTGACTTGCAATTTTTTTCCCAATTGCACTAGAAAATAACACACTAGTAAAATCTTTGAATAGCTGCTTCATTTTTGTTTGATTATGGCAATACTTTCTTGGCATAATTCTACTTGCTTTCTTCCTATTGATTTTTTTCTTTGTTATCTGACCTTGATCCTATCTTGCAACATGTTTGTATTTTTAAATTCTATAAATAATATAAATTTTATTGGAACTGCAATTAACATTAAAAAAGGAAATACTTCAACTTAACTTGGTTCTTTTGAAGATTTTGGCCTGAGAAATGAAATGATTTAGCTTCCCTACTTGACATCATTAATACAATAATATCTGTTAAGGACTTTAGAAACTTTAAGCTACAATTCAAAGCAATCATGTTGTTTTCCAGATGATAGATTAGAAAGGTATCTTCAAATCTACTTCCAGTTTCAATCTGTCCACAAAAGGGTAAAATCTCTATCTAGTGAAAGGATTATTTTTTATGATTTTGACATTTCCTCTATAAAAGTATTTATTGTTATTGTTCACTCATGTTAAATTCTTTTGACCTAATGAACCATACTCTATGAATTTTTCTAGTCAAAAATATAGGAGTGGTCTTCCATTTTTTCTCTACTGGATTATGGCAAACAGAGATTAAGTGACTTGCTTAGGATCACACGGCTATTAAATGTCTGAGGCCACTTTTGAACATAGGTCTTCATGATTCCAAGACCTGTACTCTATACATTGATATCCACCTAGCTGCATGTTGGATGGTTGTTGAGATTTTTTTTTCTTTTATTCAGACTTCTGCAAATAGAAACATCAAATACAGATAATAATATCCAGTCAGAGTTAGATAATACTAATTTAACCTAGGGTTTGAGCCTAGTTATTTGCATAAGACTCTCTGCTTTGGTGTACTCTCTTCAAGGCAGAAGCAATAATTAAAAGGTCTAACCTTTCCTATGTTTTTATACTAACTCTGACCCTCACTCATGGAGTGATAGTTCTCTCTACCAATGATGGAAATCTTATGCAAATGAACCATTCTTAAATCCTCTCATAGTGTATATTTTCATAGAGCAATAAGATTTATAAGAGTTCTTCCCCAAAAACAATTCTGAGAAATTAGCAATCCTAATATTTTCATTTCTGTTTTATAGATGAGGAAATAGAGACTTAGAATGACTTGACCATAATTTTTAAGTTTGTAAATGATGGAGTTGGCATTAAAACCTGGGGTTCCTATCTATAGGTACAGTACTTTCCATTATGCTTTGCTGTCAGTGTTAAAGGTTTTTCCATGGGAAAAAAAACAAATTAGATGTCAATTGAGCGCCATATGTAGCTAAAATGTTCATTGTCCCAATTTTATTTAGAATTTGAGGCAAAATTTTAATATTTTTGTTATTCTTTCAACCTACAACCAATAGTCATTATAATATCTTTTGTCTGAAATCTGAGCATCACTTGAAACCCAGGGAAAACATTTCTGGCATACAAATGTATACCACTGATAGTATACAAAGCAAGCAGGCAAAAATAAAAGGATTTTTTGAATTAAAATTTGATTTTTATTCTTCTAACTGTAATTATTGAACATGGAGTTTCACTTTTGAAACTAATTTTGGAGCAGCTTACATTTAATTATGAGTATGAAGCAGGTCAGCAGGATCCAAAGAACAATCATGCTAGGGCATAAATCAATGAAGAAAGACTTTTAAAACACCTCAAATCCAGACCCTAGTGTCCTGAGATAAACGGTAGGGAAATTCTCCATCTCAGTAATGTTTTCTTCTAATCATCCTCTCTGCTATTCTAGTCTAATTGGAGTGGATTCCTCTCCATCCTCAATTTGAGTTCTGCCATGCCATTAATTCTTCCAGGTCCTCATGCTTAGGAATCTTTTCAACTCTCATCTCTCTCTGTAGCTTCCCTATCTTTCTCTATTAGAATTTAAATTCGTTGTATTAGAATGTAATTTTCTTGAGGGCTCTCCCCCACTAGCTGAGAGTGGTATTTATTCCTAAAATTTTCCATAGTAAATTACTGGGACCTGTCCTTGGTACATTTCACATTCTTCCTGTGACTAAATCTGAATGTCTGTTGACAGAGTCCATGGAAAGATCATGGGTTATGGTATCACAGGACAACCTGGTTTTACATCTGTTTTCCTTTCATCTATGAAAACTTTGGCAAAAATCACTCATCTGAACTTACTTTCTCTCATGGAAAGTGAGAGGGTTGAAATATGACATGACCTAGGCAAATAGCAGAACTTAGAAGGCATGAATCAAGCCTTCCCGATCCCAACTGAGACTATTGTGAGCAAGGAAACTATGATGAGGATCTTGGGCATGTTAGGATTACTTTGCCCGTAAATAGATTCATCTGAAACCTTGCTATTGACCCTTTGGGTAAACAGAATATATTTGTTTTGTTTTGCTGTTTGCTTTTATTACTCTGGCAATGAGCTTCTGACATCCCAACAATCTTGGGAGCTGCTTTTAACTGGGGGCATATTAATATCTTTTATATTAAAGGGCTCTTAGTGATCTATCTCAGTATTAGATGCAAAAACCCAAGCTGGTCAGAGCAGATGAATTCCAAAGATTCCTTTAGGCTTAAATCCTATACTATAAACTAATAGCAACATTAAACATACATGAGAGCTCAGTTAATGAAAATAGATCAAAATGTAGACATAATAACAACACTCTGAAAAAGGAGTGGATAAAACAAGAAAACAGAAACAAGTTTCTAGTATGTAGTTAATGCAATCCTCAGAGTAATAATTATAGCCCTAAAAACATAGGGAAAAGAGGATTGATGAACTGAATATTAAGATTAAAAAAATTACAAAAGTGATATATATAAACCAAAAATTATCTAGAAAGGGGAAATTTTTAAAATTAAAAGTGGAATAGAAAAATTCAGAACCAAAGAATTGATAAAGTAAAAACTGCTTCTCTGAAAATACCAACAACATCAAAAAAAAGAACTTTAGCTAAACTATTTAAAAAGTGGAAGGAAAATCAAATTTACAAATTTAATGAACAAAGTATAATCATAACAGTGAAAAATAAACAACTTTCAGAATTATATATATATATATATATAAAACTAAATGAAAACAAAACTAATCATTGAAAAGAAATACAAGATTATCTACAAAATTCAAACCAATGAAGTTAATAATTTGCCAAAAATCTTAAATAATGTAGCTTCAGATTGAGGAATTAAGCAATCAGTAATGGAATTTTTGAAGTGGAAGGAAAAATTCCAAATGAATTTAAAGAAAAATTCAACCAAATTTTTGAATAAAAATTAAACAAACCTATTCCACACTATTCCCACAAACTGAAATAGAAAGCACTCTAGTCATTATTATTATGAAAAATTAAACAAGCCAGTGAAAAGTGAAGCAATGAATGAGAAATATAAAATGATAGCTTTAATAAATAATTATTCAAAAGTCTTAATTAAAAGACTGACCAAAAAACTAAAAAGATTACAAAAACAACAAAAACCTTACTATGAGCAAATTGGGTTTTGATCAGGAATGTAAGAATGGTTCAATATGAGTAAAATAATTAGCATAGCCTTTATTAAAAACAAAATTATCCAAAACCATCAATATAACAACTGATCCAGAGTAAACCTTGGATGAAGTTGAGCCCTCATTATTCTAACCAGCAAACAAAACCTAACCCTTTCCCCCCAAATCCCCTGAAAACTACAGACTCAATAGGATACCACAGGGTTTTTATTGAGTAGGGGAGGTAACAAGATCACACAACACTTGATAATCATTTTGGCAAATATGGGGGAAATGGGTTAGAAGCAGGAGAGACTTGAGACAAAAACAATTAGGAGCCTATTTTAATAACCTAGATAGAAGGGTAAAGAATCCTCTCCTCTATTTGGACATGTAGAGAAAATTTGAACTGACAGGCCAACAATAAGCATTTATTAAATGCTTACAATTTTACAGGCATACTAATAATTCCTGGGGAACTAAATGTTATTAAGCTTTGCCATATAAATAGAAAGTCAGTGCTTGCCCTCAAGGAATTTACATTCTAATACAACGACAAATTTAAATTCTAATAGAAAAACATATCACACAAAATCAAGCTGAAAAATGGGGAGTAACATAAAGAAGACTGTAATCCAATGGAAGTCAAACAAAGAATGGGAATGAAGATGTCTGTGCCATGCTCCTTTCCAAAGATTGAGGAAAGGTAGTAAAGTATGGCTCCCAATTTGGACCACTATTCTACTCTACTAAACTGAGGCATTTGGCATAAAGGACCAGCTTTGACCTCTATATGACTTGCCTTTGATAGATAGTGCTATGTCACCCTAGGGAGGTCACTGAAATACTTAATACTCCAAACGTTTTCCTAATGAAAATAATAAGAACTAACACTAATATAGCACTTTATAAATATTTATTCATTTTCTCCTCAAAATAACTCTGGGAAGTGGGTACCATCATAGAGGTTGTGACTTGCCTAGGGTTATATTGCTAATGAATGATTAAGGCTAGATTTGAATTCAGGTCTTCCTGACTCTGGGTTCAGCACTCTGTACCACTTAGCAACCTAAGACGATAATTTGTAGAACAAGTGCCAATTTACACTGGCTATTTGCTCTTCATTTTTGTACAGGATAGGTGCTATCTTGACTTGATTCTGAATTGGATTTGAATGGGGCAGAGCTGCACAAAGTCATCGGCCTCACTCTCTTCCATAGTCATCAAAGTCCAATGGCAATACAAAATCAAGATGGCTGGCAGGAGCCTGTGGTGCAGTAGGTGACCTTGGCATCTTCAATGCTTGACCAAAACTCCAAACTTTCCATAGCACCTGCTTCAGTGTCTTCTGAGCATGAAGCCACAGGTGAGAGTTGATTGAAAGAGGCCACCAAAAGTAGATTAGCAGCTCTGAAAAAGGCATAGCAAAGCCTCCCACCAGAGGAACTCATTTTCCCTGAACACCCCAGCAAACCCTTCCAATCCCTATCCTCCTCTGGCTCCAGATGCTTTGTGTTCTCTGCATATCCATTGTACAATGGGGATAGGGAGAGAGAATTACTATATTTTGAGGAAGAGCTCTGAGTCCTAATCAAGGCTCATTTGAGACCTTGAGACTTTACTATGCCAATGAAATCACAAGACTAGAAATAAGTAAAACTCATTTAAAAATAAAACATAAAAAAACCAAATCTCTACTACAGGCTGAGTCCATAGTTGATTTTCCCATTGGTTTCAATGAAAGCTTTTCCCCCATAGAGATTTTTCCCCCTAAAGGGTAATTTGGAGGAGTAGTTCTATCAGTGTTCTATCAAAAAGAAAAATAAAGGAAAGGACAAGGCATAGTGATACAAATTTTGCAGACACTCTTTAATGACCACAGGAAGAAGAAATACATTATGAAAATCAACATTTCCCTTCTAAGAAGTATGAAAGTGGTTGTCTTAGTGGTCACCATAACTAGAATCATATGCTAGTCAGCAGTTGCCTGAGGAGGTAAACGATGGCAATCCCTGAGTGACCTGAAGTAGGTGATTCAGAGATTCTTTCTGAATCATGAGTCTAACAAAGGGAAATAACTCTGGTACTGGAGTCAGTGGAACTGCACTTAAATTCCATCTCTTATGATTGCTGACTGTGTGACCTTGAACAAGTCACTAAGCTTTTCAAGGCCTCAATTTCCTCATTTATAAAGTGAGAGGGCTGGACTAGATGAACTCTCAGGTTCTTTCCAAGTCAAAATCTATGATCTTCAGATTCTATAGAACATAATACTTTCCAACACATGAAAACCTAAGTGATGAACATTTCTAGTGACATAATCAGGGACAAATGATACTTCCAGAAAGGACTTTTCAAAAATTTTGTTGAGGAAATGATGTTGATCTTGGCAGCACTCTTAAAGACCAAGGGACACAAATGATATTTTCATCATTGCTGCAGTGTGGAAGTCAGAGTTTATGAAGATAAAGGAGGGTATATGATGTGAACAGCTGGCTAAGAGGACAATTTCAGAGAAGAAAATTTGACTTTCTGAACTATAGCTAATTTCCTGTATACTAATACAACAATAATGGGCTCTTGGCCAAGAATAGGTCTATCTAATAAAGATTTGGAAGAATGTAATTTGCTTAAAGAACAGCTGATTTGATTAGAAGGATTTTTAAACTTGATTTTTTTTTCTTTGAGACAGCATACTAGGGTGCTAAATGTCTTAGAGCTGGAATTAAGATGGTAACTAGTTGTGTGACCCTAAGTAAAACACTTTATCTCAATCTCAATTTTCTTGTCTATAAAATAAGTAGAATAACAACACCTGACTCACAAGGTTGTTGTGAGGATCAAATGAATTAATGTATACAAAGTGTTTTTTTCAAACTTAAGGGAATTGTATAAATGCTAACCATGATTATCATCTCATCCATGAGTTCTTTTGTCTCTTCCGCATATTCCAAATGTTACAACCTATAAATGTTATTCTTGTAAGATTTCTTCTATTTCTCCTTCTCCCCTCTGACGTTGTAACTACCCTGGTACAGACCTTCATCACCCCATAGCTAAACTACTGCAATAGTCTGCTGATTGGTCTGCTTGCCATAAATCTTCCCCTGTTACAGTCCATCACCCACTCAGTTATCAAACTAATTTTGTTAAATGCATGGATCTGACAATGTTATATGCCCTCCCATTCAATAAACTCCAATAGTTCTCTTTCAGCCCCAAGATTAAATGTAAAGTCCCCTTGTTTGGCTTTCAAAGTCTTTCCTACTTTTTCTTCCCACCTTTCAAGTATTCTTACAACTTAACAACCCCACCCACTACCACTGCTTACTCCAGTAATACTGGCTTTTATCTTCTGAATTTTCACTAGATGCCTCCTAAACCTGGATTTCTAATCCTTCTCATTTCTGCTTCATGATTTCCTTAAACCCTAGCTAAAATTCTGACATGCAGACATTTGTTAATACATATTTATTATCTGATGGACAATTCATTAAAACACTTGTATGACTTCACCAGACTGCCCAATCAAACAAGATAGATTAGATGAACTTTAAGGCCTTTAAGATCTAAATGTTTATAATTTTATCCATTTGAGCCTTATAACAAACCAGTGAGGTAAGAGCTAAAGATTTTATCATCCTCATTTTACACATAATGAAATAGAAGCTGAAAATTATGAGATTATTTGCTCATATTCATACAGCTAGCATGCATCTGAGGTGGGATTTGACATTGGGTCCTCCTGATTCCACCTCTAGTCTGAAAGTTCAAAAACCAAATAAAACTGCTGTTTATGATGGGGGAGAGGAGAGAATGATAATATATTATGAAGAGAATGCAGAAATATTCATAGACAAGATGGGATAGGAGAAAATCTAGTCAATATAAAACCAAAACTTATTAATAAAAATCTACTGTTTAGCAAAAAAACCAAACAAACAAACCAAATTGCTTTGATGTATGTAATAATTTAGACAAGAGTCCCAGATAAATTTTACCTTTGGTTCTTTAAGTTACATAAGAGACATAACTTCACCTAAATACCCGGAAAAAAATCTAGGACATAATCATTAAAATTATAATTTGAAGTCAATTTAAAAGGAAAGTATCATTGCCTTAAAGGAACATGAGTGAATTAACAATAACTTATGTAACAGTTACGTGGCACAGTAGATAGAGCACCAGCCCAGGAGTCAGGAGGACCTGAGTTCAAATGTGGCCTCAGACACTTAATAATTACCAAATTATGTGACCTTGGGCAAGTCACTTAACCCCACTGCCTTACAAAAAAAAATAGAGTCACTCTTGGAACAGCTAGGTGGTACAGTGGATAGAGTACCAGTCCTGGAGTCAGGAGTACCAGATTTCAGATCTGGCCTCAGACATTTAATAATTACCTAGCTGAGTGGCCTTGAGCAAGTCACATAACCCCATTTGCCTTGCAGAAACCTAAAAAAACTCAATAATTTATGCCTAACTTCATTTTTTTATGTTTATACATATTAGATTGCTAGAATATCATAGGCAAAATTTACTTGGACAGTTTATGAAGAATATGATATTCCCAGTATTTTTGTAAATAAGATTAACAAATATAGTTTGCATAATCTCATAATTTAGATAGATTGACATTTGATTTGAACAATCAAAGCCAGAGAGTTCTGATTGACACATCAACAGCAAGGAGATCTACAATGGGCTGTCATGGGATCTGTCCTTCAACATTTTTAATAATAGATGGCATGTTTATCAAACTTAGACTTTATATGAAGCTGGGTGGAAAAGGACTGAATTAGGAATTAGGAAATATCTGGGTACAATGATGGTCTAATGTTAAAATGAAATCTAACAAGTATAAATGTACAGTTCTTGCTTATATTTAAAAATCTATGCCAGTACAAAAAGAAGACAACATGACAAGAAAGCCATTCATATGAGAGTCTTGGGATGTTAGTGGACTTAAAACTAAGTATGATACAGGAGCTAAAAGTGCTAATGTACTCCTTAAAATTGCATCCAAAAAAAAGTATCTAGAATGAGGGAGTCAGTTTATTCCATTGTACTCTGCAGTTGTCAAAAAACATCTGAAGTTCTTTCCTCAATTCTGACCACCAGGTTTTAGGAAGGACAAATACAAACCTAAATTATTGCACTAGTTTCCTTTCAGGTCTCTCCATTTTCCTTCTCTGCTCACTTTTATTCTATCAGTTATAACACTGCCAGAATAATTATGATCATATATATATAGGTTTGGTCATGTAACTTCTGAGTTAAAAAACATTGAGTCCTTCACCTTGCTACAGAGTCAAGTTCAAATGTTTTTGCTGGTATCTAAGGCCTTAGACAACATTACTTTAGTCTATGCTTCCTTATCTTATATTGTTCATTTTACTAATCCTTACTCCCTAACCCATGAACACTTTCTATAGCCCTTTGTCCCTGGGTCTCTGCTCACATGTCTCTCTTTTTTTAAAGGTATGATTCTGGTTTATTTATTTTATATTATTATGATAATTTTATTATAAGAGTAAACATAAACGCCCTCCCCCCCCAAGAGAAACCTCAACAATAGTGAGAGAGAGGGGAAAAAAATGTACTTTTATCTTTGTTCAGATCCAATGGCTCTGTCTCTGGGGTAAGTTGACTTCTTTATCATAAGTCCACCAGAGAAGTTGCTTCAATATTTTCCCCATAGTTGCTATTATTCCTCCTCACTCTCATTTATTGTATTCTCTCTCTCTCTCTCTCTCTCTCTCTCTCTCTCTCTCTCTCTCTCTCCCTCTCCCTCTCCCTCTCTCTCTGTCTCCTTTTGTCCTGGCCCTGTCCAAAAGTATGTTGTATCTGAGTACCTTCTCCCACAATCTTCCCTCTCTTCTACAACCTATTACCTCCCCTCCATTCTCCCTTATCCCATCCCTTTTTTCTCATTTTTCTCTAGGGTAAGATAGGGTAAGATAGATTTCTATACCCTATTAAATGTGCTTCTTATTTCCTCTCTGAACCATTTCTGATGAGAATGAAGGCTCACTCATCCCCCCTTGCCTTCCCCCCATTCCACTCCATTGAAAAGCTGTTTCTTGACTCTTATGTGAAATTTCTTTGCTCCTTCTTCCTCTCTTTTCCTCCCAGTACTTCCCTTTATCACTCATTGACTCCATCTTTTTACTATTTTTGTACCATTATATTCTGCTCCTTCCTGTGCCCTATCTATATATTTTCCTTCTAACAGCTCTTATAAATGAGAAGGTTCATATAAATTATCAGTATCTTCTTCCCATGCAGGAATGCAAACTGTTCAATATCATTAAATTCCTCATAGCTAGTCCTTCTCATCCACCCCACCCCCCTATGGTTCACCAGAGTCCTGTACTTGAAGATCAAACTTTCTGTTCAGCTCTGGATTTTCAATAGGAAAGTTTCAAAGTTCCCTGTTTCATTGAAATTCCATAATTTTCCCTGAAAGAGGATGTTCAGTTTTGCTGGGTGGTTGATTCTTGGTTGTAAAACAAGATCTTTTGACTTCTGGAATATCATATTCCAATCCCTATGAGCCTTTAATGTAGATGATGCCAGATCCTGTGTAATCATGACACAGTAGTTGAATTGTTTGTTTCTGGTAGCTTTTAGTATCTCTTTGACTTGGGAGTTTGGGAATTGAGCTGTAATATTCCTGGAAGTTTTTCTTTTGGGATCTCTTTTAGGAGCTGATCAGTGAATTCCCTCAATTTCTATTTTACGCTCTGCTTCTAGGATCTCAGAGCAATTTTGCTGTATTATTTCTTGAAAAATGAAGTCTTGGCTCTTTTCCAGGTCATGACTTTCAGGTAGTCCAATAATATTTGAATTATTTCTTCTGGATCTGTTTTTGAAGTCAGTGGTTTTTCCAATGAGATATTTCACATCTTCTAATTTTTGACTTTTTTGGAAGAGTTTTATTTCTCTCTGATTTCTTGCAAAATCATCAGTTTCCTTTAGTTCCATTCTGCATTTGAAGGAGTTATTTTCTTCAGAGAGATTTTTTTATCTCCTTTTCCAGCTGACTAATTCTGCTTTTAAGGCATTCTTCTTCTCATTTGCCTTTTGTTTTTCTTTTTACATTTGTCCTAAACTGATTTTTAACATTATTTTCATCAGCATTTTTTTTATTTCTTTCACCAAGCTGCTGATTTGGTTTTCATGATTTTTCTGTATTGCTCTCATTTCTCCACCCAAGTTTTCCTCTACCTCCCTTAATTGCTTTTCAAAGTCTTTTTTGAGCTCATCCATACTCTGAGCCCATTTTCTATTTCATTTGGAGGTTTTAGATACCAAAGCTTCAATTTTGTCATCATCTGAGCATGTGTTTTGATCTTCCATGGGACTAAAGTAATTTTCTATGGTCAGATCCTTATTTTTCTGTTGTTTACTCATTTCCTCAGCCCAAGACTAATTTACAGCACTTCCAAGGCTTTGGTTTTTTGGGGGGACACCCCACTGGGACCTTTATTCCTTCAAGGTCTTATGCTCTCTTGCAATGTGCTTTGATATGTGCTCCCCTCTGACCCGGAGCTGTGGGGAGGCTCCCTACTATCTTAGTATGGAAGCCCAAACTGCAACCTGGATCTGAGTTGGGTAAACAGAAGCGTCCTGCCCCCAGGGAGAGCAGAGATTTCTGCTTAGCATCTGTGGGCTGTGCTCTAGAGGTGTAGGCTGGTTTCTCCCTATTCTCACAGCAGGTTCTGCAGCTTGTGATCCTCACTCCACATGCATTATGGTGTAGCACACCACCCCTTAAAGCTGTTCCTGGTGATCCCTGGACTGGGCTGTGCTGGGCTGGGCTGCGCTGTGTTGTGCTGCACTGTGACAGGGGCTCTTTACCAATTCCCTGTCCTGATGAAACATACCTTTCCTGTGGAGCTTCTAAGTTATCTTGAACTGGGAAACTGTATCCTTCAGTCTTTCTGTGGGTTCTGCCCCTCTAAATTTTGGCTAGAGTCATAATTTGACTGCTTTTGGAGTTTTTTGGGGAAGGAGTTCCCAGGAAATGCTGCCTTCATGCCACCATCTTGGCTCTGCCCAGCACACTCCTCTTTCTTGAATGCATTTCTTTCTCTCATTGACTTCATCTGTCCCTCAGACCTCAATTAAAATATTATCTGCTTCACATAATCTTCTGTGTTCTTTCCATTGACATTTCCCCTTTGTGTCTCACAAGACTCTTGCTTCCCCACTTCAATGCACTTACTATAAAATAATATATATTCTGGTCAATTTGGATGCTTATCTTGCCACATTGTGCCTTAGAACTGGCTGTCCTGCTTGCCTAGAATGCTCTCCTTCATCACCTCTACCTCTCAGAATCCCTGGTTTTCTTCTGAGGTCTGTTCAAGGATATACTTTCTAAATGAAGCTACTTCTAATCCTCCTCCCCATATCTGCTAATAGTGTCCCTATAAAAGTACACAGAATTCATTTTGTATATCTTCTACTTCTTTATGCATATATTTTCTTCCCTGTTAAAGTGTCAAATCGTTGAGGGCAGGGATTATTTTATGTTTTATTGAACATACTAAACAATGGTTCACTTTAAAGTCAAACAACTACATATTTTAAAAAAAGAATTCTATAAAACATCTATCACTTTTAAGAGAAAATGATAAACTTCCTCCTCTAGCTAAATTTTTTCACTTTTCTCCTGATATCTAAACTTCTTTGCATACATAGATTTTGGCACACTATAGGGGTTTAATGAATAATTGGTGATTGATTCATCTCCATTTGTGCCAATACTCCCCTAATGGACTACAGTCTCCAGGCAGGGATCCATTTATCTAATTTTTGTTTACTCAAAATGTCTTATAGCATAAAACTTTGCACATAGTAAGGGTACTTAATAAAGTTTTTTTTTTAATAATTAAATAAATAAAATATATGTTTCGAATCCTACAAATGGAATGCTTTGAGTGAGAGTGTGATATCTGGGAGATTACAAGAATAATGTCATTCTCAACCATGTGAGGTTACCAGAGCCTGAAGAAATAATTTGGTAAAGATGGAAGCAATAGAACGTGAGTGATTTTTTTATAGAAAAGAAAGACTGGACTAGTCAATTTATTGTACATAGGAGCAAAAGAGAGAGAAGCATCAAAGTTTGCCCTGAGGTACCTTGTAATTTTCCGCAATGGGGAATTTCCTAATTCCTTTCTACCACAATAACCTTGCCACTGTACTGTAACATTACATTGACACATGGTGAAACTCAAGGCAGGCAACAAAATAAAATGAAGGTTTTATGATAAAATTGTTTTCCATTAGTATGATTGAGGGATTTTTATTTCTTTTCCTTTATTTGAGAAAAACAAACATTAGTGCTTTATTGCAAAGCTCTGTGCAATTTAGCTAGAGGATGAATTTTGTCCTTTCCCCTAAAAAGTTCAATATAGTTTGCAGAACTCTTTTTCCCCCCTGAATATACATTTACATGCCATTAAAATGAACCTTTATTTGATATGTTCAATAAAAAAATAATTAAAATATGACACACTTGTTTATGATATGCCACAGCTGAATGGTTGATAGTGTCAAATGAGTGCTTCCAGATTGAAGACGTAACTGTTGTAGTGAATTAGAACAGACACATCTTATAGTATGGAAAGCAGAGGAGAATTACAAGGGATAGTATACTGTATCCATTGATTCATGGGATTAGCATAGATTTAGAACACAAAGGTAATTTAGATACCATTTCATTAATCCAAATACCCCATTTTATAGATGGAATTTTGTAGATATATAAAATTGAGGCCAGGAAATATTTAATGAATTGTTCAAGATCATGTGAATAGAAGAAACTAAACAGGGATGTGAACTATCATCTTCAGACTTCAAACCCAAAGTTCTTTCTGCTAGTCAATCAACAAACATTCATTAAACATTTGCTATTTACCAGATGCTATTCTAAGCTAGGATTCTGCAAAAGCATAAAATGATTCCTGTCCCTGTTCTTGTTTAAATTTGAATAGAGGAGAAAACATACATCCCTCTGAGATATAAACAACAAGAAATACACAGTGTAAAGTAAAAGTAATCTCAGAGGGAAGGTGCTGGAGAAAAGGGAAAGAGGCAAGGAAAGGCCTCTTGCAGAAGGTGGGATTTTACATGAATCTTGAAGGAAATACCATAAGTGGATGTGGGGAGGAGAACAGTCCAGGCAATGGGAATAACCAATAATGAAAAAGACATAGACAGTAGATATACTGACAGGAACATGGAACAGCAAGAGTGCCAATGTCACTGAGTCATAGGATACCTATAGGAAAATAAAGTGTAAGAAGACTGAAAATATAGCAGGAGACCAAATTGTGAAGGGCTTTGAAAAACAGAGAATTTTATATTTTATTTTAGATATCATAGGGAGTCACTGGAATTTATTGAATAATGGGATGATACAGTCAGACCTGCACTTCAAGAAGATCATTTTGGCAGTTGAGTGGAAATTAGAATGGAGTAGGGAAAGATTTAAGGCACTGAGAGTAATAAAAAATTACTGTTTAGGAATGAGGTGAGCAGGACTTCCATCAGTGTAGTGGAGCAGAGTGGAGGAGAGGTAAAGAAGCTGCAAATGGGAGAAGTTATAAAGTTAGAAATAGCAATATTTGTCAACAAATTAGATATGCTTTTTATTAAATGCAAATAAGGAGTTAAGAATGAGATCAATGTTGTGTGCCGTGGTGATTGGGAATAGAGTGGTGACCTTGAAAGTAATAGGGCAGTTTGGCAAATGGGAGCATTGAATTTGAGATATCCAATATATGGTTGATGATGTGAGATTGGAGGTCATAAAAGAGTTAGGAGTAGATAAATAGGTCTTGAAATCATCTACAAAGAGAGAATCTTTTAACCTTTGGGTTCTTATAAGATTATCAAAAAAGATAATACAGAGGAAGAAGAAAAGATAGTCCAGGTCAGAACCTTGGGAGACTCCTACTGCTAATAAGTATGACTTGAAAAACTGATCAGGAGCAATTGGGGGGGGGGATATTGGGCAATATGTAAGTGAATAAGAATACAATGAAGTCCGTAAACTATAATCTTTAAGATTGACTTACTTTCTCTGTGAAACATATTTTTCTGAGGAATGGGGGGTGGTGTTTGGGTCCCCCAAGAATGTGAAGGGAGAATTGTTAGTTTACATCACAAAGACTAGGGTCTGCCTATATTGTTGCCTATTGGCAGGTACTAAATTAAGACAAAAAACTTTGTCTCAATTTCATCAAAAACCTGAGATTAGACCAGGTCTGCCCCACCTACTTCTAAATTAACCTAAGGTCTGTGTTCTTCTCCTTTACAAATGCTCAAGGATGTTGATGTCCTTGCTCCTTAGTATAATGGGCAGGGAGGAGAAAATATATTAGAAGGAATGTAACAATTAGATTTGTGACCCCAACCAATGACTGGCAGGAAGGGACAGGAACAAAGTCTTTCAAACTGCATTTAAGACCTAACATTTCTGGGCTTCCTTGCTCCTCTCTCCTTGAGAGTTGTGCCATTTATTAAGATGTTTTAATAAAAAAAAATTAATCACTCTGGACTAAGTATTCACAAGCCCTTTATAATAATTTCTTCCTTTGATCCTTTGAACCTTAAATTCTTTGGACCTAGATCTGAGGAAAGCATGAAGCAAGTGTCTCATATCCTCTCCCTTTAAACGATTGAATTGCTGTTAATGATACTTTAATTTGAGCTCAGAGATTTCAGCAAAAAAGAAGAAAGAGATTGGAGCCAGTAACTGAAAACATAGAAAATACATTATGGTTAAAATACCTTATCACCTTCCCTTTCCTTCTAGGATCACTACTTTTATTTATTCTGGGGAATGGGATGGGGGACAGAGAAAGACAGAAACGGGGGGTGGGGAGAGGGAGTGAGATGGAGAGAGAGCGATAGACAGAGAGAAGGAGAGAGGGAGGAAAGAGGGAAAGAGGGAGAGAGAGAAACAGCAAGAGAGACAGAGAGAAGGAAATGAGGAAAGGGAAAAAAAGGAAAATTTGACTTAAAAAAATCTGAAAAACCAGTGAGACGTTGAACATGTAGCTGGACAAAAGAAAAACATAGATGATCTATAACTATGACAACAGGAAGAGGTCTTAATCATTCAGCATTTGAACTAATAGGAGAAATATCCCAAGTTCCAGAAGGAGACAAAGACTTTTCTCCCCAGGGCAAACAATACTTTAAAGCACAATTAAAAAGGATTGTATTTCACTGTGGTCAGCAGTTCTACAGATTTTAAAAAAGGAAATACCCTATTGTTAAAAGATCAAGATTAGTTGTCATCAACTTGTTTTTATTCATGCTCCTTATATTCTGTTGACTTTTAGGCACTCTGATGGGCACTGAGGTTCCCCCATAAGGCTAAATACTCACTACATACTTATCTACTTATTATTGCCAACTAATTCGTTTCTAAAGTTGAATGCTTTCATGAACATATAGTAAAACTATCACTATCTAACTATTATCTGTGTCTATTATGTATGTAAAGTAAAAATTGAATTCTATTGGTTTAAGCAAATGTAATCAGGTCTGAATTTCAACTCAATTAATCTTTATACTGTCTTTGTCTATCTGGTTGTCCATAATAAATTTCTAAGACTTTGCATTACAAACTAGTGAATAGGTATAAAGAATGTCATTAGAGAAATTTAGTTTTAGTTTTTAGTTTTTGCAAGACAAATGGAGTTAAGCAGCTTGCCCAAGGCCCACAGCTAGGTAATTATTACATGTCTGAGGTCACATTTGAACTCAGGTATTCTGACTCCAGGGCCAGTGCTCTATCCACTTAATTACCTAGCTGCCCCTAGAGAAATTTATGAATGAAAAAAAAGGGTAGATCATGAAGCTAGAGTAAGTCATATCCAATCAGTACTCTTTGAATACTTGAAGATCTTTTGTCTTCCTTTAAACTCTATAATTCCTTTTCTGGATACAGATGGTATTCTTTATCACAGATCCCCTAAAATTTTTTTCTGATCATTGCTCTGATGGAATGAGCAAGTCCATCAAAGTTGATAATCATCCCATTATGCTGTTTATGTGCATAATGTTCTTCTGTTCCTGCTCATCTCATTCAGCATCAATTCATACAAGTATTTCCAGGTTTTTCTGAAATCAGTCCCTCCTGAGTTTTTATCTAACAATAGTGTTCCATCACATACATATACCACGATTTATTCAAGTATTTCCAAATTGATGGACATCCCCTCCATTTCCAATTTTTTGCCACTATAAACAAAGCTGCTATGAATATTTTTGTACATGTGGAGTTTTTACCCTTTTTCTTGATCTCTTCAGGCTATAGACCTGGGAGTGGTATTGCTAGATCAAAGAGCATGCACTTTCTTTTTTTTTCTTTAACTTAAGGCAATGGGGTTAAGTGGCTTTCCCAAGGTCACATAGCAAGGCAATTATTAAGTGTCTGAGTCCAGATTTGAACCCAGGTCTTCCTGACTTCAGGGCCAGTGCTTTATCCATTGCCACCTAGTTTGCCCTAGTATGCACATTTTATTGTCCTTTGGTCATAATTGCAAATTGCTCTCTAGAAAGGTTGGATCCGGTCACAGCTCCATCAACAATGCATTAGTGTCCCAGATTTCCCACTTCCTCTCCAACATCAATCATTATCCTTTCTGGTCATATTGAGCAGTCTGAAAGGTGTGAAATGATATCTCAGAGATGCTTTAATTTGTATTTTTATAATCAATAATGATTTAGAGCAATTTTTTATATGACTATAAATAGCTTTGATCTCCTCATCTGAGAATTGCCTTTGCATATCCTTTGACTATTTGTAAATTGGGAAATGGCTTGTTTTTTTGTTTTTTTGTTTTACATATTTGACTGTGTTTTATATATATATGTATATATATATATATATATATATATATATATATATATATATATATGTATATATATTAGAAATGAGTCCTTTATCAGAAACACTAATTGGAAAAACTGTTTCCCAATTTACTACATTTCTTTTGCTCTTGGTTACAGTGACTTTGTTTATGCAAAAGCTTTATAATTTAAGGTAATCAAAATTATCCAGTTTCTTTTTTATAGTGTTCTCTATGTCTTCCTTGGCCATAAACTGCTTCCCTTTCCATAGATCTGACATGTAAATTATTCCTTGTTCTCCTAGTATACTTATAATATTATCTTTTATGTCTAAACCCATTTTGGTCTTATCTTCGTATAGGGTATGAGATGTTGGTTTAATCCTAGTTTCCACCATACTATCTTCCAGTTTCCCCAGCACTTTTGATCAAATGGTGGTTTTTCATCCCAGGGCTGGACTCCTCAGGTTGATCAAACAGCAGATTTCTATAATCATTGCCCTCCATACTATCTTCCCTCCTTTTGTCACCTTATCCCCAATCCTCAATATTTTGCTTCTGAATACCTCATTCAATGTGATTACTCCCTTCTATCCAACCCCACTTCCCTTTCTTTCCTCTTTCCCTTTACCCCTTCTTCCTTCCCTTCTTTCTGTTACTTCCTCCTTTCCTCTCTCCTGTGTGTGTTTGTTAATCCCTCTTTGGGCCAAAATCTGAAAAGAGTAAGATTCATGTGGTTCTCATCTACTCCCTTCTTCCTCTCCATTGCAATAAGTCTTTTGTACCTCTTCATGCAATATAATTTGCCCCATTCGTTCTCTTCCTCCCTCCCATATTTTACTGTCTCCCCTTTTTAAGGAGATATTATTTTAAAATCATTCCATCAGAGTCACAATAAAGGCATGAGCGTCTTTTACTTCTGGCTAAGTATATTCCCTCTAATAGTGTTACAATTCTCAAGAGTTATGAGTATCTGCTTCCCAGGTGGGGATATATCCAATTTCATCTTATTAGATAACAGTTTTCTTTTCTTTTGCCTGTTAACCTTTTCATGCTTCTCTTGAGTTGGCTGTTTGAGACCAAATATTCTGTTTACCTCTGGTATTTTCAACAGGAAAAGTTGGAAGTCTCCTATTTCATTAAATATTCATCTTTTCCCCTGGAAGAGAAGGCTCAGTTTTGCAGGATAATGAATTCTTGACTGTATTCCAAACTCCTTGCTCTCTGGAATATCATATTACAGACTCTGCAATCCCTTAATTCTGATGCCTTACACAGGTCCTGTGTAATCTTTATTGTGACTCCTTCGTATGTGAATTGTTTCTTTCTGGTTGCTTGTAGGATTTTCTCCTTTATCTTGTGGTTCTGCAATTTGGCCAAAATATTCCTTGCTGTTTTCATTTTAAGGTCTGTTTCAGGAGGAGATCAATGTATTCCTTCAATGCCTATTTTGCCCTCAGGTTTCAGGATATCAGGGCCGTTCTCCTTCACTATATCCTGAAGTATAGTTTCAGGCTTTCTTTTTCTTCAGGGCTTTTCAAGAAATACCATGATTCTTAAGTTGTCTCTTCTGGATCTATTTTCCAGGTCTGTTGTTTTGCCAATAAGGTATTTTATATTTTATTCTATTTTTTTTACATTTTTTTCAATTTTTGAAGAATTAGTTTCCTCAGATTCTAATCTGCAGGGGTCCTGCCTCCGCGGGGTCCTTGGAACTTGACGGGAGGGATAAAGTCGGCGAAATGAGTTGAGTCAACAAGTGGGTATAGGCAGGAGCAGGTTAACTGTCAGCTGCTTAGATTTATTTTTATAGTCTTAGAATCATATGAAACAAGCAAACTAAAATCATTTCCTTGGTTACAAAAGTATACAAGTTTCATTATTAATCATATAGTTCATATGTTTACAAGTTTGATCATGTAGTGGTTACAAGTGTGATTATCATCATGTAATTAATTTTCTTGTTCCTGCTCAGACCGTGATGACTTCAACCTGCCTGTTGCCTAGTTTGTTGCTGCATAGTAAAGTTATTGATTAAACAGAACTTTCTTTAGAATAATATTTGATATAATTTGTTTAATGGAATGCTTCTATGTTTTTGTATTGCATATGTAATGTTTTCAATATGCTCCCTTGACAACCTATAGCAAGGGTAGTTATGTTTGTCCACCTGTCCGTTGACTCCTTCAATAACTAATTTTCCTTTCAGCCCTTGTTGGTAGACAATGCAGTTTCTATGACTTTTTATTCTTTGCCAATAAACTAAGGCTGTTAGAGTTCACACATTGGTTACCTATACTAACTATTCTCTCACCATCTTTATCATATATTCCTGTGTATGATAAGGGGGGCAAAACTGTTAATTTCCCTGGAATTCTATCTGACCCATCTTGTATCTGGTGTCCCTGTATATATTCTGACATCTCCCTGGAACTCCCAGTGCTGTGTCTTCCAAAGATTTCATAATGCTGAAGCCTTTTGTATGTCTCAGGAAGAGGCAGTCCTGTTAAATTTGGACAGAGTTCACAATCTGTTTTATTCAAGGAATTTCTCTGAAATCCTTCCTTTATAGTCATTCCACTATTAAGATGAGTAAGCTTTGCAATCAGTAATAGACCTATATATATGGGTATACATGGAATCCCTATATATATTGAAGAAGGAAATGTTGTTCCATCAGGCAGTGTGACTGCCCTGAGTCTTCTTGCTGCGACTGTGTGAAACAGCTTAGAGACCCTGGCTCCCAACACTAATCTCTTTTTTTCTTAAAGATTTTATTTATTTTGAGTTTTACAATTTTCTCCAATCTTACTTCCACCCCCACAGGAAGCAATTTATCAGTCTTTACATTGTTTCCTTGTTGTATATTGACCCAAATTTAATGTGATGAGAGAGAGAAATCATATCCTTAAGGAAGAAACATAAAGTATAAGAGATTACAAGATCAGACAATAAAATATCAGGATTTTTTCCTAAATTAAAGGGAATAGTCCTTGAACTTTGTTCAAACTCCGCAGTTCTTTATCTAGATACAGATGGTATTATCCATAGCAGACAGCCCAACATTGTCTCTGATTGTTGCACTGATGAAATGAGCATGTCCATCAAGTTTGATCATCACCTGAATGTTGCTGTTAGGGTGTAAAGTGTTTTTCTGATTCTGCTCATCTCACTCAGCATCAGTTCAATCCCTCCAGGCTTCCCTGACTTCCCATCCCTCCTGGTTTCTAATAGAACAATAGTGTTGCATGATATACATATATCACAGTTAGCTAAGCCATTTCCTAAATGAAAGACATTTACTTGATTTCCAATTCTTTGCCACCACAAACAGGGCTGCTATGAATATTTTTGTAGAAGTTAATCTCTTTTTATTAGAGAAGAGTTTTCTTCATTTATCTTTTGCACCTCTTTTTCCAACTGGCCAATTCTGAAGTTGTTGACTTTTTCCATTTACCCAATTGGGTTTTTGAGAGAATTATTTTCTTTTTATATTTGTCCAATTATGTTTTCAAAGTATTTGTTTTCTTGCTTTCTTGTAAGATGTTAATTTTTCTTGCATTTCTTATCCCAATTTGACCATTTGATTTTTAAATGCCTTTCTGATCTCCTCTAAAAAGTCTTTCTGAGCTGGAAACTAATTCATATTCTCCTCTGAAGCTCCAGTCTTCTCTGAGTTAGAATCTTCACTTCAAGGTCACATTCACTTTGGGCTTGCCTTTCTTCATTTTGCACCTTTTTCCTGGGGTTTTATGTTGGGGAGGAGTTGGTTCACAGACCTTTGGTGTTGAGATCCCTAGAGGCCTTACCCTCTTCAGGGGCTTACTCAGTAGGCTGACCTGTAAAAGATTCCAGAAGCTTTCTTTGGATTTCTCTGTGATGTTGATTATTGGCCTACTCATTAGACCTGGGGGAAGGGGAAGTGGGGTTAGGGGGAAGGCTTGGCTAGCCTTGCACAATGTAGTCTGGGCTCTTGGGCTAGATAGTTAATCAACTCAATCAGCAATCAGGGCTGGGGTAAATCTACTGCCCACACCTGAGCCTTGAGGCAAGGTGCAAATACCTTGGGGCTGTTAGTGTGTTTGTTCTTGAGAAAGTCATGAACTCCCACAGGAATGGGGAGGGGGACTTAGCTAGAAACACAGGGGCTCACAGCCTGAATCTTCCAGGCCAGCCAAGCTGATCGCATAGATGTCTGGGCCCCCAAGCTGGAGTTCTCCCTACTGATGTGCATATCGCAAATGCTTCCACAGTGGCTCTCAGGTCAGTCCCTTACCTCACTCCCCTGCACTGAGTCTCCACTTTCTGGCCCCGCTCATCCACACTCCCCTGATACAGACCTTTTTGGTAGATGATCCTCTCTTTTCTTCTCTGGGTTCTCTGGATCCAAAATCTGTTAAGAGGCTTGGTTCATGTTAGTTCTGAGGGAAGCCCAGGAGAGCTTAAAACAGTGCCTGTTTTCTCTTCCCCATCTTAACCAGAAGTCCCAAATGTATCTCTTCAAAAATACACTTCTGTTTTTTTTTAGGTTTTTGCAAGGCAAATGGGGTTAAGTGGCTTGCCCAAGGCCACACAGCTAGGTAATTATTAAGTGTCTGAGACCGGATTTGAACCCAGGTACTCCTGACTCCAAGGCCGGTGCTTTATCCACTGCCACCTAGCCACCCCAAAAATACACTTCTTGCTATTGTTACTTTATGTTGGCTTACTTATAAATTTACTTACTATATTGACCAGAATTGGGAAGTAGTTAGAGAAACCAAAACAAGATAAAATTTAACACACCTCCTTTAAAGAATGTACTGGCAGACTTGGACAAGGGTCATATAGACAGATGCATTTATTTGTTTATTTGCTTTTAAAATGTTTTTTCATATTGTTTCTCCCTTAATATGTAATGGAGATTAGGAAATGCTTTGTGCCTACCTTTGTTTCTCCAGCACTTAGCATAGTATCTTGCAGATAGTTAGCTTTCAATGAATACTTACTGATTTAATTGAAAATAATGCTAAAAGAACAGTTTTACAAGACTGAGATTGAAATAGATCTTTTCCCCAAAAGAAAAAAATTATCTAATGATTTAGAGTACATTAAATCTGTAAATCCCTTTAAACACTAGCTTTTAACTTTAATTGTGGTGGACCCATGCACATTCCATAATGTTCCTAATTGTTATGGGAAATATGAGGAAGAAAACAAATTCCTTAAAGGAAAATTCTTCAAATTTGGAAATAGCTTCTAGGAAGAAATCTCTCCACCTCACCCCCATCCCATCCCCAATCAGGTTGTCAATGGACTATCAATACATCACACTCCTTGGAACATATTTAAAAGCTTAGATCCACACAGCCATATTAGTGAAGAGTGAAATGAACATTTATCATTCTATTGATTTCCACAGAAATAGTAAAGGTTCACAGAATAATTGGGATTTCTTTATGAGACAGAAAGATAACTAGACTCCCCAGAACACAAGCTAGACTTTCGCAGTATAAATAATTGTTTCAGGAAAAACTGGTACTTCTACTTGGTGGTAATTGTTGGCATCACCATTTGAAAAGGACAGAGCCAGACTGATCTCACTGACCTCTTAGGTCCTTTCTCATTCTAAAGTTTTCCACTCCTGTAACTAATAACAGCTCAGACTCCTACACAATATTATAGTCTATAAAATTCTTTCCCCAAAACTATTATGTGAGAGATAAAACAAAATCCAATATGTCCATTTTACATTTCTGGAAACTGAGGTTCCAATGACAGTAGTGATTTGTTTGTGGTCACCAAGTTAGCAAATCAAAGAGTTAGTGCTTTAATTCTGACTCAGGTGGAACAACAGACAGGGCATTGGACTTGGGATCTCCAAAAGAGGTCAAATCGGGTCACAAAAATACTACCTAGTTGTGTGACTGAGCAATTTACTTAAACTCTCCAAATACCCCCATCAAATTCATCATCATCATCTGTGAAATAGAGAAAATAATATGCATGGTTGTTGTGAGCAGAAAATGAGAATATTTGCACATAACTTTGTCAATCTTTATATAAATTCTAGTGATTATTATTATCCAAACTCAGCACTGTTCTTCAGTAGCAGGACCATTGGAGCATTGGGAAAATGAGGAAGGGTCACAAGTCCATGAAACATAAGGAGGAACTAGGGATATTTATTTGGTCTCAGAGGAAGAATTGAGGGAAATAGAAACTTTAAAAAAGACAAATTTACACTTGGTTTGAGGACAAGCTCCTTACAGTTAGAGCTGAAAGTAGGTTGAACTATTATATGAGGAAATCCATTTCCGTTTTGGAAAGTCTCTAAGCAAAGGCTTGAAAACATTTTGTCAGATGTGTTATAGTATTGAGTGGAATGTTCCCTCTTAAGAGTTAATATTCTTAGTGAAGTCCTCTCAGGGTTAAAAATCATTAAAACAAAGACAGACTATTACTCTTAGACTATTCTTAGAAGAGTCAGATACCACCACCACCCCCCATTCTGCTAGGGAGTAAAACAGTGGACTATATCCAGAAAGACCTTGCATTGATTCTGTTAGGGAGGGAAATAGTGGAAAACTTCCAGAGAAGAGACCTTGCAGTCTTAGCCACCTATTTGATAATGGACTGTGAAAATAGTAGCCTGCCTTCTCTTGTTTGATAAGTGCTAAACTAAGAAGACCTTGCATACTCATACATTAATTCATTTAACAGAAGGTCATTAGAAATCTTCTTTTGATACCCTCGCCATCTGGATGGTGAGGTAATATTTTATGAAAACCTTTCATTCTTCTCTTTGTTGCTGGGTAGATTTTTCAAGTAAAGATCATAACTCTGAAAACATTAACTAATCAGGTTGGAAGAGAGGGGGTTAGGGAGGGGGGAATCCAGCTAGGCCATATAATCTTGTTTGACTGTCACCTCAGGGCAGCTCCTTGATCTTCACTACATCTGTGAGACTTGGGGGTGCCCTTTTCTCCAGAAAAGCCAAAATAAACTTTACTTTTTGCTGAGAGGAATCTCTCTATTTTTTTAAAGTGGAGTCATTCCTCACAGTATGGATTCTGTTTGGGGTCTAGATTTGACTAGATGGATGAAATGACTCCAGAAAGCCTTCCATTTATGAAATTCAGTGAATCTGAAATTTTAAAATATTTTGCTGTGTCTCACAACTTACAACTTGAACTGGGAATTTTTTTGTTGTTATTCACAGAACAAGAATGAACAGAACCTTGAATGGAGAAAGAGAAAGAGGATGGAAGGTGGAACAAGAAATCGCTCCAGCATTCCAAAAGGCTTCAAGTACCACCAGGACCTTCTAAATTGGATGTACTTCAGCAAAACCTCTGTCACGGCCCAATAATAACCCTGTGCTACTATAATCATTGAGCTTATTTAAAAGTCCAAGTTATGGAACAGAGAATAATTAATGTTGAGCTAGAAAGGCACTCAGTGGCCTTCTAGTCTAATATCTTCAATTTACAAATGAGCACCCAAGGCCCAGAAAAGAGGCTAAATGATTTGGCCAAGGTCATAAATCTAGTATCAGACATATGCATGCAGGAATTGTTGGTGTATTATTAAATTTCTTTGGTGGAAAAGAGTTGCAAAATCCATAGATTATTAGAAACCAAAATTTAATTCAATGACCATTTGTTTTGTACCAAAGAAATATAAGACAATATGTTAAGAACTGATGATAGGTGCAGCTAGGTGGTGTAGTGGATAAAGCACTGGCCTTGGAGTACCTGGGTTCAAATCCGGTCTCAGACAGACACTTAATAATTATGTAGCTGTGTGGCCTTGGGCAAGCCACTTAACCCCATTTGCCTTGCTAAAAAAAAAAAAAAAAAAAACTGATGATATAAAAAAAAGAAATCAATTCAAGGAGCTTTCATTTTAGAAATTTCATTTACCTCTCCACCCCCTTCCCCAACTAGACTGAGATGAAGAAGAAACACATTGCTCTTCCAGGTGGCATTAATAATAAAATGAAGTAAAATTCAGAATAATGTTATTTTGGAGAAAAAATAAACTCAGTCTGAAAAACTTTTGTTGATAAAAACAGAAACCTTTACCCATCAAAATCCTCTCTATACAGCAATATGCTATGTATCCTAGAAACCTAGGTGGTCAATTATGCTGAATTTTCCCATCAGAGGGTATTCATGCACACACACACACACACACACACACACACACACACACACACACACACACACACACACACACCCATTATACACCTGTTAGTTTCTGTTGATCTTTCAAATAAGCTGAATTTCATCTATCATAGTTTATACTAATTGAGGTTCCTCAATTGCTTTGGAAGTGATTTTCACTTGACTAAAGTGTTAATAAGATTATGTATATAATTAGTGAGTCTATGTAAATGTTGGAGATTTTGTGGCAATTTGATTTTATTAATCAAATGAAATGTACCAACATTTAATGGAATGAATGTACCAGAGAACCATTTAGGAAGCTTAAACAGGTGTTCTGAGGGGCAATCTACCCTCCAGCCTGCAAATGAGAGCTTACCACCATCAAATCACAGGTTTCTCTGCTACTTTGGGAAAGCAGAGTGGTAGCCAAGAAGACCCAACACTCTGATAGTTTCATTTGAAATATTAAAATTACCTTACACATTTATAAAAGCTGAATTAAGAGAAAAGCTCATTACTGTAAAAGGAGAAAAAAAGAAAAGAAAGAAGCATTGTGGTTGTTGAGGTTCTCCTTTCAAATATAAAATTTGAGAAATTATGTGATTTTAAACAAAAATACCTGACTTTCTAAAATATGGTTAACATGAATATTCCAGGTGACTTGTTAACTGGTGCTATTTCATGTGTCTCAGGTTAGAATTTGATATTGATTTCAAATGGTGAGTGCTCTGATTTTTCTAAAGAGGGAAAAAAACTGATGTATATAAAATCCAGAATAAAAATAAGTGGACTTCTAGAATTAGTTTTTTTCCTTCTATCTGTGTATGCTTTGCTTTTTGTTTTCCTATCTCTAAGTTCCAGTCTCTAAGTTTCCTATCTCTAAGTTTCAATGCTTAGAAAAGGCATATAGAAAGAATGACTGGTTGTAAAGAAGGTGTAAGAATTTTGTAATAAGAAATGGAAATTGTC
The DNA here is from genome assembly GCF_037893015.1 of Macrotis lagotis. Classification (NCBI taxonomy): domain Eukaryota; kingdom Metazoa; phylum Chordata; class Mammalia; order Peramelemorphia; family Peramelidae; genus Macrotis; species Macrotis lagotis. The sequence continues at coordinate 129,330,049 of NC_133663.1, read as the reverse complement.
AATATGTAGATGATGAGAACAGTGTTCCTTGCAATGTATTCTCTTTTAAAATAAATTTTGATTTATTTCATTAAATATTTCCCAATTACATGTAAAAAATGTTAACATTCTTTTTTTAAATTTTGAGTTTCAAATTCTCTCCTTCATTCCCTATACTACCCCCTCCTTAAGAAGGTAAGTAATTTACTATCAATTATATATGTGAAGTCATGTGAGACATATTTCCATATTAACCTCGTCCTTGCAAAATACTCTTACCCTTTTGTGTCTTTTTTTAATTGGCTACCAGTTGCCCCATCTATTAAACTCTTCAATATTTTTATTCCCAAGGCAACTGTCTGTTCCTGAATCGCTAGGGGAGATTGGCTATAACAGTCTAAAATTATTTTCTTCATCCTATCCTTGCACAGAATCAAAAATATATATATTTTTAGAAATGAATGATTTTTCATAAAAGAAGCAAATATGGAATTATGAGTATGTGTATGCTTTCTTTTCATATAGAAGTAAATAAAAAGGAAAATAGTATTGCAGTCCATTCATAGACTATAAGGTGGCATGTTACTATTCTTTCTGATAACAAAATAAATTACTTTTCCTTGAGAGCCAGGTAAAAGAGAAAAATTGATAGATTCACTTAGTGTATTGCTTGGCCTAGTGGTAGAGAATCATGAAATATTATCATTATTAACAAGAAAAACCCTTACAGGACATTTCATTCATTAACTTTCATATGAAGTCTTCCCCTATCCTCCTTGTCAGTAAAAGTCCCAGCTACTTCAACCTTGGATTGTACAGAATATTGACCTTGCATGTCTCTGGGGTATGCATAATATACAATTTTTTAGTGTCTGTTGTGTTAGTTGTTCATGCTAATAGACAGCATGAAGTCAGAACTGTTTTCTCATTTAATCAATCCCCACTTCTCACCCAGCATCTAGAATAGTATTCCACATTGCTATCCTAGAGAGCATCCAGAGAATGTTATAAAAATGGTTAAGAACCTAAAGCCCTTACAATATGGGGATTAAAAGATAAAACTGAGGATATTCTTAGCCTAGGGAAGAAAGGGCCCAGGAAATAATCAGCATGTGATTTTTCATTTAACCTTCGTGTCTCTCCAAAAATGTTGTGTTTTTAATAAGTTAATTATGTGCATTTCAGAAATGGTACATCAAAGACACTTATTAAATGCCTTTTGAAACATTTATTATATACCTGTCCTATATGTTAATATATAACATACCTATGATTTTATTGGTATGGAAATCCCTTCCACTACAGAGTATAATCTCTATAATTTAGAAAATGAGCCATAGAAAGTTGTATGCTATTCACACAATCAAATAGTTATCAAATATTGGAGGAGACAATTAATTCAAGGTCTTCCTGATTCAAAGGCTGACATGCCTATGCAAATGTTGGAGATTTTGTGGCAATTCGATTTTATTAATCAAGTGAAATGTACCAATGTTTAATGGAATGAATGTACCAGAGAACCATTTAGGAAGCTTAAATTAGGTGTTTTGAAAAAAAAAAAATTCCTTCTGCTTTCAGATCAATTTTTGGTTTTATGAATAAAAGTTTCCTTTATTTTAAGCTCAATTTGGGTTTTTATTTAATTTTATTTTTCTATTAAATATTTATTTTCTCTTCCTCTAAATCCCACTACCACCTTGTTCCTGAGTTCAAGAAATGCACAAAACTCAGCCTTCTTTAGAGGTATATGCCACCATGCCCAGTAAACTGCTTCCATTTTAAAGATGAAAAAAACTGAGGCCTAATAAAATTTGTTTTGAAGCATGAAGGGTGAGATTTAGACACTGGTGACTCTAGAACCAGTTTTCTTTGACTCAACCATATTTGTTCCTCAAATAATTTCTATTTCCATGAGTTAAGGTGAGAATTTAGATACTGAAATGGGATTGAAAGCCAAAAAATCCAGTGAACTAGAATCATAAATAAAAATTATTCCTGAGAAAGAAGATTCTGAAGGCAACAATAGTGTGAAAAAGCAACCACCCAATCTAAAATTTCCATTACCAGGATTGCTTTTAGCAATCCTATCCTATTCAATGTCAAATATTCATTAATGCCTTTGGGTCCCCAAAGTATATGGTAGATCTCATAATTAGTAGCAAAATAACACCATGATAAAGATCAAAATGGAAAAAAATAGAAGCTGCATAATGAAGCCTAGAAATATAGGTCAAGCATATTTCATATTGTGGTTTATATACTTATTGAACACAGCACTGTGGCCTCATGGGAGACATGTTTCAGCAAGTCATTAGATATATTTTTTCCTCTAATAATGAACCTCTCTCAATTTTACAACTGCAGAAATACACAACTCCAAGAAAACAATGTTTAATATGCCACATCAAAATGAAGTCTTCTACTTTCTAATACAAGGAAACATGTACAGGAAGAAAAGCCTTAGAACTTGAAAACAAGTTTTTTTTTTAAATGAATGAAGGTTTTTAGTGTGATCTTTCTAGATTTTGGGATGAAAATCTTTACACTTAAAATCTATAGTAATTGTTTCTGAGTACATCAAATAAATTTTCAAGCAAGAAGGTATGTAAAAAATTTTGCCAATGTTAATGTGTACTTGCTATTACCGCCACCATCACCACCACTACTACTATACTAATATCACTACACAATTTTAGCACACCATTTTAGGAAACATAGGATCTAGTAGGGAGACTTTGTGGAGCAATGGTTAATATCCTACTCTACTGGAGGTCTATACTTGAACTTGGTAGGACTTATGCTATGTAGAAACTGAATTAATCTGGGAAATCAATTCCTCTCTCTTCCTCAGAACCTCCTCTCCCCAACTATCTCAAAAAGTGATGGGGGAATTGTTTGGCTTTTTTCAAATCCTAAGTAAAAACCAAACAAAAGAAACATAGGATGACCCCCATTTAGCAGAGAGTGGAATATAAGTGATGATTGGTAATGAGTCAAAAAAGATTTATCAAATAATATTTTATGGCCATAAAGGCTGAGGATACAAATTCAATAGCAGAGATAACCCCCCCCCCCCATAGGAGGTTTTATTCTATCAGAAACAAAACACAGAGGTAGCCTTAGGTAGGGGCAGTTTGGTACATTTACAGTTAAGGTATAGAACAGTTTTGGATCTCCAAAGTGTATGGCACATCTCATAGTTAATAGCAAAATGCTACCATGATAAAGATCAAAATGAAAAAAAAAATACATGGAAGCTGCATAATGAAGCCTAGACATATAGGTCAAACATTATTTCATTTTGTGGTTTATATACTTATTGAACCAGACACTGTAGCCTCATGAGAGACATGGTTCAGCAATTCATTAGACATCTTTTCCTCTAAGTAAAGGAACCTCTTGCGATAATGCAGTTGCAGAAATACGAGAGAGAGAGAGAGAGAGAGAGAGAGAGAGAGAGAGAGAGAGAGAGAGAGGAGAACCTATCTGATCAAAGAGTTTGGGTATTAAGTTGTGTAGAAATTAGTGAGAGAAGGGAGTAAAGTTAAATATTATAGATCTTTTCTGAAATAGTGAGAGAGAGAGAGAGAGAGAGAGAGTTAGTCAACAATTATGAAAGAGGGTTCCAGGGAGGAAGTTTCCTTCAGAGCATGGTCTCTTATATGAGAGGGAAAGAAATTTGGTAAACTATAGAGGGGTTGACTAGAAAAAAATAAAAATGAAACTATGAGAGTAGTTATTTAGTCCTATCTATGTACAACATACTTGTCCATGAATTACACAAGATAGAACCTTCTTATTTCTCATATTGTTTACTTTTACTTTTAAGAATTTTTATTGTTACAAATTTTTATGAGATAGCAAATATAATGAATGGATAATTAAACTTAGATCCAAGAATATCAGTATTGCCACTGATATTGCCAAAAATCATGGATAGATGGATGGATGGATGGATAGATAAGATTAGATAATATGTTAAACATATAGAGATAAACATAGGATGATAGACAGGTAGAGTTTAGTAGATAGATAAAATGATGAAGACAGATCCATTGAGAAAGAAAGACAGACAGATAGACAGACAGATATATATAGATAGAAGACCAATATATCCAGAGAACCAATATAGACAGAGGTAATTAGATGATAATGATAGATAAGTGAATATATAAACAAAGTTCTTTGTGCTCAATATTTCTGACCAGTAATGTACTTTATACATGCTACTTTTTCTAAATGGCAAAATAATAGGGTTTTAGTGGTTTTGCTTGTTTTCTACTTTTTGGATAGCTCTCATTTGAAATAATCCCACCAATTCAAAAAAAAAAGTTCATCCCTAAATCTCCAGATCTTTAGAGTGAACGCTTAAGAGTTACTGAGAGTGAAAATACCTATGAAAATGATATTGAATGGTGGCACTCCTCTCTCTAAATAAATAATCTGCACAGTGAATCAATTTCTGTATCAAAGCAAGTTGTCTATGCAAATACCCAGAATTCAAGCTGAAGTCTGAGGCAAAGAGGAAACCCTTTTTGGTCCATCACCATCATCTGTGGCACAGAGTAGGCAATCAGGATTGATGGAGCAAGTTGGGAAGCCTGAGCCTGGTTCTGTCTTTGCTATGTGACTGTTCAGGTAACTTGGGCAAGGCAGTTTACTCATATGGCAGATTAAAAGGTTGAACTAAATGAATTATTAAGCTCCTTTCCTGCTTGAACATTCCATGATTCATTCAAGGAAAGTTCTAGCAGAAAAAGTCTTTTCCTGTGTAGACCAATCTTCACCCAATCACTCTTTCCTTTATGAATAAAATAAAAGAGCTATGGTCTCTGCTAATTGTAAATGTGAAATTTTTGTGGTTTTGGAGTCATAAAATACTTGCTCTGTCCTGTCACAGAAAAAAAGGCATATCTATTACCCAGATACACTGGACCTGGGATAGTTACTAAAGCAGTTCTACCTGGAAATACAGAACTGTCAAACATCAATCAGCATAGCCACCACTGAGTTGTGGAAAATGTCACAGAGAGGCTCAGCAGGGCCGAGACTGTTAATAATGCATTTTTATCCATTTGTTAAAGAATCTTTCTTGGTATGTACTAAAATATTTTTAGAAAGTATTATCATGTACCTGTAATTTTAAAATTTATAATGTGAGCTTTTAAAATTCAAGAATAACAATAATTCATATTTCTATAGTGTTTTAAGATCTACAAAGAAGCAAATATTTATTGAGCACCAAATTTATGCCAGGTATATTTCATGTGAAAATACATTGTGGATATTATTTGTTACTACTGTTCACTTCTGTCTGATTCTTTGTGACTCTGTGGACCAGAAAATGCAAATACTGTCTGTGAGGTTTTCTCGGCAAAGATATTAGAGTGGTTTGCTATTAACTTATCCAGTAGATTCAGACAAACAGAGGTTAAGTGACATGCCTAGGATCACATAGTTAATAAATGTCTGAGGTTGGATTTGAACTCAGACCTTCCTGATTTCTGACCCAGCACTTTATCCACTCTGCCACCTATCTGTAATATTACTTATCAATATAAATTTGGGGAACCAAGATATCAAAATGAAGGCAGGGATTCCCCTGAGTTCTCCCCTGAACTACTATAAATTACCTTTAAATAATGACCCTAAACAGATTCTAAAGTGGCAGAATGCACAAAAAGACTGAATGAAACAATTTTCCAGTCCAAAACAATTTGAAAGATAAGTGGGAAGGGTTTGTTGCACCAAGGAAAGAAAGGGCCCAGAGTTCAGTCTGGGTTACACTGGAGGAAACTGGCCCCAGCCATTCATGAATAGACTGTGGGATGACTGGGTCCATGGCAGCAGTGGTGGTTTCCAGACCTCTAAGCCCAGAGATTGCCAAGGACAACTTGGAAGGTGAGCAGGAAAACTCTGCCACATCAGGGTGAGAATGGAGCACAGTCCAGCACAGGTGCGCAGATGAGACCCCAGCAGATCAGGAGAGGTCATCAGGAGCCACTGAATCAGTAGCAGCTGCTGCTCCCAGAACTCTCAGCCCACAGATGGTGAGGGGGTTGGAAGGAAATTCCAGGGATCTTCTTGCTATAACTGAGACATTACTCTGTTGCTCTGCCCATACTGAGAACTGGGTCTCAGTCTGGGACCCCAGTCACAGGAAAAGGAGAAGCTGCTCAGCAGAATTTACTTCCAGGAACAGTTCCAAGGCAGAAATCAGGGCTTATGGTCACCTACAGAATAGAGCAAAGACTAGGAGAATAGTCAAAACCCCTCCATAGTTCATAAGACACTGAAAGAATTGAAAACTTGTAGGTTCCTAGAAGTATCTCTGAAAACAGGTGCAAAACTGTCAAAAGCTTGAGACAGTGCATCCTCCACCCTGGAAGCAGAGTTCCACCTTAACAAAGAGTTAAAAATCAAGTCATAGGCTGAGGAAATGATCAAACAACAGAAGAAAAAAAATCTAACCATGGACAGTTACTATGGCCATCAGAAAGATCAAAATACTCAGAAGAAGATAGCAAAGTCAAAGCTTCTATATCCACAACCTCCAAGAAAAATATGAATTGGTCTAAGGCTATGGAAGAGCTCAAAAAGGATTTTGAAAATCAAATAAGGGAGGTAGAGGAAAAATTGAGAAAAGAAATGGGAGTTATGTGGGAAAAATCAGGAAAAATGAATCAGAAGCTTGAAGGAGCTACAAAAAATACTGAAGAAAATAACATCTTAAAAACCAGACTTGGACAAGAAAAGAGGTCCAAAATGCCATTGAGAAGAATGCCTTTAAAAAGAGAATTTGAAGAATTTGAAAAGGACATAAAAAAGTTCACTGAAGAAAATAATTCCTTAAAATATAGAATGACTGTGAGAAATCAAGAAACAAAACAAAACCAAAAGAATGAAAAATCAAAAGAAAATGTAGAATATATCTCATTGGAAAAGCAACTGACCTGGAAAACAGATCCAGGGAAGACAATTTTAAAATTATTAGACTACCTGAAAGTCATAAACAAAAGCCTAAAACTTAAATTTTCAAGAAAGAAAACTGTCCTGATAGTCTAGAAGTAGAGGGTAAAATAGAAACTGAAAGAATCCACCTATACCTCCTGAAAGAGATCCCAAAATGAAAACTGCCAGGAACATTATAGATAAGTTTCAGAGTTCTCAAGTAAAAGAGAAAATATTTCAAGCAGTCAGAAAGAAACAACTTAAATACCATGGAGCCACAGTCAGGATAACACAAGATTTTGAAGCTTCTACACGGTTATCCTAGGGTTTGGAATATAATATTTCAGAAGCCAAAAGCACTTGGATTGCAACCAAGAATCTACTGCCCAGCAAAACCGAACATACTCTGTCAGGGGAAAAGATGGACTTCAATGAAATAGGGTACTTTCAAACTTTCCTGATCAAAACACCAGAGCTGAGCAGAAAAATTTGATCTTCAAATACAAGACTCAAGTGAAGCATAAAAAGAGAAATCAGGAAAGGCAACCCATAAGGGTCCTGATGATGTTGAACTGCTTATATTCCTGCCTAGGAAGATGATACTGATAACTCATGTGAACTTCTCATTTATTAGGGCACTTAGAAGGAGCATATATAGACAAGGTAGGAGTTGACTGTGAAGGGATAGCATATTAAAAGGATGGTGTTAATAGGTGAGAGAAGAATGTATTAGAACAAAGGGGAAAGGGGGACATAGAATAGGGTAAGTTATTTCACTTAAAAATGTCTAGAAATTTTTTTGCAGGGGGATGGAAGAGGGGGAAATTGGAGGGGAATGAATGAACCTTAACCTCATGGAAACAGAGAGAGAGAGAGAGAGAGAGAGAGAGAGAGAGAGAGAGAGATGGAGACAGAGAGTAACATACACACTCAATTGAGTATAGAAATCTCTCTTACCCTAAAGTAGGAGAGGAAAGGAATGGGAGAACGGGGGCAGAGAGTCCTCCCTGGGTGATAGAAGGAAGAGAAGGTTGTGGAAAGGGTTAGACACATGTAAAATCAGTTTTGAGGAGGCATAGGGTGAAAGGGGAGAGAGAAAAGAATAAAAGGAGGGTGGAGGAAATAGAATGGAGGGAAATACAATTAGTAATAGTAATTATGGGAAAGTGTTCAAACAAATTTCTCAAACATAGAGAAATGAGTTAAATTTATTTAAAAATAACCATTTTCCAATTTATAAATGACCAAAAGATATGAACAGTTTTCACATAAAATTATCAATGCTAGATATTTAAATACTTTTTTAAGATGTTCTGACTCACCTTTGATAGGAAAAATGTGGGCTGAACAATTCTATGGTACTACCTTATGTCTATTGGATTGTCTAATAGGACAGAAAGAGAAAATGACAAATGTTGGAAGGGATAAAGGGGGAAATGAGACATTAATGTACTGTCGGAGGAACTGATTTAACAATTCTGTAGTACAATTTGGATCTATGCTCAAAGGGCTGTAAAACCATGACTACCCTTTGACCTAACAGTGCCTCCAGAAGATATGAAAAACAGGAAGGAAAAGGACCTCTATGTATAAGGGTATTTATAGCAAGTCTTTTCTGATGGCAAAAATTTAGAGATTGAAGGAAAGTTCATCATTTGGAAAATGGCTGAAAAAAAATTGTGGTACTATACTTAGAAGAAATGCTTTCTGTTATAAGAAAGGATGAACAGAATCCTTTCAGTAAAAAAAAACCTCACATGAGCAGATGCAATAAGAAATTTACTATTTGCGAAGTAATAGAAATATTGTAGGGTGATCAATTGTGAATGGCTTGCCTTTTCTCAGCAATGCTGTGACCCAAGAGAACTCTGAAGGTCCTATATTAAAGAATACTATTCATCCCTGTGATAGAGTTGATGGTGTCTGAATACAGGCTGAAGCATACTTTTTAATTTTATTTTTCTTGAAGTTTCTTTTAAGGAGGTATGTTTACTTTTACAGCATATCTATTATGGTAATGTTTTTCATAACTAACACATTTTTAATCTATATCAAGTAACTTGTGCTCTCAATAAGGGAGAATAAGGTGGGAGGAAGGGAGAGAATTATGAATTCAAGGTTTAAAAGTTAATGTTGGAATTTGTTTTTGCTGGGGGAAAATAAAATTAAAATTAAAAAAATATATAAACTCTGTAGCAGTTCAATAGTGCTAAGCCAGAAAAATCCCCTACTCCTCCATTGCCTGCAAAGTCATATTATACAACTATGCCAAGTCTTGACTACCCCTTGCTCTCCAGGTTTAGCTTTTTAAGTTCTCAAGAGCACAATTAATTTATTTTATCAATCAAAAATATCTTCATACTTTATAAAACTGCTGCCTGAAAACTCCATAATACCCCCTTCTTGTTATAATATATAATATATTATATATAATATCTAATATCACTTCTTGTTATAGGAATTGTAAGTAAATGCCTTAATAATTCCTTTACACTATAATACCTCATCATTAAGTGGAGATAGCCTAGGTTCTCAACCCAAGAATACAAGCTGGTCCTACTGTATAGAAAAATGATTCAGCATGAACCTAGTGATCTCTGCTGTTGACAATAAGTCTAGCTAAGTAGAGAGAGTCTAATAACCATCAGACTAGCTACAAAATGATGAACTTCTTGGCTATGGTAACTCTGAGATAACCTAAGCTGTTGTAAACTCTCTAAGTTGTTGAGAGTTTACAAATGACATCCATAATAGTACCTATTATTATTGAAAATATTAGAGGACATAGGAATAAATGAAGTTTTTCCTTAAAATGGTAAGTACTACCAAACTAAAGTCACTAACAAGCATTATATGTAATGGGGATAAGCAGGAAACATTTACAATAAGATCAGGGGTGAAAAAAAAGATACGCATTATCACCACTACTGATGTTGAATTAGAAATGTTAGCATTAGCAATAAGTGAAGAAAAAGAAATTGAAGGAATTAGAATTGGCAATAAGGAAGCAAGATTCTCACTCTTTGCAGACAATATGATGGTATACTTAGAGAACCGTAGAAAATCAACTAAAATTATGTGAAGCAAAACAATTTTAGCAAAGTAGCAGAATATAATATAAATCACCATAAATCATCAGGATTTTTATTTATGACCAATAAAGGCCAAGAACAAGGGATAGAAAGAAAATTTCATTTTAAGTAACTGTAAACAACACAAAATATTTGGGATTCTACCTCTCAAGAGAAATCCAGAAACTATATGAACACAATTACAAAATACTTTTCACACAAGTAAAGTTAAATCTAAACAACTAGAAAAATGTCAATTGTTCATGATTAGGTAGAACTAATATAATAAAAATGATAATTCTACCCAAATTAATTTACTTATTCAGGACCATACCAATCAAACTATCAAAAATTATTTAACAGAGCTAGAAAAAATAGTTAATAAAATTCATCTAGAGCAACAAAAAGCCAAAATTATTAAGAGAATTAAAGGAAAAAAACTGCAAAGAGAAAATAGTCTAGCTGTATCAGCTCTAAAACTATGTTATATAGCAATAGTCATTGAAAGTATCTGGTACTGGCTAAGAAATAGAGAAGTGAATCAGTGGGGAATAGATTAGATACATAAGAAAAGGTTGTAAATGACTGTAGTAATATACTGTTTGATAAACCCAAAGACGCTAGTGTTGGGGATAAAAACTCACTATTCAACAAAAACCATTGGAAAAACTGGGAAACAGTATCACAAAAACTAGGATTAGATCCACACCTCACACATTATACCAAAACAGGCTCAAAATGGGTCCAGGATTTAAATATAGTGTAATACCATAGACCAATTAAGAGAACACACAATACTCTGTCTGTTAGATCTGAGAGGGGAGAAATTTATGACCAAACAAGAGAAGGAAAACATCAGAAATTACAAAACGGATGATTTTGACTATATTAAATTAAAAAGGTTTTCCACAAATAACATCAATAGTACCAAGGTTAGAAGGAAGGAAGAAAACTGGGAAACAATTTTCACCAATAGTCTTTCTGATAAAGGACTTGTTTCTCAAATATTTAGAGAACTTACTCAAAGTCATTCTCCATTTGGTAAATGGTCAATGAATATGAACAAGCAGTTTTTAGAAGAAATTAAAGCTATTTATAGTCATATGAAAAATGCTCCAAATTATTAGTGATTGGAGAACTGCAAATTAAAACAACTCTGAGGAACCACCTCACCCCTATCAGATTGGTTAAGATGACAAAAAAGGAAAATTAACAATGTTAGAGAAGATGTAAGAAAATTGGGACACTTGCAGGGTTGGAGTTTTGAGCTGATCCAGTCATTCTGGAGAGCAATTTTTAATTCTGCCTAAAGGGCAAAAAAAACCTGTCCATACTCTTTGATCTAGCACTACTAGGTCTCTATCCCAAAGAGATCAGAAAAAAATAGAAAAAGTCCCACATACTCAAAAATATTTGTAGTAGCTCTTCTTATAGTGACAAGGAACTGGAAATTGAGAGGATGGCCATTAACTGGAGAATGGCTGAACAAGTTATGGTATATGAATGTTATGAAGAACTGTTCTGTAAAAAATCATGAGTGGCCAAATTTTAGAAAAGCACAGAACAATGCTGAGTGGAATGAGCAGAACAAAGAGAACATCATACACATTAACAACACTATGAGACGTTCAGTTATGATGGAGGCAGGTCCTCTCAGCAGTTCAGTAATCAAGGACAATCTTGAGAGATCTGTTAAGGAGAATGCCATCCACCTCCAGAGGAAAAAAAAAATATGGATTCTGAATGCAGAGTAAAGCATACCATATTCTCTTTTTAAAAACTTCTTTTATATTTTTCTTTATTTCTCATGTTCTCCCCCTTATTTTTAATTCTTCTTTCACAATATGATTAATATGGAAATAAGTTAAATATGGTTGTACCTGTCCAACTTTTACCAGATTGTTCAGTGCCATCGGAAGGGGGAGGGTGGTAGAAAAATGTGGAACTCAGAACTTGCAAACGGATGAATGTTGAAAACTACCTTTGCATGTAATTGGAAAAATAAAATAAAATAATTTAAAAATAATAATATAATAATAATTGTGACTTTGGGTTTAGACAGAAGTCTAATTCTTATGGTTGATCTATACAAGCTTCATAAAGGAAGATCTTAGGGCGGCTAGGTGGCACAGTGGATAGCCCTGGAGTCAGGAGAACCTGAGTTCACATCTGACCTCAGACAGACACTTACCCAGCTATGTGGCCTTGGGCAAGCTTTGCAAAAACCTAAAAAAAATGCAGCATAAAGGACAATCTTGCCATGGAAGAGAGAACATAAATATTTTGGGGGGTGGGTGGGATTCAGATCCCAGGAGATATTTTTTTCGATTTTTTTACTTCCTTTTTCTCTTTTAATTTTTATTTTTTGGAGAAAGGTCTCCCTAACTCACATAGGCTGAAAGCTATGGGTCTAAGATCATTGATTCACCTCCCCTCAAACCTCTGCATGTCCTCTGCTTCTCTCACTGACATCCCAATCCACAAGCCCTTGAATGGATCAACTCAGAAACTTTGACTTACTTGGTTACTAACCTGGGCTAGTTCACCTTTCCCTAGGCATATCAAGAGAATATTTAATTGCTCCTATTTTTTTAAATTAATGAATAGTCAGAGCTCTCATAATCTGATAAATGCCTTATCATAGGTAGATAGAGAATTTTATATTTCTAAGGTCCCATTCCTAGGAATAACAATTAAATATGTTATTTATAATTTTAGTTTGTGATGGCCAATAGCTACCTCAAACCATGACAATAATCAAGCCTTAAGGGGTCTGATTCCATGTGGGCTAGGTTACAAGTATTAGCTGTTTTTCTACTACTTTCAGGTTAAGGTCTTGTGGTTAAGAAGCAATAATTAGAATCAATATAAAACAGTTTCATCTCACAGTGTTCCCAGTCATATACAGCAGCCCCCTTTCACCTCCCCAATCCTAGCATTTCTTTCAAATGTGCAGAAATACCTTGTGTTAAACTTCATAATTTTCATTTAATCTTTGAAAAGCTGATTAGACTTTACATACTAGATTTTTAGCAAAGTAATAAATAGAAGTCAATAATATATTTATTTAAAAATTTATTTTTGCCTTTTCTTTTTATATTACAGTCATTACTACATATGCCCTTTAAATACCACTCTCCTTCTCTTCCTCCTCCCCAAAGAATTAAATCCTCCATGGAGAAAAAGGGTTAAGTAAAAGCAACTGATATTCTGATGATGTTGATAATAATCAACCTGCCATATCTCACCTATCTGATACCTTTTTTCTCAAAGGTTCAATGTAGTGACCATTTCAATCATGAGTATATTTCATTAAGGTAGGAAGAAAAAAAAGACTACCCCATTTCACTGATAGAAGATTTGAGGAATGTTAGATTTTTATTTAGATATTTATTTTATACTAGAAAAGGGAGCTAGCCTAGTACTTTTACTCCCTGTTCCACATTCCTCTTTGAATGCTTTAGATTTGTTTATATGACTGAATTTATTTTGTCTTCCCATTACGCTGTAAAATGTTAAAAGATATGATTTGATATTCTGTTTTGTCATCATGTATTGCCAAAATAAAGAAAAACAGCCTTAAATGAAACTGTTTTATAAACCTATAAAATATTGAGGTTGAGTCATAAATGTTAAAGCTTTTATATGACCAATTCAGCAATTGTTGAATTTCATTGGTTTTTGATCACTCAGTGAGCTATCAGAAAGTTGATAAACTGATCCAGATGACTTCCCCCTGATTCATGAAAATAGTGCTTCTCCCTGACAGAATTCTTGAAGAAGAATATTTATATTCTCAATGCTACCATCATATCACTCTGTCTCTTCTCTCAGATCGAGAGCCATTCATGCTTTCATCTCTTGCTCATTTATCCCAAGGGACCCATTTAATGGATTGGAGGCCTTCCTCGATTTCTCATGCCATGGCAAGGTTACCAGTAGTGACTGGTATGGCATTTCCTGTCATACATTTCATTTGATAACATTTTTACTCCCATTTCTCTGAAGTGCTCTGATTTGTTCTAGGACTCATCTTGTACCTCTCCATTGTTCAATGTGTAATATTCTTCAGAAGCTATTAATATAAACACCAATAAAACATGGTGGACCTTGTTTCTTGGAGAAGTGTAGCAGGTTCATGAAGTCAATCCAGTCAGTTCCCTTCAGTTCTTTTCATAATCTGACCTAAGTATAATTATTTATCTATTGAACTATTAATAATATAATCTGGGCACAAAAATTCAAGGACTGTTTTTTCAGGAGGGTTACATATCTTCCAGTAGATCGGTGCATCTCAGTCACTCTATGCTGATGGAACCACATTGATTAGAGATCCTAGTGAGATGGGCTGAACACTTCCATAGTATTCTAAGCAGACCATCATCCATCAATGCAGAAGCCATTGACAGTTTACCTCAAGTTGAAGTTAATCCATTCCTAGCTAAATCTCCAAATGAAGAAGAGATTTTGAATGCCATTTCATGTGGCATTTGAATCCTTTCATGGGGCAAAATACCTTGTGCTGATTCTATTCCAATTGAGCTTAAAACTAAAATTATATCTTCTATAGAATGTCTCTCTCTTTATACCTCTTAATTCTAGTGTTTTCCCTCTTCTAGTTATTTTCTTCTTTTATTTCATCTGTATGAATATATCCAAGATTGTGATATAAGAGTTTACATGAGGTGGCACAGGACTTCAAGCCAAGATAGAAGATCTCCTATAACTATAACTATTCAAATAAATGCATCAAATCACATAACAATTAAGAGGTGCAAGGGGAAATAATTTTAAAAACCTTTTTCACTCCCAAAACTGTGGAAAAGTCAGAATAGTAAAAAAGGGGGCTTCTATCAAAGTCATTATCAATGAAGGCAAATAAGCTGGTAGCTTCCTAGATAGAGCATTAGAGTCAGGATGACATGAGTTCAAATCCATCCTCAGACATTTGATATTTACTAGATATATGATCTTGGGTAAGTCACTTAACCCCCCCAAAACAAAACAAAACAAAACAAAACTAAGAAACCAAAAGGAAGAGCAAAATGAAATAAAATGAGAGGTATGTGAAAAAATATAAAAATAGAAATAAAATTAAAATATTTTTAAAAAGAGTTGATAGCTCCCCAGAGAATACTCTACAATGGGTGTCCACTCACAGGGTGGACCCGGAGGCCACCACTGTTGGTAGTGATGAGTATGGCATAGTAATGCTCACAAAGAGATAGATCAGCTTCTTAAGGAGTCTGAGGCCCCTAATATTTCATCTTGAGATGCCATTGGAGATCCTAAAGATTTAATCTATTTAACCTCAAAATTCTAGTGCAGGATTGGGGTGGGAAGAAGTGCTACCCCAGGAGATGAATATCTGCATAGAAATCCAGATGATTCAGAGTAAAACCAATAGGGCAGCTAGGTGGCACAGTGGTTAGAGTGCCAGCCTTGGAGTCAGGAGGACCTGAGGTAAAATTTGCCCTCAGACACTTAATAATTACCTAGCTATGTGACCTTGGACAAGTCACAACTCCATTGCCTTGCAAAAAACAAAAAAAACAAAACAAAACAGTAAAACAAAAAAAGGCTGACTACCTCATCCAAGAGCACAGTAAGGGGTAGAACCTGGCCCTTTCAAAAACTATAGTTCAAGAACTAAAGATGGAACTTTTAAGTTGGAACTAACTAGTTTTTAAAGAAAAAAAATTATAGCTAGATATATTCCAAAAACAACCTAGCAATATGTTTCCCTATAATGGTTCTAAGCAAAACAAAGGAAAAAACTTCTATATTACCTAAGGAATACAAGGAAGAAATTAAGAGACAAAAATGAAATAGATTAAAGCTATGGTGCAAAGTTACAAGAACTTAGAAGAGAAAGCAGTAAACCTTAAATAAATAATAGGCCTCCTGGAAACTAAAACAAACCAAACAAAAATCACTGATTCCATGAGACAAAAAAAGAAACATTAGAATAAAATCCAAAATTTCAAAAAATTGAAGAAAAAATAATATTCTGGATGACAAAAAAACAAGTGATATGGAAAATAAGTAAAAATAAAGATAAAATAAAAATTAATGAACCCAATGAAAATTAGCTTTAATAACCTAGATACATGATCTTTCAATAAATCATAGATGAAAGCTATCCATATCAACTAGAAATAGAGGGTACCAAAACTTTGGCAGTCTGGTGAAGTTTATGAGCCCCTTTATGGAGTGAATAACACTTTCTTAAATTCAGGAAATAAAGAAAATATATAAAATAAATTTTATTGAAATAACTCTAATAATTTTTTAAATGGCACACATGTTAGCTATGAATCTCTACCTTAAAGCTTTAATGTCTTCAAAGAGTATTAAGGGACTCTAATAAGAAAACCAGTATAGATTACTTCTAATCTGAGGGATTAAAGTAAAGAGAAAGGAAGGTGAAAGTGAAACATACTTTAGAAAAGAAGAGCACAGGGCAGCTAGGTGGCTCAGTGGATAGAGCACCAGCCCTGGAGTCAGGAGGACTAGTGTTCAAATCTGGCTTCGGCCATTTAATAATTGCCTAGCTCTGTGACCTTAAGAAAGTCACTTAACCCCATTGCCTTAAATAAATTAAAAAAAAAGAAAGGAAGAAGGCATTTGGCTTTACATATATATGTGTGTGTGTGTGTGTGTGTGTGTGTGTGTATGGCTGACTTTGGTTGAACATCAAATCCAATAGGGACATAAGTGGCTTTGAGGACTTGAGTTAAAAAATAAAAAGAGCATAATCCGAGAAAATGAAAAATTTCAAGCAAAATAAATTTGATTTTGAATGGCAGATTAAGAAGGAAAACATAAGAATCCAAAAAGAGGATCATTTAGTAATTAAATGATCAATTTGTGTTATATTGATATAATGGAATGTTATTATATCATAAGAAATAATGGAAGAGGATTCTAATTAGTTTGAAATGATGTAGAGTAAAATGAGAAGAACCAAGAAAACCCTTAATACAAGGAAAATAATAGTATAAAGAAAAACAATTTTGAAAAATTTTAATTGATGTAATAACCAACCATATTTCCCACACAACTATAATAAAGAATGCTACCTATGCCTAGAAAAGGGAAAATTAACTCAAGGTGCAGAAATACATTTTTGGTCAGTGCAAGAATTCAGATTAATTTTGCCTGACTATTTGTTTCAAGTTTTCATTTTCCTCTAAGTTTTTGATTGAATTGAAATATTATGTGCATGATTGGAAGGTTATATATTAATTGTACCTCTGCAACTCAAAATATAGTTAATGTATAAAATATAGTTAATGTATAAAAGAGAAATGATAATTTTTAGTGGATTAGATGTTTTATTTAAAGCTTAGCATACAATATGAATGTATAGGGTGAATAAAAAATACTAATAATGCTCTCTGAGATTTAGGTTCAAGCCTGCCTAATATGACTCTCAGTTTCAAGAAGGTTACATTAATAGTAATTGTAAACAAGGGGGATAGGGGAAGATCTTATGTTTAAGTATAATTTTGACATAACATTCCAGAATAGTCACCATTTAGTCCCTTTCTTCCTTCCTGTAATACTTTTCCCTAAAGAGTGCCTGGCTGTGACTAACATCCTAATCTTGAATTACACAAGAGAAGTTGTTGACTCCATGTGTGTCATGGTGCCAATCACTCCAAAAAGGTTCAAGAGCAATGATCTCATTAAGACAAAATTTAAGTTTCATTAATAAGAAAAGTTCTAACTTTTGTTCTTTCTACTTTCCTAAAGGGAAAGATCTAGAAAATGTCTTAGGTTAGAAAATATTATTTCTTAATATTTCTAGGGAAACTAAAAGAAAGGTTTTTAATATACCTATAAAATACATCAATTGCTTTCTTACTGTACTTTCCATTTATTTTGTTGTAGTCATATTTTTTTGGTTCTCTTTCCTTTTTCTTTTATCAGGTTGTATATTCCATATTACTCTGAATTCTATATATGCTATTTCTTAATATTTCTCATTATTCATTAATAGTTATTTATATTTATGGGGCACAGTATATCTATTTGCTCTCATATTGATAGTTGGCCACAACCACAAAAGTGATACTATAAATATATTTTGTGGATATGAGACCTTTGATTTTGGTTTAAACTTCCTTTGGATATATGCATAGAATTAGGATCTCTGAATCAAAAAGTATAGATTTTAGTTATTTTCATTGCATAAATAAGCATTTTTCTGAACATAATTGAAAATTGCTATAAAAATTGAACCAATTCTGTATCCCTTACAAAAATGACTTTCCCATTGGCATATTTGTCAATTAACTAGCTGAAAAGTGAAATCCCAGAGTTTATAAGGATGCATTTTTCTTATATTGGAGATCTATAATATGCTTCTTAATGGTCTACAAGTTTTCTTTTGAGAATCATTTATTTATATAATTTGATCACTTGCCCAGTGGGAAATTCTTCTTGTTCACATACATGTAGCTTATATAAACAAACATGTATGCACACCTACATTTATTAGATAAGATTCTAATATTAAGACTTTTCCAAAACACAATTTTATTTTTTATCCTAGTTGCATTGATATTATTCATGTAAAACTGTTTCAGTCTGTGTAACAGAAATATTAAATTTATCAATCCCTTATTTAGATCAGATATATCCCTCGAGTGTTAGGTACCTGCTCTGACTCACCATTTTGGGGTTTTTTTTGTTGTTGTTATTGTTGTTTTTGATTTGACCAACAGAACAGGAGATCTAAATGTATATCACAACACTCCTGAACCAGATTAAAATGTAACTATGAAATATGTCACAAAATAAATAAAAATACAATAGAACATAGTTAATGTTAACATGGGGTTTTCTAAGTTAGTATGCCACTTCAAGAATCCTTATATATAGTTTGGTAGTTCCCTTTTCTATTTGAATTTGATACTACTGGTGTAAATTGTTGATCAAAGCCCACTTTTTACTTAATTGCTTTCTAGCTTTTTTAGCATTTCTTGTAAAATAGGGAGTTCTTCCCCAAGAAACTTGAGATAAATTTTGTCGAATACATGATTGTGGGGCTTCATTCTCATCTAATCTCCACCCTTTATTTATCTTTCTATTTTTAAACTGGAAACATAGATTCAATGATTCTGCTTTATAGTATAATTTAAGGTATGGAAGCGCTATTCTCCATTCATTACCACCTTTTTAAGGCAGGTAGTCAGTCATTAAAGTGTTGGACTTGGAGTCATTGAAACCTGACTTTAAATCTTGCTTCAGTTACTGGTGTTTCCTGGCAAAACAATTAACTTTTATTGGCTTCATTTTCCTTCTTTGTAAAACGTGGGTAATTAAAGTGCCTATTTACCTTATCAGATTGTCAAAATATTATGGGGTGGGGGGGGGCAGCTAGGTGGCATAGTGGATAAAGCTCTGGCCCTGGAGTCAGGAGTACCTGGGTTCAAATCCTGTCTCAGACACTTAATAATTATCTAGCTCTGTGGCCTTGGGTAAGCCACTTAACCCCGTTTGCCTTGCAAAAACCTAAGGAAAAAAAACATTATGGGGTGTTGGAAGAATCATAATGAGCTAATGTTTGTGAAATACTTTGCACATTCAAATGCTACATTAATGCTAGTTTTAAAAATGATTTCCTTTTAAATTCTAGAATTTTGTTCCTTCAAATGATTTTAAAATTGTTTTTTGGTGGCAGCTAGTTGACATAGTGTATAGAGCACCAGCCCTGGAGTCAGGAGGACCTAAGTTCAGATCTGGCCTCAGACACTTAATTACCTAGCTGTGTGATCTTGGGCAAGTCACAACCCAATTGCCTTGCAAAAAAATTATTTTTGTCTATTGATTACTTTTAACATTTTGTAGATTTCACAGTGCTTAAATATGTTATTTTATCTGATTCTTATAATAACCTAATGAGGTAGATGCAATTTTCATCCCTAATTCAAAGAAGAGAAAACTGATTAAGATAGTTTAAATGATATGTCCATGGTCATATATCTAGAATCAGCAGAAGGATTAGAACACAAGATCTTTTGATTCCAAGTCTAGAACTCTACTTGTCCTACCAACTAACATTTCCTTGGTAGTTTGACTGACAAGAATTATCTTTATGAAATAGCAGCATCTTTTTATGCAGTACAAGCTAATCAAATGGGCTGCTTGTTGGCACACTGGATAGAGTGCCAAACTTGGATCCCAGAAGATCTAAGTTCAAATCTAGCTGAGACACTTACTAGCTGTGTGACCTTGGTCAAATCACTTAACCTCTTTGCCTAGTTTCTCATCTATAAAAATGATCTGGAGAAGAAAATGGCAAACCATTTCAGTATCTTTGAAAAAGAAAACCCTAAACTGGATCATGATGCATCAGACATGACTGAAACTAAATAAAAAGTATTTAGACATAAAAGACATAGACAGATTATTGTTCTGATAATGAACCAAGCCTAAATTGTACAATTTAGCTTGATTAAAAAAATGAATCTATCATTTGACTCTTTCTCAATACTTTTAAGTGTTCAGACTAATTCTATTTTTATTTAAGAATTTCCATTAATGAAATATTTTACTATGTCCTATTTCTTGTACATTAGTTTTTCTTTATGTATTACTTATTTTGCACAGGGGGTGAAAATTAGCATAATGTTACTTTAATGTTTTGTCAGGGCTCTAGGGGCTGAATTATAAAACTAAGGTCTGTTACTCATAATTGGGAGTGTAATTCTGATTGTATTGAAAAGTCTTTTTGGAAAGAAATAACTTTAAAAGTAATGGGGCTGAGCATTTTGTCTATTAGTTGATTAAAGGCAGTAGTTCAATACAGACAACCAACATGAATTTTCATTATAACAATACCATTATTTAACAAATTCTCTTTAAAGAGTATAGTAATTCTAACGACTTAATGATGGGATAGATTAGCATCATTATCGTTTGCTCCATATTTAGAAACTGAAATACTTTATGATTAAGTAACAGTCCAAATGCTGAAGTTAATGAGTGACATAATATAGATTGAAATGGAATTATATACCAGAATTTAAAGGCTGGAAGGAATCTGAAATATAATCTAGCATGATCTGCTGAGCAATCCAGTGTATAGACCACTCGACCACAGTGTGTCTGGAGTTTAATCCAAACACATTTCTATGATTACATAAGATTATCCTCAAGAATGTGAAAGCTTGATAAGAAAAAGTCAGTTAATAGCTACTTTGAAATCTAAATGGAATACAGGAGGCCACAAAGCTTAGAGATACCATCATTGCCACAGGCTTCCATGGAGAGAAAAGGTTCAGTTTCCTCTGCAAAGAAGATGGCTGAAGAAAATAAGCCTTCAATCCCAGTAACACACTCTAAATTGGATCATCTTACAGTGAAACTGTAACTTGTCTTAGAGCAAGACCAAAGAGTAGATGGTGGAACAAAACCCTTATACTTTTAGCTACACCTGTGCTTTGAATAAGTAGTGAATTGGAACATATTAAAAGAAACAAAATCACTGACATTTTCATCAGGGCCTAATGAGAATTGAAACAGAAAATAATTTGTTTACAGGGAAGTAAAATCAAAATCCCTTAGACTTCATTGTTATGTCTAACTAATTCAACATTGGCAAGGCAAAACATTCCCTAATAAAAATCAAATGAGGGGTGAGAGGTGGAGAATAATGATTGGAGGACTGACTAATTTTCTTTAACTCTCTCAGCTATTTGTTGTAACAGTTTTAAGACAGCTTTAATCTTAACCAAATTTTGGGAACTGGATTGGACTAATTTCACATTTGACTGGGAAGAAAGCAGACAATGATTGCTGCCTTATCTCTACTAGAGTAATGAGAAAACATGGTCCAACGTCTGACTTCTCTATTGCACCCTCCAGCATAGAAACAATTCCCTAAAGCTGACTATGAGGCAGCATCTTTAATTTTTCAGTTTCCCTCAAATTTCAATAAAAGAGATGTAGACTTAAAAGAATCCCATATTAGTGTATGAGGGTTGGTTTAATTAAATGTCAGTGTCCCTGAACGGGGAAGGAAAAGTGATACAAAAACTATTATCCTCCCTAAAGATACAGATATGGGAAATACTGTTTTTATATATTAGATGCTGATAAACTAATCAATATTATTTAAAATAGATGAAAAGACACAGTCTTTCTGTGAATCTAATAAATGATCAAGTTTAGAGGCAAACTTCAGAGATAATACATGTATTGGATTTTGTCTTGACTTCCTCAAACCAACAAGGTAAGCATGTCATAGTAAATAGGGATCCAGCTTTGTAATTAGAAGACTTTGATTCAAATTCCCCACTGACATACACTATCTATATCATTCTGATCAAGTTACTTAACTCTCAATATCCCAAGTAATTATCTTATACTATATAAATTACAGAAAAGTTAGTTGTCTACATTAGAACTCACTGAGGAGCTGCTTAGTGTGAATGAAATCTCCAGTTCTGATAAATAAAGGAATGAAAGAATGAATAAATAAATAAATGTATATGTAAACAAATAAATAGATAAAAAATAAATAAACAAAACTTAGAAAAAGCAGCTGATTGCTTCTATCTTTTGACTTGGAGGAATTTTAGATGCAGTCTTATTACTCACTGTTACTTCATTTTGAGTTATCTGGAACTCTGGGGTATCATTTCAGTTCCTACCTATTGTTCAGGGAAAGAATTGTGGAAATGATCATATGGATTCATTTAATAAACAGAATGCTATATGAATGAGCCACAGAATCTAAGTGAAGCTACATCTCAAGCATTCTACCATATCTTCCTGGAAGGACCTCTGGTGCAGAAAACAGTTTGTTAGGATATTAGCAAAACCATCTGGAAAGCTAGTCTGCAGTCATCATGCACATATTCCAAATCCATTCATTTATAATATGATAATATGACTACATGCTTACTTTCCCATAACAAGTCAACAGAGTTTATACTCTTAGTTAAGTGAGGGTTGATTCTTCTTCATTAGATTTATAAAAAAAAGTCATTCACTACATCTTCCTAGAAAAAAAGGTATGCTTCCTGTTCTTTTCCTAACATGTCAGTTAATTTTATTTGCTAAAGTTAGTTGTAGTTAGGGATTAGAAATGGCAATGGGAGGAAGTAGAAATAGACATTTTGACAAAAGAAAAGTCTTAATCACAGAGTGATAAGAGGATAGGAAATAGTACAGGAAGATAAGTAATGTACCCTGGTTATGGAAAAAGGAGATATTTTAACCCTTAAGAGAGAAGCATTAGAAGCATGTTGAATTTATATTTGTAAAGATGAGAGAGCATCTCTGTTACCTCCAAGTATAGAAACTGCAGAAGCATAAAATGTCTCCAGTATGTATTGAGTACATGGCTAAGTGGGAGAGGTTAGGGAATAGAGTAGCCAGGGTGATTGTCCCTTAATAACTCTTCAAGACATCAGACTATAATGCTGACCTTGGAGTCCAACCTCAGACACTTGATACAAGTTGTGTGACCTCAGACAAGTCACTTGACGCTGTCTGCCTCACATCCATGGCCATCTCCAGTAGTCCTGATTCATATTTGGCCACTGGGTCCAGAAATGGAACTACTACATACTCCTTTCTGGAGGAGAAAGTGAGGCTGATGGCTTAACACAGTCCTCCCTTACTCAAATCCAATTTATGTGCTTGTCATGGCATCACCTCCCTGAGATCATGGAATATTCTTTGAGAATGAAGGACAAACATCATCAACACCAACTGGCATAGTTCAACACACTGAGAGGATGCAGCACTCTGAAGAGACCATGATAGACTGGAGTCAATATTAAATGCAAAACTTATAAGTTACAAGACTCAGAGACGTATATTGATAGAAGTTATTCTACAATGTTGATTCCAGTTGTCATTTGGGGACAGGCAAAGGTATTAGGAGAGGAAAAAAAGCTTGTAAAAAAAACAGATAGGGACAAGAGATATTTGTAAATATTCAAGAACACTGGGAAATATTAATGAACTGATTAATGAATTAATTCATCTTCCTTGAATAATAATCATCATTTATTATCATAATCACAGGAAAACTGTTGCTTATGATTACCCAGACAAAACATAAATCCATAAAAAAACTGTTTCAATTAATGTCACCATAATATAATAAGAAAAACATTTTTAATAATCTCCAAGCCATGTGAAATAAAACAATTATAGATTATTCAGACCTCAGATAAAAAGTAAAAACCAAAAAAGAATAGAATAAGATACATATATTATCTCCATAACCTTCTTTTACTGATGTTGTCAAAAAGACTCTTTCAGTGCACCTATAGAAATGAGCTTACATGGGGCAGCTAGTTTGCACAGTGGAAAGAGCATTGACCCTAGAGACAGGAGGACTTTAATTCAAATCTGGTCTCAGACACTTGATTCTTACTTAGTTGCATGACTTTGGATAAATAACCTAACACCACTGCCTCGCAAAAGCCCCCCCCCCAAATGAGCTGGCATTCTAACACTTTTATTCAATTGCAAAAAGTCATTTTATTATTTGAGCAACAAGACTATAAGACATTCAATAAAAGCAATATTAGACTAGCAACTTATTCTATCTCTGTAAACTTCATCAATAGGGATGAGAAGAATCAGATATTATTATTATTATTAATGATGATGATATTTTACATGTATACAAAACTACAGTTTTCTTGCCATTTCTTCCTTCTTTTCTACCTTCTTTCCTTCCTTCCTTCTAAACCATTGCTTCTGAGCAGGGAAATTTTGACTTTGTCTTTGACCTGGATCAGTTTGTTTCTGCTTAAGGCAGCCTGGTTTGTCTCCTACTTCTGGAGTCACACCACAGTGGTGCAGACACTTAGCTTTAACTCAACTACATCTCAGAATTCCCAAACTCAGTTTGTTTCCCCAGCATGAGAGATTATAGGCATATACCACCCAACCCAACAACTTTATAATTGTAAAGACATTTTCATGCAAACTATCTTATTTGAGCTTCATAACTTGATTTCTTCCCTGAAAACATAATATTTAATTACTTCACACTTATAATCAGGATATATGTAGACAGTGGGGATTGTTGTTTGTCCTTCATTCTGTGAGAGGACCACGACATGAGGGAAGTGATGTCATGACATGCCAGTGACTTGGATTTAAATGAGGGGATGCTGTGCAAAGTCACCAACCTCTTAACTCTGGAACCACCTGGGTCTAGGGGACAGGTACAAATCAGGATGAATGGAAATGATCCTGGATGCAGGGGGAGATTGACCTTAAGCTAAGTTCTTTAATAAGTCTCAGTTAGACCGAAACAAGGACCATTCCATGATTATGGCAGCTAAAAAAATAGAAATGAAGCAAAGATTGATTTCTTACATAGTCAAAAAAAAAATCAGTCTGGGAAGGGAAGACCCTCACAGTTTCTGACTATGATTGATATTCATTCAAACTCAATCAAGGATCAAAACAATGACTAAATGGAACTTGGACTGAGATCAATTGTTGAACAAGAGTGATTTGGGACCTGTAAGTCCCAAGATATCTAGTCATGTTTCAGAGATAAAAATTTTCAGTCCTAGGGGCGGCTAGGTGGCACAGTGGGGCGGCTAGGTGGCGCAGTGGATAAAGCACTGGCCCTGGAGTCAGGAGTACCTGGGTTCAAATCCGTTCTCAGACACTTGATAATTACCTATCTGTGTGGCCTTGGGAAAGCCACTTAACCCCATTTGCCTTGCAAAAAAGAAAACTAAAAAAAACCAAACAAACAAACATAATTTTCAGTCCTTTGGAAGAGCATACTAGATAAGGATAGAAAGAAAGAAAAGAAAGGAAAAAGAAGAGAGGAAGAAAGGAAGGAAAGAAAAAAGGAAGATCAGGTCTTATCTAGGCTCTGAGGATACAATGATAAAGTTTCTCTAATTTACTAGATGAGATATAGCATATGTATAGCTAATTACAATATAAGATAGAAGTGATATGGGCAAAGGAGAGCATTAGATAAAGGTCTTCATTTTTTTCCTCATTAGGGAGCTATAACTTTTAGATGGTCCTTAGAGAAAGAAGGCTATTTCAATGACAGAGATGAAAGAGATATATTACAGTTACAAGGGACAGCAAGTGCTAAGACAAACAAGAGAAGATTTGGGTATAGTTAGTGCTTCTTTTTGGTTTATCCATGATATTTATGAAGGTGAATAATATAAAATAGTATGAAAAGACTCTCTGGAGCTCTAATAAGCATCTTGGTGCTAAATGAGAATCAGGAAAAACTTGAATTTAAATATCACCTTAGTTACTATAGTGGTGAGTAAATTACTTGGGACAACATAAATTAATAAGTTGACATACAGTACACCTTGTCACTTTCTTAACATCAAATTAAAAAATTTAATATGCAATATTTCTTCCATTCATTGTAGTCCTTATTTCACATGATCTGACACTGTTTTCATAAGATTATTCTTTAGGTTTGTTTTTTTTTTGCAAGGCAAATGGGGTTAAGTGGCTTGGCCAAGGCCACACAGCTAGGTAATTACTAAGTGTCTGAGAACGGATTTGAACCCAGGTACTCCTGACTCCAGGGCCAGTGCTTTATCCACTGCGCCACCTAGCTGCCCCTGTTTTCATAAGATTTTGATTTGTATTGGTTAATTCTGCAGCATGAAGTCATGTTTATCACATTGGATATTTAGTATATCTAAAATTTTCCCCTTAGGCAACCTTGAATCTAGAACAATGAATTCTATAATTTTTTTTTCAAACAAAACCTTAATTTCTCACCCTCCCACATCATACTAATTAGGGAAAAAAAGACAAAATCTTGTAACAAATATGCATAATTATAGAAATCAAATTCCTACATTCAAAAAAGTATGTCTTTGTGCTTTTTGAGTCTATCACTTATCAAAAGAAGGGTTTGGTATGGTTTTCTCCAGTCATAGTCTTTATTATGATTATTATGATTATTATTATTATTAACTCTATCATTATTACTGTTTTTAGTATTTTTTATGTAAGAAATGCCTTCCCTATCTCTTTTCCCATTGCTACATACACTACCTTCCACACTACCACTGAGAGGGAAAAATAAGCAAACCAAATCATGCAAAACAAATTCCCATGTTGGTCATGTCCAAAAGTACATGTCTAACTCTGCATGTCTACTCCACCAAGTTTTTGTCAGGAGTAGGACAATATCCTAAATAACCTATCTTCTGGAATATGGTTGTACATTGTTTTGATCAAAGTTTTGTATTCCAAAATTATTCATTTATGCAAAGTTTCTATTATAATATAAACTATAATCTTGATTCTGTTCCTTTCATTTTATATCATTTCAAAGTGAGGTTCAAGAGATGTTCATTTCCCCCCCTTCAAGTTCTCCCTTATTCATATAGACTTATACACCCCCCAATTATATGAGATAATGTCCATTCATTCCTCCCCTTTTCCCCCTAATTTATCTTTTTCTCTCTCCTTTTCCTTTCTTTTATAAGATCAACAAAAACAACAAAAATATTCTCTGGGCAAAGTGCCTTTAGATTTAAGATTTTGAATGCCCCAATCCCTAAATTCCTGCTGTGGGCTAGGGCTGAGTCCAAGATCAGCTCTGCGTATACTATGCTGCTGACTTAGCTCACAACTCTGGGCTCTGCATCTAGGCTCCTGTGGGAGATGCTTTACTTTTGTCTTAGGCAAAGAACAGCTCTGGGCTTCTTGCCCTGCTAACCTAGTTAGTCAGCACTGGGCACTGATTCTAAGTTTCCTCCCCTAATTACTGGAATGGGCTGGAGGTTGAGTTCTGGACTAACCTTACTGGGATCTCTTGAGTGCCCCCTTGGGATGGCCAGAGGGGATGATGATTTGGGAGGGGTTTTCAATGGAGTTTAAGACCCACTTCATTGAAGCACATTGTATGTTTATTTCAATTTCTTGTATAAATTTCTTAAACTTTCTTGCCTTTTGACATGGTGCAAGTTTATGTTGCAGTACCTCACCTCCAATTTGAAATTTATTTTTTCCTGGAACAATCATAAATACATGCATATGTCTACTATATATACATATTATATACATTTGTATATGTATGTGTTTATATGTGCATATACATATGTACATATATTTAATCATTTTTAAGAATTTATACTAAAGAAATACTTATTTAAAAGTATAATCATTTTTATCATTAGACTATGCTAATTTAAGATATAGCATGAAGCTATGATTTTCTCTTAGTTTTCAGGGTATTTGAATTATAGCTTTACCATTAAAATAAAATTTAAAATCTTATTTAGTTATATACTAAAGTCTATTTAGTAGTAATATTTCATAGTTTGGGTTATATAATTTAAAATATTCTTCGAAATTTCACTCTTAAGTGAAATTGTCTTGCCATCTTTCTTGCCAAAATTAATTCTTTCAGTTGTACTCTTGATTCAGGTCATCTCTTCTGCTGACTTATCTTCTCTAAATGTTACTTCCTATCAACTACCGAGCAATATACTCAGGTCCCCATATCCTAAGGAAGGAGAAAGAAATGGAAATTTCCCTTGACCCTAATAAACACTTAAATCTATCATTCTTCCTATTCACTGCTACATACCTAGAAAGAACTTAGCTATCACCTGTTCTTTCCTCAATCCATTCCCAATTGCCTGGTACCTTAATGTCAGTTCTACTGCAAAGAATACCCAAACAGTCTTATTCCTAATATCTTATCTTCCTAATTTTTATCCCATATTACTTCCCTCCATAAATTATTTCCTTTAGACAAATTATACTGCTCTCTATCCCCTGACCATGCATGGTGACCTTATATATCAAAGCCTTTAATCAACCATTTTCCTATCCTGCAATATCTGCTTTCTCCTTTCTTGCCTGTTGAATTCTTAATCCTTGTAAATGTCCCCCCTCCCCAATGAGGCCATCCCTCATCTTCCTGATTAGAAATTAGTTTTCCCTCTCAGACCTTACATAGGAGATAGTTGGAATTTATCATGCTCCAATGTGTATTATACTTCTCTGTGTTATCTCCTTTCTAAAGTTGAAGGTCTTTTGTGGGTAAAAACTCTCTGATTTAAACCGTGCATATTCCCCAGTGTCCATGTACAGTAAGAACTACATAAACTTTTTTGTAATTATAAAATAAATATCTTATTTTCAGACCATAACTCTACCCACTAGACTTAGAATTGCTGTTGTTTGCTTTTACAAAATATAAACAGTTTTTAAATTATAACTATTAGCATTTTAAAGACTTCAGATGAAATCTTCACAGAAAACTCATGGGTTTTCATACATATCCTTGGTATTCATTATAAGTTCTGAATTTGGAGAAGATAAACAAATTTAGTTTTAGTCATTACCCTATCTTTTAAGTACAGTAATTATTGATTAATCTGCCTCTGGTTAAGTACATTAGAGTGTGCCTAATGGTCTCCAAAAGAAGATGAAGGGCCCTTCACCTGAGTATTATAACAATATTGATCAAATAAAATGGTTTTTTTTATCCTTGTAGAATGGTCTAAAGAAAAGAAATAAATTAAAAAAAAAACACTTCACTTCTAGTTTCTTAAACTCCCTCTTGAGATATTCCACAGGAAATCTTGAACCCTTTTCACCTTTTTTTTTTTCATAAATTTCTAGCTGACCACCAGAATGATTAGGCTCTTGACACTATGTGATTCATATGCTGAATGCTTAAGCAAAAGGAATATACCAATTTGCAGAAGATTCCTGATGATGGAGGTGATTTTTTTTTGTTTATTTTTGTTTTGGTGCAGGTCAGATACCCTGGAGAGATTTAAGCATACAGAGTAACTTTACAGATGGAAAAGATTTTCCTAATACAACCAATTCTGAATTCCACTGTCAATCATTTAAGAAAAAAAAAAGAAAAAACAAAAAAAAAAGAAAAAAACTCCAGACTCTTTGTTAAACACTAGAGATAAAAGAAAGGCAAAAAATAGTCCTGCCTTCAGAGGCATGCATTCTAATGGAAGAGATAATCTGTGACTAGGAGCAAATATATAGAAGCAAGGTAATCAGAGAGAGGAAAACACTAACAGAGAGAGAGGAAAGGTGGTTTGCAGACTCCTGGGACTTGAGGTGAGTCTGGACTGGAAGGGACTGGAAGGGAAACAAGAATTCAGAAGAGAGGAAAGAGTATTCAGGAACGGAAAATAGACCATTGACTCAGAAGGGTGATTGAGTATCATGTTTGAAGAACTGAAGGCAGACCAATGAATCTAGTACTGAGAATGAAGAAGGGGGAGGGAGAGGGAAGAGAAAATAATAAAATGACTGAAGAAGGGGTAAGGTCATGGAGAGCTTTAAATCCCCAATAGAGTATATTCTATTTGATCCTGGAACTACTGAAACTCATTTAGCTAGAAAGATCTGTGCTTTCAAAAAATAACCTTGGCAGCTGCCTGAAGGATGGATTAGAGTAGGGAGCAAAA
The DNA here is from genome assembly GCF_037893015.1 of Macrotis lagotis. Taxonomy (NCBI): domain Eukaryota; kingdom Metazoa; phylum Chordata; class Mammalia; order Peramelemorphia; family Peramelidae; genus Macrotis; species Macrotis lagotis. The sequence continues at coordinate 129,299,604 of NC_133663.1, read as the reverse complement.
TGATGTGTGAAGACCAACTGGAAGGATATTGCAATAGTCCAAGTCAGAGGTGTTAAAGGCCTGAACTATGGGTATAATTATATGAATAGGGAGGGAAAAAAACTTATACAAAAATATTAAAATGAGATAGACAATACAATATTAGGCAAAGGAATGGAAATGTGGGATATTGGAGAGTGAGTATTGGAGGGTGATAACAAGGATTCTGGTCAAGTGCCTAAGAGAATAGCAGAGTTTTTAACAGTGATGAGAAATTTGGGAAGAGGGGGAGATTTAGAGGGGAGAAACAGGAGGTCCATTTTATTCAACTTTCAGAATAAACTGTGGGGCAACCATGACTATATTATGGCTAGGCCTCCTAGTTCAAAACCTTGAGTTGTTTGTTTACTTTCAAGCTTTCTCTCAGGCTTCACCTATATCCAATAAAGCAAACCAACCACCAAACAATAAACATATTTAGAGTTTTGTAATGTGACAGGCATTATGCTAAGTGCTTGTGATAAAAATATAAAAACAAAACAAACAAAAATAAACCAGACTTGCCTATCAAGGAGTTTATACTCTACAATCCGCCAATTCTTCTGCTACAATGTCTCTCAGGTTTATTTGATCCAATTTTCATATACATAGCTCAGGTCCTTATCACCTCAGAAATAGATGATCTCCCTTCCAACTTCGAGAATCTATGACATTATCCAATCTAATCATTTAGAATTTCCTATTATTCTTCATGGGCAGGTAAGTTGAATAGAGTACAGAGCCTAAAGTCAAGAAGAATCATCTTGAGTTCAAATCTGACATTGCAAACATTTACTTATGTGACCTTGGCCGAGTCACTTAATCCTATTGGGGTCAATTTCCTAAAATCTCTAAAAAGAACTGGAGAAGGAATGACAAAGCACTCCAATATCTTTGCCAAGAAAACCCCACAAAGGATCACAAGGAATCAGACTTACTAAAACAACTGAACAACATTCATCCCTTTGCAACAGATAAGTAAACATCCTTATGTCTTCTAAAAATTATTTTAAATTAAAATTTATTTTATTTAAAATAAAAGCAAAATTATTTTATTTAAATTTAAAATTATTTTTAAAAATTTTAAATTATTCAATTAAGGATTTGTTAGGCACCTAATATGTACCAGGTTTAAAGAACAGTTTAAAGAATAAAACAAACCCATCTTAAAAGGAATTTACATTCTGATATGAGAAATGATTTTCCAACTACTGTCTCTACCCCAAAACATTCTGAAAAGAATACTCCCTTATAATAGAACTGCTAAACTAAGAAACTATATTGGCCATAACTGTGAGCATGTTCAATCTGTATATTCTATGGAAAGGAATCATGGAATCAGAGCTAAAAGGATACTCAGAGTTCATCTTGTTTAAATCTTTGATTTTAAACATAAGGCAACAACTTGAGAGAGGTGACCCACCACTAATAAATAATAAAGCTGGACTTCAAACCCATATTATCTGAGTTCAAAAACAGTCTTTTTTCTACTTTACTAAGGTATTCTTGACTATCAGTTCACTAGAGCTAGAACTTGTCACTGCATTGGTTTTCTTTGATATTAATATAGTTGCTATGACATCTGAATGAATACTGTGCATTCATTTATAGAAATCTCAATTTTCCCTGAATGCTTCATATGCAATATTTCATATATTGTGACAACATTCTTTTATAATTATATATAACAATTTGTTCCCATTTACCACCTTGATGAACTCTTCACATATCTTGTCTATTCCTGCTTCTGCACATCAGAAATGTGCAGCTACTTCCTTAGGTTATATTTACATGCATGACTGTAATTAATAGGATAAGTTTCTTTGTTGTTGTTTTTAGTTTGCTATGATCAATATTTGACTAATGGGCTAATTGCCAAAGGACTGGCCTAATCATTTTAGTGATTCAGAGACCAAATAGATTTGATTTTAGTGAATGTAAAATAAATACATTTATGTAACACTTGCACATATAATGATTTTCTGGGCACTTGAGACATAGAGTTCAAAAACAAAGGCTTAGAAACATCAGTACTGTGTATATGACAGTGTGAGGGATTATGGATTAGTTTTAGTCATAGGAGGAAAATATAGGAAAATGTGCTTTTTCCCTTGTTACCATTTTTTAATGTGAAATTGTTTAATATAGAACTCAAAATTGACCCACAATGAACTCCAATAAGGGAGTGTGCCATTTAATGTTTGAACAAATTTTCAACCAAATGAGTAAAGCTATTGACATTTGAAAATAGGGTATGGAGATTCAATTACATTTTAAAGTGTAGTCTACTAGAGATGTTCAAACTGTGTACGTAAAATTGAACACAAAGAGAATTTAATCAAAATGCTAGCTATTAGGTAGAAGATTGTTTCTCAAGCAGGGATGCAGGAGAGCATAGGAAATTACATTAATACAATGTCAAAAGCTCTAAAATAAAATGTTAAAAATTAGGTTATCTACTAGGTAAATTTCATAGTCCACAGAAAGCTTTTTTCAGGTACAGCAGTAATCATTGTTAGATGTGCTCAATATTAACAGAACCAAAATATTTAATAGGACTGATTGCAGATTTCCATGAAAATAAATACCTCTTCAGTTTGGTATTTGCTAACATTTTTGATTTTACATTTAGAACCAGAGAATTACGTACTCTAATTTTGTTCTGAATGTTTCTAAGACATAAATTATACAACGTGAATGCATCCATGAAACTAAACTATATCACAGAACCCAACATAAGAAATACCATATAATACTAGTAAAGATTCAATAAATATCATCATTTCTTTTAAAACACAAGAATTTGTTCATGTATTAGTTTTCTTTCATCAGGGAAAAGAGAGGTAGAAGAACTGCACTTGGTATACTAAACAAATGAGAGTTTTTCAGGTGCATAATTATTCACTCGCATCAATTTTAAGGTGATAAATCATTAAACATATGCTGAGGAACTTGCAATGGTTGGTGAGGAGGATGAAATTGATGAGCCCAGATGGACCCTCTGCATTAACAGCACAAGCCCAAGATGGTTCAAATTTTAATGAGGTCTGCTGTTAGCTAAGAGGCTGATGGGATTTATGTGGGGGGAAAGTCAGTGGATGGGGATAATCTCAAAGGTAAGCTCATCCAGGGACTTCTAAAATCTGACATCGGCTGTGATGAAGTATAGTAATTCCAGATCTACTTTAGAAAATGTCACAAATAAAAATTGCTAGGATTATTGACAAGGATTTGAAAGAGACAGTTGTCTAGATAGTATAATTTGCAAAAATGATCCATGATTTCAGATATGGAAAGAAGTTGGAATTTGGCAATTAACCCATTAGTCAAATATTGATCATAGCAAACTAAAATCAACAACAAAGAAACCTATCCTATTAACCAATACAGGCATGCATGTAAATATAGCCTAAGGAAGTAGCTGCACATTTCTGATGTGCAGAAGCACTTGAATTGTGTCATGTGTGTTTGACTATATATTTAAATTTTCATGTTTGTGTTGGTGGGGGTACTTTTGGCTACACTGTTGTTCAATCATCTTATCTGTGTCCAACTCTTCATGACCCCTTGTGGAGTTTTCTTGGCAAAAGCACCAAAATAGTCTCCCATTTCCTTCTCCAGCATTTACAGATGAGGAAACGAAGGCAAAAGATTCAACCCACTTGCCCAGATCATATAACTAGTGTCAGAGGTCACATTTGAAATCAGGAAAAATGACTTTTAGTGACTCCAGTTCCCAGTTGCTCCTTCTAGTGACCCAAATTGTAGCCAATCATTTTGATTGTCCCAGTTTTAATTATCATTATTCTTTTGTTTATTTGATCCTTTTAAAATGTTTCTTGGTAAAGTTATTATGTAATGTTGAAAACAAAGAAAAATCTGATTCCATGTTGATGCATTAGAAATATCATTTGTAGTATCCATTGGGTTTTTTAATATTGGAATACACTGTACATCAACCACTCATGAGGAAATATAACAGTTGAGTGATGTAACAAATATGTAGTTCTCTACACTTGTGGACAGAAGGTAAAGTTAATTTTTAATAGTTTTTTTCTCTAAATAGATAATATAACAATGTCAAAATAAACAGTTAATTTAAATCAATTAGTGCTGCTACTGTTCTAAAAGCATAAAGAACATATTCAAACTGGTTAGTCTATGTAAACAAAAGGAAAAGTTTAGTTTGATGCATCAAATCTTTGTCTTTTAAGTCAGATGGTTCTTTGTTTTAAGTGAACATGGTGAGTAATTTTACCTGAGTAAAATTGTGATATTTAAAAATGATAGCTAAACAGTAATAAGATGACAATTTTCAAGGGCATCTAGGTAGCAACAGTGGATAGAGCACTGGCCTTGGAGTCAGGAGGACAGAATTTCAAATCTAGCTTCAAGCACTTGCCATTTACTAGCTGTGTGACTCTGGGCAAGTCACAACCCTAATTACCTCACATCCAGGGTAATCTCCAGTCCTGATTCATATCTGACCCAGATAACTCTGGAAGAGAAAGTGAATCTGGTGACTTAGCACAGCATCCCCTTCTTCCAGAGTAAAGGACAAAAAATCATCATATACAGATTTCAAGATGGCAGGAACCTTAGAAGCCATATAATCTAATGCTCTTAGTTCAGAGATGAAGAAACTGAGTTCTGAAGAGTTTCAATGACTTACTCAAAGTTGATATTTGAAATTAAATCTCCTTACTCCAAAACCAGCCCTTCCCACTGTTCTGCCCTGCCCCTATAGTTTTGCCTTTGGAAGTAGGAAAGGGTGGAGATAGTGTTCACCAATTAGCATTACAGTTCAATGTTTTCCCTATTCTGCTTGGCTTAGAAAAAAGAGAAAGGGTCATCATTCAATCTTCCCTTTTCCTTCCTGTGCTTTTCCACCCCCATTCATGCATTTTAGTTTTGATTGTTTTTTTATGAACTGTGTGTTCTTAGAAATTGACTTAAATTCATGACTTTTGTATTCTGATAGCAGTATATTTATAAAGCACAGTGGGTACAGTGCTGGTCCTGAAGTCAGGAGGACATGAGTTCAAATTTGGCCTCAGATGCTTATTAACTACTTGACTTTGAGCAAGTCACTTAACCTGGATTGTTTCTCATCCAAGGTCATGATCCACATTTGTCACTCTGATCCACATTTGGCTCCTGGAACCAGATAACTCCAGAGGAGAAAATGAGGCTGATGACTTAGCACAGTACCTCCTCACTCAAATCCAATTCACTTGTTTTTCATTGCATTACCTCCCTGATATCATGGTCTTCTTCTAGAACGAAGGACAAATATCATCAATTATCTAGAGATTATTTGAATGGAGTAGTTTAGTTGCCTGTGCATTTACTTGATTGTCCTTATGCAATAATTTGAGAACTCTACAAATTTCCAATTTTTAAAAATTCCAATCTGGAATCTGAAGGCTTAATGGTACTACCATTCTGACAGATTTTTAGGTGAGCTGAATCACAGACTGGATACATTATATTAAATCAACAACTGAAGTTTGGTTTCAAATCAAATTGGATTTCAGAACCTCTGCTCTAAACTGACTAAGATACTTCTAATAATCATCTGACATATCAACTTTACTAAATGCCTAAAATGTATTTGGAGTACTCTCAACCATAGGGTTAAAGGATCATGGGATCACAATTTAGAGGCAGAAAGTCAAAGAATGCTGAATTGGGAGTCAGAAAAACCTAGATTCAATTCCCATTTTTTTTAATATTACCTGTGTGACCTTTAATAAATCACTTAACTTCTCTAGGGTTAGTTTTCTTGCTAGTCTATCCACTTATAATTCTCTTTAGTCTAATTTAGCCTAATCCCTTTATTTTACAGATGTGGAAATTGAAGTGGAAGGGGGAGGCTGCTGTGGACTGTGGGAAAGTCATGTCATCCCATTTTCCCCCCTCTCCAAAACAGGAGTACTATCTGAACTAACTTAATTCCCAATTCAATTCAAGTCACCATAATGTATTATATAGAGTACAATGTGCTAGATGTGAGGATAAAAATAAAGGGAAAAGCAATTCCTGCCTTTGAGAAAATTCTTTCCCTTTCACAGGGTTGATGTAAATTTGAATGAGATGGTGTCTGCAAGTGCCTCCCAAACAATAAACCATATACGCTTATAAAATATGAGCTATTTTTTTATTACTATTAAGTAGGGCAGCAAAAGGAATGATAGATCAAAGTATATTTCCTATCTCTGATATATCCTGTATGTATGTCTTTGGTCAAGTCAGTGTACTAGGAAACTCTTGGATTATAAAATGTAAAGTCTTAGATCAAAGTTATACAAAATGCAATATTATGCAGCCACCTGAGGGCTGAAGTCCAGCTGCTGCAGAGATCTCACTAAAATGGCAAATCAAAATACACTGTCTATTGTTTCAACAAAAACTTTTAAAAGTAAGGTTAGACAGCCCTGGTTTAGATAATGCTTAGATTTGCATTGATGTAAGATATATCCACACTAAGAGTTCCATAATCCAGTCTTAGATCCTTACTATCTGTGTGATCCAGGGCAAGGCACTTAACCCTGTTTTAGTTTTCCCATCTGTAAAATGAGTTGCAGAAGGAAATGGCAAAACACTAGTATCTTTGGCAAGAAAACGCAAATAGGTTCCTGAAAGTCAGACTAAAACCATCTAAGCAATAATACCACACAGATGTCCTATTGTCCTCTCCCCATTTGACAAGTTCTTGAGCCTCAGTTTATCCATCTATAAATGTGAATAATATCACCTTCCCCTTCCTGTACACATTGAAATATTCTTTTAAGGCTGTGAACTCATCCAGCCTTTCTGAAGAGCAACTTGGAATTAAACCCAAAGAACAATAAAAATGTGTATACCCTTTGATCCAGCAATACCACTACTGGGTCTATATGCTGTAGAGATCATGAAAAAAGGGTAAACATATCACTCATACAAAAATATTCATAGCAGCTCAGTTTGTGGTGGCAAAGAATTGGAAATTGAGTAAATGCCCATCAATTGGGGAATGGCTGAACAAATTGTGGTAATGTGTATGTTATGGAACACTATTTTTCTATTGGAAACCAGGAGGGATTGGAATTCAGGGAATCCTGGAAGGATTTGCATGAACCAATGCTGAGTGAGATGAACAGAACCAGAAGAACATTGTACACCCTAACAGCAACATGGGGGTGATGATCAACCTTAATGGACTTGCTCATTTCATCAGTGCAACTATCAGGGACAATACCATCTGTAACCAAAGAAAGAATTATGAAGTTTAAACAAAGACCAAAGACTATTACCTTTAATTTTTTTAAAAGGTATCTTACATAATTTTGCTTTCTCTTATACTTTATTTTTTCCTTAAGGATATGATTTCTCTCTCAACAATTCAGTTTTGATCAATGTATAGCATGGAAACAATGAAAAGACTATCAGCCTGCCTTTTGTGGGAGGTGGGGGGGGAAGATGCAAGATTAGGGAGAAAATTGTAAAATTCTAAAAAACAATAAAAATATATCCTTTTTAGTTGAACCTAATGAGTTGATAGCTTAGTTCTGAGTATTAAACTATAGAGCACTTGCAGTCAGAACCAAGGTCAGGGTCTCCAGGGAGTCCATGTAGCATTTTTAGAGAAGCCAATTATTTTAAAACTTCAAGAATACAGAAAGTAACTTCTATTGGTCATTCTGTAATACCCCTGCTCCCAGATAGTGCCTGAATTCAGTTTTACAGCTCAAAAATAATTACACATACAATGTTTTACTCACTGAAGTAGAATCAGATTCCCTTTCAAAACTCAATATTTGTGTACATCAGACCTCCCCATAGGAGGTTTTCAGCACTAACAGCAGAATACCTTTTTCATAGTGACAGCTTTTAGAGATCAAAAAAAGCAAACAAGAGAATGGCTCCTGACTGATAATGGAAACAATTAAAATTTAATATGTTTTGAATGTCATGATTCATTTAGGAGCACCAGGAAGAAGTAAATAGGTTAGTGGCACAATACTGATGTTTACAATTATCATCAGAGCTTAAAGAAGTCAGTCCTCACAGCCCTCTGAATTGTTACTTTGAAGAATTTTTTTTTAAACTTCCCATCCATTGAATGTTATTCCAAGCAACACTGCAAATGTTGTGCTTTTTCCCATTTCCTAGATATCTTAGCAACCATTTTGAATACGGACACAAAGAAAAGAGTATTCATTGTTCATTTGTTCTAGTTTCTTCAACAGTTAAAAGTGGGTTGAGGGATCATAAAATTTGAGCTTTACAACTAGAAGAAAAATTAGAGCTCAGCAACTCTCACTTATTTGACAAATGGAGAAACCGAGATTCAGAGAGGTTATGGATTGGTTCAAGGTCAAACAGCTAGTTAAGTACCAAAGACCTATGGGTCAAAATCTGATATTTATTACAATTTGACCTTTTATTGGGGCATAAAAGCTTCAATCAAATACAGAGATGCAGAAATATTAAATGCATCCTTTTCAGATCATGATGAAATAAAATTATATGCAATAAAAGGCACAGGAAAGATTAACTAAAAATTAACTGAGAACTAAATAACCTTACAAACAACTTGCCCAAAGTCACCCAGCTAATGTCTGAGGTTGAATTTGAACTCAGGTCTTCCTGACATCAGGACTAGTACTCTACCCACTACATCATCTCGCTGCCCCTGAAGAAATAATTGACTTTCTTCAAGTATATAAGCAACTGGAATGTCAAAGCACCTAGTATGGTTTGCTTGAGCTCAGAGTGCAGAATTAGGAGCAATGAATGTGTAGAAACTGCAAAAAGTTAGGTTCAGCAGGTATAAATAAAATTTCCCAAGACCTCAGGTAAGGACAAAACTTCCTAATGGAGCTATCTAAAAGTAGACTGGATTGCCTCTAGAAGAGATGAGCCTCTCCTGAATTCTTTTTTTCTTTTGTTGGAGGCAATTGGGGTTAATTGACTTGGCCAGGGTCACACAGGTATTAAGTGTCAAATCTCTGAGGACAGACGTGAGTTTAGGTCTTCCTGACACACACGTGCTGCCTAACTGCTTCCCTCAATTTTTTTTTTAATTAAAATAGATGATTACTCATCAGAGAAGCTACAGAGGTTGGCAGAGATAGATTCTAATCTTGGCTTTTCTACTTTGTGATTTAGGACAAGTCACTTCACTTTCCTGCATCTTAATTTTATCATCTGCAAAAAACAATGGAAAAACTGAGACAAAAAAGAGGAGTGAGAAAAGAAAATATAGAATCTTCCTCATTCACTAGCTTTTCCTATGTTGCTTCATGGAATATCCCTGAAATAGATTCCTACTGAACATAAAAAATGAGTTCCTGTATATTCCCACTCATTTCATGTCATATTAATTCTTTATCCTGCCCCCCCACCCCGTAACCTATAGTGAGGCAATTCAATTCCATATTAAAAGTGAAATAGACAGGTGAAATTGTAGAAAAAAAAATAATAACTGGAAGGGGCCTTAGAAAACAAGTTCCGTATATGTTATAGATCTAAAACTGGCTGAGATAAATGTGCCCAAGGTTACAGAAAAAAGAATTAAGTCAGGATTAAAACCCATGTTCTCTGATTCCAAGGCAGTGTGCTCTTTCTTCTATAATACGTAATTTCTACTTGTCTTAGTTTGGAAGCTGATAGAAATAATCTCTAAAGACTGCACCAAGACCATTATAGGAAATGTTTAGGACAATTTTAAATTATGAAAGTTCAATAATGAAAGATTAAGGATCTCTGAGACTTATTTCTGAATTGAATTTGAAATCCTAGTGGTCTAGCATTCTCAAAAAATCATACACATTCCAAGTGCATTCTCAGAAGTAAATTATCTGGATTAAAAAAATAGAACTTTAAATGTATTGTACTACATTAACAACAACATTGTGAAATGATCAATTCTGATGGATGCAGCTTCTCTCGGAAGTTCAGAGATAAAGTACCTCCCTGAGAGACTTGCTATGGACAATGCTATCCACGTTCAGAGGGAAAAAACCATAGAGTCTGCATACTAAGTTCATTTTTTTTAAATTTCTTTTATATTTTTCCTGTTTGTTCATGTTTTTTTCTTTCCCCTTAGTTCTAATTCCCCTTTCATAACATGACTAATATGAAAATATGTCAAACCAGAATCTACATGCATAACTTTTACCAAACTGTTTGCGAGGGGGGGAGAGAAGGGAAGGTGATAGAAAAATGTGGAACTTAAAGATTTGCAAATGGATAAATGCTAAAAAACTACCTTTGCATGTAATTGAAAAAGTTAAAATATAATTTTAATTAAAAATAAAAATAACTATACTATACTACTACAAAATGAGTCATTTTTTACATATAGCTCACAATCCAAAATTAAAGTTCTTTGCAAAAAAAATTATCTAGGTATAAATTGAAAAAATATTCCCTGTAATTACTTCATCATGGAGGCAACAATACTTTTAGAATTCCTCAAGCACATTTGCAGGCTGAGGAGATTTAACATAAATCATCTCTAAATTTAAAATAAATGTCTTTGTTATATATTAAGGTAAATTCAATCATCATCTAGGAGAGGATTTGAATGGAAAGTAGAACTGAATTTGCATCGTACCATGGGAAGACTACCAAGCCTGTAAATAAGCCTATCCAATGTATAAAGAATGTGTATGATCTACTCATTCAAGAAATATGAGTGAACATGCTCTCCCCCTCCACCAAGCCTCATCCCTTCCACACTACCACAGCCCAGTGGACAGTTTCATGGTATTTTATCAAATGCATTTCATCCAACTATATTTGAAAGCAGATTTACTGACAAAAAAACCCATTTTTTTTGCAATCATGATTCTATCTACTGCTCCATTTTACCTTATGAAAGGCTGGTTGAAAATGAGCAATGATATTTATTTATAGTCAAGTATATCATTTCACTCAACCTTTCCAAGTTGAATCAGGTTGTTCCAAGATAGAGAAGTATATATTTCTGTGTAAGTGGAGTTAATCTTTAAGCTCTTCTGTAAAGTATCTTTGACTTAGTCTGAAGAAGGGGCTCTTCTAAATTGACTAAGAGTACCTTTAAAAGGTAAAGTGATTCTTAGAGTTCTATTGAAGTGAAATATCCAGTACCAGCTGAAAAACTTATTTCTAAGTATCTATCACATGAAAAAAAATATTTATAATGTTTCTATTACTTTGGCATGTTAATACTAGGTGATTAATCCAAATAATTAAAATATGATAATTAAAAACCCTTTTATGTCACCACTTAAGTCTTTTGAATTATACATGTCATTGATGCATATATTTGAGAAAAAAATCTATGAATCCTAATTAATTATATAAATATGAAGTCTTACCAAATGATAATTCCAGGAGAAAAGAACAGTTAATTCAAAAATGGCTTCTTCTCCTCATGTTCCTTCTATCATATCTCAACCTTCCACATACCTCTCCCAACCTAATTCCCCCAACATTTTTGGAAACTTTGAAAGTCACAGGCTCCACAAAGTTGCTCTAGATCCTCCGAGTTCTCATAGCATTTTGAGTTTGCCTTCTCAGGCCCACAGGTCTAGAATTAGAAGATATTCTACTCTCTTCATTTTAGAATTGTAGGAGAAATTAATTGACTTGAGGTCACATAGGTAAGTATCAGAGACAGTATTTAAAATTGGGTCCTATGAATTAAGAGAGAATGTTCTTTTTGTTGGTACTTTTGCACTCATCTCATTCTACTTTTTTATTTCATTTTAGTTATATTACAGATTTGTCTCTTGCACTGCAATATAAACTTGTTAAAGGTAGAGTTGTTTGTTATTGTTGTCATACAGTTGTTTTCATTGTGTCCAACTCTTTGTGGCCCCATTGACAAATATGCTGGAGTAGTTAGTCATTTCCTTTACCAGTTAATTTTACAGATGAGCAACTGAGTCCAGCAGGGTTAAATTATTTGTCCAAGATTACACAGATTTGAACTCAGGAAGATGAGTCTTTCTGATACCTAAACACAGAGATTAACATCTTATTCATCTTTATGGACACCCCTGCCTGGAGCATAGGACCTTGTATATTTATTTACTAAAGAAATGAATGAAGTTATAAGTTATCAAGTTGTTAACTGGATAGCTTATAAATACCTTTGATCTGCTCCATGGGTAGGGTAGGTTGTATATTTGGTTCCATTTTCACAAAAATTCCCTCTCCACTGGTTTTTCTAAGAACTGAAACCATGTATTAATAATTGACAATTGTACTATGTTTTATATAATATTTCCTTTCATTTGATTGTCATTAAGATGTCATGCTCTCTTTTGCAGAAGGTCAATCAATGGCTCAGGGAGGTTAAGTGACAGGTCATATAGTACTGAGTGTGTTAGAGCAAGTTTTCATCTTGTTTTTTCTTAATCCAAGTGCAACTTCTCTAATGGGTCATGCCTCTCTACCTCCCAGAATTAAGAATAGAATATGCAAACTTTTGTTCCAAATATAGGGTTAATATATATATATATATATATATATATGATATAAATGATTGAAGCAAAATCTCTTCTGAAAAAAGATTTTTATACAGGGTAGGGAAGAAGGGAAAAAAATGTTCACTGGAACTTGCAAATATATCTATATATAATGAATGTAGGGTGTAAATTTGGAAAGTTGATGACAAATTTACCTAATTCACAAATTCTGCCTTAGGTCAACCTTTCTAATACTTTCTCAAGTTCCAAAATATGATTGAAAGCTAAAGCCATTATTCTTGATATGGCAGAACTTACCTATCCGTCTGCCTTTCTCATCTCTTTGGTAATTTCTGAGTGCCACATTGACCACAATAAAATTTGAAATTAGAAAAGAAATAACAGTTTGTCTTGTGCATCCACATCAGAGAAGAAATAATTCAAGCCATGAGGGAAAAGACATTTCAGAGGAATACACAGACTCCTACTTGTAAAATATGGTATCTGTAGTCTTCATGTTGAGCCCTTTTTGTTTTCATTTTTTAGCCATAGATGTAATATTCTACACAGATGGGAGATGTCATTTGATCCTGACCCTTTTCAGCAAAATGCACATATGTCAGCAAATTAGCTTTAAACAATTCCAGGTCTCAAATACAAAACATTTGTAAATTACACAGATTCATACTCAGAACTATATAATAAACACAATCTATCAGTTCTCTTATTCAGCAGGAAAGGGCCATGAAGAATAGCAGCCAAGGGAGGATATAGGACTTGTTCCTGTTTGCACCAGACTGGCCAAAAGTCAGTTTAGCTGCACATGAAACCTAATGGACCAACAGTTCTCAAAAATTAGATCCCCTCTGCTCCTCTTTACCATGAAATGGCAAGCATAGTAGCATCTGCTCTTCACAAAAACAATTCATCCTGTAGAATCTTCATATGACCTTGTCAAGGGTGAACTCTTTTCTTATTTCAGTCCTCAGTTCTGCTTCCCTTCCTATTCTCCCATACTTTTCCACTTGTTAATTTGTTTCAGTGCTTTCCCAGAGCAGCTAAGAACATTAAGAGGAGTAGAAAAGAAATAAAATAAAATTCAAACAGATATAGGTAGAGGGGGAAAAGGAAGACAAAAAAATCAATTTTCTGAAGCATAGATTTGTGTCTACATTGTGTCTACAGTCCAATACCAAAAAATAACAGTCATACAAATGAAAAACTAAGTCAAAGTGTGAATCTTAAAAGTCTTTCTAGATCCTTTATCTAAGGAATTCTTAGACCTAGGACAAATTTAAATGAGCAGTAATAGTGGAAGGACAGTTCAGTGTTCTAAAAGTGGTCTCAGGAGAAGGCATCAAAGGGACAAAAGTTTTTTTGGGGGAGTGGGGACTAGAGATTTTAGTGAAGAGCATACAAAGTCTCAGTGATCTGACCAGTAGGCCAGAAAAAGTGTTGACAATGTACCCTTTTTTTCAGCATGCTGGGGAAAAGAAGTTTGACCTCAAACTAGATTTGGATTTTTCACTTATTTGAAAGAAGGAAGAGTAGGTATTAGTTAAGGGAAAAGCAAAAAACATTCATATTTGTTAGGAAATTATATCTTAAAGTATATATATACATACATCTAAGGATAGAATTTAAAATATTTGAAAAGGGAGAGTGGAGGACATGATATATTTTCTGTTGTATGGGTGATGCAGTATTTATTGGAAAATAGCTCTCTGTGAAACTGTGAAAATAAATGGTCATAGAAGTCCTGCCACTTATGAGCTTTGGAAATTTAATTGGGTAAGAATGCAGCTTTATGACGAGACCAATAATCTATTTAACATAGATGACTAATTTGAAGCACAAAAAGATAGAAAAATCCAAATTGGTGGATATTTTGGTGACAGTTTAATTTAACAAAGCTTTACAAAGAGAAATGGTCTGAAGGGAGTAATGACTGAGAGGAGAGTTACTCTACACAAAAGAAGCATTGTAATCTTATGAACCAAAAATTCCCAGAGGCTGCTAAATCACAGAATTCTACTTAGTTACTGTAAAAGTTCAAGGGATCCCTTTCTTTCGGTCATATACAATACTTACAATAGCAACTCACAAAACCAGTGCTATAACTGCTAGGCAGTGATTTTTTTTCCCCCAACAAAATCAAACCAGATGTATCTGCAGCTGCAAATGCTAAACTCAAATTGCTTTCATAAACCTTTATGCATGGTTTTGAAAAGGGAGAACCCTTGAAAGCTGTATGGAAAGTAAGCTAATACAAGAAAGACAGAAAAATTGAAGCTATCTCTGGTAGTAAACCCAAAGTAGTGATTTTTGAATTTATTACCTTCAATCCTTCATAATTTATCTTAGTAATGGACAATGAAAAATACATTTTCCACAATGTAACTTAGGTTTTCTTTGTTATATACATATTGATTCATGTTTCAATTAAATGTTTATGATTTAAGTTAAGCTAAATTTCAAAGAGGCAAAAAGCTATGAAAAAACCTATAAATATTAAATATTAGATCAAATTACAATATGGATAACTTTTTAATTCTTACAAATTTCACACTGCATTACTTTTTAAAAAATTTTACCCCAGTTCGAATATATTTATACCTCATATAATAACACCCTAATTTTCTTATATCAATAATTTTCTCTCTAATTACCTCATGATACCACTAGGTGGCAAGAGGGTTACAGGGTCAAAGTTAAGGGGTACAGTGCATCAAAGTTGGATACATATTTTCCATTGATACTCAAGAGGACTGTCTGTTTGGAACCATTTGGATTTAAAACCAAAAACTTTTATATCTTTCAATTTATTTTGTTCCATTTAAATTATATCTGTACTGTGATTTTACTGGGGTAAAACTCCTGAGGAAGCAGTAAGGTCATTCCTTTCCCTGATAGAGAATAAAATGTCTTAGTCTTAGTATCTTTCCTGGAGTAAAAAGAAGTTGTGATTTGCCCAGGTTCATATATCCAAAATGTGGTGGAGGTCACAGATCTTCCTCTGAGACTGACTCTGCTATGCCACATTTATAATCAAAAAAGATATCTCTATTCAGACAAACATGGAATGTTTAATTAAATAATCACTTAGATGTATTTCCTTACAGAAATATGAAATAAAATAAAATATGTATTAAACATTAACAAATATTGAAGAAAATAAAGAAAATTTCAAATATATAAAAAATAAAGGAAAATAAAATTCCTCAAAAAGCATGTGTCTTTCTACACCATTACTTAATTATTCTCTCTAAAAGTTTATACTAACCTTTTGAGCTTCATTCTGAATCTTTATGTGGTTCCAAAAGTGCTACTAACTGCCGATCGAAGAATGTTGTTGTCAATCACATAACATTTTAAAGTTGTAAGTTCAATACTCACAAATATTGGTTTTGTCCCCTTTGGGTATTTTTTGTCTGTGATTTTGACATGCTTGACTAGGTAGCTGCAAATCTGGACAAGAATTGCGGATGCCAAATTATTTTTTTTTCATGTTGTCTTTATTTTTTCAATGCCCTAGAATAGTGTCTTAAATACAGTAGGGGATTATTTTGAACTGAATTGTATATGTAGGGTTAGAACCCAGGCCTTGAATCTCATTTCAGTGTTTTGTTTTTACTTTTTTGCTCTACATCTTTGCTAAATACTTCTTATAATTCACCTGAAATCTTTACCTTGTAACTACCTTTTTCTAAGGATTTGTGTGTCCTCAGAGAACTTTAAGAATGCCTAACATCCAAAGACCTTTCACGTCAAAATATCTTACTCCCTGGCTAACTTCCCAACTCTTCTCTTGGTAAGAAGTTTTACAATGCTTCCTCCATCTATCTTCCCTCTTTTAGCTGGCATGAAGAAGCCACTTTTCAGGGGAAAGACGAAATTCACCCCCTCTTGATTGTCCTTATTCCCTTCTCCCTTTTGATTTCTTCTATATGCACAAAGGATAAGGCAGAATTTCTTCACATTTGGAAAACTTAAAAATCAGACTTCTTCTTTAGTCAGATTCCACTATGATTGCTTCTTTTCTATTTTATAGCCTTTTCCATTTCCCTGCCTTTCCTTCCTTTCCTTTCCTTTCTCCTCTCTGCCCTGTCCACCACCCTCATCTTCCTGCTTCATGTTAGAAATCAGGTTAGAACATCAGATTATGATTTAAGATTTCAGCAAAATTAACTACAATATATACTAATTAAATAAGGTTAGTATATTGTATACCACACATTTTCTAAGAGCAATAACATATCATTTTTCTAATTTAATAGTAATATATATATATATATATATATATGAAATGCAGACTATATGACATGAAACATATCTCCTTTCATTAACAGTAGTGGTAGATAAATTCAATTATATTAAGTACGTGATCAACTGTTATAGCGATGCAAGGGAACTCTGAGCTCAGAAATGTAACCTCTTTGAAACTTTTCTGTACTGTGGGAGGCATTCTCCATTCTGTGTTGGATCTCTGCGAAATCCATTTCCTGATCAGCTTTGGACTTTTTGGCTACATCTTTCAGATTAGAAAGTATAGTACTCAGAAGACTTCTCATGCTCAGTGAGTGCTGTCATAGACATCCTTTGGGGACTGCCTCAGTGGCATGCACTTTGAGTATACCTGGAACCTGATGTTAAACCACTCCTCAAGCACCACCCTTGTTCCATCCACCATGGAAAAATATTTGAGCAAAGATCGCCCAGGCAGGGCCTCTTTTTTTTTTTCCTGCTGACTCAGCAAGGCTGCTACTACTCCAGCTTCTTCTCCCCTCTCACTTTTTCTGAGCTGGATCTATTGTTCTGGCTCCAAGCTGGTTCAATACGGCCCCAGCTCCATCAGCTGGATCCATGTTAATCTAAGTTTCTTTACTTTTCCTGTTTCCCTTTTAACTTAACTACTTACCTCTTTTCCCTGCTACTATCCATCTCAGTCATCTCTTTGTGTTAAACTTTATTATTTTTTAAAGAAACTATCTCCTTTAAGAAATTCATTATCTATCTGCTTTTCCAAAGTACCTAACTTGTAAACTTGTGTAGTAGTTTGTGATCTTTTTTAGTAACCTATGAAGTTTGTAATAACTTGTAAACCATTTGTGCAAACTTTGGATTAAGCCTTTCTTACTTCCTGAGTCAGAAATTGGTGAGTTCATCACAAAAACAAACCCACATAGAGTGACCTTTTCCCAAATCCCATTTTCTCCCATCTTCAATAGCACACTATATTAAATGTCAAAGCTAGGTTAGTCATTAAAAATATAAGTGAACAAGCAGAGAACAAAAGAAAGCATTTCTTATTATTGATCTTTACATAGGTAGGTAGGACTTTGAATTGAATAGACAGGACTCCTAGTTGTGTATATGTAAATCAACCCATGGGATAATAGTGAGTGAAGGAGAAGTAGCGGGCTGGCTGCACAAGTTTCTTTGCAAAAGGAACCACAGTCAAATGAAAACAAGACCATAGGAAAGGAGAGAGAAAGAAGGGGAGGAGAAAGAGAAAGGGGGAATAAGAGAAGAAGAGAGAGAGAAGGAAAGAGTGACAAAGTAAAGGGAGAGAAGAAGGGAGAAAAAGAAGGGAAAGAGAGAATGAAACAGAAAGAGGGACAGAGACAGAGAGAGAAAGAGAGACAGAAAGATCCTTAGTTGTTCCTTTAAAAAAAAAAAGGAACAAGTTTCAAAGGAAAATCTCTAGTTAATTCTTGAATGCTCCAAATTTCTAATATAAGAGGATCAATGTAGGTTGAGGTAGAAGAGTTCACAACTTGTTGATCTACATGTACCACTGGAATATACAGACTTCTAATTGGTGCTTTCACTCTTTAATCTCTTTCTTCTACAGTTAATCTCCCACATAGCTATCAAATGACCTCAGAAACAGAAAACTGTGTTTTCTTCTCTGTTCAATGGCTCTCCATTGCCCCTGAGATAAACAAACTTCTCAATCTAGCTGTTCAAATCCTCCAAAATCAAGACCTAACTCATATTTCCAAACTAATTTTATATTATAAATCTCTAATCCCTATCCCCCCCACCCATACTTTCCATAATCTAGTCCTACAGTATTGCCAGCTTTCCTTTAATTTGACATTCTATCTTCTACCTGGTTGAACTTCCACAAGATTGTCCTAGGTAGATTGGAAATGCATTTTTCAAAATCCTTTTATTTCTTCAAGACTCAAACTAAATATCATCCACTTTGGGAAGACTTCCATTTTCCTTGCTCTCTCCACTTTCAAATAAACTTGTATTTATTTGTTTGTGTATATATATATATATATATATATATAATATCACCCCAACAGTAAATTTCCCAAAGGCAAGGATTTCATTTCTGCTTTTTATTTCTACAGCATGCTTTTTCTATATTTATTGAATTGAATTAGCACTTTCCCCATGTATAAGATGCACCTTAATTTGGGGGCTCAAAATTGGAAAAAAATGTATTGCATAAAATTATTGAATTCAAATTTTATTCATCATAAAATCCATACAACTCCTCATCACTGTCAAAACTCCCATCCATTATCTTGTACTCATCCATGTTTGATGATGAATAACTGTCTTTATATATTGCCTTGTCCTCAGTTCCATCTATGGCATTTGAAATGCCATACTTCTTAAATGACTTGATCTCAATCTTAATATTATCCCAGGATCCTTTCACCCAGGTACAAACTTCTCCTATAGTTGGTTTCTTTACTCTTACTGCTGGTGTCAAATTGTACCCAGAAGACTTCATTCATTGGTTCCATTCATCTCTCATGGTAACTTTGAAGGGTTTGTTAATGCTGACATCAAGTGGTTGGAGCTGGGATGTCAAGCCTCCAGGTATGATGGCAAGTGTTTTTTTTTTTTGTTTGTTTGTTTTGCTCTGTAGCAATCTTCTTTGTATTTGCAGTCATGTGTGCCCTGAACTGATCAAGCACCAATAGGGCAGGTTTGCTTAAGAGTCCACCTGGTCTCCTATTCCTGACTTTCTCAAACCAGATCTTCATCCTGTCCTGATCCATCCAACCTTTGTCATGAGCATGGGTAATAACTCATCGAGGAATGTCATGTTTTGCGTTTGAAAATCAGCATAGGAGACAATTTGGTTCCATCAGCATAACAAGCCAAAACAACTGTATAATGGCACTTTTCATGTCCACTTCCCTTCACAATTACAGTTTTCACCCTCTTCTTTCTTATCAACAATCTGAAATTCAAGAACCTTCTGCTCATAGCTTTCAGGTATCCTTTAGGCAGGTTTGGTGCCTGAATACATGTTTAGTCCATTCTGTCTCATGAACCTGAAGCACCAAATAAGTCCTTCTTTGAAATCAGTCCCTTCTTTTTTTTATCAGCAATTCTTCTTGCCTCATGCTGAACCATCTTTGTGGACACAGAAATTCTAGTTGCCCTTTGCTCTTCAATTCTCTAAATCAGGCTATTTTGCTGACTTGTCTCTCATGACCTTCCTCTGCTGTGGCATTTTCAGGAGGGTTTCTTCTTCCCATAGGTAGTCTCAGATTGCTTTCTCAGTTGGAGGAGGACCAAACTGATGTTCAGCAACATGATTTCCATTCACTTTTGCAAATTGGATCACTTTGAACTTGAATTCAACACTGTATGAAAATCATTTCTGAGGCATTTCTGGACAGAATGTGGCAAAACATAACCTAATATACCAGTAACAAATGAGAAACGATGAGTGCAAAGACAAGAAGTGCAAAAAAAGCAGGAAATGCAAGTAAAAAAATCTACAACTACTGTATAACATGCTCCCAGTTTTTAGACTCCAAATTTTTCAAAAAAAGGGTATGCCTTATACAAGGGGAAATATGGTATGTCATTGAGCAGTTTAATCTTAATCCTTTATCTAGTATGAAGAAAATAATTTCCAAGGAAAAGAAAAAAGTCTCTATTTGTTTATCCATATTCCCTTTCTCCACTTTGATGTTTTTCAATATCTATAAGGGATAATGTCAAATTTCTTCATATTTGAAAAGCAGAAAAGAAGATTTTTTTTCTCAAGTCACATTCCTCTACTGACTACTTTCTTTTCTGTTTTATTATCTATTTCTTGCCTAATTTCCCCTCTTCTTTTCTTTTCTCTGCTCCTTCAATCATATTTCAATTTCATGTTAGAATTTTGGGGGTTTCCAGTTCAAGTTAGAAAACAGTGAAAGTCAGGAAATAGTGCATTTCCAACTATAAGATTTGACTGTACAAAAAAACATTTGTGTTTATAAAAATGCAATACTTTATAGTTCATTAAGATTGCAAAAAAAAAAAAAAGGACACAATGACCCAAAGCAATATCTGGATGTCAATAAAATGCTCACATCGAGCTGTTTTATGCTCAGTACCCAATAGCAGAGGACACTGGATCATCAACAAGCTTTGTCTCAAAGAGCTGATCCCTCCTGCTACATTCAGTTCTTTCTGTGGTTACTCCATTAAACTAGGGAATTTGTATATGCCTAAATTATTCATGTTCTTGATTCTTCTCATCTATAGCTACTCAGGGAAAAAAGCTAACACTTTTTGTTCTTTCAATGGGGATTATTTACCAAGTCATAACTGGTTATTGTAGTTTAATTATAATGTGTTTAATAATATATATATATATATATATATATATTAAAATGACAATAACAACAGCAACCTCTTCTCTCAGTCTATACAGTCATCCTCCGATTTAAGTAATCAAGCCAAATATCATGACCTAGCTGCTCTCATGGAGAGAACTATTCTCAAAAAATCAAGTGTAGTCATTTCACTGAGATGGCTATTTGGACAGAAATAGGAATTGGGCTTTCATGATAGCAGAATCATGCATAAGAATGCATGGTCATGGAAACTGCACCTATTGATGGAGTTGCCTGTACCATACTGGCTATTCCAAGGATAGTGTGGTGTCCCATGCTCTAAAATCTAGTTCAGAAATAAATATGGTGGGAGAATGAACTCACAAATTGTTCTGCTAAAAATAAGATCAATAAAAGGACATACAGCAAAGATAATATCACAACAATTAAATTATGTTGTTAAGCAGACACGTAAGTCATATACACAAGCTAATGTATGTTAAGTTATATACAAAGTGAATATTCTTTTATTCTTGTAATAGGCAACATTTGTCTCCATAGGTAATCACTTCTCCTATTTTTGCCAAAGGTATAAATAATCTTAGTCACTGGACAATGTTAATGTCCTGAGTTAGTGGATAGTCATTAGAGAGTAAAAACAATGGACTGAAGCAAGAATATCAATACAAGTATACAAAAGCCCTCAGCAAAAAAACAAAACAAAACAAAGAGGCAGTTACATTTTGCTATGAATGTAAACTGGATGTCTATATCTCCATCCACTATAGATAACTTCAAAGCATCCCTGAGAGGAGAATCAAACCTCAATTTATCAACATCTGCAGGAGACTAGCTTAATTAGGAACAAAGGGTATAAAATAGATAATTACCCCAGTCATCAGAGAAACTACAACAGGATCCATCAACAACTTTTTGTCTTGAGCCTCAAGGGAGCTCAAATACAATAGAAAGTGAGGACTAAATGTGTAAAATGGCCTGTTTTATTTGTTGCTGTTAAGTCATTTTTCAGACCTGTCAGACACACTGTGACCCCATTGTGAGTTTTCTTAGTAAAGATACTTGAGTGGTTTGCCATTTCCTTCTCTGGTTCATTTTATGGATGGGGATCTGAGTCAAACAGGGTTCAAAGATTTGCCCAGGGTCACACAAGAAGTGTTTGAATCTTGAACATAAGTCTTTCTGATTCCAGACCCAGCACTCTATCCACTATACCATCCAACTGTTACTTTAGTTGATAGTGGATTCCAAAAGATTTTTCAATCATTTTACCCATTCATTTTGTAGTTTTTCATTCTTCATATAGTCTAGAGAATCAATAGGAACTATCTAGAAGGAGAAGCCACTGATCAGATCAGACTGGGAAGAGGACTAACCTAGAGGCAGAAACTAAGTAGACTTTCACTAAGTTCCTCTTTTAGAATCTGAGTACCCCAACTTGTCCCCTGACCTAACTTCTTTGACCTTTAAATGAGAAAATGTTTTAGAGGCAATTGAGGTTTCTCTGCTTCAATATTTCTCTCATTTTTATGATTTCTGCTTGAAAATTTGGGATGATAGGTTTGCCTCTTCTTCCCTCAAAAAGAAAAAGAAAAAAGGTCACTGAAACATATTTTTAAAACAATTGAGAATAGAAAACCAGAAAGAATTCAGATAAGTAGGACAGCATTGAAAGTTTCATATTGAACTTTTATATGCTTAAAAAGAAAAACAAGCTATATATATATATATAGATAGATAGATAGATAGATAGATATACATTTTGAGATATATTTCCTTATAATCCTCTCTTTGTATTCTATTGTGTATGTACATATATATGTCTGTATACATATAATATATGTGCTTATTTTAATGTTTAATTGGTAAAATCTGGTCATATTTATCAGACTTTTTGACTATCTCAAGGTCAACCAATTAGTAATTATCTAGCAACTGAGCTAGCATGTTCATTATCCATTTGTTCTAGCTTCAGTATTCAATTGAAAAAAACATCTTTGAAACAGTCTTTTCAAATACAACAATTCTTTGGTCTTCCTTCCTGCTTGATGGTACTGAGAAATGAACCTTAAATGTTCTTTTCAGTCCTTCAAGGTGAAAGTTTACCATTAGAGTCTTTGCAAGCATTCCAGCATTGAACTCAAGCTACTTATAAGATCAAATTCAGGCTTCTCACATCCTTTCACTAGCTTGTTCGCTTCTCAAGTCAGGTCTCTGTCACTTATGTATTGTTTTAATAATATGTCCTAACAATGGCTCAAATAATATCTTTCCAGAAGGAGTGTTTATATTGTCCTAAGAAGGTTCTAAATTGGGATAGGAAGTTTGTGGAAAATAGACATTGGTAGTTAACCAAACTACTCACTATGTCTAATTAGTTCTGATGTTATCCTCTCATATACTCATCTTGCAACAATTTCAAACAACCCTTCCCTTTCCAAGGAAAATATTAAGCTCTATTTCTCTTCATCTTTGAGGCAGTATGAATGGAGAGTACATGGAAACTAATTTCCAAATATTCTTCCCAACCCGAACCTCTACAAGAATACTAATTTGTAGCACTGGTTCAATATATTTAATGTAGTCCCACTACCACCACCACCCCTACTAGAAACTAGCATTATTACTAGGACAAAGACTAGTGTTGTACTAGTAGTGGTAGTAGTAGTAGTAGTAGTAGTAGTAGTAGTAGTAGTAGTCATTGTAGTCTTAATACTATTAATACTGCTACTACCAATAATAACAATAGCTAGCATTGACACAGTGCTTTAAGGAGCTAGAAATGTTACCTCATTTAATCCTCAAAAAACACCTGTGAGAGAGGTGGTACTACTGAAAAGGAAACTGAGATACAAAGAGGCTAAGGCACTTGTTCAAGCTGACATATCAGGTAAATATCTGAGACATAATTTGAACTGAAGTCTCCTTCACTCCAAGGTCACGACTCTTTCCACTATACTACATACCACCATCTGTCTTTAAACAAACCAACATGAGCACATCCAACCTAGATCAAAACTAATTCCAGAAAAATTTAATATTAGATGAAACAGTTGAAGGAAAAAACTGTTGCATCAATAGCTATAATAATATATGAGGGCCTTCGTTTTAATGATTCCTATTATCACAAAGAGAGTTGGTGAGAATGCATGTAATTGTTTGTAATATACAGCAAACAATAACAAAACAACATAAGGCATGTGGATTTTTTGCATTGTATACCCTGTGTGAACAAAATATTACAGAACCTTGAAATGGGTGAATGAGGCAAAAATGGCATGCTTCACTTGGCTATGCTGGGAACAGAGCCAATTTTTCATTAATCTCATTAAGATCTGATTAGGAATCTTCCCTGATTAATTCCTTCTCTCCTAGAACCATGACAAGGCAGACAGAAGGCCATTCAAAGACACAGAGTTTAAGGATCAAAGTGTCTCCTCCCAAAGACATTGAGGGATCAAGGTCCTCAAATCTATAAAAGTGTATGCAATATAAAACAGAAATCAAATTATTTATGCAGTCGTTCAAACCTTGGTCAACCAGAGACTCAGAATATGACTTCAAGCAATACATTCATTATATTAAGATCACCTTGTAAAAACACTATTTTCATTGGGGTTCCATGGGGTTGACTATAATGGGATTTTCTCTATATTTTTAAATAATGATTATTTGCATAATTTCTTTCCTCTTTACAGCTTAATTATTTATTTGGTAATAATGGGGTCTTTATACTCCATCAGAGTGACAGAAATCCTGTCTATGTATAACAGCTTCTTGGGAATCAGTCTTTCAACAAATAGGTATTTAGTGCCAGAGGCAATACTAAGTACTAAGGATATAAAGAAAGATTAAAATAAAAACAATTCCTTCCTTGAAGAAATGTGTATTTTAAAGGTGAAACCACTATGTAAATTACTAGATAAACACAAAGCAAATTAAATTGGCAACCAGACAACACAAAGGTCAAAATTAAATCAGAAATCATGTAGCCATTAATCACTGAAAGGACATTGCCTAATCAAACTGAAGCCTTGGAAAGACCTTAATTTAGAAAGACCAAGGTCACACACTCCATCCTGGGGAATCACCAATTGTTTTGATTTCTGTTTTGTCACCAGACTTCTCTGTACCACTTTAATCCAATTCATGTACAAATAAAGTTATCATCCTCATGATATCATTCATCTTCAAGAAAGAAAGAAGTATAACAAAATGTATACAAGGAAGGTGAAAGGTAATCTGAAAGAATAAGAAAGAACATCTGAGGAAACAGGGAAAGGCTTCCTATCTAAACAGGATTTTGAGGAAAGAGAGCATTAAAAGCATGGAGATAACCACGGTTGTCAGAATGTAGCTCAGAAAAAATAAACCTTAGAGATGAGGTGGAATGACAAGCATTTATTTAAATGTTTTTAATTGATATTTTATTTTTCCAATTGCATGTTATGAAAGTTTTCATAACATTTTCATAACATTCACACATGCATATGTATATTTTTAAGTTACATTGTTTCCTTCCACCCTCCCTTCCCTCCTCCCTCTCCTCAATGGTGAACAGTCAGGTAAATATTGTACATACTCATTTGTGTTTAATATGTTTATAGATTAGTCATTTTTGGTATGAGAAATTAGGATTAAGGGAAAAGAAAGAAAATTGCGAGATAGGAAAGAAATACATAAGATATATATTTTTAAAGTGAATGTAGTGTTCATTCAGATTCTATAGGGCTTTTTGGTTTTGTTTTGCTTTATTTTGTTTTTCTTTCCTTTTCCAATTGGTCAATTCTACTTTTGAAAGTGCTTTCCATTTGACCATTTGAGATTTTGAGAGATTTAGTGTCATTTTATATTTGTCCAATTGTATTTTCTAAGGATTTGTTTTCTTGTTGCCCAAATTTTCCAGTTGGCTTTTTAATTCCTTCCTTATTTCTTCAAGGAAGTCTTTCTGTGCTGGAGACCAGATCATATTCTTCTCAGAGGTTCTATGTCTCTCTGAGTAGGGTCTTTTCCTTCCAAGAATTTTTCTATGGATCCACCTTTTCCCTGATCCTTCTTCATTTTGCTAAGACCTTGAGTTGGGGAGGGGCTGGTTCACAGGTGTTTGGTGTTGGGATCCCTAGAGACTCACTGAGTGCAATTTCTCTGGATGGCCAGTAGGAGGTGCTGGTTGCTTTCTCTGGAGTGTCTGTGACCTTGATTGAAGCTTTTTCCCTTAGCTTGAAGGGAGCTGTTGAAGATATTGAATCCCTTTGCCTTCAATCAATGGTGGGCTTTACCCTGGGGTGAGGTCATTCTTCTCCCTATAGTCAGCTGGGCTGGTTCTTCTGCTCACATACCTGTGCCTAAGGCAGAAGTAGTCTGCAATTGTTTGTTCTGGGAAGAGGCTTCAGTGGCAATGGAGGTGTGGACTCAGAGTTGCTCAGACCAGAGGAGCCCAGAGATGATGTCAGCAGCTCTCCTGCACTGGAACTCTACCCCCAGCCCTGTCAGCAAGCTCCAGTGCCTCTGCTCCCTAGCTGACTCAAGCCCCCTCTGTCTAGCCCCACCACTGATCCAGCAGGTCTGGCTCTCAGGCCCTCAGACTCCCAGGCTCCAATTCAGCAGGTAATTTGGCTGATCCGGAACTGATCAGCCCTGGGGTTCACCCTCTGAGATTCACCCAAGACAAATCCTGAGTAGATGTTCTTTCTCCTGGCTTTTCTTTCTGGGTTTTGTGGGTCATATTTCTGTTAAGAGGTCTGTTTCATGTGATAGATAGGAAAAGATCAAGAGACTTTAGAACTGTGCCTGTCTTCTCTCTGCCATCTTGGCCAGAAGCTGGAGACTTTTTCTTAAGGAGTTTATTGGTGGTTTTTTCAACATCTTTTTGTTCCCTGAAATAGGATTATTTAAGTATTTTATTTCTTTTTTGGATTAATCCAAGCAGTTTGTATTTTTATAAATATTCATCCATTTCACTCAGGTTATCCAATTTTTTGACATACCGGTCAACATGGTAGCTCCAAACTATTTCTTTAATTTCCTCCTCATTTGTAGTTAATTCATCCTTTTTATTTTGATACTTGTTATCTTCTTTCTTTTTTTAATCAGATTAACAAAATGTTTACCTATTTTATTGGTTTTTTTATTACATAAACTCTTAGTTTAATTTATTAGGGCAATGGTTTTCTTGCTTTCAACTTTATTAATATCTCCTTTGATTTTCAGAATTTCTAATTTGTTATTTAATTGGGGATCTTTAATTTGTGCTTTTTCTAGTTTTTTTATTGATCTCCTCATTCTTTTTTTTATTATATAAGCATTTAGAAATAGAGAATTTCCCCCCTAAAAACTACCTTGACTTCATCTCATAAATTATGGTATGATGTCTCATTGTTATCATTTTCTTGGATGAAATTATTGATTATTTCTATGATTTGATCTTTGATCCACTCATTCTTCAACATTAAATTATTCAGTTTCAAATTTCTGGTTTATCATGACCCTTAATTACATGCAATTTTTGTTGCATCATCATCTGAAAAAATAAGAATTTATTTTTTCTGTCTTTCTGCAAATAATAGTAAGATTTTTATACCCTAGTGCATGGTTGATTTTAGTATAAGTGCCATGTACTTCAGAGAAAAAAGTATATTCTTTTCTATCCTCATTAAGTTTTCTCCAGAGGTCTATCATATTTAAATTTTCTAAAATTTTATTCACCTTCTTAACTTTGTGGTTAGATTAATCTAGTTTAGAGAGAGAGAGAGAGAGAGAGAGAGAGAGAGAGAGACAGACAGACAGACAGAGAGAGGTTGAGGTACCCCATTATTAAAGTTTTGCTGTCTATGTCTCCTTGTAATTCACTCAGTTTTCCCCTCCAGAAATTTGGATATTCCACCAGGTACACACATGTTTAATGTTATTTCTTCATTACCAATGGTGCCTTTTAAGAAGATATATTTAGTTTCCATATCCCTTTTAATGAGATTGATATGCTTAAAGAAATTTGAGTAGGTCATTGGAAATGGATTATAGAACAGGGAGAAGAAGTAGGAATGAAACTGGGAAAGAAAGAGTTAAAAGACTAGAAAATATGTCCAAATTTCATCATGCTTAAATTACACAAGGGTTCTATTATTCCTTCCATGTTTTTCCCTTCTTGTCTTCCTTTCTTTTTTCAGTGGAGAAGGGGAAATGGAAAGAAGAGAAAAATAATTCCTGATAATTGAAAAAAAACTATGTAAAAAAGGAGTTTTGAATGCCAAACTGTTGTACTGGAGACTACAGTTGGATGTATCCAGTGAGGAATCATCAATACAGAGATGATCATTGAACCTATGAGAGCTCATAAGATCAGCAGTGAGATAGTGAAGACTGAGGAAAACAGGATCCATGACAGAGCCTAGGAAGATGTCTACAGTCAATGGGCATGATATGTGTGAAGTAGCAGTAAAGGAAATTTAGCAGGGATACTTGGAGATAGCCAAAAAACCAGAAGAGAGAAGTGTCACAGAAAATTAAGAGAGTATGTTAAGGAAAGATGATCAATAATCTTAGATTCAGCAGAGAGGTCAAAAAGAACCAGCATTGAGAAAAACACATCAGATTTCACAATTAGGCAATCACTGGTAAATTTTTAAAATATTTTTTCCAATTACATGAAAAAATTTTTAACATTCATTTTTAAAAATGTGAGTTCCAAGTTATATCCCTCCCTCTCACCTCTTTCCCAGGAACTCCCCTAAAATGGTGAGCAATTTTATGTAGGCTAAATGTGCATAATCATGAAAAATGTATTTCCAAATTAGAGATGTGAAAGAAAATATAGACCAAGACATAAAAAAGTAAAAGAAAAGTATGCTGAAATCTATATTTGGAATAATTTTTTTATCACAAGTCCTTCAGAATTGTTTCAGATCTTAGTATTGTTGAGAATGATTAAGTCATTTAGAGTTGATCAGCTCATGAATATTGCTGTAAATGTGTATAAAATATTCTAATTCTATTCACTTCATTTTGCAACAGTTCATGTAAGTCCAGGGTTTTCTGAAATTATCATGCTCATTTTTAAAATTTGTTTTATGTTTTTACCTCTCATGTTTTTCCCCATTTTGTTTTTGTTCTTCTTTCAACAACATGACTAATATGGAAATATGTTGAACATATTTGTACATGCATAATATATATCAGATCACTCATTGTCAAAGGGAAGGAAAATGGGAGGGAGGAAGAAAAATGGAACTTGAAACTTTACAGAAAAATTAATATTGAAAATTTTCTTTGCATATAGTTGGAAAAATAAATAAATTGATTTTCAAAAAAAGCATCCTGCTCATCATTTCTTATTAAACAGTCATGTACCACAATTTGTTCAGCTTTTCCTCAATTGATAGGCATCCTATCAATTTCTAATTCTTTAACACCACAAAAAAAGAGTTGCTATAATTTTTCTTACATATATAGAATATTTTCCTCAAAAAAAAAAACAACTTTTGATTTTATAGACCTAGGAGTGATATTGGTGAATCAAAGCATATCCAAAATTATAGATCCCTTAAGATATAGACAAATTGTTCTTCAGAATAGATGTTTCAATAAAAACTCCCTCTTTGATAAAAACTGCTGGGATAATTGGAAGTTAGTATGAAAGAACCTTAGATTAGACGAACACCTAACACCCTTTACCAAGATAAGATCCAAATGATACAGGATTTAGACATTAAAAAAACAATACTATAAGCAAATTAGAAGATCAAGGACTAGTCTACCTGTCAGATCTATGGAAAGGGGAGCAGTTTATCACTAAGGAAGAGTTGGAGAACATCACCAAAAACCAATTAGATGATTTCGATTACATTAAATTAAAAAGCTTTTGCACAGATAAAACCAATGTAACCAAGATCAAAGGAAAAGTAGTAAATTGGGAAACAATCTTTACAACTAATGATTCTGACAAAGGACTCATTTCTAAAGTATGCAGAGAACTGAGTCATATTTTTAAAACAAAAAAGTCATTCCCCAAATGACAAATGGTCAAAGGATATGTAAAGTCAATTTACAGATGAGGAGATGAAAGCAATTCATAGTCATATGAAAAAATGCTCTAAATCATTAATTATTAGAGAAATGCAAATGAAAGCTTCTCTGAGGTAGGTACCACCTCACACCTCTCAGATTGGCCAATATGACCAGAAAGGATAATGATCATTGTTGGAAGGGTTGTGGGAAATCTGGGACACTATTACACTGTTGGTGGAGCTGTGAACTCATCCAACCCTTCTGGAGGGAAATTTGGAACTATGCCCAAAGGGCAACAAAAATGAGCATACCCTTTGACCCAGCAATACCACCACTGAGTCTCTATCCTGAAGAGTATCCTGAAGAGATGATGAAAAAGTGTAAAAAACATTACTTGTACAAAAATATTTATAGCAGCCCTGTTTGTGGTGGCAAAGAATTGGAAATCAAGTAAATGTCCTTCAACTGGGGAATGGCTTAGCAAACTGTGGTATATGTATGTCATGGAACACTACTGCTCTATTAGAAACCAGGAGGGATGGGATTTCAGGGAAGCCTGGAGGGATTTGCATGAACTGATGCTGAGTAAGATGATCAGAACCAGAAAAACACTGTATACCTAACAGCAACATGGGAGTGATGATCAACCTTGAAGGACTGCCTCATTCCATCAGTGCAACAATCCAGAGCAATTTTGGGCTGTCTGAAAAGGAGAGTGCCATCTGTATCAAGATAAGCAGCTGTGGAGTTTGAACAAAGTTCAAGGACTATTCCCTTCAATTTAGAAAAAACACAGATATCTTATTGTCTGATCTTGTTATCTCTTAGACTTCTTGTCTCTTCCCTAAGGACATGATTTTTCTCTTATCACACCCAATTTGGATCAAAGTACAACAAGGAAACAAAGTAGACTGACAGATTGCTTTCTGTGGGAGGGGTGGGGATAGGGAAGTAAGATTGGGGGTAAAATTGTAAAACTCAAATAATTTCTTTAATAAAAATTAATTTAAAAAGACAACATGTATACAAAAGTAAATTTAGCTAAAATATAAATAAATTAGATCTGTATGTAAAATGAAATAAAATATAATGGGAAAAAAAAGAATAGTTGTTTCAGTTTACAACTCCACCAACAGTGCATTAGTATACTGATTTTCCCATATCTTATCTGATATTTAATCATTTTCCTTTTCTGCCATATTAACCACTTTTATAGGTGTGTGTTACCTAGGAGTTATAATAATTTCCATTTCTCTAATCAATAGTGATTTAGAGTAGTTTTTATATGATTATAATTAGCATTGATTTCTTTTATCTGACAACTGCCTATTCATAGCCTTTGACCTTTTTGTCAATTAGGGAATGAATTATATTATTATAATTTGACTCATTTCTTTGTATATTTGAGAAAGGATACCTTTATCAGATAAATTTTCTATAAAAATTTTACTCTGTTTTCTATTTTTCTTCTAGTCTTAGCTATGTTGGTTTTGTTGTTCAAAACGTTTTTAAATTAATGCCATCAAAATTATCAATTTTACATCCTATAATGCTCTCTATCTTTTGCTTGATCATAATATTTTTCCTTATTCATGAAATTGACAAATAAAACCATTCTATGCTTCCCTAATTTGTTTATTGTATCAGCCTTTATGTGCAAATCATTAGCTGTTTTGACCTTATCTTGATATAATGGGATGAGATGTTGGTCTATGCCTAATTTCTGCCAAACTACTTTCCAGTTTTCCCAGAAATTTTCAGTCAAATAGTGAGCTCTTGTCCCAAAAACTTTGGTCTTTGGGTTTAGCAAACACTAATCTATATATAGTCATATATAGCTGTTACATAGTATTCTCTCACAATCATATATAACATTCAATTAATGGTCATCCCATCAATGCCCAATCCTTTGCCACCACAAAAGAGTTGCTATAAATATAGGTCTAGAAGTGATACTTTTAGATTATTATGATAAATTACTATTGTATTGTGCTATTGTTCTCTAGTACTATTGTTCTATTCTTCTAATCCACCATTCTATCTCTTAGCCAGTAACAGATTGTTTTTATGATTAATATTATACAATATGATTTGAAATCTAATGCAACTAAGCCACATTCCTTCACATTTTTTCATTAAAACCCCTGATATTCTTGATCTTTTGTTGATACAAATTAATTATATTATTATTTACTCTAGCTCTACAAAATAATTTTTGGTAGTTTGATCAGTATGGCATTGAATAAGTAAAAAAATGGTAGAATTGTTATTTTTATTATTTTGACTCAGCCTTCCAATGAGTAATTAAATTTATTTCTATTGTTTGCATCTGATATTATTAATGCAAAAACTTTTTTGTAATTGCATTCATATAGTTACTGGGTTTGCTTTGGTAAGTAGATACCAAGTATTTTATATTGTCCACAATTATTTTAAGTAGAATTTCTCTTTCAATCTATTGCTATTGGATTTTGTTGTAATATATAGAAATACTCGTTTTATACCCTGCAACTTTGCTAGAGAGCATCTAGAAGGTCCCAATGGATATTTGGCCCAGGAATCAGAAAGATATCTTCCTGAGTTCAAATTCATCTTCAGACTTACTAGTTATGTGACCTAGAGAAGGAAATGGCAAACCACTTTAGTACCTTTGCCAAGAAAAATTCCAGATAGTGCCATGTAGATTTTGACTGAAAAATGATTAATAACAACAGCAAAACTTTGCTAAAGTTGTTAATTATTTCAACTAACTTTTCAGTAGGAGAATCTTAAAGAATTCTCCAAGCACATAATCATATCAATTGCAAACTGTTAAATTGTGAGAGGACAATTCAACTGCATTATGAGATAGGAAAGAAGATTATAGAGGATTTAAAAGTGAGAGGAGAGATATTTAAGGCACTTAGCATAGATGACTTAATTCCGTGGAGCCATAAATGGGAGGAGTGGAAGAGGATGATAACTGGCAAAAATGGAAGGAACAATTGAGGTTTTGTTGTTTTGTTTTAAAAATAGAAAAGTCTTGGACATGCAAGGGATATGTAGAAGATAGAGAATGGGGAAAAGAGAATGGGGAAAGTGAAACACTTTGTTGGAAAAGTAACAAAGAAGTGGGCTCAACAGATGGTTGATCCTGAAAAAAAGAATGACCACCTTTTCATTTGAGACAAGAGCAAAAGGAGACAATAGACTAAGATTTCTGAATCATGCTGAGTTAAGAAAGAGGTAGGAGGAGAGGGAAATACCTCAATTATTCAAGTGAAGTATGAATTTCAATTCTTAGCCAAAAGGGTGAGGGCAAGGGTGCTATAGATGGGTTGAAGAGAAACAGTTTTGACTTAGCAACTGTGGACAATGGAAGGGGGATACAATTGTGGACGAATAGAATGTTTTCCTTAATGTAGCTATGTTAGGTAACAAATTTTTAGTGAATTTAGCCATCATAGTTTCCCATAAAGAAACAAAATGAGTGAATTGAAATGATAAAATATAAACCAAGAAAGACCACATAGGAAGAGATTTTCAGGAATCTGGAAATGATGCTATTTTACTATTACCATGATATTAAAAACAAAAATCGCTTCAGACTAAGAAAATTGAAATTTATTTCATATAACTTTATTCAGGTTTGAAAAATAAAACAAAGTCAAATGTTTAAAGAACATGTTAATCACTAGTTTATCTTAAAAAAAATTCTAGGCAAAACCAACAAAATTTCAATCTTAATATTTTTTCCCATTCTCACATTAAGTTAAGAATAAAGAGTCACATCAGAGACCATCCTTAAAAGAGAAACAACTATTCTGCTAGACTAGCTCTTCTCATCTCTGGTCTTCTGACTTATTTATGTACTTTTCATTTCAGTCTTATGATTTGAGAATTAAGTCACTCAGTTGTTAAATGCACTATCCTTGTCCCTATGTTTTGTTTCTACTCTTATTTTATATCTAAGAAATAGTTCAATTGTCAGTGCCTTTATTTAGTAATATTTTTTAAAGAAAATATGATGCAGTCACAAAATATTATGCAGTTCTCAAAAATAAAAAGACTTTACAGAATGGCTAAAATGTCAAGCAATTGAAATAGAGTCATTTCCCCTGGAGGGGAAAAAATGAAAATATTCAGTGTTCTGTTAAATAACCTGTCAGATTTCTTCCTATGAACTCAAATTATTTACTAATATTGAATTTTTAAAAATGCATTTGTCCAAGAAAACTATAAATACCAAGTTCAATTTCCTTCCCATCATCAAGGCATTTAATGAATCTGTGAAGTGGAGGCAAATTGTATTACTTAGGGCTCAGTTGAATAATAGAAGATGACCATAAAATAGTCTTCCATGAAAACTCTCCTCCAGCACCCTCAGAGCAAATTATTTTGAGTACAGATATTGTTATCCTCTTTACTGTATCTGAGAGAGGACTGCTCTGATAGAGCAAGGATGATTAATGGTGTGACATAATTAGCTCCAGTAATATTTAACAATATATGGTGTGCCTAACACTGTTTCTTATAACTTAATACAGATGATGCTGAGTTCACCATTCAGCTATGGATATTCTTTTCAATCATGTATTCATGATTTTGTCAGTATGGGGTGGGATGGAAGAAGAGATATGAAAGAAGCATCTAGAATTTAGTCATTTAATCCATTCCTCTTGCTACTACATATCTTTATCATGGGATTTCTAGGCTTTTCTTCTCTAGACCTCTCCTGGTCTCAGACTTCTAGAGAGGTCATCAAAGAACCACAGTGGTATACTTTTTAGCCAGTACTTTTAGATAATATAGATCAATTCTAGGGTAAGAGGAGAAATGAAGACAGTCATTATGTATACCTCCTATAAAAATATCATCCTCATTTTCTGATCCTCTGGAAGCCATAACATAAAATCTTCATCCTTTATAAAGGCTTTGCATTATGAAAAAATTTCTCCCATCATGCCCCTGGTACTATCCTCAGCTTGTCCAAGAAATAATGATACCATTCAGCACTATGCAGCTGACATGATGTTGCTTATTTGCCCTTCTGACTTCAGGTTTTTGGCCCAAAGATACCCAACAAAGAAACTTTACAGTGCTAAATTAATTCCTGAGTTAATTACTTCACCTTTGGAACTAAACACAGAAATTAAATACAAGTATCCTTAGACATATACTTAGATACATCCAGTTCCCTTCTGTCTCTTCAGGAAATCCGAGGAAAGAAGCAAGGTGCATCAATAGGGAAGGGGATGTTTCTGTACCTCCCTCTCTCATGGCACACACACACAGAGTTCTGTCTACTTTCCTACTAATTCCCATTTCCAGTTTTGAACTAGATTTCAGAAAGCAGGCTGTATCATGAACTTTTGCTGTGGCCCCAAAGCCCACATCAATTCTCTGATGTGGTAACCTCACCAATAGCAACATTATCTGGATCCAAGTAGCCAAAGGATCTCATCACTATGGAAGAGTCCCCAAAGAGCCTGGTCAAGTGTCCCTCTCAATGACCTGAGCACACTTACTTGGGCAACCTGTCCTTGAGAACAAGAGCAAGATACATCCTTATCCAAAAGCTGATAAAACAAGATGCCATTCTATTGCAGAAAGGGGAAATATAGGTCAAAAAGTGTTAGTTTCAGTTCAAAAGTCTGAATGAAATAGTTCCATTACTATGCTTAGCTTCAAAAAAACTGATTTCTATTACTAATAGAAGCCCAAATTAAATATACCATGAAACATGAGTGAGTTCAAGATGTCACATTCATCTAAACTCATGGGTTATTCTAAGGTAGGAATCATTCTCACAACTGGGCAGGTCAATCATGTTTTTTCAAATTTCAAATTTTCATGCCTCCCTCCAAGGTCAACAACCCAGAAACAGATGCCAAGCAGAATTTTCAAGCATAGCTTCTTTCTTAATTCAGCTTTGGCTTGATTTGCAAATGTAACCATTCCTGCTAATTTAATTACAAGGTCATCCCTGGCAGATGATAATTTGACATCCTCTCTGTTTTCCTGGAAATTGCAGGAAGACCATTTCTGTCTGGAGAGGATTGTTTCTCAAGGCAGACAGTGGTTAAATAAGCAGCAAATGACCTGCATGGTGGTCAATTGTTGCTTCTATTTCTGACATCATTTTTACCCTAGAGACTCTTTTCATACATATGCTCACAGGATACCAAGCACCTTATTAAATAAAACCAGGAGAAATGCCAGCTAATTAATTTACATGAAAAAGGTGAGGAAGGTGAGTCTTTCAAAACTGATCTGAAATACCCCTAGGCATTTGCTCTTCCAACATGAGAAGACTATGTTGGTTAATTCACAGTCCCAAATACCTTAAATTCTGGTTGTTTGATGAAATTGGGAGGTGGAGGGAAGCAGTTAGAAGCCATATGCTAAAAGCAAGACTATATTGTAATACTGATATGTCAAAGTAGGGGGGAAATAGATACATTGTTAATATCAAGATATTCATTTTTATTTACAGTAACCTGTCACTGTAATAGAATTGTAAGAATATTAAGACTGAAATATTTCCACTAATATACAAGGTCTACAGGCAATGCATTCTAATATTTTGAAATGAGGAGACTGTTGGCATTATGATTTTCCTAACAAAGGAAATATAAGTGGTTTGGAATCATAAAAACCCTCTAGACAAAAGGGCTCTTCAAGGACAGCCAATCAAACCCTTACTCAGATCATGAAATATACTATAGAAATGATCATCTAGACCACTAAGAATTTTACATATAAAATTCCACTTTTATAGTGAACTGTGGTTTATAAAATTCTTTTGTAATAATTCTGTGAGTTAAGGAATATTTGTATTAATCAAATGGAGAAATTGAGTGTAATTTACAT
This sequence comes from Macrotis lagotis, assembly GCF_037893015.1. NCBI lineage: Eukaryota > Metazoa > Chordata > Mammalia > Peramelemorphia > Peramelidae > Macrotis > Macrotis lagotis. Next base: position 129,262,685 of record NC_133663.1, on the reverse strand, counting down.
ATAGAAACAGATAAATATTTACTGATAAAGAAACTGAGGTTTGGTTAAGTGATTTTTTTTTGTCTAATGTGAGCCTAAGGAAAGTCATTTAACCTCTTTATATCTCAGTTTCCTCATGTGTAACATGAAGCAGTTAAACTTTATGTCTTTACATTAGACTAAGAGCTCTTTGAGAAGAGGAAATGAGTTTTGTTTTTATAAGATTATCTTTTTTTAAATCTCCAATACTAAATGTGCCTGAAATATAGTAGTCACTTAATGCTTGTTGACTCTCAATTCTAAGGTCTTTTGCAGTGATAAATCTCTTGAATCTTTATAGCCCCAATTCTTTATGAATCTACATGTATCATTAGCTATAATGTCTAATGAATGGCAACCAACAAGTCATTCAAACTCCCTCAATCTCAATATCCTTTTCTTTTAATTGAAAAGATTGGTTTATATCATTTCCAAGGCATTTACCAGCTTTAATAGTCTATGATTCTAGATACATTCATACCAATAGGAAAAGGACAAAAACTATTGAAAGAAGTCTGAGTTCCTTTCTTCTGAATAGAGGAAACTCTCTACATAATATTTTCCCTTTTAATCAGAAGCAATGGAAAGTTATTCAGAAAAAGGAGAACAGGTTTACATTAAGCCGGGGTGGGGGGGATGTAAACAAATGAAATGTGATGCTATAGTACTGAGTCACAATTCTGGGATTAGATTTTTTGTTTGCTTGTTTGGTTTGTTCCTAGCATGGTGTTGAGAGGTCTGATCTCCAAATACACCTTGTTTTTTTTTAACTAGTATAACTTTGGGTCAATCAGTTAAATTTTCTGTGACTCACTTTTCCTGTGGAGGTGGGGGAAATGGAAGAAGAGGAAGAAAGTGTATCATGATACCTACCCTATTCTCAAGTCACTGAAAAGTTAGGATGATAAAATGAGACTGGATATCAGAGTTTTTTTATCCATTCACTATCATTGTGGTTCTGGGTACATAATGGACACCAGGAACCAAAGATTGTCAGTTAGAAAGAACTAGAGGCACAGAGCACTAGAATTGAATTGAAAGCCTAAGTTCAGTTGTACACATTAGCTCTTTTCAGAACTACAATAATCAAAAACAATTCTAAAGTACTTGTGACAGAAAATGCCATCCATATTCAGAGAGGGAGCTATGGAATCAAATGGGGTCAATTAGTCTCTCCTTAAAGAACTCTGGTAGGGGAAACTCATATTGATGCAGAGAATTTTGAATGTAGAAAATTTATAATCAAAAACAAATTCTACAATCCTTAATGCTCTTAAATTTTGTTAAAGGGTAGAAAGCTCTTTACTCTTGAGATATAAATTGACTCCTACTGTTTCATTGTTAAATGTAAAATTTGTATCCTATCTCCTCATTCCCAACCCCCAGCTTCCAACCTTCTACATAGTTTTGGTCTCATTAAGGGGGAGGGATTTCCCCTTTTGCCCTCATTGCCCAAATAATGGGCAAGGTTATAAAACCTGAGTTGGACCTCTCTGCTAGGGTCTGCTCTGAGCTCTGCCCAGTCACAGTCAGCTCTCCTTGTCTCTCTCTCTCTCTCTCTCTCTCTCTCTCTCTCTCTCTCTCTCTCAGGCAACCTCGCCCCTAGCCTTTTGTTATTCACCCTGTCCTAAAATGCCTATTACTTATCTGGGAGGAGAAGTTTTAACCTGTTTACTTTTTGTTTGTTTGTTTGTTTTTGCAAGGCAAATTGGGTTAAGTGGCTTGCCCAAGGCCACACAGCTAGGTAATTATTAAGTGTCTGAGACAGGATTTGAACCCAGGTACTCCTGACTCCAAGGCAGGTGCTTTATCCACTACGCCACTACGCCACCCCACCTCTTTCCTTTGTAATAATTTGTAACAAATACTGAGCAGTTTTAAAAATCTGAGGGAGCATGCAAATTCCTTTGTTTTCAGTAACACTCTACTTCTATCTTTAATTGGCAATCCCAAATTCCATTGGCAGTAATACCATGGTAGCCCATTCAATTTTTGGATAGCTCTAAAATTTAAGAAGTATCTTATATATCAAACCAAAATTATCCCTTCCTCTTCTAACAATTTCTTTTAGTCCTTCCCTCTAGGTCCAAGTAGGCCAAATTTAATATCCCAGTGGTGAATGTTTGGACTTAGAGTCAGGAAGGTCTAGATTCAAATCCTGCCTCAGGCACTTATCAGCTATTTGGTCTCAAAGAAGTTCCTTTAAAGTCTTGCAAACTTTCTCCTTCTATAAAATGGGACTAATAATAGAACTATTTGATAGTCATTGTGAAGAATAAATGAGATAACATTTATAAAGTGCTTTGCAAATCTAAAGGCATCATGCTATTATTATTATTATTATTATTATTATTATTATTATTATTATTACACAGGACAGCCCTTGGAGAAATGAAGATAGATCATCCTTATTTTTTCCTTATTTCCAGTCTTCTTTTACTCAAATATACATTCCCAGCTTCCTTCAGCTTAATCTTAAATGCCATACTTCATTTTCCTAACCATCCTGGTCAATAAATAAATTTTGAATTGATTAAAATTACTATATAAACTCTCTAAATAGAAAAAAATCACTACTTAGAACTTACTTCTACATTTATTTTTCCTTAATTTTTTAAAATTTATTTATTTTCACATTACTACAATAAACTTGTAAAAGTAAACATAATCCCCCCTCCTCTCACATAGATAGAAAAATATCAAGAAAAATAAAATGAGAGGAAAAATAAGTGTACTTTAGACTGTGTTCAGATACTATTGTCTCTGTCTGGGAAGGGTTGCATTCTTTATCTAAGTCCATCAGAGAAGTTGTTTCAATATTTTCCCCCACAGTTACTATTATTAACTATATTTCCCTCCATTCTATTCCTCCATACTCCCATTTATTCTATTCTCTTGCCTTTCACCCTGTCCCTCCTCAAAAGGGTTTGTATCTGACTACCCTCTCCTACAACCCTCCCTCCCCCTGTCCCCTTTCTCCCATCCCTTTCCTCTCCTTTTTCCTCTAAGGTAAGATAGATTTCTATACCCTATTGAGTGTGTATGCTATTTCCTCTTTGAACCACTTCTGATGAGAATGAAGACTCATTCATTCCTCCTCATCTTCCCCCCCCCCAAATCCACTGCAAAAGCTTGTTCTTGACTCTTTTAAGTGAAATATCTTAGCCTATTCTACCTCTCCTTTCTCTTTCTCCCAATATATTCCTTTCTTGCCCATTGACTCAATCTTTATAATATATTATACCTTTATATTCAGCTCCCTCCTGTGCCTTGTCTATATATACTCCTTCAAACTGCTCTAATAAATGAGAAGGTTCATATGAGTTTTCAGGATCTTCTGCCCATGCAGGAATATAGGCAGTTCAACATCATTAAATCCTTCATAATTTGCCCTTCCTGTCCACTTTCTCTATGCTTCCCCTGAGTCCTATACTTAAAGATCAAACTTTCTGTTCAGCTCTGTTCATTCAATAGTAAAGTTTGAAAGTCCCCTATTTCACTGAATGCTCTGGCCTGGTGTGTAGCCCAGGCTGTGCTGCTGCTCTTTCCAAACCCAGTGGAATACATCTTTCCCATGCATCTTCCAGGTTATCTTAGGTCAGAAAATTATTTCATTCAGTCTTTCTGTGGGTTCTGCTACTCTAGAATTTGTCTAGAGTCATAATTTTTTAGCATATGGAGTGTTCACGGAAGAACTTCTGGGAATTCCTGCCTACCTGTTGCCACCTTGGCTCCATCCCCCCTCCTTGAGCAATTTAGAAGATAATTCAAGGACTTGTCTTGGACAAATTAATAATCTTTAGTGTAATTATAACATTACAGAAACACAAAATGTATTATGTATTTATAGATAGATAGAAATTATATATGTGTCAATAAAGAAATGCCTAATAAACTTTTATTTTAGAAATATGAAGTAAATATTAATGTATTTTCACTTGCTTCACTTAAATGCCCTCTGGAGTCATGAAGTAACCTTTCTTCCAAGAGGATCATAGAAATCATCAAGTTGTACCCTTTATTTTCACAACTAAGAAACTAATATGCAGAGAGACTTGCTTAACGTTACACAGGTAGAATGAAGCAAAATCAAGTTTAAGATTATATATTTTGTTTGCAAATCCAGTCACAGATAAAATTATAATCTCTATCAGGTAATTATCTAAGTTCCAAAGAATAACAGTTTGATTAAAGTAATCTATTGAGCCTTCCAGGACAGAACCAAGATGGTGGCGTGAAGCTAACAAGCTCCTGGAGCCTTTCCCCACCAAATATAGAAGCCTCTACTCTGACATTCACACTACAGATCCCACCAAGAAAAAGAGAAGATCAAAAGAAGTTTTCAACTGTAGACTCCATGGAATATATTCAGTGAAGGTCTGTCTCTTTGGGGGGGAAAGGGGAAGTAAAGTTCAAGAAATGGGATAGTAGGGAAAGCCAGCAGGAGGCTTTTAGCCACAGTGCAATCCACGTCCCACCAGGTCCCAGCAGCTGGATAGCAAGATAGCAGGGAGGATCCCAATTTCAAACAAAGTCTGAACCCAGAAACACCAGGGTAGAATACAGAACTGAGGCAGGAACAATCATCTGTTATGTCAGAACCTGGGCATAAAGGTGGGAAAACCTCTGCAAAGGCAAGGCCTGGACTGCATAGGCAACATCTTGACCAGCAACAAACCAGAAATCAGACCCCAGCCTCAGAAAAATAAAAGCTTGGGTCCAGGAGCAGAACTACCACAACAAAAATGAACAAAAAAAAGCTAAAAGAGCACTCACTATAGAACAGTACTTCACAGATAAAGATGACAGCAATGCCATGTCTGAAGAAGAAAGCTGTGAAACATCACTCATAGGAGAAGTATCAAAACAGCCTATAAATTGGACTCAAATACAAAAGCTCATTGAAGAGCTTAAAAAAGAATTCAAAAACTAATGAAGAGAGAAAGAAGAAACATGGAAAAAAAGAAATGAATGTCATGCAGAAAAATTGTGGCAAGTTGACCAAAGAAATCAACCCCATTAAAAGTAAAAATAACCAACTATAAAAGGAAACACAGAAGATAACTGAAGAAAATAAAACCCTAAAAATTAGAACTGAATAGAAGCCAATGAATCTACAAGATTATTCCCTCAAACGTAATAAAAAGACTGAAAAAATTGAAGAAAACAAATGACCTGGAAAACAGATCCAGAAGAGACAATCTATGAATCATTGGTCTACTTGAAAGCCTAGAACAACAAAAGAACCTGGAAAACATCATGCAGGAAATTATAAGGCAAAATTGCTCCAATGTACTAGAATAAGATAATAAAATAATGATTGAAAGAATTCCCAGAACCCCTCCAGAAAGAGACCCCAGGACCAAACCTCCAAGGCCTGTAATAGACAAATTCCAAAACCCTCAAATAAAAGAGAGAATATTGCAAGCAGCAAAAAAAAAAAAAAACACACAAAAAAAATTCTAATACAAAGAAAACACAATCAGACTAACACAGGACCTATCAGCCTCAAAACTGAAGGATTGGAAATAATGAGATAACATATTTCAGACAGCTAAGGACCTGGGATTATAATCCAGAATGTACTACCCTGCAAAATCATCATACACTATCAGGGGAAAAGATGGATATTCAATGAAATACAGAACTTCCAGAATTTCCTGACTGAAAGAATTGAACAGAGAATTCAATCACCAAATACACGACTAAAGAGTTACATAAAAAAAAGACAATTGTCCCACCATCCTGATCATCATCTTCCTGATCATGTAATTAAAAAAAGGAAAAGATACCTAGGAGTCTTAATTCCTTAACAATTGGATATCTGAAGACAGAGCATTTTCTAAAGAAATTAATTTTGTACCATGATTATAGTGTTCAAAAATTATGTTTAACATTGTCTTCCATTTTGATCACAGTTTTAGACCAACTAAAGAGGTGGAGAAAAAAGATGAGGGGCATATTGGAGGGAGAGATGGCATCACTTGGAGATCTAGGGTCACTAGAAGAATGGGCCTGCAACAAACATGCGGTTTACAGTGTTGTCTAGAGTGTGCAGATGATGCATTTACAGAATCAAGGGGAAAGTTACAGTGAACAAAATGGGGCAGTCCCCCCTTTGATTAAATAACCCATATAAATAAAGTCAGAAGGAAGAAAGTAAACAATAACTTAAACTTCTGTCCATTTCTTCTCCTAGAGAAATCTGATGTCCTTCTGCATCTCTGGAATCTGTCAATGACTAGGCCTTTTCCAAGTACCTTTGGGTTACTTGTAAATAACTTTCCTTCAGATAAAAGAAAATTTTAATTTCTTTTACAACACAATTTTAAGCAGGTCATAACTCATATTTGGAAACCTCTTTGATTTGCCAGACATAGAACTTATTTACATATGGAAAATTTCAAGAATTGAACTTTTTGACATTTATCTCATTCATTTATTTATTCAATCCCTATTTAGTGGATTGGGGAGAATAATAATGCCAGTCAGCCTCTGTAACTGAATGTAATCTCTATTTGTAACTGAATTTTCTACCACTTTCAACCTTGTAATAGGCAAATAATAGCGTAAATAGTCTTGAGCTAAGGGATTCCAGAATTTCATTTTCTAGTAATAAAAATAATATATTTTGTACTTGTTTTAAATGTTAAAAAGTTCTTTCATCAGAAAGAAAAGTCTCTATAAGGAATCTGAATTAGAGAGAAACCTCTGAACAACATCCACAGTCATAGAACTATAGATGACTCCAGAAGAAATGGACCTGAATTTCTCACTTTGCTGTTTTGCTCTTCTTATGATCTATATCAGGGCTGTCCAAAATGTAGCCCACAGGGAAATTTTATGCAGCCTGCCTGTGAGTTTACTAAATGGTTTAGTAAATGAAGCCTGATTACCACAGAGCTCTCACTAAAATGGCAAATCAAAATATATTGTCTATTGTTTCAATAAAAACTTTCAAATGTGGGGCAGCTAGGTGGCATAGTGGATAAAGCACCGGCCCTGGAGTCAGGAGTACCTGGGTTCAAATCCGGACTCAGACACTTAATAATTACCTAGCTGTGTGGCCTTGGGCAAGCCACTTAACCTTGTTTGCCTTGCAAAAAAAAAAACTTTCAAATGTAAGGTTGGACAACCCTGAAGGGGCTGCTCCCTTTTGATCTCTGAACTTTTTGACAATGTAATTTTATCATCCACTTTTATGTACTGTTATGGGCCTTGTAGTGCCTGCTCATATCTCTTGACAATACCTAGGTCCCAAAGATATGTCATTCTCTCTCCAATATACCGATTATCTCCCTAAATCTTTGTCTGATTGATCTACAGAAGACACTAGAGTGTATCTTTAGTCCAAATGAGGAAATATATAAGTCTTATTCTATATTTCTCATAAAAAAATTGGTTTCTCAGTCTCCAACTAATAGTTATAACTCTGAATGTTATCTCCTGTGTGTACAGATGTCAAGGCCTTTTTCCTCCATATGACTGTTGACTTGGTCTGGGTCAATTCTTTCTGATCAGTTTTGTAATAGCACTAATAAAGTCCTTTACTTGGGTCAATAAATGACAAGGTAAGAGAGAGCTTGGGTGAGAAGAGAGCAATCTTATGGTTGTTTGAAAACATTCCCTCTTCAGGCTAAGTAGCATTTTTATCAATAGGAATTTGAAGCAAATATTATAACTTATGAGAGAATCATAATGCAGACTCATGTCATCTATATGAAATTTCATTGATTGAATAACTAAATTTTATGATTCTTTATCCTTTCTGTATAAAATGCCCCCAAAATTTTGTAAAATAATCTGTTAAATTTTTCAGGCCTTTCTTCAGAAACCCTGGAAACCAATTTGTCCTTCAGAAGGGAAATACTATCATCCCATCTGGAAATAAATAACATGAAGAATAACTTAATATCACTTCTTTTCATTTATTTTAGTTGTTTCTGACTATTTCTGACACTTTTGGGTTTTGTTTTGTTTTTTATTTTTCTTTGACAAATATACTAGAAAGGTTTGTCATTTGCTTCTCCAGCAGATTTAACAAAGCAGGAAACTGAAGCAAAGAAGGTTAAGTGACTTGCCCAAGGTCACACAATTAGTGTCTGAGATTAGATTTGAATTTACATCTTCTGACTCCAGGCCTAGGTTTTATCCATTGTTCCATCTAGCTGCCTCACTTTGTATAGTAGGGTCATCAGTTAATAGTTTGAAGGTATTCAGAAGTCATTTAATCCAGCCCCTACAATTCTTTTCATGCTTCTGAGTTCTGCTCCTGATTCTGTAGGCTTGTTCATCATTTTCCAGCAGCCTTCTCACCCTGGAAGTTTTTTGTCTACAGCTATCTTTTCCTATTGGTCCTCACTGAGCTTTCATTTTTTAAGAAGTGTCCAGGCCAGTCATGATCCTTTGACTTCTCTCTAGGCTGAGCTCTTCACTCACTAGACAACTCTCTCCTCCCAGTCTCAATTTTCTGCACTTCTTCCTGTGTTATCTTCTCCTGTTAGAGTGTAAGTTCTTTGAGGGTAAAGTCTGTCTTTTTTGCTGACTTCTAATTCTCTATATTTTTCTCTTCCTCCATTCCACATACTTTTCATCCCCTTTTATGTTCAGTCTTCTCCCTTTTTGTTTAAAATTTAACCTTCCTGGGGGGGGGGGTGTAGAATTTTTGTTTCTTTGTTTGTCTTTATATTCCCAGAACTTAACAATTATCGGTATATAAGAAGTGCTTCACAGATGTTCAGATTATCTCATAAGGGAGATAGCTAAGTCTGGAGAGTTTGTGACATGGCCAAGATCACACTAGTTAAATAGTAAACCCAGAACCACTGAGTTCTAGATCAATACCAGAATGGTGGTGCATTGGTTAGAGTTCTAGATCTGAAGTCACTGAAGACTGGAATATTAGACCCTTGCTAGCTATGTGACCATGGGTAAGTCACTTAGGCTGTATCTATTTCAGTTTTTTCCTAATGAAACATGAAAATTATTATAACACTTCACAGCATTGTTGTGAGGATTCAATGAGATAATATTTATAAAGTTCATGGTATATATACTAAGTGCTTACTAATTTTTGTTCCACATCCTTGGCTATGTCTAGGATGTCTTGGTCAATCTAGTGAAGTCTATAAGTCCCTTCTCAGAATATATTTAAATGTATCAAATACACAGAATAACAAATGAAACTAATTATATTTAAATACAGTTATCAAAATATTTTTAAAAAATAAAACTAAAAATTAGTTCATGAATCCCAATTTAGGAAACCCTATTCGAGAGGTGGGAACCTTGAGCAACTTGAGCATCTTGTCAAAAAATCTTCAGGAGTACTCTACTCTCTATAAGATTAATTTTACATACCATAGCTTGCAAACTCCAGACCTCCCAAAATCTGGCTCATTTTTCATTTCATATCCCTCCTTTTTACATACAAAATGAACTCCTTCTTGTTTTTCAGATTCAAAATGACATCTCTCACCTCTGTACTCAACATCCTACCCATTTACCTGAAGATCACTCATCTATAATTTTTAATAGCCAATGGGTGCTGTATTTTGTCAAAACTTTTTCAGCATCTATTGATCTCTTAGCTTTGTTATTGATATGATCAATTATACTGAGAGTTTGAACAAGCCCTGCATTCCTAGTATAAATCCCATCTGGGCAGAATATTTTGTGGTGATAGATTGTTCTATCTCTTTGCTAATATTTTATTCAAAATTTTTGCATCAATATTAATTAGAGAAATTGGTCTATAATTTTTTTTTAATTCTGGTTTTTCCTGATTTAGATATCAACACTATATTGATGTTATAAAAGCAATTTGGGAGGACTTGTTCCTTGCCTCTTTTATTCCTAATAGCTTATATAGAATTGGAATTAATGGTTCTTTAAATGTATGGTAGAATTCACTTGTGAATCCATCTGGCCCTGGAGATTTTTCTTAGGGAGTTTATTGATGGTTTGTTCAATTTCTGAAATAAGGCTAAGTATTTTATTTCCTCTTCTGTCAATCTGGGCAATTTGTATTTCTGTAAATATTCATTCACTTCACTTATATTGTCAGATTTGGTTTTATTCTTTATTTTTAAAAAAATCATATTAACCAAAATTTTATTTATTTTTTTTCATAGAACCTACTCTTAGTTTTGTTTATTAGTTCAATAGTTTTCTTACTTTTGATTTGATTAATCTTTCTTTTGAATTTCAGAATTTCTAATTTGGTATTTAATTGGGAATTTTTAATTTGTTCTTTTTTCTAGCTATTTAATTTCCATACCCAATTCATTGACCTCTTCTCTATTTTATTCATGTAAGAATTTAAAAATACGAAATTTTCCCTAAGCACTGTTTTGGCTGCATCCAATAAATTTTGATATGTTGTCTCATTACAGTTGATGCACTGAATCTTTAATTTTTTGGATGAATTGTTGGTTGTTTCTATAATTTGTTGTTTGACCCACTTATTCTTTAAAATTTAGTTATTTAGTTTCCAATTAATTTTCAATCTTTCTTTCCATGATTGTTTATTACATATAATTTTATTGCATCATGATCTAAAAAAGGATGTATTTAATATTTCTTCCTTTCTGCATATGATTATGAGGTTTTTATGCCCTAATACATAGTCAGTTTTTGAATACATGCCATGAACAGCTAAGAAAAAGGCATATTCCTTTCTATTCCCCATTCAATTTTCTCCAAACTTTTCCAAAATTCTATTCACCTCCTTAATTTATTTCTTATTTATTTTGTGGTTACATTTATCTAATTCTTAGAGAATCCCCCAATAGAAGAATTTTGCTATTTCATCCTGTAATTCATCTAACTTCTCTTCTTAGAATCTGGATTCTATACCACTTGGTACATATATGTTTATAATTGATAATAATTGTTTATAGTACTTTTTAGCAAAATGGTGTTCCCTTTCTTATCTCTTTTAATTAGATCTATTTTTATGTTTGTTCTGTCTGAGATCAGATTTGCTACCCTTACTTTTTTCCAACTTCAGTTGAAGCATAATACATTCTTCTCCAACCTTTTTACATTATTCTATGTATCTCTCTACTTCAGATGTATTTCTTATAAACAACATATTGTTGGATTTTTTTAACCCACTCTATTATCAGTTTTCATTTTGTGGGATAGTTCATCCCATTAACAATCACATTTATGATTACTAATATTGTATTTCCCTCTATCCTGTTTTCTCCTTTTTGCCCTTTTCTCCCTCCTTTCATGGTATCCCTCCTCGTGATTCTTATGACCACCATTCCTCTTAATCTGCCCTCCCTTCTATCAGCCCTCCTTTTTAATTTCACTTTTCTCCTCCTAATTATGTTTGTTAAAATAAATTTCTAAGCCTAAATGAGAATATATTTTATCATGTTTTTTTAACTAAATCTGATCAGAATAAGACTCAAGCTGCTTTGACCCACTCCCTTCTTTCCCCTACTGTAATAGGTCCTTTCTGAATTTTCATGTGATGTAATTTACCTTATTCTGTTTCTCCCTTTTCTCTTTTCCCAGTACAATCCTTTTTCCCATGACTTATATTTTTAATATCGTCACTTCAAAATTAACTGATGCCACACCCTCTAATTATACTTCTTCTAACAGTGATAGAATTCTCAAGAGTTACAAATATCATGTTCCCTTATAGGAATGTAAACAGATTAGTCTTATTGAATAACAATTGTTTCTTGGATTTGAAAATAGAAGTTTCTGTTCAACTCAGGTATTTTCATCATGAAAGTTTAAAAGGCAATTTAATTGAATGTCCATCTTTTTCCCTTAAAGAACATGCTCAATTTTGTTGAGGCACAATCCAGAATACCATAGTCCTGGCCCTTGAATCCAATAATGTTGAAGCTGCCAAATCCTAAATAATCCTGACTATGGCTCCCTGGTAGTTGAATCATTTCTTTCTGGTTGCTCACAGTATTTTCTCCTTGACCTGATAATTCTTGAATTTGGTTACAATATGCCTTGGAATTTTCTCTTTGGGATCTCTTTCAGGAGTTATCAGTGTATACTTCAATGACTATTTTAGCCTCTGGTTCTATGATATCAGGGCAATTTTCCTTGATTACTTGAAAGATGTTGTCCAGGCTCTTTTTTTGAACAGGCTTTCAGTTAGTTCATTAATTTTGGATTATTTCTGGAGTCTTATTTTCCAGATCACTTGCTTTTTCAATGAGATATTTTATATTTCTTCTATTTTTCATTTTTTTGAATTTGTTTGATTGACTCTTGATATCTCATAGAGTCATTAGCTTCTACTTGTCCAATTCCAATTTTTAAGGAATTATTTTCTTTAGTTACATTTTGTATCTCCTTTTCTATTTGGTTAATTCAGTTTTTAAAAGGGCTGTTTCATTTTTTTTTCCATTTGCCCAATTGTATTTATAAAGGCCTTGTTTTCTTCAGTCAAGTTTTTTAAGTTGTTGATGTTCTTTTGCATACCTCTAATTTCATTTCCCAATTTTTCTACTTTATTTCCAAATTACTTTTTGAGTTCTTCTAAAGGGACCTTTTGGGCTTAAGACCAATTCAAATTCTCCTCTGAGGTTTCACACGTAGTCCTTTTCCCAATGTTCTTTTTATGAGATGTTTTAATCTTCTTTATCACCATAAAAGCTTTCTATGATAAGGGTTTTTTTTCCCCTGTCTCTTACTCATTTTTCAGCCTAGTTACTCGTTTTTAAATTGATCTCTACTCCTCAGCTAGAGGGTTCATTGTCCCAAACTTCTTGTACTGGGCCCTTGGGACATGCTCACTGATTTTCCCCATTGGCCCTCAGGTGGTAGAGGCTTGCCCATTGAGCTGGAGTTTCCTGGCCTAGTTGGGACTGCTGTACTTGCGTTCTGGGGTTTTCAATTTGCCTTCTATGCTGGACCTAGAGGCCTCTCAGGTGCTAAACTGGGACCTTGGAGTCTTGGTTATTGACCTTTGCTGCAGGTGAGTCTCCTGCCAGGTTCCCCCATTCTCTACTTATATTGATCTCTGCTCCTTGTGATGGGCTCTGCTCTTGTTCCACCAGAGTAAGATAGTCCTTCCAAGATAACTAAAACTGGAAAATGCTCCACTCTGTCTTTTGGGGGGTTCCATTGCTCTAAAATTCATTTAGAGATTTGGTTATTATTGTTTCTGAGCTCAGGGAAGTTCTTGTCTTTGTCTCTGCTGCATCTGAGGTCTTGAAAAAGAAATAAGAATATATTTAACAATAATACATAAATAACCTATATTTGATTATTCTTTGTCTAGGGGAAGGTGGGGAAGAAAGGGAAAGAATAAGAAAAATGTGGAACTTATAAACCTTACAGAAACAAATGAATGTTGAAAACTATCTAGACATGTAGTTGGAAAAATAAATAATTTAGAAAAAAGAAGGAAATCATTATCTTTGGGGGTAAAAAGGATAAGATCTACTGCTTGAGGCAAGCCTGAATTAAAAATAAAGGATTTCAAGAGGATTAGCAGAATGGAGTTTCATATGCATAGATAAACAAGACTTCAGTTTCTGTTCAAGATAGGGGTCATTACCTTTTTGTAAGTTATCTTCCCCCTACATTTTCATACCTATCAATAACACAAATTTTGGGTGTGAGTTGATTTTTTGTACAATCTGGATCCAAGCATAGTTTGTCCACATTTAAATAAGCCTGGAAAATACAAGGCAGGAAGACAATCATACCTGATCTAAACCTGATAGTGAGTTCCATATGGATAAAACTAATAATTAGTCTTGAAATAGTCTTTGGACCAACATTTCAGTGATAATGATCAATTAAAAAAAAACTCAACACTTTTGTGGGTGATATCTTTAGGAGGCATAAATGCTCTTTTCTAGACTTTCAGAGATGACATTCTTTGAATCCACTGAGCTTCAGAAAGTTTACAAGAGAGAATGTAAAAGGAGAGGGAGAGATAGAGGAAGGAAGAAGAGAGAGAAAGAGAGAGAGAGAGAGAGAGAGAGAGGAAGAGGAGGGAGAGGGATAAAAAAGGGAGATAAAAGAGAGGAAGAGTCATTTGCAAATTAGATTGAGCATAAAAATAAACAAAATGCCTAAAAGTATGGAGCCGAGCCCATGTATGGATCTACAAAGACACACACATGAAGTAATGTAGAATCAAGTCAGAGGGAGAACACTTCTTTAGAAATCAGTATTATGATCCTGGTAAGACAGATTTTTTAAAAAAAATTTTCCCTCTTTAAACTAATTTATATGAAAAAAGAAATTTAAACATTGTCTATTCCCTCACCATTTTCCCTCCATTGTAAAGGTTCTTCCTTACATACCTCTTTTATGTGACATAATTTTCCCCATTCCTCTCTCTTACCCTTTCTCCCAGGTAATCCTATTTTCCTGCATATCCATTTTTTTAAAATCATCCCAATATAAATGACTCACTGCTATATCTTCTTTCTATATGCTTTGAAGTTAATGCATGATCATCCCACATAGACATGCAAACAATTTAATTTTATTGAATCCTTTAACATTTCTCTTTCATGTTTACCTTTTTAGGTTTCTCTTGAGTTTTGTATTTGAAAATCAATTTCTATACAGCTCTGGTCTTTTCATCAGGAATCATTGAAAGTCTTCTTTTTCCTTAAAAATCAATTTTTTTTCCTTGAAGCATTATACTCATTTTTGCTGGTTAGGTTATTCCCTGGTTGTAATCCTAGCTCTTTTACCTTCTAAAATATTGTATTCTACTCTTCTAAAATAGTAGTTGCTAAATCTTGTGTAATCCTGACTTTGAGTCCTCAGCATTTGAATTATTTCTTTCTGTTTCCTTGACTTGGAAACTTTGGAGTTCAGCAATGATATCCTGGGGAATTCTTATTTTGGCATCTCTTTCTGATGTTAGTCAGAGGGTTATTTCAATTTCTATTTTGTCCTCTGATTCTAGGATAGCTGGAAAGTTTTCCTTGATAATTTCTTTTTAAAAAAAATTATTTATTTTCATCTATATGCACATGTATATTTTTAAATTACAAAATTTACTTCCACCCTCCCTTCCCATGCCCCTCCCCTCAGCAATTAACAGTTAGGTTAGCATTGTGCATACATATTTTTGATAAACATATTTACAGATTAGTTATTTTCAGGAATAAAGAATTAGGATTAAGGAAAGAGATACATAAGAGATAATTTTTATAAAGTGTTTATCAGATTCTGAAGTGTGTGTGTGTGTGTGTGTGTGTGTGTGTGTATTGCTTTGTTTTTCTTCCTCTGGATGGGGATAACATTGTCCACAGTCAGTCTAATACAATTGTCCTAACTCTCTGAACTGCTGAGAGAAGCTGCTTCCATCAAGGTTATTCATCTCATAATGTTGTCATTAATGTATATACATTGTTTTCTTGTTCTACTCCCTTTGCTCAGCATCAGATCCCATAAGTCATTCCATGCTTCTCTGGAGTCTGATCATTTATGGTTTCCTATGGAACAATAATATTACATAGCATTCATGTACTATAACTTGTTTAGCCATTCACCAATTGCTTGGTATCCCTTCAATTTCCAATTCTTTGCCTCTACAAAAAGAGCTGCAATGAATATTTTGGAACATGTAGTACTTTTCCCTTCTTTTATAATTTCTTCTGGATATAGAGCTAGAATTGGAATTGTCAAGTCAAGGGGTAGGAATAGTTTTATTGTTCTTCGGGCAGAGTTCTTTATTGATCTCCAGAAAGGGTGGATCTATTCCCAACTCCACCAGAAATGTATTAATGTCACAATCCTCTGACAACCTCTCCAACATTGATCATTTTCCCTTTTTCTCAGCTTCATCAATCTGATAGATATGAAGGGATACCTCATTGTTGTTTTAATTTGCAGTTCTCTAATCAATAATGATTTGGAACATTTTTTATTTGATTATATATAGCTTTAGTTTCTTCATTTGAAAATTGTTTATTCTTAACCTCTGACCATTTATCAGTTGGGGAATGACTTGTAACCTTATAAATTTGATGCAATTTTGTATATGTTTTAGAAATGAGAACTTTATCAGAAGTACTACTTGTGAAGATTATTTCCCAGCTTTCTGCTTTCCTTCTAATTATGGCAGCATTGCTTTTATTAGTATAACTTTTTAATTCCATATGGTCAAAATCATTCTTTTGTAGTTTATAATGTGCTCTAATTCTTCTTTAGTTATAAATTTATCTCTTTTCCATAGATTTGATAGATGAGTATTTCTTGGTCTATTAATTTACCTATGGTGTCACTTTTTATGTCCAGATGCTATAATCATTTTAACCTTATTTTGGTAAAGGGTGTGAGATGTGATCTATGCCTAGTTTCTGCGGTACTATTTTCCAGTCTTCCCAAAAATTATTGTCAAATAATGAGTTCTTATCCCAGAAGCTGATGTCTGGGTTGGTCAAATAGTAGATTGCTGTAGTCATTTACAGTTTTTTCTTCTGAACCTATCCTAATCCACTCATCCATTACTCTATTTCTTAATTAGTACCAGGCAGTTATGATGACTTCTGTGTTATAGTATAGTTTTGGATCTGGTAGAGCTAGGCCACCTTACTTTACATTTTTTTTTCATCAGTTCACTGGATATTTTTGACCTTTTGTTGCTCTAGATGAATTTTGTTACTGTTTTGTCTAGTTTGGTATGAATCCTAACTGATCCTGGTGTATTATCCTAGTAAGAACTTGTAGTTTCATTGCTAAAATTTTATTCAAGATTTTTGCATCAATATTCATTAGGGAGATTGGTCTATAATTTTCTTTGTCTGTTTTGGTTTTTCCTGGTGTAGGTATCAGCACCATGTTGGTGTTATAAAAGGAGTTTGGCAGAACTCTTTCTTCTATTCTTAAAAATAGTTTCTATAGCATAATAATTAATTGTTCCTTAAATGTTTGGTAGAATTCACTTATAATCCATATGGACCTGGAGACTTTTTCTTAGGGAGTTTATTGATGGTTTCTTCAATTTCTTTTTTCTGAAATGGGGTTATTAAAGTAATTTATTTCCTCTTCTGTTAATTGAAGAAGTTAGTATTTTTATAAATATTCATCCATTTCACTCAGGTTATACAATTTATTGGCACAGTCTAGCAAAGTAGCTCTGAATTATATCTTTAATTTCCTCCTCATTGGTGGCTAGTTCACCCTTTTCATTTTTGATACTATAATTTGGCTATCTTCTTTTTTTAAATTGGATTAACCAAGTAAAACTCTGAGTTTTATTTATGAGATCAATGTTTTTCCTGCTTTCAATTATATTAATCTCTCCCATGATTTCCAGAATTTCTAATTTGGTATTTAATTGGGGATCTTTAACCAGTTCTTTTTCTGACTTTTCTAGTTGCATACTCAATTTACTTATATCCTCTTTCTCTATTTTATTCATATAGATATTTAGAGATATAAAGCTTCCCCTCAAAACTGCCTTGGCTACATCCCATAAATTTTGGTATGATGCCTCATTATTATTATTTTCTTGGATATAATTATTGATTATTTCTAATATTTGCTGTTTGATTCACCCATTTTTAAAAAAGTTATTTAATTTCCAATTAGTTCTTGATTTATCTTTCCATGACACATTATTGCATGTAATTTTTATTTTATCATTGTCTGAGATGTGTGGATTTATTATTTCTGCCTCACTGCATTTGATTCTAAAGTTGTTGTGCCCTAGTACATGGTCAATTTTAGTATAGGGGCCATGTCCTGCTGAGAAAAAGGGCAAATTTTTTACTATTCCCATAAAGTTTTCTTCAGAGGTCTATCATATCTAAGTTTTCTAAGATTTTATTCACCTTCTTAACTTCCTCCTTGCTCATTTTGTTGTTATACTTATGTAGTTCTGAGAGAGGGAGGTTGAAGTCTTCCATTACTAAAGTTTTGCTGTCCATTTCTCCTTGTAATTCACTCAACTTTTCCCCTAGGAATTTGGAAGCTATCCTACTAGGTGCATACATGTTTAGTAATGAAATAGCTTCATTTCTAATGGTGCCTTTTAAAAGGATGTAGTTTCCTTCCTTATCCCTTTTAATGAGATTGATTTTTGCTTTTACTTTGTCTGAGACTAGAGTCACTACCCCAGATTTTTTTTACTTCAGCTGAGGCATAATATATTTTGCTCCAACCTTCTAACTTTACCCTGTGTGTATCTTTCTGCTTCAGATGTATTTCTTGTAAACATCATATTGTAGGACTCTGGTTTTTAATCCATTGTGCTATCCATTTCCATTTCATGGGACAGTTCATCCCATTCACAATTACAGTTAAGATTACTAATTCTGCATTTCCCTCTATGCTATCTTTCTCCATTTATATTTATCTCTTTCCATTTCTCTTATTCCTCCTCACCAAAATTGTACTATCTTTGCCCTTTGATTTATTTTTTAAAAATATAAATTTCAGCATATTTTCACTTATACATTCCCTTCCCTTTTATCAGTCCCTTCTTCCCTAATCTTCTCCTTTCCCAGTCCACCCTTCCCTGTAGATTAAGTTGAATTTTTAAACCTAAATGGAAATATATCTTATTTCCTCATTGGGCTAAATGTATTGAATAGAATTTACACAGCATTCAGATTCTCACTTCTTTCCAGCTAAAATTATAAATCTTTGGCCTCTTCCCTGGCTCTAAAACAGCTTGATAAACTCCTATTCTTATCAAGATATCACAGATTGTTTACTTAATTGTTTGATTATCGGCATTGATTCAAATTGCATTAAATTATAATTATAATCACTTTTTACTTTAACCCCTTTTCAAGTATTTTTCAAGTACACACAATCCTCTTCACAAGTCAAAATAATCTCCAAAGCCATAAAAATTCTTGAACTATTTGTGCCCCTCCCTGGCCTATTTTCTTTCTCATTTTACCTCCCCACCCAGGGTACTTAACTCCTTGTTAAGTGAACCAAGACCCTTTGTTTCTCCTACTTTATCCCCTCCCCAAGGGTACTTAACCAATTGTTAAGAGAAGCATCCTAATCTAATTAACTGAAAATATCTTGAAGATCTCTAATTACCAGGAGGCTCTGGAGGTCTCACTGAGAACTTTATAAATTATTTCAAAGTAATAGAGACACTGTATCAGGTCCTTGCAGCTTTTGATAGCCTCATTAGACAAGGTGCTTAGCAACTTGTGACTAAAGTCAGCCAGTGTAATGAGATACTTAAATTAAAGTTGATACTCCTGGTTCCTCGCCCCCCCCCCCTTTTATCTCATATAATATTGGGATCTTCCCTTTTGAAACCAATATTTGTTTAAAACAATTTTGTTTTCTCAGTCCCCTTTTTCCTTTACCTTTTTTCATGTAACTCTTCAGTTCTGTATTTGACAATTGAATTCTTTGTTCAGTTCTGGCCTTTGTGTCAGGAAATTCTGGAAGTCCTCTATATGATGGATTTTTTAAATTAATTTTTATTAAAGATATTATTTGAGTTTTACAATTCCCCCCATCTTGCTTCCCTCCCTCCACCCCCCCCCCCCCCACAGAAAACACTCTGTCAGTCTTTACTTTGTTTCCATGTTGTACCTTGATCCAAATTGGGTGTGATGAGAGAGAAATCATATCCTTAAAGAAGAGAAGTTTAAGGTGACAAGATCAGAAAATAAGATATGTTTTTTCTAAATTGAAGGGAATATTCCTTGAACTTCCACAGCTGCTTATCTGGATACAGATGGCACTCTGCTTTGCAGACAGCCCAAAATTGTTCCTCATTGTTGCACTGATGGAATGAGTGAGTCCTTCAAGGTTGAACATCACTCCCATGTTGCTGTTAGGGTGTACAGTGTTTTTCTGGTTCTGCTCATCTCATTCAGCATCAGTTCATGTAAATCCCTCCAGGCTTCCCTGAAATCCCATCCCTCCTGGTTTCTAATAGAGCAGTAGTGTTCCATGACATACATATACCACAGTTTGCTAAGCCATTCCCCAATTGAAGGACATTTACTTGATTTCCAATTTTTGCCACCACAAACAGGGCTGCTATAAATATTTTTGTACAAGTAATGTTTTTACCCTTTTTCATCATCTCTTCAGGATATAGACCCAGTAGTGGTATTGCTGGGTCAAAGGGTATGCACATTTTTGTTGCCCTTTGGGCATAGTTCCAAATTTCTCTCCAGAAGGGTTGGATGAGTTCACAGCTCCACCAACAGTGTAATAGTGTCCCAGATTTCCCACAACCCTTCCAACAATGATCATTATTCTTCCTGGTCATATTGGCCAATCTGAGAGGTATGAGGTGGTACCTCAGAGAAGCTTTCATTTGCATTTCTCTAATAATTAATGATTTAGAGCATTTTTTCATATGGCTATGAATTGCTTTGATCTCCTCATCTGTAAATTGCCTTTGCATATCCTTTGACCATTTGTCAATTGGGGAATGGCTTTTTGTTTTAAAAATATGACTCAGTTCTCTGTATATTTTAGAAATGAGTCCTTTGTCAGAATCATTAGTTGTAAAGATTGTTTCCCAATTTACTACATTTCTTTTGATCTTGGTTACAGTGGTTTTATCTGTGCAAAAGCTTTTTAATTTAATGAAATTGAAATCATCTAATTGGTTTTTGGTGATGTTCTCCAACTCTTCCTTAGTGATAAACTGCTCCCCTTTCCATAGATCTGACAGGTAGACTAGTCCTTGATCTTTTAATTTGCTTCTAGTATTGTTTTTTTATGTCTATGATCTGTAACCATTTGGATCTTATCTTGGTAAAGGGTGTGTGAGGTGTTGGTTGAATCTAAGTTTCTTCCATACTAACTTCCAATTATCCAGGCAGTTTTTATCAAAGAGGGAGTTTTTATCCCAATGGCTGGACTCTTTGGGTTTATCAAACAGCAGATTACTATAATCATCTCCTGCTTTTACACCTAGTCTATTCCACTGGTCCACCACTCCATTTCTTAGCCAATACCAAACAGTTTTGATGACTGATGCTTTATAATATAATTTTAGATCAGGTAGGGCTAAGCCACATTCTTTTAGACTTTTTTTCATTAAGCTCCTGGCAATTCTTGACTTTTTATTTCTCCATATGAATTTACTTACAATTTTTTCTAACTCATTAAAGTAATTTTTTGGAATTTTGATTGGTAGAGCACTAAACAGATACTTTAGTTTTGGTAGAATTGTCATTTTTATTATATTAGTTCTCCCTATCCATGAGCAGTTGATATTTGCCCAGTTATTTAAATCTGATTTAATTTGAGTGAGAAGTATTTTATAATTGTTTTCAAAAAAGATTCTGAGTCTGTCTTGGCAAATAGTCTCCCAAGTATTTTATATTTGTCTGAGGTTAGTTTGAATGGGATTTTTCTTTCTAGCTCTTCTGCTGTACCTTGCTAGACACATAAAGAAAAGTTGAGGATTTATGAGGGTTTATTTTATAACCTGCAACTTTGCTAAAATTGCTAATTGTTTCAAGTAGTTTTTTGGATGATTTCTTGGGATTCTCTAGGTAGACCATCATGTCATCTGCAAAGAGTGAGAGTTTTGTCTCTTCCTTCCCAATTCTAATTCCTTCAATTTCTTTTTCTTCTCTAATTGTTGATACTAACATTTCTAATACAATATTGAATAGTAGTGGTGATAATGGGCACCCTTGTTTCACCCTGATCTTATTGGCAATGCCTCTAGCCTCTCCCCATTGAATATAATGCTTGTTGATGGTTTCAGATAGATACTGCTAATTATTTTAAGGAACAGTCCATTTATTCCTACACTCTCTAGTGTTTTTAATAGGAATGGATGCTGTATTTTGTCAAAAGCTTTTTCAGAATCTATTGATATGATCATATGATTTCTTATGGGTTTGTTGTTGATATAATTGAGTATACTAACAGTTTTCCTAATATTGAACCAACCCTGCATTCCTAGCATAAATCCTACTTGATCATAATGTATTATCCTAGTGATAACTTGTTGTAATTGTTTTGCTAAGATTTTATTTAGGATTTTTGCATCTATATTCATCAGGGAAATAGGTCTATAATTTTCTTTTTCTGTTTTAACTCTTCCTGGTTTAGGTAACAGCACCACATTGGTTTCATAGAAAGAGTTAGGCAGAGTTCCATCTTTCCCTATTTTTCCAAAGAGGTTATATAGAATTGGAACCAAATGTTCCTTAAATGTTTGGTAGAATTCACTTGTGAATCCATCAGGCCCCGGAGATTTTTTTTTAGGGAGTTCAATAATGGCTTGTTGAATTTCTTTTTTCTGAGATAGGGTTGTTTAGGTATTTAATCTCTTCTTCATTTACCCTGGGCAACTTATGTTTTTGTAAATATTGATCCATTTCACTTAGATTATCAAATTTATTGGCATAGAGTTGGGCAAAATAATTTCAAATTATTACTTTAATTTCCTCCTCATTGGTGGTGAGTTCACCTTTGTCATTCATGATACTAGCAATTTGCTTTTCTTCTTTCTTTTTTTTAATCAAATTGACCAGAGGTTTGTCAATTGTATTGGTTTTTTCATAATACCAACTTTTGGCTTTATTTATTAATTCAATAGTTTTTTTTTGCCTTCAATTTTATTAATTTCTCCTTTAATTTTTAGAATTTCTAATTATTTAGTATTTAATTGGGGATTTTTAATTTGTTCTTTCTCTAATTTTTTTTAGTTGTATGTTTAGTTCATTGATTTCCTCTTTCTCCAATTTATTCATGTAAGCATTTAGAGCTATAATATATCCCCTGAGAGCTGCTTTGAATGAATCCCATAGGTTTTGGTATGTTGTTTCATTATCATCATTATCTAGGATAAAATGGTTAATTCTTTCTATAATTTTTTTTTGGTCCACTCATTTTTTAAAATGAGGTTATTCAGTTTCCAATTTGTTCTTGGTCTATATCTCCTTGGCCCAGTATTGCATATGACTTTAATTGCATTGTGATCTGAGAAAGATGTATTCACTACTTCTGCCTTTCTGAAGTTGATCATTAGGTTTTTATGTCCTAGTACATGGTCAATTTTTGTATAAGTTCCATGTACTGCAGAGAAAAAGGTATATTCCTTTCTATCCCCATTCAGTTTCCTCCATAAGTCTACCATATCTAATTTTTCTAACAATCCATTTACCTCCTTAACTTCTTTCTTGTTTATTTTATGATTCGATTTATCTAGATCTGATAGCAGGAGGTTGAGGTCTCCCACTAATAGAGTTTTGCTGTCTATTATCTTCCTGTAGTTCTTTCAGCTTCTCCTCTAAGACTTTGGGTGTTGTCCCACTGGGTGCATATATTCAATATGGAAATGACTTTATTGTCTATGGTACCTTTTAGGAGGATAAAGTTTCCTTCCTTATATCTTTTAACGCTATCTATTTTTGCTGCTGCTTTGTCTGACATAAGGATTGCTACCCCTGCTTTTTGTACTTCAGCTGAAGTAAAATATATTTTGCTCCAACCTTTTACCTTTATTCTATATGTATCCCTCTGTTTCAAACGAGTTTCTTGTAAACAGCATATTGTAGGATTCTGGTTTTTAATCCACTCAGCTATTCACTTATGTTTTAAGGGAGAGTTCATCCCATTCACATTCAAGGTTATGATTACTAATTCTTTATTGCCCTCTGTGCTATCTTCCCTCCGTTTGTATTTTTCCCCCTCTCTCCCCCCTTTATCCATATTCCACAGTATTTTGTTTCTGAATACCACCCCCTTCCGTGTGTTTGCCCTCCTATATCACGCCCTCCCCTTTCTTTCCCCTTTTCCTTTTTCCCTTTTCCCTTCCCTTCCTTTTGTTATTTCCCCTTATTTCCCCCACTCCACTTCCCTTTCTCCATCCCCCTCCACTTTTCTCCTTTTAATACTTGAAAGGTTAGATGTTTTATAAGTTAACTGAATATGTGTAGGTTGACTTTAAGCCAAGTCTGATGAGAAGAAGATTCAGGTGTTTCTCATCTGCTCCCTTCTTCCCCTCTATTGCCATAGGTTTTTTTGTACCTCTTAGTGTAATGAGATTTACCCCATTCACTCCCCCTCCCTCCTCCAGTGTCTTTCCTGTCCCCCTTTTTAAGGAGGTAGTGTTTTTGAAATAATTCTATCTAAGTCATAGAAAATTCTGAGTGTCTGTCCCTTCTAATTCAGTATAGTCTATCGAATAGCGTAAAAATTCCTGAGAGTTATTAGGGTCTTTCTCCCAAGTGGGGTTAAAGCCAGTTACATCTCTTTAGATAGCAGTCTCATGGATAGGTCATAAATGTCCATCATTTCTGGCTTGATATATTCTCTCTGTTACAGCTACAATTCTCAAGATTTATGAGAATATTTTCCCCCCATGCTGTTATACAGACAGTTTCAATTTACTGGATTGCATTTTTTCCCTTATACTGCCACCATTTTTTTAACCTTTCAATGTGTCTCTTGAACCTCCTGTTTGATCCCCAAATTTTCTGTTTAGCTCTGGTCTTTTCATCAGAAATTTTTGGAATTCTTCCATTTCATTAAATGTCCATCTTTTTCTCTGGAAGAGAAGGCTCAGCTTTGTGGGAAAGTAGATTCTTGGCTGCATTCCAAGTTCCCATGATCTTCAAAATATCTCATTCCAGGCCCTTCAATCCCTTAAAGTTGATGCAGCCAGGTCCTGCATAATCCTTATTGTGGCTCCTTGATATTTAAATTGTTTCTTTCTGGCTGCTTGCAGGATTTTCTCTTTTATATGATAGTTCTGGAATTTGGCCACAACATTCCTTTGTGTTTTCATTTTAGGATCTTTTTCTGGTGGGGATCAATGTACTCTTTCAATAACTACTTTGCCTTCTGATTCCATGATATCAGGGCAGTTTTCCATCACCAGATCCTGTCATATTAAGTTCAGGCTTTTTTTTTTTCTCTTCAATGTTTTCAGGAAGTCCTATAATTTTCAGGTTGCCCCTCCTCGATCTATTCTCGAGGACAGTGCTTTTGTTGATGAGGTATTTTACATTTGCTTCTATTTTTTCTATTTTTTGATTTTGTTTAACTGACTCTTGCTGTCTCATGGAGTCATTAATTTCTGTAGACTCCATTCATTTTTTGGGGGAGGAGTTATCTTCATTAACCTTTTTCAACCCCTTTTCTAATTGGTCAGTTCTACTTTCGAAAGCTTTCCATTTGACCCATTGAGGTTTTGAGAGAATTAATTTCTTTTTTGCATTTGCCCATTTGAAGACCTGAGAGATTTATTCTCATTTTGTATTTGTCCAATTGTACTTTCTAAGGTTTTGTTTTCTTGTTGCAAGGTATTAATTGTCTCTCCCAAATTTTTAAGCTCCTTCCTTATTTCTTCAAGGAAGTCTTTCTGTGCTGAAGACCAGATTGTATTCTCCTCAGAAGTTCCAGGTCTCTCTGAGTTAGGGTCTTTCCCTTCCAAGAATTTTTCTATGGAGCCACCTTTCCACTGACCCTTCTTCATTTTGCTAAGACCTGAGTTGGGGAGGGGTTGGTTCCCTGGGGCTTGGGATTGCTAAAGACTTTACTCACTGAGTGCAGTTCCTTGGCTGGCCAGTAGGAGGTGCTGGTTGCTTTCTCTGGAGTGTCTGTGACCTTGGTTGAGGCCTTCTCCATTTCCTTGAAGGGAGGAGTTGGAGCTATTGAATTCTTTTTCCTTCAATCAATACCCTGGCCTGAGGTCATTCCTCAGCTGGGCTGGTTCTTCTGCTCACACACCTAGGCCTGAGGCAGAAATAGTTTGCATTTGGGGCACTTCCAGCCAAGATGGCGGAGAGAAGACAGGCACAGTTCTAAAGTCTCCTGATCTTTCCCCATCTATCACATGAAACAAACCTCTTAAAAGAAATTTGACCCACAAAACCCAGAAAAAAAGCCAGGATAAAGAACATCTACCTCGGGACTTCTCTCCGGCAGCAGCTTTGGCTGAATTCAGGCGGATGAGTCTGGGCTCAGAGGGAGGATCAGCCCTGGATCAACCAGATTAACAGCTGAATTGGAACTTGGAGTCTGAGGGCCCGAGAGCTGGACCTGCTGGATCAGAGGTGGGGCTGGACCACAGGGGCGTGAGTCTGCAGGTGAGCAGAGGCACTGGTGTTGGAGCTGTCCCACTGGAGATCCCAGACCATGCTGGGGAGAGAGTTCTGGAGCAGGAAGGATTTGGACACCATCCCTGGGCTCCTCTGGTCTGAGTCCCATTACAACTCAGAGTTTCTTCCCTATATGATGGATTTTGCAGGGTAATACATTCTGGGTTGTAATCCCAGGTCCTCTCTGAAATATGTTATTCCACTTCTTCTGATCCTTCAATGTTGAGGCTGATAGGTCCTGTGTTAGTCTGAGTGTGTTTCCTTTGTATTTGATTTGTTATTGTTGTTTTTGTTTTTGCTTCCTGAAATACTCTTTCTTTTATTTGAGGGTTCTGGAATTTGGCTATTACAGCTCTTGGAGGTTTGGTCCTGGGGTCTCTTTCTGGAGGGATTCTGTGGATTCTTTCAAATGTTATTTTGTTATTTTATTCTAGTAGATTGGGGCAGTTTTCCCTTACATTTTCCTGCATGATTTTTTCCATGTTCTTTCGTTGGCCCAGGCTTTCTAGTAGACCAATGATTCATAGATTTTTCTCATGGATCTTTTTTCCAGGTCATTCATTTTCCCCTAGAAGGTACTTTACATATTCTTCAATTTTTTCAGCCTTCTTATTTTTTTGATTAAATAATCTTATAGATTCGTTGGCTTGTATATTCATTAGTTCAATTTTAACTTTTAGGATTTTATTTTCTTTGACTACCTTTTGTGTTTCCTTTTCCAGTTGGTTATTTTTACTTTTAATGGGGTTGATTTCTTTGGTCAACTTGTCACAATTTTCTTGCATGACTTTCATTTCTTTTTTTCCATTTTTCTTCTTTCTCTCTTCATTGGTTTTTTAAATCCTTTTTTAAGCTCTTCAATGAACTTTTGTATTTGAATCCAATTTATAGGCTGTTTTGATACTTGTCCTGTGAGTGACATTTCACAGCTTTCTTCTTTAGACATGGCATTGCTGTCATCTTTATCTGTGAAGTATTTTTCTATAGTGAGTGCTGTTTTAGTTTTTTTGATCATCTTTATGGTTATAATTCTGCTCCTGGGGTATATGGAGTATAGATCCAAGCTTTTATTTTGCTGGGGCTGGGGTCTGATCCCTGGTTTGTTGTTGGCCAAGATGTTGCCTATGCAGTCCAGGTCTTGCCTTTGCAGAGGTTTGTTTTTCCCCCTCCTTTATGTCCAGTTTCTAACTTAGCAGAGGATTGACCCAAACCCAATTCTGTCTTTTACCCCAGTGTTTTCAGGGTTCAAACTTCGTTTGGGATTGAAATCCTCCATGCTGGCTTGCTATCTAGTTTCTGGGACCTCTGTTATTATTAAGTTATTGGGATCTGGATTGCACTGTGGCTAAAAGCCTCCTGCTGGCTTTCCCCACTTTCCTGCCTCTTGGACTTTTCCTCCCCTTTTCCCTCAAAGAGACAGACTTTCAATGAAGATCCTCCACAATGTCTGCAGTTGAAAACTTCTTTGAATCTTCTCTTTTTCTTGATGAGATCTGTAGTGTGAATGTCAGAGTAGAAGGTTCATGTGTCTTTGATAGTGAACGGCTCTGGAAGCATATTAGCTTTAAGCCACCATCTTGGGTCTGCCCCAGAAAAACCCCACTATTCCTTTTTATTACCAATTAGAACTCAAGAAAGGTGAAACTTTGTAAAAGAGTGTGCTGTTCTCTGCTGCTGTTACTGACTCGAAAATGAAAAGCAGAGGGGCTTTGAATTATTGGTATTTTGTTTGAGCTTACTTAATGAAGTGAATTTGAAATGTATTTCTGTGAGTTCTCTTTTGATTGGACAGTCGATAATCAATCAATCCTCTAGCCCAGAAATTGTGAGTTAGCAGATTAGTGTTTTAAATGAACTACTGCTATTCACAATAAAGGTTAACATTTTCTACATATTCTTTTTTACATTTTATTTATTTATATATTAATTTTGAATTTTACAATTTTCCCCATAACCTTGTTTCCCTCCCCCCACCTGCCATAGAAGTCAATCTGTTAGTCTTTATATTATTTCCATGGTATATATTGATCTAAGTTGAATGTGATGAAAGAGAAATCATATCCTTGAGGGAAAAAATACATAACTAGATAATGGTTTTTTTTTTAAATTAAAGGTAATAGTCCTTGGCCTATGTTCAAACTCCACAATTCTTTAACTGGATACAGATGGTATTCTCCCTCACAGATACCCCAAAATTGTACCCGATTGTTCCACTAATGGAATGGGCAAGTCCATTAAGTTTAATTATCACCCCATGTTGCTGTTAGGGTGTACAGTATTCTTCTGGTTCTGTTCATCTCCCTAAGCATCAGTTCATGCAAATCCCTCCAGGCTTCCCTGAATTCCCATCCCTCTTATTTTCTAATAGAACAATAATGTTCCATAACATATATATATATATATATATATATATATATATATATATATATACCACAATTTGTTCAGTCATTCCCCAATTGATGGATATTCACTCAATTTCCAATTCTTTGCCACCACAAACAGAGCTGCTATGAATATTTTTGAACAGGTGATGTTTTTACCCTTTTCATGATCTTTTTATAGTATAGACCCAGTAGTGGTATTACTGGATCACAGGGTAGACACATTTTTATTGCCCTTTGTGCTTAATTCCAACTTGCTCTCCAGAAAGGTTGGATGAGTTCACAGCTCCACCAACAATGTATTAGTGTCCCAGATCTTCCACATCCCCTCCAACATTGATCACTGATCATTGTACCATATATGGAGTATAGATCCAAGCTTTTATTTTTCTGGGACTAGGGTTTGATCCCTGGCTTGTTGTTGGCCAAGATGTTGACTATGCAGTCTAGGCCTTGCCTTTGCAGAGGTTTGGTTTTTTTTTTCCCCACACCTTTAAGGCCAGGTTCTTACTTAACAGAGGATTGTTTCCAACTCAGTCCTGTCTTGGTCCCTGGTGTTTCTGGGTTCAGACTTTTTTGGGGGTTGGGATCCTCCCTGCTGACTTGCTATCCACCTGCTGGGACTTCTTTTATTATTAAGTTGTCAGGATCTGTGGCTAAAATTTTACCTCTTGTTGGATTTCTCCACTCTCCCACCTCCTGAACTTTTCTTCCCATTTTCCCCCAAAGAGACAGTGAAGGTCCTCCACGATGTCTATAGTTGAAAACTTCTTTGAATCTTCTCTTTTTCTTGGTGGGATCTGTAGTATGAGTGTCAGAGTAGAGGCTGTATCTTGGTAGCAAAAGGCTCTGGGAGCTTGTTAGCTTCATGCCACCATCTTGACTTCACCCCAGAAGTCCCTTCAATCCTGTTATCTCTTGACCAAAAGTTCTCTTCTCTGTCCTTGAAGTATGACTTAGAAATGAATATAGGTAATGTAGTTGTGAATAAAAGTATCTAGTTCTTCATATAGTGCTAGCAGAAATGTATATTTTAATCTCTTTTGGACCAGTTGCCATGTTCCCTTACTATCTCTGACTTGAAAGCTCCCAAAGCTGCTGCTGCTTCTGTCCCCACCAACTAGTCTGCAACAATCCCATGTCACAGATTTCTTTGATCTCCTGAATAATCTTGGGAAGAATGTCTCACCCTGACCTGTTGGTTCTGCCATTCCAGAATTTGATTTAAAGAGTCATTTTAAAGTTGTTTGGTAGGAAGTGTTAGAACTGCTCTGCTGAGTACTGTTTTTATACTGCTTTCTTAGATCATTAGATTCTATTCAATGGGAGAGGTGACAGTCAAACCTGTGCTTTAAGCCAAGCATTTGGCATCCAAATGGAAAATGAATTTAAGTGATAATAAGAGAGAAGCAGGAAAACAAAATAGAAAGCTGTGGGATGTGACTATGTGAGATGTGATGAGCACCATCTATAATAATTAACATAAGGCAACATATTCCAAATATTTAGAAAAACTTTTTATTACGTATATACGTGTGTATATTATACAACCTGGAGGAATTTCTCATGATTTCTATGAATGGCCCTGGATTAATTGCAAGGTCCTCTGAGTTCAGTTTTATCTCAAATGAATCTCATACATATCATATGCCAAAAGCAATCAGAAATTTGATAACTACACTTTATTTTCTTATCTAGTTAAAATGGGATTTTCGTAACACAGAGATACTTAATTGCAATCAGGAAGCTTAGCTAGTCATTTTTTCAACTAGTTCAGCTTAATCCATGGTGAAACTTTAGTTTTCTTTTTTTGATTGAAAATGTCAAAGGGGTCCCACATACTTGTCCCCTATTAAATAGATTACCCCGTCATTTAATATAAATTTCTAGGACATAAAAGCATTCAAAATGATTCTAAATGTTAATTTACTATTTATTAAACAGTTCCTAGGAATCATAAATATTCATGAAGATACATCAAACAAATTTTTAACATCAATACATTAGTAATCTGAACTCTTCCAACTAGTTTCTATAAATAACATTCTCAATAGTCCACAAATATCATCCTGGGAAATATTCTTCCATGACCCCATAATTAGTGGACAGTTTAGTTATTAGTGTTTGGTCATTAAACAAAAGTAATAAAAGATTCATCAGAAATTAATTCAAAAGCAATGAGCTTCTAGGTCTCTTGCTACTGTCCCTATTCCAATAAACTAGGAATGGAATGCTGCTTCCCTCTCTTTTAACCAATGGCCTATTGATTATACTTTTATAATAAGGTGTGAATCTATTTCCCCTTTTCTTCTTCTCATTATTACTCTAGCCCAGATCTCTATCGCTTACTACCTAGATTAATTTAGCAGACTATTAACAGATTTTTCTCCAGTCTTTGTCCACACCACTTTCATAGTGCTCCTAGCATAAAGCCACTAACATTAATCTGAACACACCACTACCCTGCTCAAAAACCTTCTGGGGGCTTTCATTGTTTCCTCTCAAACAAAAGCATATCTGGAACAAGGGAGATAAGAATCTCACTGTACAAGAGACATAAGAAACTATTTAGTCCAACCATTCCATATAAGAGATAAAGGTTAAAAATGAACCATTACCTTGTTATCAGTTTCCTCTTTTACCTCACTGAACCTGTCCTTCACAGTTACTTAGGGACAATTTTGCAATTTAGGCAAATGAATTCCCTTGTTAGTATGTTACCCATGTGAAGATGACCATGACAAACCTTGTGCTATCTCATGAAATTTCTGCCAATAAAAGACTCTCAAACCCTGGAACCCTGGCCTGGGTCAGATTGAATAGGACAGAAACTCAGGGACTTTTCCTAATTACCATCAACTGGGAAATATTTCTCCTTCTGAAGATTCTCAGGAATTCTTCAGTTGGAACTTTCCTTCTCAATTATGGTGTTTTGGCTCTAATAGTTTAGAGCAGCTAGGTGACTCAGTGCACAGAATGTCAGATCTACAGTCAGAGAGACTCATCTTTCCTGACTTCAAGATATTTACTAGCTGTTTGACCATGGTAAAGTCACTTAACCCTGCTTGCTTTAGTTTTCTTATCAGTAAAATGAGGTGGAAAATTAAATAACAAATTACTCCAATATCTTTGCTAAGAAAACCCCAAGTGAGATCACAAAGACTCAGACACAAGTGAGAAACAACTAAACAACAGCACTAATAGTGGTACAGGTTCCCCCTGTTTTATCTCATTTATGAAAGTATGAATACCATGAGGACAGGGTTTTAATCTTTTATTTGTATATATAGCCTCTAACACATTGTAGACATGGAATGATTTCTGTATTAAAATGCCATTAGCAACCCTGTACCAATATAAGGTTGAAATGGCTATAGGATTTAAACATAAAAGGTGATGCCAATAAACCAGTTAGGAGAACAAGTAATAATTTATCTGTCAGAAATATGGAGAGGGGAAGAATTTATGATCAAATGAGATAGAAAGCATTATAAAATGCAAAATGGATAATTTTTATTACATTTAATTAAAAAGGGTGTGTACACATAAAACCAATGCAACCAAGATTAGAAGAAACACAGAAAGCTAAGAAACCAATTTTACAGCAAGGATTTCTGATACAGGATTCATTTCTAAAGTGTAGAGAGAACTTGTAAGGATACAAGTGATTCCTTAATTGATAAATGGTCAAATGACATGAACAGACAATTTTCAGATGAAATTAATGCTGTCTAGGATAATATGAAGAAATGCTCTAAATTATTATTGATTAGAGATATGCATATTAAAACATCTCTGAGGTACCACCTATCAGGTTGTCTAACATGATAGCCTATAAATATTGGAGATGTGGGAAAACTAGGGTACCATTACACTGTTGGTAGAGTTGTGAACTGATCCAACCTTCCTGGAAAGCAATTTGGAACTATTTCCAATGGGCTATAAAACTGGGCATACCCTTTGATTCAGCAATATTACTACTAAGTATGTATCTGAAAGAGATCATTAAAAAAGAGAAAAGGATTCATTCACATATACATACATTTTTATAGCAGTTCTTTTTTGTAGCAGCCAAGAATTGGAAATTGAAGGGATGCCCATCAATTGGGGAATGACTCAACAAATTTGGATATTTTATTGTGTTGGAATATTATTGTTCCAGGCAGATTTCAAGAAAACCTGGGAAGACTTACATGAACTAATTCTGAGTGAAGTTAGCAGAACCAGGATATCACTGTACACCTTAATAACAATGTTATGTGACGATTAACTATACAAAACTAAGCTCTTCTTCAAAATACTATGATGAAAGACAGTTTTAAAAGACCTGTAATGGAAAACTACCATCCACATCCAGACAAAGAACTACGGAGCCTGAATGCATACCAAAGCATACTATTTTCACTTTTTAAAATTTGTTGTATTTTTTTTTTCTTTCTAAAGGTTTCCCTTTTATTCTGATTTTTCTTTCACAATATGATTAATATGGGAAGAAAGAAAATCTCAGATGTCTGTGCCTATTGCCAAAATCCTTTTCTGAAGGCAGACAATTTATGGGAATTAATCAGTCTCCAGTTTGTTCTGAAGATAAAGTTATGGAGTTAATGGAACCAATATGAGCTTGTATAATAAAACAACTATAATACTTACAACCTCTCTTAGAAGTGTGTACCAAAGAAGTTCATGATTTGCCCCTTTGGGTTCTTCCCTATACAACAATATTCCCTTCAGGGTAAGGTGGCAGACAAAAAATGTCAAAAGAATAAGGAATATACCTTATCTGTCAGATCTATGGAAAGGGGAGAAGCTTATGACCAAAGAAGAGATAGAGAATATTATAAAATACAAAATGGATAATTTTGATTATATTAAATATATATAAAGCTGAGTCAAATTTATAAGAATACAAGTCATTTCCCAATTGATAAATAGTCAAAGGATATGAACAGTAAAATTCTCAGATGAAGAAATTGTAGCTATTTATGGTCATATAAAAATGTTCTAAATCATTATTGATTAGAGAAATGCAAATTAAAACAACTGGGGCACCACCTCACATCTATCAGATTGGATAAGATGATAAAAAAGGACAATGATCACTGTTGGAGAGGATATGGGAAAATTGAGACATTAATTGATCCAGTTATTCTGGAGAGCAATTTGGAACTATGCCAAAAGTATATTAAAACTGTGCATATTCAATGATGCAGTAATAACCCTTTCTTCCAAAGGGGAAAAGTCTCATATGTTCAAAAATATTTTCAAAAATGTTTATAGCAGTTCTTTTTGTAATAGCAAAGAACTGGAAATTGAGGGGATGCCCATAAAATGGGGAATGGCTAGACAAATTATGCTATTAAGAATGTGATGGAATACTATTGTCCTGTAAGAAGTCATGAACAACTGGATTTTAGAGAAGCATGGAAAGGAGCTGAAGCTGAGTGAAGTGAACCATACTTATTAATATATACAATATTGTGTGGTGATCAACTTTGATAGACCTGCTCTTCTCAGCAGGAAAACAACCAAAACTAATTCTGTGTTGGATTTGTGTTGGAAAAATATCCACATCCAAAGATGTGGGTTTTCCTTCCTTTTTGTTCTGCTTCTTCTTTGACAACATGATCCATCAGAAAATATGTTTAACATAATTATACATGTATAATCTTCATTAGATTACTTCCTGTCAAAGGGAAGGAGGATGGAAAGGAGGAAGGGAGAAAATGTGGAACTCAAAACTTTACAAAAAATGATTCTTGAAAACTATCTTTGCATGTAGTTGGAAAAATAAATAAAAATAAATAAATATTTATTTAAAAAAAAAAGAAATGTCATTAGCACATGAAGATTGTGTATCCTTGTGGTTAACGGAGAAGATCATGGATTATATAGATATCATCCTTATCCTTTCCATTTTAATGCAAAACACAGTACCTGGAATATCTGAAAACAGATATTTGAGACAAATGTAGACATCTGAAAATAGATATTTGAGACAAATATAGACATCAGTTACTGTGAGTCAGACTCATTTCATCATCTATCTGCAGAGACTGTCCAGCTTTGTAGATTTTGAGGAGACATTTCATCTATTTTTGTTATTCTATTGTGGATAATTAAGCTTATCTTGCTCCCAGTGCAAAGTATACTTGAAAGTTTATAGTATTCTAGAACCTGATGTAATTACTATGCCATCTGCAGAGAGGAGCATTTGGGATAATTTTGCCATCAATGAGGCATATCATCACCCCAAATCTTATTGATTGTTTTGTTACTTCAACTGATGTAATATTTGCAGAGTTGTTGTAAGTGGTCTCCATAACTCTATCATAGAACATCAGAGCATCTCTTCTCTAGAATTTCACTTATATATTAAACTTCTGTGTCATTTACTATCCTGGACCGAGTAATATCTTTTGGAGAGTTCAGTCTATTTTTCAAATCACCACTAAGGTGACATCATTATTTATATTAATTAAAGAAGTAATAGTAATTATTTTTGTTGTGTACCTGTTGACCGCTCCACAAAGAGAACTCACTCTTCACCTCTGAAGAATCTGATGGGGAAAGGAAAATTTTTTAATATTTGGGCAGTGAAATTTAGGTAGATTTTTATTTTCTTGTTTTAACTTTGAATTATAGAACAAAAAAAGGCAACAGTAATCTGATTTACAAATTGGTAAATTAGTGAAGAGATTACTCATCATTCTTTATTGCTGACTTTGTTACAATGTCTTTTTCATCTTTCTATGCCTCTTTTGCTGGCCTGGCTCTTTAATCTATGGCTGAAATGCTCATCTCCTCACTTACTCCCTTTACCTTCACACAGGATTGATAACAAACGACCCTCCTGGAAACTCTCTGCAGTTGCAGTAGACTAAGTTTGAAACTAAGAAGTTTCTTAAATTACTCTTGAGCCTCCAAAACTACCTGTACTGGAGATAGAATAAAGTTGTTAAAGTAGGTTTCTGACTTCTTCAGGGCAATGCCTGCAAAGTGAAACTTAGCTTTATAACCCTTGCAACCATAGAAGTTCATTAATAATTAACTATTGAAATTCAGTAAAAATAAAATATAATTAATAATTCTCTTCTAGGTCATAGAGATTGAGCATGGTATGATAAAATAATAAAAGGAAATCTAGATTTGGAATCAAAAGACCATAGTACAAATACCTCCTCAATCATAACTTGTGTGAATTTGATCAAGTCGTCATCCCAGTTTCCTGCTTCTATAAAATGAAGAGATTGGATTAATCGATCTCTAAGTTTCTTTCCAACTCCTGTGTATTTGATCCTGTCACCCATCAATGTCATCATCAGCAGTTTTAACTTGGTTCAGTATTTTGAGTCCAAAACTAAACCACACATTTTGTTTATATGTTTGGTTTATGTTAAATCAACAAATTCCTGGAACATGTTTTTAAAAACTACAGAAGAATTTGTTGTAAATATGTTCAAGAACAATTCCACTTCAATCAATCAAAAATTTCCAGGTAACTCTGTAATGGACCCTTCCCATCTATTTATTTCTGTTAGTACTATAATTATGATTCTGTCTCAAATAGAAGAGTCTGAATTTTTTTTTTTTGGTCTCTGAAGGCAGTATTACAGCTGCCATATTCAATAGTTAGATTGTATTATGACTAATTGACCTTTAGGGAAGTAAAGGTAGAAGCAAAAAATATGCAAATTTAAATTTAATGAATTATTATTGTATATGAATATATAAATAGGTCTCTTAGATATCTCAGATTTTGTGAGAGCAAGGAAGGGTGGGTAGGGGACAACCTGTGGATCTATGATTTCATGAGATATGAAAAATCTCTTCAGGAAAGAAGATGACAACTTATTTACATCTTAAAGATTTGATGGGGCTTAAATCTCTTAAGCAATAATATCATTAAGTTAGATAAACTAAACTGAAATAAACCAGGTGTAACTAAAATTCTTTAATGAATATCTCATTCATTTTCAAATTGAAATTTTAAAAAACCACTTGAAGTTATTTGTAACTATATTCCATGACAGATATGCCATTGTATGCAATACTCTGCTTCAGGGTACTTAAGAGACTATACTGAAAACTGAAGCTTACTTCAAGGTCACTTTCCTGTTTGCTCCCAGCATAGCTCACTAATTCATACTTCATTCCTGTTTCTCTCTGTTTGGGTGTGCTCTCTCATTGCTCAAATGAAGATGTTTCTTCCTTATTTTCATGTTCAATTATAATACTAATATTAAGTGTGAGAATCTGCTAGCAAGGCTTGTCCATGGAGATGATTACTTCATATATATATATATATATATATATATATATATATATATATATATATATATATATATATATATAATACATATATGTTTCTAATGATTTTTAAAAGTACAGATCCAGCAACAATTACTTTCCCTTTAAATAATAATTTGAAGAACAGGTAAGTTCTTACCAAATAGTCAACTCAAAATTGGTCAGTTTACAGAGAAAGAAAAACTTGTTCTTGGACTGTATCATGTAGCTGCAAAAGTTAAAACAATATAGTTCTTAAGTATGTTACATGGTAATCATATGGATTACACAGTTACCTTTCCTGTTTCAAGACAAGAATGGTTAGGCAGAGACAAGCAGGAACTCTTCATCCTCATGCAAACAAATGTTGTGTCTCTCATGGCCCAAAGTAGAAAAGATATCTCTGTGCATATTCCATGGGCTAGAATAATTGCAAATAAATTTTTTAATTTGTCCCATGGGATGCCTCTCAGGGAAGGAAAGAAGGAAGGTTACATGGGATACTATAGTGGTATAAAAATATCAATAAATGTTTTAGAGTGAAACTTCCAGAGTAGTTTTGTCCTGAAATACTTTTCCAAATCAAAATTCAATTTATTAAACTACTGAACTATACTGTGGAAAAATAAAACAAATGAACAAGTAAATCTTTTCATTCTTACTGTGACATCTCTTTATTCTTTATGGAAAGCAAACAATTTGGTAATGAAGTGAACAGTTTTATGAATAATCTATAATTTTGCTACACTTAAATGCATAGGTAACTACTTTCAAACATGTGGCACAGTGGATAGAACACTGGCCCTGGAGCCCAGAGGATCTGAGTTCAAATGTGAATTCAGACACTTAATCCTTACCTAGCCATTTAACCCCATTGCCTTGCAAAAAAGAAAAAAAAGATGAATACATGGTTTCAACATAAAAGATGATACCAAAAAGAAATTATGATCTTAAGAAGTCATTCACCTGTCAGATTTGTGAAGGGAAGAATTTATAACTAAATAAAAGAGAATATCATGAAATGCAAATGGATAATTTTGAGAACATGAAATTAAAAATTTTGCACCAAGTCCAACAAACCAAGATAAAAAGGAAAATAGAAAACTGGGAAACAATTTGTAATGTCTGTTTCTGATAAAGGAATTCTTTCTGAAATACACAGAAAAGAGAATCAAATTTATAAAAATAATAAGTCATTCCTCAACTGACAAGTGGTTAAAAGAGATGAATAAGCAGTTTGCACATAAAAAATGGAAACTATAGTTATAGAAAAATGCTCTGTCACTATTGATTAGGGAAATTCAAATTCAGATGATTCTGAGGTACCACCTTATGCCTATCATATGGCTAATATGATAAAAAAAGGAAAATGATAAATTTTGGATAGGAAGTGGGAAAATTGAGATACTAGTACATTGTTGGTGGAGTAATTATGAACTTATTCAGTCATTTTGAAGAACAATTTGTACTATATCAAAAGTGAAATAAAATTGTGATTTGATTCAGAAATACCTCTAATAGCTCTATATCCCAAAGCAATTGCAAAAAGGGGGGGGGAACATATACATGCAAAAGTATTTATCACAGTTTTTTTAGTGGTGGCAAAGAATTGGAAAGAAAGAATGTCCATCAGTCTAGGAGTGGATAAAGAAATTGTGCTACATAAATGTAATGGAATACTATTGTTCTATAATACGTAATGATAAGGCAGTTTTCAGAAAAAATTGGAAAGACTTACATGAACTGATGCTGAGTGAAGTGGGCAAAAGCAGTAGAACATTGTACATAGAATCAACAACATTGTGAGTTTATCAACTATTAATAGACTTAGCTCTTCTCAGTGATATAGTGATCCAAGACAAATTCAAAAGATTCAGAAAATGCTATCTAAATCTAGAGAAAAAATTATGGAGTATGAGTACAAATTGAAACATACAATTTTTTATATTTTTTTATTTCTTGTGGTTTTTTCCTTTTCTTCTAATTCTTCTTTCACAACATGACTAATGTGGAAATATGTTTAACATGAAAGCATATGTTATCAGATTTCTTCCCCTCTTGAGGAAAGGGAAGAGCATGGAGGAAGGAAAAAATTTTGAATCTCAAAATCTTATAAAAATCAATGTAGATAAATATCTTTACATGTTATTTAAAACATAAGGTATTATTGACATAAAAAAATAAAAATCATCCCTGAGAAAACTCTAGTACACTTTTATGATGAAGAGAGCTGAATTTGGTTTACTATTTGTTTCCCCGTGTGCTTTTGGTGAAATCATTTTCCATTGCAGCTGCAGTTTCCTCATCTGTGAATGAAAGGCATAGATTAGATGATTTCTGATATTCATTTCTTTATCTGAATAATGTGATGGACTAGATGATCCCTAAGTTCCCTTTCAATTCCAAAACCTATGACATCATTGCTTAATTTTAAAATGATAGTTTTAACAAATATAGAAACTAATTCTCATCCTGATTTGGGGTTCCCAGACAAGTAAGTAACTTATAATGAAGACCTTCATCTAAAGTTGATTTAAATTCAATTAATAAACCCAGTGAATAAATGTAAAAGCTTTCATAACATTGATTAAGCTTAATATGTTATAGCCTTTCTTCAAAGGTAGTTTTCTCTTTTTGTTATTAATATTTTATTTGTTTTCCAATTATATACAATAGTAGTCTCTACTTATCATTTCTATAAGGTTTTGACTTTTATAATTTTCCCCCACCTCCCTTTCTTCCCCCCATTCCCCTTATAGAAGACAGTCTGATAATCTTTACATTGTTCCATGCTATACAATG
This sequence comes from Macrotis lagotis, assembly GCF_037893015.1. NCBI lineage: Eukaryota > Metazoa > Chordata > Mammalia > Peramelemorphia > Peramelidae > Macrotis > Macrotis lagotis. The sequence goes on along the minus strand of NC_133663.1, from coordinate 129,223,174 downwards.
ATCAAAATTGGATATGATGGGATAGAAAATAAAATATTAGAGATAGCAAAATTATGTACTACATAAGATACTTTAAAAAAAATTGAAGGTAACAGACATTGGTCTTTGTTTAAACTTCACAGTTTTTTCTCTGGATACAGATGGTATTCTCCATCCCAAGTGCTCTAAAATTTTCCCTGATTATTGCACTGATGTAACGAACAAGTCCATTAAGGTTGATCATCACCCTCATGTTGCTGTTAGGGTATACAATGTCCTGAAGGTTCTGCTCATCTCACTTAATATCAGTGCATGCAAGTCTTCCCAGGCTTCTCTGAAATCCCATCCCTCTTGGTTTCTAATAGAACAATAATATTCCATAACATACATATACCAACATTTGTTCAGCCATTCCCCAATTGATGGACATTCACTCAATTTACAATTCTTTGCTACCACAACAGGACTGCTATGAATATTTGGATACACATGATTTTTTTTTTTTACCTATTTTGATGATTTCTTCAGGGCATAGACCCAGTAGTGGTATTGCTGGATCAGAGGGTATGCAAATTTTTATTGCCTTTTGTGCATAATTCCAGATTGTTCTCCAGAAAGGTTGGATGAGTTTACAGCTCCACCAACAATGAAATTAGTGTCCCAGATTTCCCACATCTTTCCAACACTGAACGTTGTTCTTTCTGCTCATATTGGCCAATTAATAGGTATTAGATGGTACCTCTGAGGTGCTTTAATTTGCATTTGTCTAACAGTAATGATTTAGAGCAATTTTTCATATGACTATGGATAGCTTGGATTTCCTTATATGTAAACTTCCTTTGCATATCTTTTGACCATTTGACAACTAGGGAATGACTTTTTTTATTAATTTGACTCAATCCTCTATATATTTTAGAAATGAGTCCTTTGTCAGAAATACTACTTGCAAAAATTGCTTCCCAGTTTAATACATTTCTGTTGATCTTAATTACAGTGGTTTTGTTTGTGCAAAAGTCTTTTAATGTAATCAAAATCATGTAATTTGGATTTTTTTAAGTTTTTTTTTTTGCAAGGCAAATGGGGTTAAGTGGCTTGCCCAAGGTCACATAGCTAGGTCATTCTTAAGTGTCTGAGACAGGATTTGAACCCAAGTACTCCTGACTCCAGGGCCGGTGCTTTATCCACTATGCCACCTAGCCACCCCTATGTAATTTGTTTTTAATGAGTTCTCCATCTCTTCCTTGGTCATAAATTGCTTCCCTTTCCAGAGATCTGGAAGTAAACTTTTCCTTGATCTCCTTGTTTGCTTATAATATTCTTTTATGTCTAAAAACCTATACCCATTTTGATCTTATCTTGGTATAGGGTGTGAGATGTTGGTCTAATACAAGTTTTTGTCATACTAACTTCCAATTTTCCCAACAGTTTTTAATCAAAGAGAGAGTTCTTATCCCAGAAGAAGAACTCCTTGGGTTTATTATCAAACAGCAAATTACTATAATCATTTCCTGCTGTCCCTTTTGCACCTAATCTATTCCACGCATCAACCACTCTATTTCTTAGCCAATACCAGACTGTTTTGATGACTGATGCTTTATAATATAATTTTAGAGCTGGTAAGGCTAAACCACCTTCTTTTGCACTTTTTTTTCATTAAGTCCCTGAATATTCTTGAGTTCTTGTTTCTCCATATGAATTTAGTTACAATTTTTTCTAAGTCATTAAAGTAATGTTTTGGAAGCTTAATTAGTCAGAAACCATATAAGTAGATTGGTTTGGGTAGAATTGTCATTTTTATTATGTTATCTCAGCCTATCCATAAGCAGTTGATATTTGCCCAGTTATTATATCTGATTCTATTTGTGTGAGAGGTGTTTGGTGGTTATTTTCATAGAGTTTCTGAATCTGCTTTGGCAAGTAGACTCCCAAGTATTTTATATTGTCTGAAGTTTCTTTAAATGGAATTTCTCTTTCTAGCTCTTGCTGCTGTGTCTTGCTATAAATATATAGAAATGCTGAGAATTTATAAGTGTTTATTTTACATCCTGTGACTTTGCTAAAATTGCTAATTGTTTCTGGTAGTTTTTTTAGATGATTTTTTAGGAATCATCATGTCATCTGCAAAGATGAGTTTTGTTTGTTCCTTCCTAATTTTAATTCCTTCATTTTCTCTTTCTTCTCTTATTGCTAAAGCTTACATTTCTAATACAATATTGAATAGTAGTGGTGATAACAGGCATACTTGTTTCACCCCTGATCTTATCAGGAATGCCTTTAGCTTATCAACATTGCATATAATGCTTGTTGATGGTTTTAGACAGATACAGATAGTCATTCTAAGGAACAATCTATTCCTACACTCTTTAGTGTTTTTAGTAGGAATGGGTGCTGTATTTTGTCAAAGGCTTTTTTAGCATTTATTGAGATAATCATATGATTTCTATTAGGTTTATTATTAATATAGTTAATTATTCTCACAGTTTTCCTAATATTGTACCAACTCTATATTCCTGGGATAAATCCTGCTCATGCTGCATTATCCTATTGATAACTTGCTGTAATCACCTTTCTAAGCTTTTATTTAAGATTTTTCCATACATACATATTCATTAGGGAAATTGGTCTACAATTTTCTTTCTCTGTTTTGACTCTTCCTCAATTAGGTATCAGCACCATAATGGTATCATAGAAGGAATTAGGCAGAGTGCTGTCTTCACCTGTTTTTACAAAGAGTTTATGTAGAATTGGAACCAGTTGTTCTTAAATGTTTCATAGAATTCACTTGTGAATCCATGTGGACCTGAAATTTTTTTCTGAGAGAGTTCAATGATAACTTGCTGAATTTCTTTTTCTGAGATAGGGTTACTTAGGTATTTAATTTCCTATTCATTTAAACTGAGCAACTGAGTTAGATTATCAAATTTATTGACATATACTTGGGCAAAATCATTCCCAAATTATTATTTCAATTTCCTCCTCATTGGTGGTGATTCATTTAAGATACTAGTAATTTTTTTAAAAAATAAAATTAACCAAAAGTTTATCAATTTTATTTTTTTCATAAAACCAATTCTTGGCTTTATTAATTAGTTCAATAGGTTTCTTGCTTTCAATTTTATTAATTTCTCCTTTAATTTTTAGAATTTCCAATTTGCTATTTATTGGAAGTTTTTGATTTGTCCTTTCTCTAATTTTTTTAATTGCATACTTATTTCATTGATTTCTTCTTTCTCTAGTTTATTCATGTAAATAGTTAAAGATATAATGTATCCCATAATAACTGCCTTGGCTGTATCCCATAAATTTTGGTATGCTGCCTCATTATTGTCATTATCAAGGATGAAACCATTAATTTTCTCTGTAATTTGTTGTTTGAACCACTCATTCTTTAAACTGAGGTTATTTAGTTTCCAATTAGTTTTAGGTCTATCTCTCCATGGCCCATTATTGCACATGATTTTTGTTGCAGTATGATCTGAGAAGGAAGTATTCACTATTTCTGCCTTTCTGCATTTGATTATTAGGTTTTCAATGCCGTAGTACATGGTCAATTTTTGCATAAGTGCCATGTACTACAGAAAAAAGTATACTCCTTTCTATCCCCATTCAATCTTTTCCAAAGGTCTATCATGTCTAGGTTTTCTAACATTCTCTTAACCTCCTTAACTTCATTCTTGTTCATTTAATGGTTAGATTTAACTAAATCTGAGAGAGAAAATTTGAGATCTCTCACCAGTAGTTTTTTTGCTGTTTATGTCTTCTTGTAACTCATTCAGCTTCTCCTCTAAGAATTTGAATGCCATACCACTTAGTACATACATACGTATTTAGTATTGAAATTGCTTCATTGTCTATAGCACCTTTTAAGAAGATATGGTTTCCTTCCTTACCTCTTTTATTGGATCTATTTTAACAGCAAATTGTCTGAGATTAGGATTGCTACCCCTGCCTTTTTCACCCCAGCTGAAGCAAAATATATTTTACTCCAACCTTTTCCCTTTACTCTATATGTATCACTGTGCTTCAAATGAGTTTCTTGTAAGCAACATATTGTAGGATTCTGTTTTTTTAATCTACTCTGCTATTCATTTACATTTTATCAGAGAGTTTATACTGTTCACATTAAAAATTATAATTACTAACTCTTTATTGTCCTCCATGTTATTTTCTCTCTGTTTATGGTTTTCCCCTTTTTTCACTTTATCCATATTCCCCAATATTTTACTTCAGAATACCACTTTCCTTCAGTGTTTGCTCCCTTATATCCACCCCCTCCCCTATCTTTCCCCTTTCCCTTTGCTCCCATTTCCTTCCCTTCCTTCTGTTAGGTCCCCTTTTCCTCACCCCTCCCCCTTTCTCCTTTTAATATTTGAAAGGTAAATAAGTTTCTTAACTGCGTGTGTTTATGTTAATCTCTCTTTAAGCCAAATCTGAGGAGAGTAAGATTCAGGTTGTTTTCACCTCTTCCCTTCTTCCCCTCTATTGCAATAGATTCTTTGTCCCTTTTCATGTGATGTGATTTACCCCATTCAATCTCCTCCATCCTCCTGTCTCTTTATTGCCCCCCCCCTTTTTAAAGAGATAATTGTTTTAAATCATTCTGAGTCACAGACAAGTTATGAGTGTGTCTATTACTTCTGGCTAAGTATATTTTCTCTAACAGAGTTACATTTCTCAGGAGTTATGAGAATCGTTCTCCCAGGTGGGGATATAGCCAGTTTCACCTAATTGGATAGTAATTTTTTTCTTTTCCCTTTTTTATCTTTTCATATGTCTCTTCAGTCTCCTGTTTCAAGTTCAAATTTTCTCTTTAGTTTTGGTCTTTTCATCAGGAAAAGTTGGAAGTCTCCTTTTGTATTCCAGGTCTTTTGATCCCTTAATGTTGATGCAGTCAGGTCCTATGATATCCTTACTGTGGTACCTTGGTATCTAAATTGTTTCTCTCTGGTTGCTTGCAGGATTTTGTCTTTTATCTGATAATTCTGAAATTTGACCCAAGTATTCCATGGTGTTTTCATTTTGGGATCCCTTTCAGGAGGGGACCGATATATTCTTTCAATAACATTTTTGCACACTGGTTCCATGATATCTCAGCAATTTTCACTCAAAAGATCCTGAAAAATTGGTCCGGGTTTTTTATCCTCAATGTGTACAAGAAACCCAATGATTCTTTTTTTTTTTTAGGTTTTTTTTTTGGCAAGGCAAATGGGGTTAAGTGGCTTGCCCAAGGCCACACAGCTAGGTAATTATTAAGTGTCTGAGACCAGATTTGAACCCAGGTACTCCTGACTCCAGGGTTGGTGCTTTATCCACTGCGCCACCTAGCCACCCCCCCAATGATTCTTAAATTGTCTCTCCTGGATCTATTCTCTAGGTCAGTAGTTTTGCTGATGTGGTATTTTACATTTTCTTCTATTTTGTTTTGATATTTTTAGTTTTGTTTAATAAATTCACATTGTCTCATGAAGTCATTATTTCCATGGACTCAATTATTTTTTTTAAGAGAAGAATATTCTTCATTTACTTTTTCCAACTCCTTTTTGAATGAGTTTTCCATTTTCCCAACTGTGGTTTTTAGTAAATTATTTTCTTTTTGGTTGTCCAATTGCATTTTCCAAGGATTTCTTTTTCTTGTTGCAAGGTATTAATTTTTTTCTTGCAAGGTACTAATTTTCTCTTGGGTTTCTTTCCCTTGTTTTTCCCATTGATTTCTAAACTCCTTCCTGATCTCTTCTAAGAAGTCTTTCTGGGCTGGAGATCAATTCACATTCTACTCAGAAGTACTAACTCTCCCTGAGTTAGGTTCATTGTCTTCAAGGTAACTTTCAATGAACCCCCCTTTTCACTAGCTTTTTTTTCATTTTCCTAGGATCTTGTGTTGGGCGAGGGGATGGTTTTGAAAACCCTAGAGGCTTAGTTCACTGGACCTAGCAACTCCAAGTGGCCTGGCCAGTAGGGAGTGCTAGAGACTTTCTCTGGAGTGTCTGTGACATTGATTTGTTGCCCACTCCCTAGGCTTGGGGGCTGGGGTGAGCAACAAGGTCTGAATCATCCTGGAACAATGTGGGCTGAGCCCTCAGGCCATATAGTTAATCTTATTATTCACTCAGTACTGAGAGTGATCTGGTGCCCACACATGAGTCTGGGAGGGGGGGTGGGGAAGATTATTACTGTGTTTGTTCTGGGAAGAGTCCCTTTCTTTCCCAGGGGTCTGGGAATGGGGGATGGGGGACCCAACTAGAAGCAAGGGGACTCTAAAAATACAGGGCTTATGGCACTGGTCTTCCAAGCCAGCAGAGATGACCAGATTGATGTCTAGACACTATGATGGAAATCTCCTTCCCGCTGCACTGGACCTCTCCCTCCAACCTCATTGGAGCTCTTCTGACTGATTAAAAAGCCAAAAGCTTCCCCAGTTGTTCTGAAGTTAGTCCCAGATCTTACTCTGCCACCCCTTCACTGGCACTCTGCTCTCTGCCCCCAGCTCACCCACATTCCCCTGAGACAGATCTTTTTAGTAGATATTCTTCTCCTTGGTTCTTCTCTGGATTTTGTGGATTTGAATTCTGTTAAGAGGCTTGTTCATATTAGTTCTGAGGAAAAACCAGGAGACCTGGCTTCTCTCTGCCATCTTGACTGGAAGTCCGTAATTTTCTTTTAAGAGGAGTACAAAAGTAGGTGTAGTAGACAACTGAAAGTGAAAGAAAGTGAAAGAACTAAAATCATAAAGAAGGCTATGCCATCATTATATATATATATATATATATATATGTATATATATATATATATATATATATATGTGTGTGTGTGTGTGTGTGTGTGTGTGTGTGTGTATCCTCTAATACAAACAGTTTAAGACTAGAATGGATTTGGGGGCACAATTTCCACAATTTCATGTTACAAAGCTGGTATAAGAGATGCTCATCATGACTATTTGAAGGAATTATTCATTTAAAAGCCCCTAGAAAATATTCAGCAATTTTCATTGAAATATCTTAAAATTCTTTGCTTGCTAAAATATAATGTAATAAAGAAAATCATTACCCCAATCATTTTTACAGTGATACATTTAAACACTTAAGTACATTTTATTTAGTAGGAGACAGTATAGTGCAGCAGAAAAATTCTGATTCTGAAGTCAAGAAGACCCAAGTTTGAATTTTGGGTGCAAATGCTTTGCAACTTCTGTTCTTGCTGTGCTATTTGAGTAAATTTGTCTTTTAAAGTAGTAAGTGTATTGATGAATTGATTGATTGTTAAGAGGAATCACGCCACTGGCAATCAGGAGCTAATGTTGGAGGGATAAATGTCCATAGAATTCTGGAAATAATAACAGCAACCCCCTTTCTGGATAATACATCAATGCCAATGTGGCCTGGAGAGAGAATGAATTCAGGGAGTATTATATGTGATACATTTGCAATTAAATAAAAACAATTTCAGCCTTGGCACTTAACACAGTGTTTGACACATATGTTATTATTGTTTATTGTTCAGTAATTTCAGTTGTATCCAGATTTGCATGAGGGGTTTGATATTACCTTCTCCAGCTCATTTTACAGATGAGAAACCTGAGGCATTTGATTTGATTTGATTGTAATTTGATTTGATTGTGATTTGCACATGGTAAGTGCTGAATAAATATTTATCTACTTCACCTAATTATGGTTTCACAAGACAGTTTTTATGTTGTTTGCAGATATATTAGATAAAATTTTATGGGACTTATCAGTCATGATCCTACAGAATCACACAGCTATTCTTCTGATTGTCAATGTTAGTGACTAGAAAGAGACCAGGGCCAATATCCATAGAAACAAAGGATTTCAGACTTGAAAATTATCTTAGTCCCAACTACTAATTTAGTTTGTGATCTCTAGAATATAATTTCACTTCTCTTAGTCTCTATTTCTTCATCTATAAAATGAAAAAAGTGAATTAAATTTCTTTCAAGGTCCCATCTATGAGTCCATGACACTCACTTACTTAATATAGCACCTCATATTTATTCAGCATTTTAAGGGTTCCAAAGAGTTTAGAACAAATTTGTGAGGTAAACAAGATTATTTTATCACCATCTCATAACTGACTCTGGTGGAGGAAGTGAGGCTGGTGAGCTTAGCACAGCATCCCTTCACTCAAATCCAATTCATGTGCTTGTCATGGCATCACCTCCCGGATGTCATAGTTTTCTTCAAAAATGAAGAACAAGGGGCGGCTAGGTGGTGCAGTGGATAAAGCACCGGCCCTGGAGTCAGAAGTACCTGGGTTCAAATCCGGTCTCAGACACTTAATAATTACCTAGCCGTGTGGCCTTGGGTAAGCCACTTAACCCCATTGCCTTACAAAAACCTAAAAAAAAAAAAAATGAAGAATAAACATTATCAGCAGCACAGGAAACTATAGCTCAAATGGATTAAGAGACTTGCCCAATATCTCTCAGCTACTAGGAAACCCATGCTTGGAATTCAGATCTTCTGACTCTTTGGCATGAAAAAAAATATGCTAATATGAGCATTTTTGGTACTAAATAAAGTGATATAGAAGAATTATAGTCTGTTGATTTAACCTAAAAATGATAGTTGAATTACTTCTTTCTCTCTGTCAAGATGGGGGGGGTAAAATAGTTTTAAAAGAAAAAAAATTAGCCTTTACTCATCCCTGTCTTAGCAACATGTAATAACTAAGATTAGTATCTCTTGTGTGCAGGGTACTCTTCTAAGGGACAGGGAAGATACAAAAATTAATTCAAAATTAACACCCAGAACCCAAAGAAAATTATAATTTTTAGAGTAATTCCTAAGTCTTAAGAAAGGTAAAATAGTACCAGACTGTAGAAAATTTCAAACAAGCCTTGATTTACCACTCAATAACTGGTATGCTACTGACCTTTTATATTCGGATTTTCCCAAGATTTCCACAGAATAAAGAATAAGAAAGAAGGTATCCCCTGAATTACTTCATTGCTATATAAGCACTTTAGTGTAAGATTTCACAGCATCAGAACTGAAAGAGACCTTAGACTTCAACACTCTTCATTTTACAGAAGAGGAAACTGAGCTCTAGAGAGACTAACTGATTTGTCCAGGATCATACAGCTAAGTATCTTGAGTGAGGATTTTCACTCAAGTCTTCTTGACTCCGAGTTCAGCACTCTAACCATTACTCAACCATCTGTTTTTCTTTGGAACAGTTTGATGATCAAATCATGACAGGCATCAGACCAACCTGGCTTACCTTAAGTGTTTGTACTCATGCTAACTATAGTAACAGTCGCTAGAAAGGAGAAGAAATGGAAATTCTCAAGTAAAGATGATGGCAGGTAAGTGCCATTGAAATTGATTCCCTACCCTTTTGGGGAGAAAGACCACTCATTTAACATTAAATCATCTTGGGGGGAAAGACTTCTTCACAAAATGTTAAGTTAATCAAGAAAGTTACAAAAGCTTTTTGCTTTTAAAGATGAACTCATCTTTAAATAAGTTTGTATAAATACCAATTGCAAATAGGATAACAAACATTTCATGGAAAAACATAAATATTTTTGTCCTGTCAATTGATATTCTTGCTTTTTTTTAATTCAACTTAGCTTTTAAAGCTAAACTGATTTAAACCAGATCCCAGAGAGTTGATTTTGACCTTCAAATATTAATAGTAGAGCTTACAAATTCTCTTTTAGTGAGATTTACTCAAGGAAGCCCATAACCTCATACTACCTCCAAGATAATTAACTGTAATTTGATATTGAGAAAAGAGGCAATTGACGTCAATAGAGGAGAATGAGGCATAGGAAGGGAACTGATTGTTAAGCTATGATAATATTAAGATGCAATTGAGACAGTTGGAAATGAGAAAAACAAAAATAAAGTTCAGCTGAAGTCAGATCACTTTTTTAATGTAAGCTATTCCTCCATTTCATCCATATGCAACAATAGGAAAAGCTCCAACATTAGCTTTACTTATTTGTAATGGGACAAACATTAAGGACTCAGACCTTAGAATATGTAATTTTCCCATCATGGTGGGTTTTAGAGGGAAAGGATAGATATTTTCCAATCTGTTCCCCAATCTAATTACATATAAAAGGGTACATACATCTTTTGGAAATGAGTTGATGGAAGAGCTGTTTGCTAATCTTGTGGCTGATTATTGCAGGACCAAAGGATTCAATGCCTAAGGAAGAGAGGAAATAGAACTGAGCTCACATAAATCCCTTTCTCTGCCATTTTTCCCATATAGAATTTCTGTGAAATGCTTGTAGAGAGGAGGGATTGACTTGTTCTATTCTTCACCTGACCTTCAGGAATAAATTAATTTAACATACTTCAGTTTCTTTGAGTTTATTCTTTCCTATTTTTTAGTTAATTAATATGCTGATAGAATTACAGAGGTTATGGTAGAGACCAGAAAATTCTCCACATCTTGCAGAGGTTAAACCAATACCAAAACCTGATAGTATTAGCACCCAATTCTAGTGAAGAAGTAGCAAAGTAGCTGACATCTAATCAATCAGGAGATTGATACATTGTCCCTACAATCATAAGAAATCAGCCTAGTTAAGCAAAGGAGCAGGGGCAATTCATTCAATCCTACCCCTGATCCTTTTAAGAAAGTTTGTTGGAGACACTACAAAGGAAGAAAATGACTCCCAGGGCCAAAAGTTGACAGTTACCCTTGGCCCAATGAACTTTCAACATGTGTGTCTCACTACCTTTAGGTTTTAACTTTGAACTGACTTTGTCCACAATCATTTACTACAGAAAGGATGGCAAGTTTGGATGATAGTTTGTAAATCTGATTTTTCCTGTATGTCACAGTAAATCTCATGCTAGAAAAATTCATTGATGTCAAATGGGAACCCACTGGATGAGAACTCTTTAGAACTATGAAGACCCAATCTTCCCCTGTGATTGTGAGTTGGAAGAGTAAAGTCAGAGGAGGCAGATACTCTTTAATGATGGCATATCTATCTAACTCCAAAAGGGGCCCTTTAAATTGTGATATTTTTTTTTAAATTATATACAAATGCTTAGTCTAAGGGCATTTCCTGGTATGGAGAGAGAACCCTGAGTTCTCAAACACTAGGTTGGCAAAATGTAAATTCTCAATAAGACTACTTTAAAGTCTGTAAGGAAACTTCTTTTTTTTAGGTTTTGGTTTTTTTTTTCTAAGGCAAATGGGGTTAAGTGGCTTTCCCAAGGCCACACAGCTAGGTAATTATTAAGTGTCTGAGACTGTATTTGAACCCAGTTACTCCTGACTCCAAGGCCGATGCTTTATCCACTATGCCACCTAGCCGCCCCATAGGAAACTTTTTTTTAAAATTAATCATCCCATTGATTTTTTAGAGCAAATTAATGAAATTTATAGCAAATTTTAGAGCAAATTAATGCAATTTTAGAAGAATAAAAATTGAATATGACATAGAAGATACAGTTAAAATAAATATTCTATGAAAGTGGTTGATGATAAAAATGAGAAATGATTGGAGGAAAAGATATTTACATCAATATGATCAAATAATAGACCTATGTAAATCAATTACGTTACAAAACAACAGAAGCTAAAAGTCACTTTCATCACTTCTTAGGAACACAAGATGGATGATTGTATTACTAAATTCTCTTTATTTATGTAGTTTTGAGTTTTTAAAAAATGTTTTTATAACATGTAAAGTTTTTATAAGGAAGAGTGAAATAAGTCTTATAGGTGTCAACTATAATATGCAATTTAATGGATAGACTATCTTTAATACATTTCAGTTGAAACTAAAAATATTGAAAATAAATGCTGAATTTGACTTCAAATTGAATCAGAATAAGATAGAAAATTGGTTTAATCCCTTTGAAACTACCTGAAACAACTGTAATTGTTTTAAATATAACTATTCTGTTATTGTTGCAGGACTAGGAAGCAAAGAATACAAAAATATACAAAGAAAACGAAATTGATAATCACTCAATGAGTAATAAAGAAGCCTTCTAAGTTTGAACAAGCTGTGGCATATATTACAATAAAAAAAATCTCAAAGGTCAAGCAATGAAAAGGATGTCACTGAAGAAATATATGAGTGGAAAAAAATAGGTACTCTATTGATATCCTGTTAATGTCAAGAGAAAAAGAGGAAATACCCCTATAATTTTAGGTGCACCTTCTCTGGTCTACTTTATGGGAGAATATGGCCAAAGATGAATATGTACATATAACTTGCTATCTAGCATTGAAGCTATTATCTATATTAGTGAGATTACAAATTCATTTAAGTTGAATTGATAATTTTATTAAATATGAGGTGAACCAGGAGATGTATGACCAATAAAGATAAGTCAATCCAGGGCAATCTTTGTTTCCTTGTACATTTCCTACTTGTCTTGTTCATTGTCTTGACTTTCATCCTGTCACTGGGTTTTGAGGACTCCAGAAGAAAGTGTAAAGTTGATGCAGCTCTGCACTTAATGCAGATTCACTTTCAAGTCAATACATCACCCTATGATATCATTGGTCCTCTTCGAAAATGAAGGACAACAAATAATCACATAATAGTTCTTGATATTAATAGATCATATAATAGTTTATTCAAGCATAATTCAATTGTTAAATACCCAATCCAACAAATATTTATTAAGCACTATTATTTATTAAACACAGTCCATAAAGAGTGTTAAGCGTTGAGGATACAATTAATAAAAAGCAAGACAATTTCAATTCTCAAGGAGCTTATTATCTAGACCAGGAAACAAAAGAGGAAGTAGATGAGTTGGGGAATGGGACATCAGAGGGTAATTAGCACCAGTACATCTGGTTCTGTAGAGCTGAAACTAAACAGAGCAACATATGTAAAATATAATGAATAAACAACATGTAAATTGTTTACATTTTTATTATTAAGATAGAATAATTAGTAATATTTATATTCAGATAGGTCTCCTTTACCATTTTATAATGATCTTTTTATTTTTAGCTTTTAGTTTTTGCAAGGCAGTGGAGTTGAGTCACTTGCCCCAGGTCACACAACTAGGCAATTATTATGTGTCTGAGACTGGATTTGAACTCAGGTCCTCCTGACTCCAGGGCCAATGCTCTATCCACTGCACCACCTAGCTGCCCTTATAATGATCTTTGAGATAGAATTCTAGGAAGGGAATCAGAGGATATAATCAATTGTCAATTATATTGAATATTTTCATCTTTCTTTCCAAAATGTTTGCAGAATCAGTCTGCAGTACAAAGAGCAATGTGATCAATTAGTTATTTCTCCATAACATTAGACTTTTAATTTTATACATGTAGGTATTTCAAATATAAAGTTTGTGTGCTTTTTGATGATGTTATTAATGGTTTCTGTTTCCTCCACAAATTATGCATTCATGACCTTTGAACATTGCTCCATTGAGGAGTGTATATTTTTAGTAGTAAGGATATGAGTCAGTTCCCTATGGAATCTAGATGTCAGATCTTATTCCATTATATTGACCTTTCTCTAGTAAAGTCATAAGCAATGGATTTTAAATCTCCATTCTGACTTAGAATGATTAATCTCTTCATTAAGTAACTGCTTTTCAAATAGGAAACACATTTTAGAATTTTTGTTTTGCCTTTAACCTGAGATTTCCTCGAGCTATTAAAATCAATCATGGCATAAAAAATAACTATCTCAGGTAGTCTACCTTTGAAATGCTTATTTATTATAGCATTATTTGGTGAATTTATACTTTGAAAAATTATTATTATTTTACAGATATATATATATAAACATATATAAAACTTATATGATATGTCTATACTTTTGTATGTACAATCCACATGTGTATATATATATACATATATATATATACATACATATATATGTGTATATATATATATATATATAAAAGGAATGAAGGGATTTAACATATACATATTTGAAGTTTCTGAGGAACATGAGCCAGTCATCTTAAGTTTTGGGGTTTTCTGAATCATTTGAGAACCTGAGTAATAACCACTTATGAAAAGAAATGAATCAGTTATAATCATCTTTTGACCTCCTTAAGGACCATCTAGTCATGTAATTAAATTTAGCCATTTGGAACCATTCATCATTTTTTAACTGTAACTGTTAATCTCATTAATTTGGATAGTCAAGTCAATGGTCCCCAAAGTTTTATATCATAAGAGTTTTAATATTTAACTTTCATTTAATCTCAGGCTTTTTACTTTTCATTCTTTTAATTTTTGCCCATAAAATAGAGTCATGTTATATAACAAATTTCATGGATTAAGCTATAAATAAGATTAATTTATTTTTTGCATTTGCATGGCATTTTATGATTTCCAAATCCCTTGTCTTATTTGTTCTTTACAACAAACCAAAAGATAAGTAAATTTGGCGTTTTTAACCTCAGTGTACAAATTAGAAAAGCAAAACAAAAATTAACTGACTTACTTGAGGAAAACAGCTGATCAGTATTGAAACCAGAACAAGTATCAGGTTAGGTCTCTTTAATCATAGTTTGGAAATTTTTCTACTATGTTATACTCTCTCATTTTCATAATCCCCAAACAAAGGCAAAGGACTAGTATAATTTGAATAGCCTCTGAGAGAGATATTAGTCCCCATTCCTTAGCCTCATGGGGTCAGCATGTGAGTTACTTAGAAAGAAATAGTAATTGTTATGGTTTCAATTTATGATACCAATACTTGTGAGTGTGAGTGGGTCTGTGTTTCTATTGACCCTAGGCTAGCTCAAACATCTGCTTTTGACTAGATTTAAAAAGGATGGAATTGTTTCTCTATTTCTTTGTCTGGTGAGGACTGAATTTCATGCCTTACATATGTTGTTATTCTTTTTTATTATGTTTTAATGCTATTGTTTTTAAGAATGGATGTTACTTGAATGAAATATAAAAATGTTGTAGTTCTTAAAAAAGTACAGTAGCTGTTGGTATGGATAAGCCAGGCATTACAATAATGATTTAAGTCTATGTTGAAACAACAAAGAACATGAAAAATCATAGGGGGAAAAAACAATAAAGAGCTGACAAATTACAATGCAAAACAGCCTAATTAATCCATACACACACACACACACACACAGCCCTCATAAGTACCTGGCAACTAGAGGAATTGTTATTGATTTTTGTACCCTGCGGCAGACTCCTTGACATTGGAAGAACAGTGAGATCGCTTTTTGTTTTAAATCTGCTAACCTTTGTTATAAAGAAAAAAAAAATACTCACCAGACAAAGAACTAGAGAAACAATCCCATTCTTTTAAAAATCTATTCAAGAGTAGATGTTTGAGCTAGCCTAGTTTGAGCTAGCCTAGACACAACAATATACAGTCTGGAGCACCAAATGTTTGAAGAAAGTAATTTTTACATATGAAACTCACTTTTTCATTGAAGGCTAAAACAAAATGATTGTCAAAAGCGTGAGCCTATATCATTTATCAGACTTTAAGTCATTAACCCCAGTGGGTTTATAAATCTTGTCTACACTGAGGGAATAATGAGCTCTAATATACAGATAAACTGAATTGTTTTAAAATAACAGAAATTCCTAAATGGAAATGGGATACAGTTGCATGGCATTATACTTTGCTACATGTCATGAAAGGTTAAGACATGCAACTAATGGATATAAATATACTCTATTGGTCTTGAAACATGCCTTAATTAAACTCCACTGGAATCCTATAGACTGTAATCAAAGTTAGACTTAGGAAAATAGGTTGTTCATCAAAAGGATATATAATAAAATGTAATTTTATTACAATGTAACAAAAATGTGGTTTGATGATGAAGAAACAAGAAATATTAAGACACCATAAACAATACCAAATCATGGTAGAGAAGTAAATGACAAACTACTCTAGTATGTTTACCAAGAAAACCCAAGATTGGGACACAAACGAGTTGGATATGAGTAAAAACAACTAAATATCAGCAAATCTATGCCTTCATGCAATTCACTGCTTAAAATAATTTTTATTAAAAAGAGTACCAAGAGATGGGGGGAGGAGCCAAGATGGCAACATGAAGGGATTGAGTCTTAGGAGCTCTCTGATAAAAACTCATAAACTAAGGACTCTAAATTTTCGAGAAACAGAACCCACAAAGGGACCAAGTGAGGCAGTTCTCTTACTCAAGGTAACCTGGAAAAGAGCAGAAAGGCTCTGCTCCCCAGGGTCAGAGGGGCTGCTGCCAGAGGGGTGGCCCGCCAGAGCAAAAGAACTTCAGCCTCCCGGAGGCAGCGCGGGGCCCTGGGAGCCAGGGCTCACAGCAGCAGGGGAGTCTCCTGAGCTGCACCCTGGGGAGCACCGGGCACAAAGTGGGGGAACAGCGGGGGACCTCTGCCAGAGCGAGCATGTGGAGCCCAGCCCTCAGGGCACGCAGCTAGCAGCTTGGTCTTTAGGCAGCCCAGACCCAGAAACAGAAGCAGGGGGAGTCTGTAAGCAGGAGCCCCCAGGGCATGAGCCCATTGAGCTGAGGGAGGGGAGTGAAGAGAGAGAGAGATTGCAGAGCTCTGCCCCTGGAACAGGACTCTGGGGCTCTGACGACATTCAGATCCTGATCCCAGTCTAGGCCCCCCCATAGAAAAACAGGGCCTCCCCACCTCGGCCCGTGGTAGAGGGGGGTGCTTATGGTCATTCTCAGACCAGGAAGGAGGACAGAGCCTCACACACTGAGACCCTTGTGGGAGTGTCCCAAAAGCTCAGGAAGCACCCCAAAACCAGGCCCAGGCTGGGAAAATGAGCAAGCAGAGAAATAAAAAGATGACTATTGAGAAATATTTTGCAAATGAGCCCAAGAAGGATCAAAATACTCAGTCTGAAGATGAGGAAAGCACAAGCTCCTACAGCTAAAGACTCCAAGAAAAACAGAAATTGGGCTCAGGCTATGATAGAGCTCAAAAAAGACTTTGAAAAATCAAATGAGGGAGTTGGAAGAAAAACTGTGAAAGGAAAGGAGAGAGATGTAGGAAAAACATGAAAATGAAGTCAGCAGCTTAATCAAGGAAATCCAAAAAAATGCTGAAGAAAATAGCATGCTAAAAACCAGCTTAGGTCAAATGGATAAAACAGTTCAAAAAGTTATTGAGGAGAAGAATGCTTTAAAAAAGCAAAATTGGCCAGATGGAAAAAGAGATAAGAAAACTCTCTGAGGAGAACAAATCCTTCAGACAAAGAATAGAATTCAGGGAGATTGATGAATTTACCAGAAATCAGGAATCAATACTTCAAAACAAAAAAAAAAAATGAAAAATTAGAAGAAAATGTGAAATATCTCATTGAAAAAACAACTGATATGGAAAACAGACTTAGGAAAGATAATTTAAAAAGTATTGGAATGCCTGAAAGTCATAATCAGGAAAAGAGCCTTGACATCATTTTCAAAGAATTACTACAGGAAAATTGCCCTGATATTCTAGAAGCAGAGGGCGAAATGGAGATAATCCACCGATCCCCCTGAGAAAGAGATCCCAAAAAACCAACCCCCAGGAATATTATAGCCAAGTTCCAGAACTCCCAAGTCAAAGAGAAAATATTACAAGCAGCCAGAAGGACACAGTTCAAATATCATGGAGCTGCAGTCAGGATCACACAGGACTTAGCAGCAACTACATTGGAAGTTCATAGGGCTTAGAATACAATATATCGGAAGGCAAAAGAGTTTAGAATGCAGCCAAGAATGAACTACCCAGCAAGGCTGAATATCCTCTTCCAAGGAAAAAGATGGACTTTCAATGAACCAGGGGAATTTCAGATGTTCCTTTTGGAATGGCCAGAGCTGAACAGAAGGTTTGATCTTCAGATACAGGACTCAGGTGAAGCATAGAGATTGGAGGAGAGGGGGGAAATATGAGGGACTTAATGAGGATGAACTGCATGTATAGAAAAATGATACTGATAATATTCATATGAACCATCTCTTTTAATAGAGCAGCTAGAGGGAGCTTTTATAGTTGAAGCACAGGAGAAAGCTGAATTCGAAGATAAAATATGGTGTAAAAATGGAGTCAATAGGAAAAAAAGGGAAATGGAATGGGAGAAAAAGGAGAGGGGGAATAGTCCAAGATATTTCACATAATAAGATTTTTTTTATTACAATGAGCTATTGCGATGATATGGAAGGGGGAGGCAAGGGGGAATGAGGGAACCTTTGCTCTCATCAGAGATGGCTAGGAGAGGAAACAGCAAATATACTCAATGGGGTATAGACATCTGGAGTAAGAAGGAGGGGGGAGCAGGGGGAAGGAGTGGGGATGTGAATAAAGGAGGAGAGGATGGACCATGGGGGGAGAGTGTTCAGATATAACACATTTTCTTTTTTACTTCTTGCAAGGGGCTGGGATTGGATGGCCTGCCCAGGACCACAGGGCCAGGTGGATTCTGGGCCTAATGGGTGGTATGGGGGCTCAGGGCTTCTTGGCCCCAGGACCAGGGATCTGTCTGCTGTGCCACTCAGTGACCCTACAGCAGAGTCGGAGTGAAAGGAGAGAAAAAATATAGTACATGGTAGCAGAGAAATAAGAAAGGAGGGAGTTGAGATCAGCAATGGCAACATTGGAAAAATATGGAAGTAACTTTTGTGATGGACTTATCATAAAGAATGTGATCCACCCAAGACAGAGTTGTTGGTGTTGGAAGAAAGACTGAAGCACATTTTTTTTTGTTATTATTATTTGGGGGAGGGTGCAGGGCAAGTGGGGCTGGGTGGCCTGCCTGGGGCCACATAGAAGGGTGATCTTTAGGTGTCTGGGGCTGGATTCGGACCCAGGTGCTCCTGGCTCAAGGGCCAATGCTCTGTCTGCCACCCAGCCACCCCTACTATTATTACTATTTTATTTTATTTTGCGTCTTTTTTTTTCTTCTTTTTCATTTTTGCAGGGCAGTGGGGATCGGGTGGCTTGCATGTCACATGGCTGGGTGATTATTGGGTTTACGAGGTTGGATATGGACTCAGGTGCTTGTGGCTCCAGGGCTGGTGCTTCGTCCATTGTGCCACCTGGCCATACCTACAATTATTACTATTATTTTTTTTAATTTTAATTTTTTTTCTCTCCCCTTTACTTTTTTCGTCCAAGCAAGTCTATCTATATTCATGGGGGGAGGGGTATTTTGTTTACTTGTAAACAAGAATATTTTATTAATGTAAAAAAAAATTTGTATAAAATGAGAATAAAAAATAAATTAAAAAAAACAAAGTAACCTCAGACAAAAAAAAAGAGTGCCAAGACCAGAGTCCTTGGGTCCACCACTAAGAAAGTCCCACTAGATTGACATCAGTTCATTAATCACTTTTTCAGATAAATTGCTTTGAAACCAACTGTTCCTAGATTAGAATTAGTCATCTTATCCACAAAGATATTGTGAGAGGTTTTGTCACTTGCCTTGAGAAAAGAGAATGTAGGTAGATAAGATAGATAAGTAGATAGATGATGGACAGATAAGTAGATAGCTGAGAGACACAGAGACAAACAGACTAGATAGATAGATAGATAGATAGATAGATCATTTATTAAGCTCTTACTATGTTCCAGACACTGTGCTACAACATTTTAGATACAAATATAGGCAAACAAGACACTCTTTTCAAGAAGCTTCCAGTCTAATGAGAGAATGATATTCAAAAAGGGATATTACAAGGAGGGGAGGATACCCATGTGAGGTCTAGTGCAGAGACTGTAAGAAATAGAATGGACAGATTTCTGATTAGACAAAAGAAATAACTCCTCTAGAAGAGTCAGGGAGGGATGGTGAAAATAGCCAGAGAATGAGGCCATTGCAAAGAAAATGAAGGATGTCTCTTGGTACTGTATCTATGGTTTTTAGTTTCAGAAAAAGAAATTAACTTTGCCATTACTTGTTCTTTCTACATCATAATAGACCTCCATGATCATTTCTTTTACTTCAATGTACTTGTAAACCATCTTTAATTAAGAATTCTTGAATTTCACCAGGAACCCAAGTCTAATACAACACTTCATTAAATTCTACTAACACTTCACTAAACTTTAAACAGCAGGAATGCTAGAAATTGGTTTTCCAGAGCAAAACCATTGTTCACTGGTCCCTCACTCCACTTAAGTAACTCTTCCCTTTCTGTTGCTGGCACCAAAACTGCACCTTCATGTTGACAAAACACTTTCTATATTCTTTTTCTCTCTTAATACACTGAGCCTCCAAATGAGAGTACCAAACCTTGTTCTCCTAATTTTTGGAGCAACTGAAATATGATATATTTGATAAATGTGGCTAATTAATTATAGTGAATACTGGGTATATTGACAGCAATATATAATTTCCTCTTATAATTTCTGCTCATCCTGTGGTGAGCTTTGTAGAATAATCCACTCTCCTAGAAAATTGTTATGTATATAAGATAAATTATCCTATCTTATCACTTTAAATGATTCATTCCACTGCATTAATTGCTATCTTATCCTTATTAAACTGCTTTTGCCACATCTCACTAAGTTATTTTCTATTAGTCGGCTACCTTAGTTCAGCAAAGGAAATCAGTCCCTAAACTCACTGAATAAAACACTATTCCACTTAAGATTCCACTTTATCCTGCATTTTCGATTGCTTGTCTGTCAACAAGGGAATGATATGCAGTTTAGTACAGGTGATGCTAATATGCAAGACTAGTTTTAGAACAAACCAATCCTTTGCAGTAATCATTAAGGGCTCGCATTGAGTCAATGTGTTGATATTGTACTGGGTGCTAAAATTCATTATAGACAATAGCAGACTCCAAGTTTGCCTCCAGTGAACACTGAACTTTCCTTTGTAGGCCATTAAGAAAACTGACTGTTTTGTCATTATGGAATCACACATTTATAGCTACAGAAAGAATGTTTCCTAATGACTCCCCCAGCTCACTTGAAATTAGTGGGGTTTTTTAAAGTTGGAGTTTAGTCCCAGAAAAAAGCTTACTTTTTCATTTTTATCTCTGTCTAAAAGAGAAAGGAAGGTTGTGTTTACAAAGGTGAAATAAAGTAGAAAGTTGACATTGCCAGCCTAAGCAATTTAGATCCCTAAGTAGGCTCTCCTAAATTGTTTGCTTTTCAATTTTTTCAGCATATTTTGCCCAAAAGATTTAACTAGATAGGAATACATGCATTATATCATAATCCTCAGAAGCAGAACAACATGTTATGATATCTGGTTTATGACTTAGTAGACGGTGACACCTAGGATTCAAAAAGAGAGTTTAAGTGACTTTCCCAGGATCATACAGAATCTAAGAGAGAATTTAAAACCAAATTTTACTGACTGCAAATCTAACACTCTATCCACTCTGACTCATTACCTCTAGCTATACATATTTACTATATATTTCAACTTCCACCAGGGTATTGAAACCATGCAGACGTTGTTCTAGTGTGCCAAATTAGAATGGCTATTATTTAGTAGACATCTGGTAAGAGGATGACTTCTTCTTGCTTCTTTAATTATATAATAGTCCTAGTATCATAACTCATAAAGAAGAGTACTATATATCACAAAGAAATAATTATTTTATTTAAAATTTTTTCAATAACTTCAGAGAAATATTTTGTTCTTAGAATATTTTGGGGGGTGGAATTGAGTCTTCCTGAGTTGAGTAAGAAAAAAAGTCTTTCTTGTCCCAAAACGGTTTTGGGTGTAAAACAATCTAAATAATAAAAACAAATAAATATAAGTAAAGCCTCAAACTCAAGTCCAATGAGTATCAGTGAAGAATAAAGAAGGCTTAGGATAATTGCCTTCAAGAATCTGAAGGGCAATGATATAGGAATTAGGTTTGCTCTATTTAGCTCCAGAGGCTAGAACTAGAAACAGTAAGATAGTTTTTACAAAGGAGCAAATTTAAACATATTGGGATAAACATCCTAAAGGTCAAATGTGACATCTCTGGCAGTAAAATCCCTTTAGGCAAAAGTTGAATGATCCATTTTCTGGAATATTGTAAAAAGGATTTTCCACCAGGAATGAGTTGAACTAGTTTGTCTCTAAATTTCCATCGCATTTTAAGATTCTAATTGTAAAATTATGGACTTATCAGAAGTTAATACTCATTGGTTTAACCTTTTAATAATCTAGTAAAGAAATTTTGTCCTCATGAAGTTAAAAAACAGACACATAGCCAAATATTCAGAGTAGAACTTTTGGGGGATATAAAGAATTAGAAACAAAGTGGGCACACCAATGATTGTGTGTGTGTGTGTGTGTGTGTGTGTGTGTGTGTGTGTGTTCCTTAAACGATTAATAGGGGCCATTCAGGGACATTGACATAGACTGAAAATAGTAGAACCTGAAAAAATAAATAAAAATTGCAGCAGTACAAATAAAAATAATTTAAAAACAAAAATATTTCAGAATGATAATGATCAATATGTTGGTACATGAAGAGACCTCATTTCTATTTCATATCCAAAGGAAAGAAATATGTTTCTCTCTTTTTAGTTGACATTCAACAGATTACAGGTATGGAATGTGGCATGTGAAATTGGATCTGGAATGATTTTGCTTGGTTTTACTTAATCTTTTCTTTGGTCAAAAGTGAGGTTTACTGGATGCAGAGCAGGAGATATACATATATATATATATATATATATGTAAGCATACTTGTAGTCACTATGATGTTAAAACAACAGTTGAATTTTTTTTAAATATTGCTTAGGGTAAATTTCCATGAGGCATCAGAGTAAGTCTCTTAATTCTCTAACTCTGTGCTCAGAGATTTAACAGTAAGTTCACACATTACTCACTGTAAATTGGTATCTCCCTCTTTAACAGTTACCTAAAATTTTCAACTGAAAGCTACTGAATGAATAGAAGTTTTCAGTTTGGTATCTTTCAAAAATTATAATTTTTACTTTCATGTTTTTTACTTTCATCTCTCATATCAGAGAACAACATTTTCCGCACTATGTACAGTGTGACTACAGTTATAAGAAAATTCATAATCATATATAAGGATACTTTATATTAGGATATTTGGCTCATTTTGTATTTCTACTTTTTGAATAATTGTGATAATTGCTAATATATTCTGGAACAAAGGAATATTATAGATGATTATGTTAACATACTCTAACTGCTTCCACTGCCTTAAACAACTCTAAATCCATCCAAATTTGGTATGATAGGATCAACAATATTCAGGGTCCCCCCCCCCCATATATGCACCAGTAAGAATTAGTTTCCCCTAAAAATTGACCTAGCAACTTTAAGGGAGGGATTTCTGGTCACCTAAGGGGTGACCTCTGAGCTGGTGGATGTTTGAAGTCCAAATGAGTCATCCACACTTCGCCACACAGAGTAGTTAAATGTTCCTTTATTCTTGCTACACGTCCTTTCTATGTTAGAAATAAATAAACCTCATTCGTGGTTCAATTGTGTTTGACTCTTCCTGACTCTGAGGACCATAGCATACTGTCCAGGAGTTTTCTTGACAAAGATTCTGGAGTGATTTGCTATTTCCTTCTCCAGATAAAGGCAAGCAGAGGTTAAGTGACTTACTCAGGGTCATACAGTGCCTGAGATCACATTTGAACTCAAGTCTTCCAAACTCCAGGCACAGCACTCCATCCACTGAGTCACCTAGCTGACTGCAAAAACCTCCTTTAATTCAACTATTTAATGACTCATTGACTGATTTTTAAGAATCTATTTCATGTCAAAATCAAACCTGAACTAAAGATTTCAGGCCCACCCTAAATCCCTAAAAGATTACTTTTTTTAACAGTGTGATGGAGTGGTTTCAAGTGTAGAATTTATGAATTGGAATATAGATCAATTAGATTGTAACATTCACATACAACTGTGGTGTTAGAGGGTTCACTGACATACGGTCCTGGGATTCTTCAAAGACTTCCTCCATAATGGCTCTAGCTTATACACCAAAGGAAATCCCAAGAACTTTTGCATCTGGTTAACTTATAATTCATGTTCCCTGTGAAGATTTGGGTTAACAAGGATATAAATCATTTAATACCATTAATGACACCCAAAATATTGTACCCTAGCCCAAAGAAAATCTTAAGAGCTTCTCTTCCTCCTTTCCTGTGGGGCCTCTTCCCTCCAGGTCCAGCCCTCTCTGTAACTGTTCTGTCTTAACAAAAGTTACCAAGAAAGGGAAAAAAAAGATGAGAAAGTCTGACTTTTGCATTGTTGTTTCTGGAGGCTGGACCTTGGCTCCTAGATTCTTTCCATATTCTCCCTCCCTGCCTGTCTCTAGGACTACAGTTCTTGAAGTCACTCTGACAATTTGACAGTTCAAATGGCACTAAAAGACTCCCCCAGGATATGTGCTGTCTCAAACCCAGGTGGCTTCATTTTGCTCCTGCCCACATTTTTTCATTTTTTTTTTTCGTTCTAAGAAATTCTTTAAAGACTGACTCATTTGCAGCAAAATACGTCACCAAGAAAGTATCTTTAATTGGTATCTTCTCCTAAACATGTGGCTTTTGATTGGCAGTGGATTGTAGTTTATCAATTCTAAAGTTGTGAACTCTCAACAAGTATCAGCATTTTTTCTAATTGATATTTTACTTTGTTTTTCCAATTATATGTTATGAAAGTTTTTTTAACATTCATCCATTTGCATATTTATAAGTTACATATTTTTCTACCACCCTCAGCAGCAAATAGTCTGGTAAAAGTTGCACATGTACTTTTGTTTTTAACATGTCTACATATTAGTCATTGTGTTTATGAGGAATTTGGATGAAGGGAAAAGAAAGAAAGCTAAGGGATAAGAAGGAAAACATGAGAAGTTTTTAAAAAGTGAACATAGTATCCATTCAGATTCTGTGGTTTTTGTTTTGTGCTTCCCCTCGATGTGGATGGCCTTGTCCATAACAAGAAGAACTACATCCATCATAGCTGATCAACTATGTTGTTATTATGTGTACAATGTTCTCTTTCTTCTGTTCCCTTCACCCAATTCTTGTAATTCTTCCCATGCTTCTCTAAAGTCCAACCATTCATAGTTTCTTATATAACAATAAATAGTACTCCTTAACAATCATATACCATAACTTGTTCAACCATTCCACAATACACTAATTCAAAATACACTATTTGAAAGACCTTGTCCCTTTTGCATACCCTTTATAGTCTTCTAGATCCAGAAGGTTTTTCCTTATACATATGTTCCCAGCAAATTCACTATAAATGCAGAGGGAAGGGCAGACCCTACTCTGGGCACATACCACACACATACACACACACACACACACACACACACACACACATAGAGAAAACCTGAGGTATGGCATGAGCTTTACATGGAACTATTCTTTTTGTATCTCCAACTCCGTTGGTTTGGATTTCTGCTTCTCAATAGTTAGATTTTATGGGTTTTCCCCCAATATACCCCCATATTTTCTCCAAGTGATTTCTTACACTACTCTATTTCCTCTGCTCAACAATCATGAAATTCAACAAACTCGGTAGTAAAATAAATAAAGCACAAAACAAGACAGAAAAAACAAGTGCAAATTCAGTCTCAGATATGTATTAGACATGGGCAAATCATTTATCTTCTGTCTGTCTCAGTTTCTTCATCCGTAAAACAGATAATATCCTCAGGTGATGACAAAATGAGAAAAAATTTGGAAAGTACTTTATAAACTTTAAAACACCATAGAAATCCTAAGGAAATGAAAGAGGAGAATGGGGGTGGAAGAAGAGGAAGAAAAGAAGTGTTAAGGGATGGTAGAGGAGGAGGAAGTGCTTAGTATGTGATAAATATTGTGCTTGCTAACTTCTGAGAACACGAGCAAAAGGCAAAAACAAAGGAGGAGAGACTATGAAAATAAGTGTGTTCATTCATGATAGACCCAGGATAAATGGGAAATAATCTTAGAGTAAAGATATTTGGCAGGTCTGGGGAGTTGGAGAGAGTGAACCTAGATAGCTCTCTTGAAGAAACTGCAATTTAAGCTGAATCTCCAAGGAAGTCATCAGCAAGGTAGGAAGGAAGGAAGGGTAAAATAGCACAATGTCACTTTTCAGAGGAATAGTGAGGAGCAATCAGTTATTTGACTTGCCCAGGATCACACAGCTAAGTGAGTGTTGTGTCTGAAATCTATTCAAACTCAGGTCCTCCTGTCTCCAGGGGCCTGCATTTTATTCTCTACACCACCTAAATCCCTCTAGGCTTAGTATGGTAACTCCAGTTTCTAATAATATATTTAAAATTCATATATTCCACCAATTTCTAAGGCTAATTATATCAACATATTCATGACCATCCATTAACACCTCCTCTATCACTATCCATCAGATTTCTCAAAATGAAACTTTTCATTAGGTGCTACTTCAATCTCTCCTGGTGCAGTGTTAGTGGTGCTATGAATAAAGTGCTAAATCTAGAGTCGGAAAAACCTGAGTTCAGATTTGGCCTCAAACACTAGCTGTGTTACCCTGAGCAGGTCACTTAACTGTCTCAATTTTCTCATGTATAATATGAGTTAGAGAAGAAAAATGGAAAACCATTCCAATATCTTTGCTAAGAAAACCCAAAGGGTATCACAAAGAGTCAGACACAACTGAAATGACCAAATATCAAATTAGTCTCTTTTCTAGTTTGTTAACTCTCTTTCATTGGTGAATCATTGCAACAAACTTTTCTCATCTCATTTTATGAATGTATGTTTTGCCTCCCATGAAGATATTTTTTAAAAAAATACCTCCTAACTAAGGTACCTAAAGTGAACTGCCATTTCTCTAATTATATCCCTTTTTAAGGATAGATGTAATTATATGTTTTGGCTTTAAAAGTTCTTTCCTGAATGTTGAACAGAGTGCAGAGAAAACCAAAATCTTCTTTACCATCCAGTTTTCTCCTGGGTTGAAGTTGGAGTCATAATTGAAAAAATCAGCAAAGAAGGTAATTAAAGTTTTTGCCTTTCTAAACACTTTTATGAGTATACATAATTTTACTACTTATAAACTCCAATGTGAAACCAGAGTTACCTTTATTTTAAAAGAGAATAATTAAAAGTATCTTTCATTCTAAAAAGAGGGCATTTCTATGCATACTAATAAGTAATTTTCTTCATATCTAAACAATTGTATAGGCTTAGCTAATTCTTGAAATAATACTTCAAAATTCAAGAGTCTAGCATTTTCTAAGTTTAAGCATCAAATTCTATATCATCCAAATTAAGAACATTCACTACACACCCACTATGTATAGCACATATGCTAGACACTAGGAAATATAAAGATGGAAAGTTTAATAGGTCTTACCTCTAAAAACCTTATAAGTTATAAAGGATGTAGCAGAAGGTGGAATATGGCCATAAAATATGGTCAATATAAGGTAAAATATGAAGGGATAAAAGGTAGATTCAAATTAATTATGCTATAAAAACAAGAAGGAAAGCTCATGTTCAAACACATAGATACTACAAAGACTCAGATCTTAAAATGTGAGATTTCAAGTGTCCCTACAACTCCCTGCCTGGGTTAATATTAACTGAGGTTAATGTAATGTATCGTAAAGAAACTTAAAAACTGCATAGTTTTTAAATGTTTAAATGTTTGCATAGGACTCTATTAATTGGTAGAGAGAATAATTATTCATATCTCCTTGACTGGCTTGGGAAGAATTTAGGAAAGAAAGTTTTCCTTTTTATGGCTTTAAGAGAAGATACCATGGTCATGGGTTCTTTACAGATGGAGGCTCCTGGACAGAGAGGAAGTCTAGAAATAAGCTGCCAAGGAGAGGTACTGGCGCTTCAATATATACCTGATTTCTTCTTTTTCAGTTACTATAGACTACAGAGAATTTCCCCTTGGATGAGATGGAGAACTCTTTCTCTCAATTGAGAGGACTCCTCTACAGTAGGAAAGTTCATTTATTCTGTGTGTTGTCTGGTCATTTATATTATTTCTGTGATTTCTGTTTGTTAGTGGCTTGGATAAATGAGTTTATTTGCTATTCAATATTTGTGATGGTCTTTGACTGCTATTTAATGGGAAGGAAATTAAATTTTCAGATATAATTTGAAACACTTAATTTCTATTAAGGAATAGGAGAGAGGCTTGAACAAAAACAAAAACAAAACAAACAAAAACACATATTTTCCTTTAACTAGCAAAGTGGGGTGGGGGACAAATAAATTCAATTTTAGTCTAATATCACCACTCTGAGGAGAATGGGGCGGGGCAGTCTCATGAAAATCTCATTTTTTTTCCAAGCTGAAATAAGTCTCTCTTGAAAAGGGATGGGCAAGATTCCAGAGAGAATTATTCAAACTTCCCTGTTTGCTTTATTTAGATGACCCCATGTTGACACAGATAATCTACCATGGCAATGCACATATCAGACATAATATATCAGACTAAATATATTAGACAATAAATAAATAAATACATTAGACATAAATAGAAAATATTATATGTTTAAATTCAAAATTTGGTGCTTAAATACTAAGATCTCAAACCAAAGTTGGTAAAGTACCCTTTCTTTTGAGGGCCTCAAAGCATAGAAAACTCATGTGGGAGTTGGAGAAAGTATATCTAGACTTCATTAAACCTTTCAAAATTCAAAGCACTAAGCACATCCTTGATTTGAATACCTGGGGAATAGATTCTAATTGCTTAGCATAAACCTTACTCAATTATTGCCCACTTAAATTTAGCTTCCTAATCAAATTTCTGCCCCCAAAAGCAGACTCTTATGCATTCTTAGGCAAGTAGGTCTCTACCACCACCACCATCATCCTCCTCTAAATGCTTTGAATGGTATTTCTGCTATTATCTCTAATTTCAGGGATTGGGGTATTTTTCAGAAAACCATGAGTGAGTTGTACCTTAATTGTTTCCAAATTTCTTCAGAAGGCCTTCCACAAAATTTTATACTATGGCATCTATTCATATTTCTGTAATTTACATTCCAAAACTTTTCTTTAAAATCTCATAATTGAAAGATATTTATTACAGGATGGTACAAACTAGTGTCTTTCATTTCAATGGTCCTGTTTATTTCAATGGGTGTTGTTTTGGGGGAGGTAGCATTAAAATTATAAGGGACTAGCAGAAAACTATCTGTTTCAGTGTTAATATACACTTGAGCTTACCCAATGAAGTTCAGTCTTTTTTAAAATGAATGATCTTTTCAACTCTGGAGCTGTACAGCTTTCAATTATTTCAATATTCTGAAAGTGTTTTACAGTGTCATTACAAATGTATTCAGTTTTCTGTTGTTCATACTCACTAATGGAGGTAAACAGTGGTTTATTTTAAGTGGATATTTTAAGGAAATATATATTTGTGTTGTTATTATTCAAGCTTCACTCCTGGTAACTATTTCTTAATGGGAATAAAGTGTACTATGGAAAAAATTTTCTGAAGCAACAAAAGGTCAAGAACATCAAGGGAATGATGGAAAAAAATAGAAAGCAAGATTGCCTAGTAGTGCCAGATCTAAAACTATTTTATAAAGTGGCAGTCATCAAAGCTATCTACTACTGGTTAAGAAACAGAGAAATGGATAAGTGGATTAGACTATGTACAAAAGAAACTGTGGCAAATCATTGCAGGAATCTTCTGTTGGATAAACCCAAAGACATTAGCTTCTCCAATAAGAACTTAATTCACCAAGATTTCTGGGAAAACTGGAAAATAGTATGGCAAAAATTAAGCTTAGACTCACATCTCACACTCTATACCAAAATAAGGTCAAAATGGGCATAGAAATTAGACATAAAAGATGATAGCAAAGATCAATAAAGAGAACAAAAAATACTCTGTGGAATCTATGCAGAGGAGAGAAGTTTATGACCAAATGAAAAATAGAGTACATTATAAATTGCAAACTGGAAGATTTTTATTATATTAAATTAAAAAGATTTTGCACAAATAAAACCATTGCATTCAAGATTAGAGGGAATGCAGAAATCTGGGAAACAATTTTCATAGCTAGTGTTTCTTATAAAGGACTAATTGCTGAAACATATAGAGAACTGAATCAAATTTATAAGATTACAAATCATTGCCAAATCAATAAATGGTAAAAGGATATGAACAGGCAGTTTTCAGATAAAAAAAATAAAAGTACTAGATCTATATCCAAAAAAAGCAATAAAAAATGAGAAAAGTCTCACATGTTCAAAAATATTTATAGCAGCTCTTTATTTAGTGACAAAGAACAGGAAATTGATGGAATGCCCACCCATCAATAGAGGAATGGTTGAACAAGTTATGGCATATGACTACTATGGAGTATTATTGTGCTCTAAGAAATCATGAGCAGTCAAACTTTAAAGAAGAATAGAAAGATTTGCATAAGCTGATGCTTAGTGAAGTGAGTATAATCAAAAGATTATACACATTAACCTCAACACTGTGAGATGATCAACTCTGATGAATGCAACCCCTCGGCAGTTCAGAGATCAAGGAACTGAGAGATCTAGTATGGAAAATGCTATCTACATCCAGAGAAAAAAATGGATTCTGAATGCAAAGCATACTAAATTCATTTTTTAAAATTTCCTTTATGTTCCTCCTTTCTTTTTTCATAGTTTTCTCCCTTTCATTCTAATTCCTCTTTCACAACATGACTAATATGAAATTATGTTAAATATGTTTGTACATGTACAACTTTTACCAGATTGTTTGCTGATATGGGGAAGGGGAAAGGAAGGGAAAGGAAGGTGGTAGAAAAATGTGGAACTCATAAAATTGTGTGATGAATGTGAAAGATCAAATGATAACATAATCATTTCTATTTGGTTTTGAGATTCAGAAATTGACTATAGAGAATAACTACTCAATTCAAATTTTCTCATTTATTTTTTGCCTATGAATACAAAAACATAAATAGTTAAAAGAGAATCAATATCCAATTTTAATAAGAAGATATGATGGGATAACTTTAGTTGCACTTGATAAATTTAAGTCACCCATCCTAGATGAACAACATCTTTGGTTGCTGAAAGAAGTGGCAGATATATTTGCTGAGTAAGCAGGTCTATCCATAATGTGTGTTATATGCATCAATTTACTGCTACATATGCCTTATAAGTCTTATGGTGCATTAATAAGACTTTTACTCATCAATACATGCAATCAAACTTTATTGACCAATCAATAATGCAAAAATCAGACCCTCTGGAAACAAAATTCCTGTGTGTGTCTCACAGTGAAGTTCTCTCTCTGCGAAGTCAGAGGTCATGTATCTCCTTCCACAGTGGCAATCTGGCAAATCTATATCCTTCAGTAACCAAATGTTCAAATTTTAAAATTCACTGAATACAGAAGTCTGTCCTACTAAAAACCCAGGAATAGACTGATGGCTGGGACTTTGGTAGAAAGCAACGTAGGAGGTATCTGGTGGGTTTTCAGAACTCTAGGTAAAATTATTTACAAATTACATCTAAGTCCTGATTTTCAATCAATCACCTAAGCTTATGAGGAAAGGAAACCATCAATCTATGCTAATGTCATTACCAAGTATTTGGGGGACAAAAAATCATTAGCATGTATTCATCAATTTAAGATGGCATATACTATAGTTGTTTAAAAAATTTGAGATACATCATTTAATTCCAAGATATACTGGTTTATTATAGAAAACACAATTCAAATAAAAGCTGCTTAGTTACAAAATGGCTCCTTAAAGCAAAGTTTAGACACTTACCTCAAGTTCTCATATTTATTCCCACTACATCACTTTACCCCAATTCAGTAAACACCAGTGGCTCCCTATTACTTCAAATATAAAATCCTCTGTTTTAAGGCCCCTCATAATCTGAACACTTGTACTTTTCCAGTCCTCTTATATTTTATTACTCCTCCCAATATTATATAATCTAGAGAGACTGTACTCTTTACTAGTCTTCCTATAAGACACTTCATGTTCTAACTCACTGTATTTCATTGGTTGTCCCCCTCCACAGTGCCGTGAATGTTCTCCCTCCCTCATCTCTGATTCCTGGCTTACTTACCTTATTCCAAGTTTCAGCTAAAACCTCTCCTTCAGCAAAATGCCTTTCCTGAGCCTTCCTTCTATTATTTATATGCCCAACAAATATCTTGATAATACATGTTTTTTGTTTTGTTACTTGTTTCTCATTAGACTGAGATCTCCGAGAGCAGGGAGCTTTGCCATTCTTTATATCCCCAAGGCTAAGGGCTTTGCCTACTGCACAGTGCATGATTGATAAATTTTTGTTGACTGGCTCTGACTCAACCATATCAGTAATAATTGAAAAAAGAAGTGGCAACTGGGTAAAGTCTTAGACATTTAGAGAATAAATATTATTCTTTCAAAAAAAGAAAGAGAACAAAGTTTAAAACAGACAATTTGAGAAAAAGTTAGTTCATATCAATGAAGATGTGCAGAGCGAACATCTAGAAAAAGAAGCAATAGTTGCAAAAAGCCAGTATAAATGGTTTCAAGAACAGATTGTGTTTTGACCAGACAAGAATGAGAGCACAGTATAAACTGCAAAATGAATAATTTTGACTATATTAAATTTAAAAAGGTTTTACACTAATAAAATCAATGCTGCCAAAATTAGAAGGAAAGCACAAAGCTGGGAAAGAATCTTCACAACTAGGAGTTCTGATAAAGGTCTCATTTCTAAAAAATATACAAAATTGCATCAAATTTATAAGGTTACAAGTCATTCCCTAATTGATAAATGGTTTGACGATATGAACAGACAGTTTTCAAATGAAAAAATAAAAGCTATATATAAAATATATAAAAAAATGCTCTAAATCATTATTGATTAGAGAAATGCAAATTAAAACAACAATGAGGTATCATCTCACACCTATCAGATTGGCCAAGATGAAAAAAAGGAGAAATAATCAATGTGTAGAGGTCGTGGGAGGAATGGGACACTGGTGGAGTTGTGAACAGATTCAACTTTTCTGGAGAGCAATATGGAACTATGCCCAAAGAGCAATAAAACTGTTCATATACCCTTTGACTCCAATTCCAATTCTAGGTCTATACCCAGAAGAAATTCTGGAAAAAGGGGAAATTCCCACATGTTCCAAAATATTCATAACAGCTCTTTTTGTAGTGGCAAAGAATTGGAAATTGAGGGGATATCCATCAATTGGGGAATGGCTAAACAAGTTATAGTACATGAATACTATGGAATACTTTTGTTCTATAAGAAACCATAAAGTGGCTGGACTCTGGAGACGCATGGAATGATTCACCAGATCTGATGCTGAGTGAAGGGAGTAGAACCAAGAGAATAATGTACACATCAACAACAATATTGTGAGATAAATAATCTTGATGGAAGCAGTTCTTCTCAGCAGTCCAGAGAGCCAGAATAACTGTATTAGATTTACTATGGACTATATTATCCCCATACAGATGAAGAAAAATAAAACAAAATAAAACACATACACCAAAAAAATAAAAATCTGCAATCCATAAGAACACTTTATAAAAAATTATCTCTTATGTATCTCTTTTCAGGTAATTCCTTATGCCCAAAATTAATAATCTGTAAATGTCTATCAAAATATGTATGTACAATGTTAACCTGACTGTTTTCTTTTTAGGGGAGGGGGATGGAAAGGGAGGGTGGAAGGAAATTTTGTAACTTAAAAATATGCATGTGCATATTGATGAAAATAAATAAATTTTTTAAAAGAACAGATTATGCCCCACTAACAGTATTTCTTTTTCTGGCACAGTTATTAAAGTAAACAATTCATCTAGACTTTAATAAAACATTTGATAAAATATCTCTTTTCTCCCCTTTCTAATGCATCTGCCATACAATTGCCAAAGTGAATTAATGAAAGCATATTTCTGGTCATGACAATTCCTCTTACTCAATCTATTCCACTAGTTCCCTATTACCTCCAGGATCAAATAGAAATCCTTTGTCTGGCACTTAAAACCTTTCATATTTATGTTCCTTCACACCTTTCCATACTTTATACTTTCCATACTCCCCTCCAAATATTTTTATGATTCAGTTATACCAGCATTCTTGCTGTTACTCACAAAGGGCTCAACCTGTAGTCTCCATGCCTTTGTCCTTTCATTCTCCTATATTTGGAATGTCCTCCTTTCTGCTTCCCCTCAACTCTATTTTTAGTGGGGTTTTGGGGCAATACAATGGGGTTAAGTGACTTGGCCAAGGTCACACAGCTAAGTAATTATTAAGTGTCTGAGGCTGGATTTGAATTCAAGTTGTCCTGACTCCAGGGTCAATAATCGATCCACTGCATCACCTAGCTGCTCCATGGACACCCTCAACTCTTAAGACTCCATGACTTCCTTCAAGATTCAGATGAGATGCCATTTTCTTCAGACAGTTTTCTTAATTCCCATATAGTTATTAGTATTTTCCTAAGTGTCTCTTCCATCTACTCTACCTCTATATGCATCTTGAATGCATCTATTTTAGATTGTTTCTCTCTCAGTGATATATCAGTCAATCAATTTATTATGTTCCTGGCACTGTGCTAAGTGATGGGAATACAAAAAGAGTTGAAAAAGATAGTTCTTGTCTTCAAGGAGTTAACAACTTAATGGGGGGATGACAAATAAATAAAGCCAACTGTATATAGGATATATAGGAAATAACAGAAGGAAGGATCTGGAATTAAGATGTCTTAGGAAGATGAAATTCCAAATTGTACTTAAAGGAATCCTGTGAGGTCAGTAGTCAAAATAGGAAAGGGAAAGAAGTCAAAGTAAGGGGGGGACAACCAATCAAATTTCCCAGCACAGATATAAAGCATCTTGCTCATAAAACATCCAGAAGCCATTATTAAATGTATTAAAGAGTATGTAGAGAAGAGTAAGATGTAAATAGATTAGAAAGGTAGAAAAGGGATAGACTGTGAAGGGCTCTGGACCAAAAGAGAATTTTTCTACTTGAACATAGAGTGACATGGTCAGACCTACATTTTAGGGGAATCATTTTTGTGACCAAATGGAAAATAGATACGAGTAGAGAGAGACTCATGAGAGGTAACCCACCAGCATGATGCAATGAGGGGATGCACCAGAATGTTGACAGTGCCAGAGGAGAGAAGGGAACTGGTATATATGAAAGATGCTGCATTCATTACAAGAAATATCACATCCATTCAAATGTGATCTCTTTGAGAGAAAAGATGACTTTTGCCTATCCCCAGAGTAAAGCACCATATCTAACATTTGACAAACAGCAAATACTAGATTTCTGGGAGCCAAGATGGTGGAGTAAGTAGGCAATCGCCTGAACTTACCTATATTCATCTTCAAATAACTCTAAAATGGCAACAAAGAATGAATTCTGGAAGGACAGAACCAAACCAAAAGAGAGAGAGAGAGAGAGAGAGAGAGAGAGAGAGAGAGAGAGAGAAGTAGACACAGAAAGAAAGGGAAACAGAGAGAAAGGGAAACAGAAAGGAAGAGAGAGAGAGAGACAGAGACAGAGAGAGAGACACACAGAGAGACAGAGAGAGAGAGAAGAAAGAAGTAGACACAGAGAGAAAGGTAGACAGAAAGAAAAGAAAGGCAAGAAAAGAAAAGATAAGGGGTGAAACAATTTTCTAACCCAGAACAGGAAAGTCCTGTTGCACTTAGATAAAAGGGGAACTAGCAATGTACCAGCAAGTTAGTAGCAGACCCTGACTGAGTAAGCTAGTAGGAAGCTCCAAGTCCCAGCACAAGACCAGGCAAACAAACAGTTGCCAGCTCCAGTCTCTCCAACATGCCTCAGGACAGGACATAAGGAGATGACTAGGCCCTGAGGGCACCACTCCCAGTCATCCCAACTCCCACTCCAAGCCCACCTCAGTGCAGGTCAGCTGCCAGACCCCTACCACATCACAAGGATCCTCTGAGCAGCACCAGCACAGTACCAGGCAAATAGCCAGGGCCTACAACTCCTGGCACAAGAAGCTTAGGACACTGTTCCTTCTATCCCAGGAACAGAACTCAACCTTTAAAGGTCACCAAATAGACAAGAAAAGATAAGCAAAAAGAAAAAAAGAAAAAAAGAAAAAAGAACTTGACCATAGAAAGTTATTATATCATCACAAAAGAGCAAGAAACAAACTCAGAAGGACACAACACTGTCCAAATACCTACATGCAAAACCTCAGAGAAAAATGTGAATTGGAAGAAGTTAGAATGGGTGAAGCCAAGATGGCAGTGTGAAGGCAGGAATTCCCAGGAAACTCATCCCACAAAAAAGCTCCAAAACCTATAAAATTTAGAGGGGCAGAACCCACAAAAGACTGAGTGATACAATTTCCCAGTCCAAGACAACTTGAAAGATCCCAGGGAAAGGTCTGGATAGGAGATGGAAAAAGTCACGGAGGCCATGGGGCAAACTAGCTCCAGCCTTCTAGGAACAACCTGTGGGATCCACAGGGACATCTTGAAGAGGTGGGAGAGAACTCTGGTGTACCAGAGTGAACTCAGAACCCAGGACAGCTCTGGCCTCAGAGTAGCCCTGCAGTGGGAACCTGCAGAGCCATCTGGCAACTACTTCCAGAGTGCTTAGTCCACAGATGGTAAGGGAGTGGAGAGAGATTGCAGGAGTCTCTGTTATCCCTGGGGTAGGACTCTGCTACTTTGCCCATATTCAGATCAATGTTGCAGTCTGAACCCCATACTACCATAGAGCAGGAGGGATTGTCTTCACATTTCCAGGGAAGAGCAGTATACTTCTGGTCATCAGTCATCCACAGACCAGAACGTAGGCCAGGAAAGTAGTTAGAACTTTGAAGGAATTGGGGTCTGGGGGGGGAGAGAGTCCCTAAAAATCCCTCAAAACTTTGGAAGTGCAATAAATCAGTCATATGCTGAGGAAATGAGGAAACCACAGAAAAAGGAACTGACCCTAGAAAATTACTTTGGTCCCAAAGAGGATCAAAATATACACTCAGAAGATAATTCCAAGCTTCTATATAAAAAGCCTCCAAGAGAAACAGGAAATGGACAGTGGCTATGAAAAAGCTCAACAAAACCTGAAAAGTAAATAAGGGAGGTAGAAGAACAATTGGGAAGAGAAATGAGAGCAATGCAAATAAATCATGAAAACCAAGTCAGCAGCTTAGTGAAAGAGATTCAAAAAAAAAATGCTGAAGAAAATATCAGTTTAGGTCAAATGCAAAAATATCAGTTTAGGTCAAATGCAAAAAACATCTCAAAAGGCAAATGAGGAGAATGCCTTAAAAAACAGAATTGGCCAGTTGGAAAAGGAGTTAAATAAGCTTGCTGAAGAAAATAATACCTTCAAATATAGAATGGAGCTAAAGGAAGCTGATGACTTTACAAGAAATCAAGAAACAATAAGAAACTCAAAAGAACAAAAAACTAGAAGAAATGCGAAATATCTCATTGGAACAACAATTGACTGGAAAATAGGTCTAGAAGAAATAAGTTAAGACTCATTGGATAGCCTGACAGTCATGATCAAAAGAAAAAAGACATGGACACTACACTTCAAGAAAATAACAAAGAAAACTACCTTGATAGCCTAGAACCAGAGGGTAAAATAGATATTGAAGAAATTCACCTATTATCTTCAGAAAGAGATTCCAAAATAAAAACTACCAGGAATATTTTAACTAAATTACAGAACAAGTCAAGAAGATAAGATTGCAAGCAACCAGGACAAAACTCAAATTTTGAGGAACACAGTCAGGATTACACAGGATTTAGCTACTTCAGCATTAAAGGATAAAGGATATGAAACATGATATTCTGGAAAAAAGGAACTAAGACTACCACCAAGAATCACCTACCCAATGAACATGTGCATAATCCTTTAGGAGGAAAATTGACTATTCAATGAAATAGAAGGCTTTCAAACTTTTCCTGATGAAAAGACCAGAGCTAAACAAAAAAAACATAATTTTCAATTTTCATACTCAAGAGCAGCATAAAATATAAAAAGAGAAAACATAAGGCATCCAGTAAGGTTAGCCTGCTTACATTCCTCATGGGAAGAAGATACTTGTAATTCTTTTTTTAATATTTAATATTTATTTATTCTCATTTTGTACAAATAATGGGTTTTTTTTGTTTTTTTGTTTTTTTTGTTTTTAGGTTTTTGCCATGGAAATGTGGTTAAGTGGCTTGCCTAAGGCCACACAGCTAGGTAATTATTAAGTGTCTGAGACTGGGTTTGAACCCAGGTACTACTGACTCCAGGGCTGGTGCTTTATCCACTGCGCCACCTAACCGCCCCACGTTTTTTATACATTAATAAAATTCTCCCCCCCAAAAATATAGACTTGTTTGAGCGATAAAGTAAAGGGGAGAGGAAAAAATTAAAATTAAAAAAATAATAATAGTAATAATTGTAGGTATGGCCAGGTGGCCCAATGGACGGAGCACCAGCCCTGGAGCCAGGAGCACCTGAGCCCATATCTGTTCCCATACAACCAACAGTCACCCAGCCATGTGACATGCAAGCCATCCCAAACCCACTGCCCTGCAAAAAACAAAAAAAAGACCCAAATTAGAATAGTAATAATAGTGGCAGTGGTGGCAGTTCATCATCATTAATAGTGGGTGGCAGACAGAGCATTGGCCCTTAAGCCAGGAGCACCCGGGTCCAAATCCGGCCTCAGACACCCAACAATCACCCTGCTATGCAGCCCCAGGCAAGCCACCCAGCTCCATTTGCCCTGCACCCCCACAAAATAATAGTAATAAAAAATGCGCTTCAGTCTTTGTTCCAACACCAATAACTCTGTCATGGGTAGATCACATTCTTTGTAATAAGTCCATCACAAAAGTTACTTCCATATTTTTCCACCATTACCATTGCTGATTGTAACTCCATCCTTTCGTATTTCTCCACTACCATGTACTATGTTTTCCTCTCTCCTTTCACTCTGACTCTGCTTTAGGGTCACTGAGTGGTGCAGCAGAAAGATCCCTGGTCCTGGGGCCAAGAGGCCCTGAGCCCCCCCTACCACCCCTTAGGCCCAGCATCCATCTGGCCCTATAGTCCAATTCCAGCCCCTTGCAAGAAGTAAAAAAGAAAATGTGTTATATCTGACCACTCTCCCACCATGGGCCATCCTCTCCTCCATCACTCACATCCCCCCTTCCCCCTGTTCCCCCCCTCCTTCTTACTCCAGATGCCTATACCCCATTGAGTATATATGCTGTTTCCTCTCCTAGCCACCTCTGATGAGAGCAAAGATTCCCTCATTTCCCCTTGTCTTTCCCCCTTCCATATCATTGCAATAGCTCATTATAATAAAGAAAAATTTTATTATATGATATATCTTGGCCTATTCCCCCTCTCCTTTTTCTTTCTCCCATTACATTTCCCTTTTGTTCTATTGGCTCTATCTTTACACCATATTGTATCTTCAAATTCAGCTTTCTCCTGTGCTTCAACTATAAAAGCTCCCTCTACCTGCTCTGATAATTGAGAAGGTTCCTGAGTATTATCAGTGTCATTTTTCTATGGAGGAATACATGCAGTTCATCATCATTAAGTCTCATATTTTCCCTAACCTCCAATCTCTATGCTTTACCTGAGTCCTGAATTTGAAGATCAAACCTTCTGTTCAGCTCTGACCATTCTAATAGGAACATTTGAAATTCCCCTGGTTCATTGAAAGTCCATCTTTTTCCCTGGAAGAGGACATTCATTTTCACTGGGTAGTTGATTCTCTGTTGCATTCCAAGCTCTTTTGCCTTCCGGTATATTATATTCCAAGCCCTATGAGCTTCCAATGTAGTTGCTGCTAAGTCCTGTGTGATCCTGACTGCTCCATTATATTTGAGCTGTGTCCTTCTGGCTGCTTGTAATATTCTCTCTTTGACTTGGGAGTTCTGGAACTTGGCTATAATATTCCTAGGGGTTGGTTATTTGGGGCCTCTTTCTCAGGGGCATCGGTGGATTCTCTCCATTTCTATTTTGCCCTCTGGTTCTAGGATATCACAGCAATTTTCCTGTAGTAATTCTTTGAAAATGATGTCAAGACTCTTTTCCTGATCATGACTTTCAGGTATTCCAGTAATTTTTAAAATATCTTTCCTAAATTTGTTTTCCATATCAGTTGTTTTTTCAATGAGATGTTTCACATTTTCTTCTAATTTTTCATTTTTTTGGTTTTGAAGTAATGAGTCCTGATTGCTCATAAATTCATCAATCTCCCTGAATTCTATTCTTTGTCTGAAAGATTTGTTTTCCTTAGAGAGTTTTCTTATCTCTTTTTCCATCTGGCCAATTTTGCTTTTTAAAGCAATCTTTTCCTCAATAACTTTTTGAACTGTTTTATCCATTTGACCTAAGCTGGTTTTTAGCATGCTATTTTCTTCAGCGTTTTTTTGGATTTCCTTGACTAGGCTGCTGACTTCATTTTCATGTTTTTCTTGCATCTCTCTCATTCTTTTCCAAGTTTTTCTTCTAACTCCCTCATTTGATTTTCAAAGTCTTTTTTGAGCTCTATCATAGCCTGAGCCCAATTTCTGTTTTTCTTGGAGTCTTTAGATGTAGGAGCTTGTGCTTTCCTCATCTTCAGACTGAGTATTTTGATCCTTCTTGGGCTCATTTGCAAAATATTTCTCAATCTCTGCTTGCTCATTTTCCCAGCCTGGGCCTGGTTTTGGGGTGCTTCCTGAGCTTTTGGGACACTCCCACAAGGGTCTCAGTGTGTGAGGCTCTGTCCTCCCTCCTGCTCTGCGAATGACCACATGCACCCCACTCTGCTACGGGGCTGAGGTGGAGGGGGCCCCTGCTGTTCTATGGGGGAGGGGGCTAGACTGCAATCAGGATCTGAATATCTGAATGTGGTCAGAGCCCCAGAGTCCTTTTCCAGGGGCAGAGGACAGAGCTCTGCAGTCTCTCTCTTCACTCCCTTCCCTGAGCTTAATGGGCTCATGCCCTGGGGGCTCCTGCTTACCTGTTTATGTTTCCTGGATCTGGAATGCAGTGGCCACACTGCTCCCTGTGTGCCCTGAGGGCTTGACTTTATGTGCTCACTCTGGCAGAGGTCCCCCACTGTTACCCCAATTTGTGCCCAGTGTTCCCTGGGGTGTAGCTCAGGAAGCTACCCTGCTGCTGTGAGCTGAGGCTCCCAGTGCCCTGGGGCTACCTCCTGGAGGCTGAAGTTCTTTCGCTCTGGCAGGCCACCCCTCTGGTGGGCACCCCTCCGACCTGGGGGAGCAGAGCCTTTCTGCTCTTTTCCAGGTTACCTTGAGTATGAGAACTGCCTCACTGGGTCCCTCTGTGGGTTCTGTCTCTTCAAAATTTAGTTAAAGTCCTTAGTTTCAAAGATTTATGAGAGAGCTCCTAAGAGAAGATCTGCTCTTGTCACCATCTTGACTCTGCCCCCTCAATACTTATAATTCTTTAGAACTGTATCATGATTGGTGAATTTAGAAGAAGTGTGCATAAATAAAGGATATAGGTATAAGGTGACTTTGAAGGCTTGATATAAAAATTTAGGGAATGAGAAAGAAGATTATACTGAGAACAGAAGGAAGAGAGAGAGAGGGTAGAATGGGGTAAAATATCTTACAAGAAGCAATGTGAAAAATCTATTACAGTGGAGGGGAACATGAGAGAGTAGGTGGTGGGCAACACTTGAAAACCTTACTCTAATCAGAAGTAGTCCAAAGAGAAAATACATAAACAATCAGTTGGATATTGAAAACTATCTTACTTTATATGGAAGTTGGAGGGAAGGGGATTAAAAAGAGGAGTGGGACAGACAGAAGAGAGGGTAGATTGGGGAAGGTGATAGAAACAAAACAAAACACTGGTGAGGAGGGAAAGGAGGAAAAAATAGAATGATCATAACTATGAATGTGAATGGGATGAATGCTCCCATAAAACAGAAGTAGAAAGCAGAATGGATCAAAAACCAGAATCTTAAAATTTGTTGTTTAGAAGGAACACTTTTGAAGCAGACACACACACACACACACACACACACACACACACACACACACACAGTAAAAGTAGGGTACTTCAGAAAAATCTATTTTGCTTTCAGCTGAAATTTAAAAAAAAAGTAAGGTTGGCAATCATGATTTCAGACAAAGGATAAGCAAAAATAGATCTAATTCAAAGAGATAAAAAGAAAACTACATCTTTTTAAGTCATGATAGACAATGAAGTAATATCAATACTATACATCTATGGACCACTTGATATAGCTTCCAAATTCTTACAGGAAAAGTCAAATCAGTTACAGGGACCTCCTATACAAAAATATTTATAGTCACTTTATTTGTGGTGATAAAGAATTGGAAATTGAGGGGATGTCCATCAATTGGAGAATGGCTGAACAAGTTGTCAAATGGAAATGTAATGGAATACTATTGTGATATAAGAAATGATGATCAGGCAGATTTCAGAAAAACCCTAGAAAAGCTTAAATGAACAGATATAAAGTGAAGTGAGCAGAATCAATATCAGCAGGCTTATGTGATGATTAACTGATCAACTTTCTTCTTCTCAGTAATACAATAATCAATGTAATTAGAAAAAATAAAGTACTACTAAAATCAATTCTTGCTGACTAAGTAATAT
The DNA here is from genome assembly GCF_037893015.1 of Macrotis lagotis. NCBI lineage: Eukaryota > Metazoa > Chordata > Mammalia > Peramelemorphia > Peramelidae > Macrotis > Macrotis lagotis. The sequence goes on along the minus strand of NC_133663.1, from coordinate 129,180,721 downwards.
TATTCTCGTGAAGATAGTGTCCTGCACAAGCATAAGATTAAACAGGTTTAGAACTGATTTCCCTGCCAGAATCAAAGAATTATTGTTAAAGGTCCTATGTTGAACTGGCAGAATAAACTTTAGTGAAATACCCAAGGAATCTGTGCTTGCTTCTATGCTGTTTGGTATTTATAATTGATTTAGATAAAATCATAAATGTCATACTCATCAAATTTGCAGATGACAAAACTGATAAAAATAATTGATAGGGAACATCTTGCCATACTAATGAATTTTATCTAATAAGATTAAATTGAATAAGAATCAATGTAAAATCTTACACAAGGGCTTTGAAAACATTCATAAGAATAATATTGAGGAAGTAGGTATGCTAATAGTTTTCAGATGGAAAAAATAAAAATCAAATAGTTTTCATGAGTTACAAGCCCAGTGTTCATTAACTCTGTGAAATGGCCATCAAAGAATCTAACAGTATCTTGATAACTTCTAAGAATAAGAGGAAGAGATTCCCTCTATCTGTGGTCTGCTCTAGCCTGACCATATCTATAATATTGTTTTATGCTTCAAGCACCATTTTTTAAGAAAATTATTGATAAATATCACTCAGATGGATGATGTATCCAGAGCATGTAGAGCATCCAAAGGCAGCAATCAAGATGTTTAAATGTCTCTAATCCATGTAGTGTGAGGATTGGTTAAAAGAAGAAAAGATGTTTATCCTACAGAGGACTCATGATCTATGCCCTCAAATATATGAAGAGGAAATGAATAAAAGAGGACTAAGTCTCCTCCAGTTTTTCCTCAGAGGGAAGAACCAACAGAAATATGTGGAAGTTGCAAAGAGATAAATTTAGGTTCCATATCATGTATTGCCTCTAATAAAAAGGAAAGAGAAGAAGCATTTGTTTAGCACATCGTATATAACAAGCACAGTAAAATTGCTTTTACAAGTTTTCTTTTACTTGATCCTCAAAAAATCCCTATGAAATGGGTGCCATTATTATCATTTTACACTTGTGAAAAAAATAGGTAAAGTGGAATTTCCAGGGTCACACAGTTAATACATACCTGAAGCTAGATTTGAATTAGGTCTTCCTGACCACAGGTTCAGGACACTATATATGCTATGCTTCTATAGCTGCCTCTTATTTATGATGCACTCTTGCATCATAAGTTTTTGAGTAATCACTAGAGGACTGTTTGTTTATTATGTTATAGTAGGTACTACTTTTAGGAATGGGTTAAACTATGTGGTAATTGAAATCTGTTCCCAAACTGAAACACTGAAATAGATTATTGTTTATTATTTTTACCTTTTTAACATGTTCTTTTTTGGCTAATTTTTTTGTTTGTTTTGTTTTTGCAAGGCAATGGGGTTAAGTGACTTGCCCAAGGTCACACAGCTAGGTAATTATAAATGTCTGAGGCTGGATTTGAACTCAGGTCCCTCTTGACTCCAGGGCCAATGTTCTATCCACTGTGCCTTTTTTTTGGCAGTGCCTAGCTGCCCCTTTTTTGACTGATGCTAAATTATATTGGCATTCACTGGTTTACATTCATTACATAGCACCAGAGGAAGTTTTCCCAGAAGTATAATGAATAGGAAAAAAACTAATATGGAATTCATAAATTGGTATAGATGAGCCCCCAGATCGAAAATATATATACTAGTAGATTTGGAGAGTTGACTATTCCTATTCTTTCTTAGTCGTACTTGATGTTTGATTAATTCAAATCAATTCAAGCATTTATTAAATAACTTGCACATGCCAGGAATTATACTAGGCTCTACAGATATAAAGATACTCAAGTAGCCCGATTCTTCAAGGAGTTTATATTCTATTGGTGGGAAACTGACATAAACTGATAAGCATAAAATTTATGCTAAGTAATTGAGGGAAATATTAAAACCCAGGAAATTTTGGAAAGGCCTCTTGTAATAAATGATACTAAATACTTTGAAAAGAGCTAAGAGGCAGAAGTGAGAAGGAAAAGTATCCTATTAATGAGGGGCATCCTTGGCAGGGACCAAGAGGAAGAAGAAAGAAGAAAGCTGCATTGTGAAGGACTTTAAATGTGAAAACAGAGTTTGAGCTTTGTTTTAAAAACAATAAGGAGTTACTGGAAGTTACTGAGCAATGGAATAAAGTTAGACCTGGACTTTAAGAGTATTAATTTTGTAGCATATCAATTTAAGAGAAGAGAATTTAGAAGCAAGTTGAACAAGAGGATGTGTATTTATTTTAGTATGTTTTCAAAATGAGAGATATTTGGACATGTTTGCAGAAAGCAGGGAAAGAGCCAAAAGAATGAGATTAATATAATGGTCCTGAATTACTTTAACTGGTTGAGGAGAAGAGTGATCATAGAATAATAGAATTATTTTAAATCTCTTTCTATATATTATAAATCTGTAATTAGCATTTTGATTTATGAAGGCAGAGGGTAGATGAATGTTGAATTAAGATAGTGAGATAAGGTTATATGAATGAAATGAAAATGAAAAAATCATGAGCTGAAGTGGACTGAACATAAATAAGACTGATTAGGAGAAAAAAATTCTTGTCCTATATATTTTATTTAGGGATAAAATGTCAGGAAATGACAGGATCCAAAAGACTAGCAGGCTTAAAGCAAAAAAATGATATACTGACTAATTTTAAGATGTAGATATTCATGAGACAATGGTTACTTCTACAAGGTCAACCCAAAACTATTGAAGACACATTCTTACTATATTTTTAGTTGAATTAAGTAGCTACAGGACAGTATATAAAAAACAAACTTATGCTAGAGCTGAATGAATCTAATATGACATTTGGAACTGTCCTGTGATAGTTAAGTTGCATAACAATGAATCATAGTAGAGAAGAAAAAAATGTAGATTTTGTGACTACAAGTTTTGAATTCATATCCCACCTCAGATGGTCATTATATGTTACTTCAAACAAGTTTCTTTTTTTAAGGTCCATTCTACCCTTCTTTGTTGATAACTCATCTCTTTCCTACCTCGGGGCCATGTCATATGCACCCTATCCTATACAATTTTGGTGAAAAACATTCCAATTACTTTCCTTTGACCTTTCCTGCCATTCCATGAGGTAGCAGTAGACAGTGCCAAATACTTGAGGTTTTTCAGAAGGAAAATGATGATTTAATGGACCATCTTCTTGAGTTTCTGTGATTAGAATTCATCATTCAACAGTCAAATCTCTGGTGAAGAGTTTCTCAGAACTGGGTGTCATCTCAATCAACACAGGCATAATCAGTCAATAAACATGTATTAAGTGTTTACTATATGTGTGAAGCACTATGACAAGTGATGGGGATACAAATAAATATAAGAAAAAGAAAGTTCCTGCCCTTGAGAAGCTTACATTTTATTGGAAGAAAACAATATATATAAAAGGGCAGCTGAAAGATGGTGGGGAAGATGGTTCTATCTGGAGAATAGAGCTTAGCTTGGGTGGGACCCTTCCTGTAAGGGAGGGTCCTGGTAAGAACTCACCAATGTCAGAAGCTCCCCTTTTCCTCACAACAACCTTGTAAAGTAGATTCTATAAATATCTTCATCTATGTTTTACAAATGAGGAAGCTCAGAGATACTAAATTATTTGACCAACATCAAATAGTTAACAATATCAGAGTCAGGATCTCCTGACTCCAAGTCTAGCTTTCTTTCACTAAACTGTCTTTCTTACTTTTTGTGAGAAATCCAAGCAAATGTTTTTCATGCTTACCTGACATAATTTTATTTTTGATAATCCTAGAACCACTAAAACAAAAGCTAAAAGTCAATTTTTACAGTAATGTATACATTTATCAAAAATTAAGAAATACCCCTTCAAAAAAAAGAAATAGCCAATGCCAGGTGTATTAATACACTGCTGATGGAAATTTGAATTGCCTCCCACCATTCTAGGAAAACAGTTTGGAATTACATGGAAAAAGTGAGTGAACTATTCATATTTTCTGAACCAGTAATCTCACTATGGAGTATATAACCCAAGGAGGGCAATGGTCAAAATAATTGTCATATGGGTATATGTACATGTGAATACATGTGTGCATATGCATATATATGAGGTGTGTATGCATGCTTGCATGTATGCATATTTCCATAATAATACTCTGTACTATCAAATATGGAAACAAGAGGTTGTTTATGAACAAGATAATAATTATAGATGAATGAATATACACACATATATGTATGTGTGTATATACATATATATTCCTAATAGTTCTCTATACTAACAAAAACAATGGAAACAAGAACTTGCTCATTGATAATGGTTGCAAAATCTGTGGTATGTTAGACTTTAGTTCAATCATCTAGTTCAATTTTTTTCATTTTTGCAGATGAGCAAACTGAAATCGAGAGTCATAATAAGAGCCAAGGACTATATTAGAACCTGGGTCCTCTAGTCACTGTTCTTTTTTTTTTTGCTTTTTGGTTTTGACTGATAGATAACCATAATGGGTCATTTTTCCCCTTTTCCTATCTGACATTTCACTTTCCAAATGGTACTCTTTCTTTATTTACCCTATTCTACCTCCAATCACCATGTATTTATTGTGTGTATATTTGTGTTTACTAATATATGTACAGGTTGTCTTCCCTGGATAGACTATGAGGTCTATCATAGGTCCTGATGTTGTTTTTATCCTCATATGCCCAGAGCCTAAAGAAGTACCTGGTTCATGGCAGATGCCTGTCTATCGACCTATAAGCATTTTTAAGGGACAGCTAGGATAAAAAGGCAAAGATTATTTTTTTAAAAGTAGCATTAAGATTTTTTTTGCGTGTAAATGATATGGAATACAGAATTGAGCAAATAGTTTTCCTGAAATTGAGATGCTGCTCCTATTTCTTGACATTTAATAGTGACATCCAATATTTCTTACTGAGAGCAGAACTCCTTAAAACTTTTCTGATGACGACAGAACAGCTAGCCAAAAGTTCCTCCCTGATTCAAATTTTTTGTTTGTTGTTGTTGTTGCTGTTGCTGCTATTGCTGCTGTGGTGGTTGTGTTTTTCAAGACCTAGGATTTCAATCTGTGGGAAACTACTAAGGAGGAAATTCCTTCTACCATGGCAGGTCAACATCTGCTCTGCAACCTAATAGTCTTAAACAGTTGTTTGTAGTTTCTAAGAGGTTAAGCAACTTGGCCAGATAATATAGCTATTATGTGGAAAAAAGTAGGCACTTAGGTCAGACCTTTCTGATTCTAAAGTCTGGTTCTTCATACATTGGTTTTGTTTGTTTCTTGCAAGGCGATAGGGTTAAGTGATTTGTCCAAGGTCACACAGCTGGAAATGATCAAGTGTCTGAGTTTAGATTTGAACGCAGGTCCTCCTGACTCCAGGGCTGGTGCTCTATCTGCAGCCCCTCTTAGCTGCCCCTGCAGGGTCTTCATACATTATGCAACATTGTCTCTTTATACTTTTCTTCATCTGTTAATTGTTACCCTTGGATTTATTCCATTACTCCCTTCCTACCTGCCTCTGTTAACCTCTCCCTCTATGAAGTAAAAAAACAAAGAGAACAAAAGTATTTGTTTTTATTTTCATCAAAATTTAAAGGCTACAACTCTTGGGATTTAACGGTAATGTCAACTTTATGGGATGAGTGTTTTAGGAAGCAGCTCAGATGATTTAAAAATAAAAACTAATAACTAGAAACAAGAAATAGGTTGTTTCCCAAATTGTGTAACTAGTTGTGTAGAAAACAAAATATATTAAATATTTTTATTTTCCCTTTCTCAAGGATGGAGAAAAAAATTGAGAAGAAATAAGATGTAGAGGAAAAACATTATGTATATGTATAAATATATATTTATGTATATGTATGAGTATAAATCCATATGAGTCTAAAAATATGTACAGTTTTAAACAGTCTAAATAGATATACCATTATATAATCTATGCTAAACAAATACATACTACTCCATGGTCTATCATTACACATAAGGAGTATGTAGAGAAACATGGAAACATGGGAAGACAGAATTTATGCAGTGCAAAAAAAGAACAATGAGGAGAAAAACTAAATGACCATTATATTTAAATGAAAACAGCAAAAGACATCAGAAATCATATTAAAAACAGGGAATGAATGTTTAAACAAATTCCCAATTTTTCTGTAGAGAAATGTCAACATACATTTGCCAAATATAATTCATTGCTGTATATTATAATAGTCTACTAGATTTGAAGTCAAATATTCCTCAGATACTAATTGATTATGAGATCCTGAATAAGTCGCTGAAACTCTTGAGTCTCAGTGTCCTTACCTGTTAATAGAAGGGTTGTACTAAATAGCTTTTATGGACCTTCATGAACCTTTGATCTGTCATTCTCTTTTGTTTTGTAAATTGATTTTGCTTTAATTTTTTCCTCATTTTTTTAATAAGGGAAAGAAGTAAAATTACTGATAATTGTGGTTTTTTGAAAATTAATCAGTAAAATATTTAAGAATTAAATTAAATTCCTAGAATTTAATTGATTATTTAATTGTTTTGATTACAAACATTTAAATTTCAAAGGGTTATAGGACTGAGAGAGGCTAGAAAAAGATCACAAGAATCAAGAGTTTAATTGAGTTGCCTAGGACAAGAAAATCCTTTTATTGGTTTTCCTGGACAACTTCATCTTGAGATCTTATTGCCTGAATATAGCAAGAATAAAAACACTCTACCAGTCACCAGAGTGATTCTTCAGGACCTGGGTTGCATTTGCAAAAAGCAACTAATTATTCCACATAGTCCCCCTGTGAGGCAGTCATTGCCAAAGATGTGGGAAGCCTCCCGTAAACAATTTCAGCAGTCATGTGTATACACAATGCATTATGGAACAGATGTGCTCATCTAATTTAATTTGGGGAGGGGAAAAGGCTCAAGTGAATGCAAATAGGTTCTGCCTTGATGTAGGATTTCTGCAGAGCTGCCTGCTTAGAGTCTCCAAAATGGACACTCTTCTCAATGATGCTGCACTAGTGGACAAGTGGGAAAAATAGGAATGAACACACAAATTAAAGAGCTTTGTTTCTTTTAGGGGCCATCTTCTTACCTGAAATAATGCTCATGAAGTCATTTTCACTATACTGGCTCTCCTGAACTGTCCCAGAAGCTTACAAAATAGAGACATACTGAACAGTGATCAGGAAGACCTGAACTCAAACCTTGACTCAGATTGTCCTAGCTATATGACCCTGGACAAGTCCTTGAAACTGAGTGTTCTCAGGGTGACTAGGTGGCACAGTGGATAGAGCACTGGCCCTGGAGTCAGGAAGACCTGAGTTCAAATCTGACCTCAGACACTTAATAATTACCTATTTGTGTGATCTTGGGCAAGTCACTTAACCCCACTGCCTTACGAAAAAAAAAGTCACTTTTGGGGTGGCTAGGTGGCACAGTAGATAGAGCACTGGCCCTGGAGTCAGGAGTAACTGAGTTCAAATCTAGCCTCAGACACTTAATAGTTACTAGCTGTGTGGCCTTGGACAAGCCACTTAACCCCATTGCCTTGCAAAAACCTAAAAAAGAACCAAAAAAACCCCTGAGTGTTCTCAACTTATGATGAGGTTTAAAAACAGTATTTACTTCATCAGATTATTGTAGCAAAGAAAACAATGTAAGTAAATTATATTTTAAAATTTAAAGTGCTATGTGAGCTTAATATATGTCATTATTATTGTCTCCAAAAATTAGCCAAAAACTTTGCAGAGTAGTGTGACCTTGAAATAAAAGCAAGAAGGATAGATTTTGCTATTCCTTAATCTCAAATATAGAACAACCTGAAGCAAGATGTCAAGAAAACAATAGCTTGTTAATAGTGTCTTTCAATAATTTATGAAGAGGTTAAGATAACAAGTTTACTCAGACACTGAGGTGGGTGGTTTTACTTATATATTTTTCCCCAAAGATAGGGTAGCACTTCATAAATATTAGTTCATTAATATTCCTTACAGTTCTCTTGGCTCAGATTTGATGGAAGAATGCATCATCTCAACTGAGCAGTTAGGGAAAAATGAAAGCACAAGTTTGATCTCTATTGTCATATAATTGTGTTACTTTCTGCAGAATAAATGATAGATGAGGCCAAAGGATGAGGGTCCTTTAGCATATTTTCTTCTCTTTAGTTATAAAATAGCATGATTGTTTGGTGTAACAGCCTATGACTAGAGAATTAATTGGCGTATCTTGGGAAAAAGGCTGGCTCAACAAAAACTTTGGGATATTCTATGTGAGGTTATTTGGGCTTTGCCTTTAATAGGCACAAAATCTGGCATTTCTTTTGATTTCTGCTTATTAAAATGCAAACCATAAAACACCAGATTCTAAGAAAAATTCATAAAGCTTGTTTATGAATAAAACACACCATTTAGACTCCTTTGGAATAGAACTAATTAAAATCTCAAAAAAGGGTCAACATGAACATGAAAAATTACACAATAGAATTGAAGAATGATTTACATCTGCCCCCTACCTTTCTCACTCAGGATTATTGCCAATGGTATGTAAATCACACAACCATGTAATGGCTCAATATTCATCATCCAGAATTAATGGCAGCCCATGGAAACCCACTGAGACCAAATCCAATAGCAATTCCAGAGAGTAATAAACTTAAATTATTATAATGCAGCATAATTTCAGTTCTTGACCTTTAAAGCAAAGGTTGATCAGCACCATGTGGTAATAGAAAGAGACCTAGTAGAGGACAATAAAGAGGTCTAGGTTCTACTTCCAGCTTGATCATTAGTTGAATCGTCTTTTCTGGCACTTAAGTTGCTTATCTGAACCATTTTGATTGCTATGTTCTATTCAAAACTTTAACAATTCAGTGTTAAATAGACTTTATTCTCTAGACATTTGTCTGTACTTAATGTTAAATAATATATTTTATGCTCATTCCTTCAATATTAAGAAGATTTAAAAATCCATTTAACAATTTATAAAACATGTTTCAGTTACCAATTTTTCCCATTTGGGCTTGATAAAATTGTTCTTGAAAACATAGTGTTGATAACCAGAAAAGGTAAAATCTTCCATCCAAGTCAAACAAATATAGAATAAATCTTTCTTCCCTCCCAGTCCTGCCAAACATTTGTCCTCAGGCATCAGTGAACTACTTAGTATTCCCCACAAAGGTCAAATAGTATCTATAAGGATATCATCCCACTGGACTGAAATCATCAGGTCAACTCATATGAACCAGAGAATATTCCAGTCTCACATCACTAACTTCCTGTTAGACATTTATAATTGGTTGTCCCACAAGTCCCATATTTCCCCATGTATAAAGAGACAAATTTTTTGAAAAATTTGGGGTCTAAAAATTAGAAGCATCTTATACAGTGGTTGTAGATTTTTTTTTACTTGCATTTCCCACTTTTTCCATGTTTGTTTTTTGTGCTCATTCTTTGGCATTTGTTACTGGCATATTAAGTTACATTTTCCCACATTCTTCCCAGAAATGGCTCAGAAAGATTTTTATATGGTGCTGAATTCAAGTTCAAAGTGATCCAATTTGCAAAAGTGAATGGAAATTGTGCTGCTGAATATGCATTTGGGCCTCCTCCAACTGAGAAAACAATCAACCTGGGTAGAAAAAGGCCATGAGAGGCAAGTTAGCAAAATGTTCTGAATCAGAGAGATAAATGAAGCTATGGATTGAAGAGCAAAGGGCAATTGGAATTCCTATGTCCACAAAGATGGTTCAGCATGAGGCCAGGAGGATTGCTGATGAAAAAGAAGTTACAGATTTCAAAGGATAATGCAATTGGTGCTTCAGGTTCATGGATAGACTAAGGAATGTGTCCATGCACCAGACTTGCCCAGGGAGTGTTTGTTATCAACCCTAGCCCAGAGCACAGACAGGAAAGCAGTCAAAGCCTCTCTCCTATGACAGTGATTCATCATCAAACACAGATGAGGACAAGTTAATGGATGAGAGTTCTGACAGTGATGAGGAGCTGTATGAATTTTATATTGAATAAAATCTGAGTTCAATAACTTTATATTTTTTTTTCAAATTTCAGCCCCCAAAATTAAGGTGCATCTTATCCATGGGGAAATACAGTATATCAAGCTCCCCCAAAAAGGCCGAAAACCCCCTCAATATCTTTCCCCTCCAATCCTTACTGCTTCTTAATTTCTCTATTTCTGTTGAATATGTACCACCATTTTTTCATGTTTGTAACCTCAAAGTCAGTCTCAATTCTTCAAGCTCCTTCATCCCAGATCTTCAGTCATATATCAAATGCTCTATATCACTATTGAGGAGAGAGTTTCAAATTAAAAGAACTCTGAGATACATGCCACACCTATTGGATTGCCTAATGAAACCAAAAAGAAAATGACAAATGCTGGAGGAGATGGGGAGAAATAGGGCCACTAAAGCACTAGGGGGTTGTGAACTGATCCAATCATTCTGGAAAGCAATTTGGAACTATACCCAAAAGGACTATAAAACTGTCCATTAGCCTTTGACTCCATAATTACATTGCTAGGTTTTAATTCCACAGTGATGGTGGAAAAAGGAAGATCTATTTCTACAGAAAAGAAAATACATGTAGTAGTTCTTTTTTGTGGTGTCAATGAATTAGAAATTGAGGGGAATCCCCATCAATTGAGGAATGGCAACACCATTTATATCCATCCCCTTCTCTTCACACAAAGGACCCCATCTTAATTCAGTCTTTCATTAACTCTTAGCTGTACTACTGCATTATTCTCCTAATTTGGACCCTTTGTTTCAAGTCTCTCTTCTTTCCAAATCATTCTCCATACAAATGGAAAAATGATATTAATATTAAAACACAGTTCAAAACATATCAGTCACCCTGCTCAGAATCTCTTTGCCTCTAAGAGAAAAACACAGATTCATCTATTTGATATTTAAAATGTTTCATGACCTGCCACCATTCCACTTTTCTAGCCTTGTTTAACATTCCTCCCTTTCACATTCTCTATATTCCATTCCAAATTAGCCTAATAACTGTTACCTGCATACAAAATCCCAGCTCCAGTCTCTGAGACTGGATTTGAACCCAGGTACTCCTGACTCCAGGGCCAGTGCTTTATCCACTATGCCACCTAGCCACCCCTTCTAGTGTCATATATTAATCAAAGTTTGTTTTGCCATCCTTAAATGCATACATACTTTATTTTATCAAATATTCCTGTCATATTTTAAATTGTCACATTCATTTTAAAAAAATTTAAGTTTCAAATTTTCTCCCTCCCTTGAGAAAGGCAAAACAATATTATTTTAATTATATATGTGAAGCCATACAAAACATGCATCTACATTAGCCATGTTGCAAAAGAACACACATAAGAAATATAAAGTGAAAAAAGTATTCTTTAATATATATATGTATATACATATATATATATATATATATAATTTTTTCATCATAAGTTCCTTGGTAATAGATTTAGATCATTGTCTTGATCAGAGCAACTAAATCCATCATATTGCTGTTATTATGTACAGTCTTCTGGTACTACTCACTTCATTTTGCATCAGTTTATATAAAACTTGCTGTTTTTTTCTAAAACCATCCTACCCATCATGGTATATCACTAAATAACTAATTAAAATTATCATCTTTATTATATTGGCTTGGCCTACTTATGGGCAATTAATACCTCTCCCATTGTTTAAATCTGACTTTTTATTTTTTATTTTTTAGGTTTTTGCAAGACAATGGGGTTAAGTGGCTTGACCAAGGCCACACCTCTAGGTAATAAAGTGTCTGAGGTCAGATTTGAACTCAGGTACTGCTGACTCCAGGGCCAGTGCTCTATCCACTGTGCCACCTAGCTGCCCCTAAATCTGCCTTTTTAAATGAAAACATTTTTATAATTGTGTTCATATAGTCTATGAGTTTGTTTTGGCAGATGGACTCCCAAGTATTTTATATTATCTATAATAGAATTTTACTTTTTCTTTCTCTGAATGCTAAACTGAGGTATTTTAATTTTTTTCTTTCTTCTGTTTTTTTTTTCAGTTGTACTCCCAATTCACTGATATGCCATTTCTCTCTATTACTGGTATATCCATTTAGAGATATAATTTCTCCCTAAATATTGCTTTAACTATATTTTGCAAGTTTTGGTAGTTTTCTCATTGTTGTCATTTTCTTTTCTGGAATTATTGATTTTTTCATTGATTTGTTCTCTGACCCATTCATTCTTTATGGATTATTTAGTTTCCAAATAACTTTCACTGTATGCTTCCATAGGGCTTAATTGAATATAATTGCTGTGAGATTTTTGTGCCCTAATATAATTTTTGTGAAACTGATATGTACAGCTGAGAAAAAGAGTGCATTTTTTCTATTCCTATTCAATTTTCTCCAGAGGTTTATCATATCTAAGTTTCCTAAAGTCTTATGTATCTCCTTAATTTTTTCTCATTTATTTTAGGATTAAATTTTATTTTATTATCTATTTTCTCTTGTAATTTATCTAAAATTATCTTTGAAAATTTAAATACCAAGCCATTTAGTGCACATATATTTAGTATTGATATTACTTGATTGTCTATGATACTTTTCAGGAAAGTATAGTTTCCCTGCTTATCTCTTTATTCGATCTGGTTTTATTTTTTGCTTTTTCTGAGATCGTGATTGCTGCCCTGCCATTTTTACCTCAGCTGAACCATAACAGATTCTGCTGCACCCCCTATTTTCAATACATAGTATATATTTGCCTGTTTCAAGTATATATCTTATAATAGTATATTGCTGATTTTGGTTGCTAATCAATTCTATCTGTTTCTGGTTTTGGAATATATTCTTACCATTCCTGTTCAAAGTTACAATTACTCTTAATTTCCCTCATTTTTCTTTTGTTGATCTTTCTCTCCTTCTTTAATCCTTTCGCTCTTCTAAAGTTTGTTTTGCTTCTGAAAACTGCCTTCCTTTATCTGCCTTCCCTTTTATCACCCTCTCCTACTAATCTGTTGGGTAAGAAAGATTTCTATACCCTGTTAAAAGACTGTGTGTTTGTGTGTGTGTGTGTGTGGTTCAAGTGTTGCCTTTTCTTCCCATTTACCCTCAACTATAAAAGTTCTACCTTATGTGCCTTTTTTTGTGAGATATTTTTTCTCATTTTTCCTGTCCCATCTTCCTTCTCCCAATACATCCCTCTTTATCACCCATTCATTCTTTTAGATTATTCCAAGATAATCAACTCACTTCCATGCCCTTTATGTAGAGTCCTTCTAACCTCCCTATTAATTAATAAAAAAATTAATGTTTAATAAACTAAAGATAAAGTTCTTAGCATTTATATATGTATATATATATATATATATATATATCCTCTTCTCAAATAGGAATACATAAACAATTTAACACTGAGTTCCTTATCATAGGTTTCATGTTTACTTCTGATGCTTCCCTTGAGTCTTGTATTTGAATGTTAGATTTTTCTATTTAGTTCTAGTTTTTTCATTGTGAATGCCTGAAAGTTTTCTATTTCATTAAATGTCTATTTTTATTCACTTTTCCTAAATTGTTTATTCTCACTTGTAATTCTAGCTCTTCTGCTTTGCAGAATATATTCCAAGTCCTCTGTTTCTTTAATATGTTAGCTACTAAATCTTTTTTTTTAGTTTTTTTTTAATTTTTTTGCAAGGCAATGGGGTTAAGTGGCTTGCCCAAGGCCACACAACTAGGTAATTATTAGGTGTCTGAGGTTGAATTTGAACTCAGGTACTCCTGACTCCAAGGCCAGTGTTCTATCCACTGTGCCACCTAGCCGCCCCATTAGCTGCTAAATCTTGTGTGATCCTGACTGTGGTTCCATGATATTTAACTTGTTTCTTTCTGACTACATGAAGTATTTCCTTTTTTACCTTGATTTTTAGCTATAATATTTCTAAGAAATTTTTTTGTTGAAGGGAGGGGTAAGCTCTTTCAAGTGTTCATGAGTGAATTGTCTTTCCATTGAGATATTTCAATTTTCCTTTATTTTTCATTCATTGAATTTGTTTTATTTGTTTCTTGATGCACCATGGAGTCATTAGCTTCCACTCCCTCAATTCTGCTTTTGAAGGAATTTTTTTTTCCTACAGTGAGTTTTTGCACTTCTTTTTATAATTGGCTAAATTAGGTTTTTTTTTAAGAGTTATATTCAACCCCGAATTTTTGTTTTCCAAATGTCCTATTTTGTTTCTTAAGGTGTTATTTTCATTAGTATTTTGGGGTTCTTTTTACAAAGCTATCGTCTTTTTCATAATTTTTCCCCCTCTCTTGTTTATTTACATGCTTTTATTTGGTTTTGAAAAGTCTTTCATTTAGCTCTAACAGGATTTTTGTTGGGCTTCTGTCCTTCTTAACTCTGTGGCTTTGCTTGTGCCTATTTTTATATTGTTGTCTTCATTTTGTGACTTGATCTCTCTATAGTAGCTTTTCATTGCTTGTTTTTTTTGCTCATTTTTCCAGTCTATTACTTCAGTTTGAACTTTATGTTAAAGTTGATCTTTGTTCACCTGGGAATGGACAGGTGATGCCCATGCTTTAGGCTTTTTTTGCATTATTCTTTTCAAAACTAGTTCTGAGTATATTGGAGGCTTTCTTGTTTCTGACGGAAAGGACCCTGATCCCTTGGGATTGCAATGAATACTACTCTTCTTTGCTCCCTTGGGATTAGAAGTGATTCTATTCCTCAGGTTCCTTGATCCCTGTGACCAAAAACAACACTATTCCTCACAGTCCCTGCTCCCTCATGACTAAAAATGCTCCTCTCTGCCCTTGAACTGTAGTACAGAAGCAGATATAGGCAATGGAGTTTTCAAACAATATCCAGTCCTGCACCCATTGGTAGCAAGGGGTCTCCTGTAATCTCCTTGACTTGTTGTCTGATTCCCTTAGCGTCTCTGGCCTCCACCACCAAATCTCACCACTGGTATTCCTCCCTATAGGTTCCAGACCAGGCTCCACACCAGTCTCACAGGTTTTTCTTTCCAATGTCATAATTTGTCTTGGTTTAGAAGAATTAGTCATCCTGACCTTTTCTCACTCCAGAATTCAATTTGAGGCATTATTTTAAAGTGATTTGGAAGAGAAGATTGGGGGATGGGAAGAAGAAGAGATGATTGGGAGAGGCTGACTACAATACTTCTTTTACACTACCATCTTTACTATTCCTCTGGAAGTCCTGATTAAAGCTCTCTCACTACCAAAATTACTTTGCATATATTTTGTATTTTCCCAATTGAATATCAACTCCTTAAGGAACTGTTAGCCTTCTGGTTTTGTTTTCCCACTGTCTAGCAAATCTCTGATTTGCACAGTTATTTTTAAAATGCTCAATGAATGAATGAATGAATTTGGATGATTTCAATCCCATCATAAGTAATCATCAAATAGATGGTTAATTAACACTTGTTGGCTTCCAACCTTACCCAGATGTTTTCTTCAACACTGTGTCTTTACTGCAAAATTAACCATTGCTTCTCTCCTTCATTGCATCAAAATTGGCATTATTTCCAGGGTACCTCCTCCCTACTGGCTGTTAGGAAAAAAGTGTATTTCTTAAATTAAGAGTGTTCTTGGTTTAATTCTAATCAATTCTTGGTTTCTATTAATAACACTTTTCCATTGACCTATTCAATGAAAAGTATTAAGTAATGTGTTTTATAAACTACCAAATTTTCTACAAATATGATCTACTATTAAATCATTGCATGGGAGTTTTTGTACCTCAGATGACTTTGTGAACATCAGAGTAAATCAATCAATCATAAAAATTCCTTTGATATAATCTCTACTAGGTACATTGCAGGGAACATATTAAAGTTATAAAGCATGTTACAAGTTCTCAGTTTAATTCTCAGGGCAAGTGAAGAATTTTGCTTCTAAATTTAGAAAGGGATTTTTTTTTAAATCGCTATCTGCACATAGAATATGCATGCAAGTAAAGATTTATATATGGGACATTGAAAATTATTATCAACATATATAGAACTACCACCTTGCTTAATAAATGTATCTGCAGAGGGTTATTTTGCAATAGATTAAAATAGAAAGATAATTGTGGTTTGAAAATAAAATGATATTAAAGCTATAATGTCATTAATGAAGTGCATTAAATACTTAATTTCATTTTTCTATTTGCTTTGAATCTATTCACTTCATATTTCTATAAATAATTAGTCATGCTTTCTCCCTTTTAATATCTCCTCACTCCATAAATCAAAAACATTTGATTCAAGTTTTTTCTTTTTTACTAAATATAAATACTACAAATATTTCCTTCTCAAACATGATAAAGCTCTTTGCTCTGCATTTATCCAATTTAATTGTCATGTTAAATACGTATTATAGTATTATCTCTGTGTCACATCCTTCTGTGACTGCAAGCTCCATGAAGACAATTTGTGAGATCATATTTATCTGCATGCAATACTCATGCACACTAATAATTTCTTGTTCATATAATTGATTAAACCATTGAGGCACATATGAAACTAAAGAGATCTTGACTCGAGAACTGTTCTTATTAAAATTATTGTGAACATTCATAATGAAAACTAGCAGACAAGAAATAGACATGAGACTGAAAGACTCTGCAACTATTTTTATAGCAATATATTTTTATCAATGGCAATAATGGAACAGCATGAGAAAATGGGACTAGCATTTAAGAAGACAGCTAGAAAGAGCAACTTGACCAGATCAAAGTCATAAAGACAATAATTGTGCTGGTGGGAACACATGTTTTTGCATTCTCAGAAATTCCTTATAAAAGACATCTCACAAAAGGGAAGATTTTAAATGGATGGGAACGATAATATAATGTATTTTTTACCTTAATCCAAAGCCCAGAAACAATCAAATAAGAAAATTCCAATCCATAAAAGGTACTATTAGATATCAGTAATGAGTCGGGCATTGTCCTAGATCCTGGATATAGGAATACAAATGCTAAACAGTCCCTGTACCCAAAGAGTTAACATTTGGAAGGGAGAGACAACATAAACAAACACAGACACACACACAAATATATACACATATATATAAATATAAAATCTGTATACATTATACATACACAGGCACAAAAGAAATACAAGATAGTTTAATGGAGAGGCTCTAAAAGCTGTAGAATCAGGAAAAAAGCTTTAAAAAGTTTTTGAAAGGAACTAGGGATCTTCAGAGGCAGAAGTGAAGGAGTACATACATGGATGGTGGATAGCCTATGTAAAAAGCACAGAAGGTGAAAGAATGTTATGGAAGAAGAACAGAAAAAAAGCCATTTAGACTGGACCAAAGAGAGCATAAAGGGTAATGAGAAGTAATAAGGCTTAAAGGATAGGTTGGAGGTAGCTCAGGAAAGCCTTTAAATATCAAAGAGAGGAGTTTATGATTTTTTTGCTAGAGTGAATAGGGAGTCACTGGAGTTTATTGAACAAAGACATGCATGGTAAAACCTATCATTTTGGTGAATGAGTGAAGAATAGATTAAAGAGAAGAGGAACATGAAGCAGAGAAGACCAATTAAAAGGATTTTCTAATAGTTTGAAAGAAAATATTTCAGCTAACTTTCTCATGACCTTTAAGTTTTTCAGGGATGTTCAATTTCTTAATGCTATCTTTGAAGAAATTATGAGACAGATTGATATGAAGAGAATGTTAAAGATAAAGTTTGCCTAGATTTGAGAATTTGGCAAGATTTCTTATGTACTCCTTACTCACAAGATACTATAGTTCAGTGTATTTCCAAATTTGTCAGCTTGATAGATTTCTAGTGAAAGAATCTATTCGTGACCTCTTATGTCTTCAGAGCCTTGTGTGACCATGTCATTCCTCTGCTCAAGAAACTCAAGTGGCTCACAATTACCTCTGGCTTCAAATACAAATTCCACTCTTTGGTGGTAAACCTCATTACAACCTAGTTGTAACATACCTTTCCAGACTCATCAGACCAATCAAACTGGTCTCCTTGATGTGCCTCATACAGTCTATCTTCTCTAACTACATCTTCAATTATACAATTTAGTATTCCAGTTTCTTTCAAAGATCAGTTCAATTATCACATTTAGGAGGTCCTTAACAAGCTTCAGAATTTCTTTTCATTTACTCTGTTTATATTTGTTTTGTACTTATATGTGTAAATGTGTTTTCCTCCTATAGAGAGCATTGAATTTTTGTCTTTGTGACTAACAAAGAACCTAGTATTTAATAAATATTCAAGAAATGTTTTCTGATTGATCATTTGATTGATATTTTGAAACACAGTGTGTTCACTCTTCACTGGGTCCTTCATTTGTATTCTCTATGTCTGGAATACTTTTCCCTCTCCTCAAACTCTACTCTTCAAAGCCCTATGTAAGTATTGTTATCCCAATAAATCTTTCCTGATTATTCTGGCCAATGATGAACTTCTGCTCTCTAGAATAGCACAAAACTGTCTATAACATATATTTTAGATTGTGGCACTTTTCTAGCATCCTTCTTGAATGCATTTTCATAAGGCTGCTGAAGTGATCTTTCTATTGCAATAATTTAATCCATCATTTACCTAACCAAAAACTTTCAGTTGACCCACCATTCTCTAAGGAAAAAATGGAGATTCTTTAGCATGTACTTGTACTGGTTGGGTTCCAATAAACATTTTGAGATAGAAAGGGGACCTTGAAAGCACCCTCATTTTGCAGATGAGGAAATTTAGGCCCAAGATTACAATGGTACTAAGTGGCTTAATCAAGATCAGACCTTTCACTTCCAAATCTGATGCTTTTTTCCATTATATCCTCCTGACTAGTGACCACCACTAGTCATTTCCCTATTCATTTCATTCCATTTGTATAGGTTATTCCTCATATTCAAAGTGGGCTGTCTTCACTTCTCAGTTGTTGATGTCTTTGTCTTCCTTCAAAACCTAGCTGTGGTGGCATCATGTTTCAGAAGCTTTATCTAATCTTCCTTCCTTTCTTACTCCTTCTTATCCCAGTATTTCCTACTTATCTCAGTCTGCCAAAGAATCATAAAAGCTGGAAAAGACTTCTGAGGCCATATAGCCAAACTTCCCTATTTTGACCCAAGAGAAAACTAGAGAAAGACACAGGAGGTTAAGTGACTTGTACAAAAGGTCCAGGTGACTATGAACTTATCATCTTGTCATTGATATTAGAATTAATCACATACATCCTCTATCCCTTTTACTATATTGTTACTTGTCTGAGGGCAAGAAATGCATCCTTTTTCATCTTTCACTTTTGGATACCTGGCTTAATGTCTTACACATTATAGGAGTAGCTTTAGGTAAATGATTTTTGAATTGAATTAAGTTATATAAGATCTCACATTGTTCTATTATTTCATGTGTATATCTTCTCTGCCCAATTAAATTAATCTTTTTTAAAGGAAGGGTGTTATCTTGGGCTTCCTCAGTTTTCTGCACATTGTCTAGCATCATATCAATCAAATAAAAGGTACTTAATAGGCATTTCCTTGATCTGTTAAGGGATAAATAAAATTAAAAGGGCAATAAGAAAGGAAAATATGACTGGGTACTTGCATGGAGTTATTTGGAACTGTGAAGTGGCAGGAAAAGTAATGAAAGTCTAAGATAATAAGAAGACATTGCTGAATATTCCATATATATGTATATGTATATATGCATGTATGTATATATATATGTATGTAACATGGACAACTTCTTAACATAAGATAATAGACAAGGCTAACTAGGCAAAACATTCATAGATGTAAAACTGGAAGATCTTAGACATCATTTATCTCTCTGTGAAGATTGTTTTATTTTGTATTCTAGTATCCTCAGCACTTATCATGAGAGAGAGAGAGAGAGAGAGATTAATTGACGATTGATTGATTTGCAACCACCTTATTTTACAAGTAACCCTTGGCCCAGAAACCACCAAAAGCTCTATGCTCACACAGATTGATCATGAGAACATTAGAAAGATAAGTTTTTCTATTTGACTCATTGACCAATATATTTGTAGCGGTGCAGTGGCAGTGGCTGGAGTACTGAACTCTATCTAGACTGGTGAAACTTGCAGCTTACCTCCAGTCTTGCAAACCAATTTAAGATAAAACACTAATCACACTGAAACCCATGGTAAATAGCAATATGTAGCATGTAATTAGAGATTTGCATTTTCTCTAAATAATTAGTATCTAAGCAACTGACAATTACTTTGTACAACAGAAGTATAACACAGAATGGTTATCTGTGTTGAAAGATTAATACCATAACATTAAAACGTTAACATTCATACAAATATATCCACCCGGAAAAACAATTCAAACTGAATGTGGCATTTATAATCAGTAAGCACAGGATTTCTTTAAATAGTACACATATGCTTAAAAATTTGCTATTTTAATCTCCTGAAAAGCAATGTTTTTAAAAGACCTGAAACAACAGGGTATAGTTTGCCAGATGTCTACAAATGGCAAGTGACCACTTTCTATAGTCATATCCCACCCCCACCCCCCATTCTAGCTTTGTTTCTTTTAAGAGACATAGTTGACATTGTCCTATGGTCATTTCCTGCAAAGGATGTTTTTTAATGTAGTCCTTCTCTTAAAACTAGTTTTTAAAGAATAAACTCACTAGAAAAAAATCTGCAGGATATTTTAGAAATCTTAGTATACTATTAAATAATTAAAACTTAAAACTGCATTAATATTTTTAGGATACCTCATAAAAACTTTCATCTATACTGACTTAGCAGTCTAAATTAAAAGGTGTCCCCTTTTTCTTTTGCATTTTTTGTGGAAGACATTTTTATTAAAATTAATCCAGAATATACTTCAATTACATGTTTGTTTTTTAAGGAAAGGCAATATTTGGTCCCAGTTCAAGAATTTAGATATCAGAATCAATGGGAATGGACCCTAGGATAAGAAGGCAAAGGAAGATAATCTATAGAATCCTGGAAAATGATCCCCTATAAAACCTGTAAGGACCTAAATCCAGTTTAACTTAAAAAAATAATGTCAGAAGTACTTCTGGACAAACACTGATGCTTCACGAGAGCTCCTAAGTAGACAATTAAATATTAAAAATACATTTTACATCAATAAATGCTCTAATGGATCTGAGAATCAGAGTAGTATAAAGGAAAGGACAAATTTGAAAGCAGAGGACTTGTTTTGGAATGTTGGTTCTATTACTAGTCTGTGTACTCTGTGTTTGTATATATTGTTCATTACTAAACATGGGAATTTAACTCAATATTCTCCATGTTTTCTATCAACATGAAGTATAATGATTCTAGAACCACCCCCAGGGTGAAGCAAATGGGACAAAACCTGGGCTTAGGCATTGGATTCAATGAATGGCTAATGTTTTCCCCTTTCTACAATAGTAGGAGAAATAGAGTTTGGCTTAGGGGTTGGATCTGTGATTTCCCTGATAAAGCAAACATCTATGTTAGGATATTCCCTCTATATATACTGCAAATAGCTTTCTATGTATAAATTTGCTTTCATGTTTTCTCCTTATTAGACTATAAGTTCATCCAGGGCAGGGACTGTCTTTTGCCTTTTTTCATATCCCAGCTATTTATCACAGTGCTTGATCCATAACAGGTACTTAATAAATGTGAATTGATTGATTGATTACCAATGCAGGTTGACACCTTCTCTACAAGTCTTAGAGAACTATCTGGAATAGTAATGTCAAACTTAATTTGAAATTGGGTGGGTGGGGGGGACTGGGGAGAAACTAAGCAGCACATAAGTATCCTATGAGCTACCTAATAACCTAGAAAATCACACATTAACATTACCTATATTTTGTTGTGTTTTTTGAATATTTTGTTAAACATTTCTCTATTACATTTTAGTCTGGTTATGGTCCCTCTCAGGAGTGTTTTGGTCATATGGTATACTTCTGATCTAGAGTGCTTAGATATTACATTCCATTTCTAAATTAGAAAGCCAAGATGTGTCAGAACTTTAGCTACAGCTTTCCTGGTTCAACAACTCCTATCTCTCTCCATACTCCATACTATCTTATATACTCCATACTATCTTATTTCCTTTTAACTATGTTTCTTTGAGCTCCTAGTTTTGTCTTTTTTTCCCTTCTCTTGAATATATGACAGGAGCTTCAATCTGTTGTTATTCAGTCAGTTTTCTTCATGACCCTATTTAGGATTTTCTTGGCAAGAATAATGGAGTGGTTTGCTATTTTCTTTTTTTTTTTATCCAGTTCATTTTATGGATGACAAAATTGAGGCAAACAGATGAACTGGGGACATATAGCTTGTAAGTGACTAAGGCCAAATTTGAAGTCAGGTCTTTTTGACTTCAGGCTTTATCAACTGTGCTACCTAATTGACCCATTTTAATCCCTTGGTGGATTCATTAATGTCTTTGGCTTTATTTCTTTTCTAATACTATAATTTAAAAAACAATATACAGTATAGTTTTGTTTTGTTTTACCTCAGATGAAATGTGGCAGCACAGAATAATTCTTGAGTAGGTAGTAGCATTGAACCAAGAGTTTAATTGAATAAATGCACACCCTTAAACTAATTAGATAAACACTGCCACCAACAAAGGATCATTACTAAAAAAGAAGAGGTAGCTAGAAAGAAGTTGACTGTTATGTACAAGTTTCTTCTAATGATATAATCTCAGAGAATGAACACTAACTTGAACAATCATTGGTCCTTGGCACTGAATAGGATCAGGCATTCCAGTTGGTTACAACACTCTTATGTGTTATAGTAAATACATATAATATAGTACCATAGTAATTTGGTGAATACCAAACAAAGAGTGTTATAAGTATTCTTCATCTTCAGTTATATGGAAATACCAATCCTCATATTGATCTCTAGTTTATAAAATATTAATCATAAATAAATTTATAAGTGATAAATTTCTGTGATATGATCCAGAAATAGGGAGTTTATTAATTAACCTCAGTTCATCCAATACCCCACAGTTTCCCACTTTAACTAAAAATCTCTTCTAACGATATGCTTATTGATTTTTAAGGCATTTTCATGGAATCAGTGAATTGCATAGATTCTCTATAGATGATTTGTAGAAGGACATAGATATAAAGGGCAACATAATTGTAATAAATGATTAGTCTTCATTTCTACATTAGTTATGAGAAACTAAGGAATGGAATCTATGTTTTACAGAGAAACAGCTAGGGAAGATGAAGAGAAAAAAAACTATAAAGTGGATTGAGGTACTATCAGAGTCCCAGAAGTAAGGAATGTAGACTTGTGGGATGTAAATCAAGTTAATTTACATCTGACTGTGAGCAAAAGGAATTCTTCTCTCTAGAAAAGAAGTAGATAAACTTGCAGCAGGAAAGCAAAAGACCATAGATTTAGGATGTTGGATGAATCAGTGAATAAAGCAGCTCTAGTCTAAGTGTCAGATTCACATATCTGTGTTATTCCTTTCAAAGTCCTGGTTACCAAATTGTGAGGAAGGGGAGGTTGGATAAGAAATTGGAACCCACTTGGGGAGAGAATTAGGTAGGCCTTTGACCTCTGCAATACCTAGCCAATTGAGGACATGGGAGAGATTATTGTTTCTAGGTAAGAGATAAATGGCTATGATTTTGTGTCCCTTTCTTTTTAGTATACCTGTTATTAAGAATGTTTCTTCCCTAATGGCTGTTCTAAGTTCTTGGTAAGATGCCTGTTTTTTTCAATAATGTGAAGACCTAGAATCTGAAAGACCCATTTTCCTTTGTTCAAATCTAGTCTTATTAGTTGTGTGACCCTTGGCAAATCACTCAACCCTCTTTGCCTCAGTATACTCATCTACTAAATGAAGTGGAGAGTGTCTTTGCCAAGAAAATTCCAAATGGGGTCCCAAGTGTAGCCACTGGCTACTTGGGTTCAGTTCTGCCTATGAGGAATCATTATTCAGACTGGGAAAACATGGGTGGAAATAAAAGTATATTTTATTAAAAAGGTTACAAGATATATAGGAAGGGGCTAAGGGGAGAGAGAGAGAGAGAGAGAGAGAGAGAGAGAGAGAGAGAGAGAGAGAGAGAGAGAGAGGAAGAACAGCCAAGCAGCTTGGCTGGGCCATGGTCAGAGAATACTGAGGGCCCTGAACTGGAGTCCAGCTCAGGTCTTTATGTCTTGCCTCTCATCCAGCGGGCAAAAGGTGAACTCCCTTCCCCTATACTTGACCCAGAACTTGATAAAAGGTAACGCCCAAGGAGATCTGGATACAAATTTTACATTAAACAATGGTACTTTAAGAATGGAAGGGGTCCCCACCCAAGATTACACTTATTTCTGTTACAATTATGATTCTCTACTTCAAGTCAATTTACATCTCCACCCAAATTCTTTCTGTTGCATTCAAATTCTCTTCATCTTCCCCTGCATCAGTAAAGAGCCAGACAAGATTGAAAAAAATGAACAATGGATAAAAACCCCTCAGAATAAGAAGGTGGGGAACATCACAGAAAGTACTTTTATTTTTTCATGGATTTCCAGAAATTATTCAGTGAGTTCTTTGGTTGGGGGCAGCTAGGTGGCATAGTGGATAAAGCACCTGCCTTGAAGTCAGGAATACCTGGGTTCAAATACAGTCTCAGACACTTAATAATTACCTAGCTGTGTGGCCTTGGGAAAGCTACTTAGCCCCATTTGCCTTGCAAAAACCTAAAAAAAAAAAATAGTGAGTTCTTTGGTTGTCAGTTACCCTTTCTAAATATTACTTTGTATACCTCATATCTCATTCAATAAATTGATTCTGAAAATAGGAGATGCCTAGCTTCATCTAGCTTCACTCAGAAAACAAATTTTTATCTAGAAAATATATCCAGGTTAAAACATTTTATTCTAACTCTTCCTGTCTACCACTAGACCAACAGAAAAGTCCTTTTCTAGGCTTCTGGCAAAATAATCTTCTCATTGCTTATCTTCTAATCCAATTTCTTGTTTTCTCTTTCACATATTATCATTTTATGGAATAACTACATGACTGAAGAACAATGCACAAAATGGTAATTTTAGATCTCTTATAACCAATTACCAGTTTTTAAATTCTCTTTGTTTCTGGGGCAAAGATCCCAGCACTTCTCAAAGTAATGATTCATTGGTATAGTTTTAAAATATGAAATTTACTGTATTAAAGGAGATATGGAAAATACCTGCTTTCAAATATTCTTTACAGATCTACTTCTCAAGGAAAGAATATATCTTATTCAATGCTTATAGCACTGGGAACCTTACACTTTTCCCTCAGGTAAGCAATAACTCTAACTTAGTTTTCACTTTAAAATATTCTGAGTTCTGTCTACTTCCTTAACATTCCCAAGTCATTTGCTTCTTGTTAATAACCCAAATTGAACTTCTCTCTTCCCCTTGTAAGGTAACTAAAATCCTGGGCATTTTTTTTGATTTCCACATGTCACATTTACCTAATAATGGCAAGATAAATTAGGGAGATAGATGTATGACAATGTCTTTGTCCCTTTTGATTTACTTGTTTTACATTTCTGTAGTCATTTGCATAACAATTCTGAAATGGTCTTGGGAATAATGTGAGCTTCAAACACAAAACTCTGGATTTTCTTTAGAAGAGCTCCATGAAATGGATTTTGGGAGCACAGATCCTCATAATGGGTTAATGTTCAGTTACAAGGAACTTCTCAAGTTAAATTAGTGATTTGGAAAAATAGATTTCACTTTAGTACCAGACCTACTAAACCCAAAGAATAGACATTCTAAGGATGAGCTGGGGAGGAGTGAGTGGATTGTCTGGCTATTCAACAGCCCCTCACCCCTATATGGTAGTTCATAGCCTCTGCAATGATGAAAGAGCTGTCAGCTAGCCTTCATCAAGGAGGGGTTTGCCAGTCACAATATATAGTAGACAGGAGCAAAGATGGATTGCATGTAGAAGTGAAGAGCATTAACACTTCAGATGGAAACTACAGATGAAAGCTAAAAGCTGGACAGGGTAGGATTAGCCCCAGAAAAGAGAAAGAATGGCAAGGACAGAGTAAGACACTGAGAATGTCATCCAGCACTATACAGAGAATAGCTAGTACGATGACATCACCAGGGAACATCAACAATCCTGTAGTATTTAAAACATTAGTTGTCACTCCACAAGGTTCATTTGGTCAAACATATTTCCTACATATACATTCTTCCATGTATGTCTCCTGTTCTTCCAAGTTTTCTTTTTATGTGTCGCTACACGCACACACACACACACACACACACACACACACACACACACGGCATACATTTTTCTTCTTACTAGTAGCATATACTTTTGCGATTTGCAGGAGTGTGTGTTCCAGATTAATGGAAGGATCATCCTTTTGCTACTTTTCTTACAAAACTATTTCATTAAATATTTCCACTTTGAAATATTTTTTTTCCTTTGCTTGACTGATAAAAATGAAGATATTAGTGGAGGCTCTTGATCTGTAGTTTTGAATGAATAAAGAAACAGCAAATAATTCAAACCTGGGGTAGCTTTTCTTCAGCCCACATAGGAAAAGAGAGCTCCATAGGTGCTATACTTCTTCCTGTTTATCAATGATTTATTCACAAAATAGATCAGACCTGCATATTTTTACCAAACTGTTCATTATTTTTTCAAGGCCATATTTCTCCTATCTCTACTATGACATGTCTAAAAATAAACATGCATCTCTTGCAGACAGATTGAATTTCAGCCTATCTACAAACTGAAATTCCCAAGGTAGCAAAAAAAGTAAGATTTGAGGAGGAGAAAGTCATTGCAATGCACACTGGCTCACCACCTTATTTCTTTGAAGCCAAGGATGTGATAATTTTCATGGCTGATTTATACCTTTCAAATACTTCTATTCAAATTCTTACAGTTTATATTCAGATTTTTTTGGATCTCAGAAATATGTAAGTAGGAATAGTTTGAATAACTACGAGCTCTACAAAAAAATTGTTTAATGAGTGAAATTTGTCTTAGATTCCTCGATTGGGTTGACTTCTTCCCAGAAGGCTCTGGTGTCAGTCATTTTCACTTTAGTGTGAAATTTAAGATAATGTATTACCTTTCCGGGATGTTTAAATTTAAACCCTTATCGCTAATTGAACAACAAGGCAAGAATTTCTTGCCTTGTTGAATATATTTCTGGCATCAACAAGACGGTATGAAGGGTATTTTGCAAAGGTATCTGACCATTCTTCCATACCCTCTTCTACATACCTAGTCACCTTGAAATAACATCTGTTCTGCATGAAATCAACCCTGATTGAAACAATTCTTAATTTCCCCTAACTACTTTAGAGACCAATTTCATTCATTTAAAAAAACTTGTATTAAATACTTAATAATTATAAGGCATTGGGCTTGGATCTAGGGTTACAAAGCACAAACAAAAAAAAAAACCAGTAACTATCCTCAAAGAATATATATTTATTTTATGTTATAAGGAAAACTTGACACTAGAGGGAGCCTTCTTTGAGGGATATAAGTATTTTATTCACTTAACAAAAAAAAGTCATTTAAGGGATAAGACTACAAAAGAATGAGAATGAAGCTTTAAAGCTGCAGAGACCTTCCAAACACAGTAAAGCAAAAAAGCAAATGTTTCCAAATTAATTTTGTCTTCATCACAACTGAAAGTCAAATGATTTCTCTAATGATTTAGATGATCTAAGCTCATGACAAAAGTGAAATGATCAAAATAGAGCTCTGGTCAGAGAAAAATATATGGCATTAATTCACTTATTTATTAATCATATTAAAGACACCTATAAGTGGTTAAGGTTTCACCTACATCTGAAAGTTAGATAACTGCAATGTGTACAAAATAAAATGTCTATTTAAATTTCATTCAGTAAACATTAAGTCATAATATGTAAGGAAGATACATTTATACTGCAGTTTAATGTTTACAAAACACTTAAAAAATAAAAAAAATTGCAAAGGAAGGTCACATGTGTAGCCACTTGACCCACTCTAACCAGCCTGACTCAAACTTTGCTTCATTTCCCATCCATCCACCAATCCATATATCCTGGGCATCTTGCCATGTAACTCCTCAATTTTCACTTCTTCCTCTGAAAAGAGTATTTTAATCAACAGTTGTGGAAATGGCATGACAGCTGCCTTCCATGTGACTCCACTCATCATCCTTTCGATTACTCTGAAAAAAAATCCTTTCATGACCACCTCTTTCCTATTTGGATCTCCCCTAAAATGAATGCAAGCACCTTCATAACCTACACTAGCTTATTCTTGAATTTATATTGTTAGTATCTAAGTTAAGTTTATTATACAAGATATATTTAAATACTTTTTTATCCTTACATAAAGCACCAAATGTCATATTATAGGTTCCTAGAGGGTATACTAGAAAGAGCACTATACTTAGACTCAGGAGAGACCTGTATTCAAATTCTGCCTCAAATTTTGCTATGTTACCTTGAACAAGTTTTTTAGCCAGTTTCTTTGATAAAATGGGGCTAGCAACTCCTATAGTACTTTCCTCATAGGGTTATGATAAGGCTCAAATAAGATCAAGTACAGTTCTTGGAAAACCTTAAAGTATCATAAAAAATGGTAGCAATTATTAGGAGTGGTTTGTTGTAGAAGCATCACTAACCCAGGCCTTTGAGTCACCATCTGAAAAAATATAATGCTCATTAGTTGAAACGGCCTTTGTGGTATGAAAAGGACACAAATGATCTAAGATAAGGTTCATTATTATCTGATCATATGCTTCAGCAGGGTCATGATCCTCATGTTCTTTTCACGGATCAAGTAGATGGTGAAGAGACTTCCAGTGGCAGATACATTTTTAATCAAGCGAGACAGTAAAAAAATCATCTGAAGCACATTTAAGGGAACAGAGGTTAAGTCCATTTTTGAGCAGACTAAAAATCCAAATTTATTCACTACATTAACCATCTCCATGTTATGTTGTTTTTTCTACTAAAATCCATTCCCCAATTGTTTTCCCTTGAAAGTTTTCCTTCAGCGTCCTCCATAGTCAATAAAAGACATCACATGGCTGTT
The DNA here is from genome assembly GCF_037893015.1 of Macrotis lagotis. Taxonomy (NCBI): domain Eukaryota; kingdom Metazoa; phylum Chordata; class Mammalia; order Peramelemorphia; family Peramelidae; genus Macrotis; species Macrotis lagotis. The sequence continues at coordinate 129,151,712 of NC_133663.1, read as the reverse complement.
TTTCCAAGAAACTACTTTAATTGTTTCAATGGCTAATGGGGTTTTTTCTCTACTAGAATTCCAACTCATCTGCCCAATGCAATTCCATGACCCATCACATAATCTCTACTGCAACCTTTTCTCTTTCATTATACAGCATTTATTAATACTTTCAATGCTATCACCAACACAGGAGAATGTTTCTAAGGATAGTTATCAAATGGATCTTTTGCACTTAATTCGGATGTAAGAACACAAAAGATAATGTCAATTGTTTCATCAAGGGCATGAATAATCTTTTCAGCCACAAACACACATATACAGACATACAGCTGATTGATAAAGCCTGATTCTTTTTAAAGGGGTAGAAAGTAACAGAAATGATGAGAAGGATGCCATCCTTAAAATGGTAAAGTCAAGTTTATAGAAAATTCTGGATTCTAATGTAAGAGTTCAGATTATACCCTAGAAAAACAGAATAATATAGTAAGAGTTTTTAAAATCAGAATTATACATCAGAAAAAACACTGGATCTGGGTTCATATTCTGCTTCTCTTGTTTTTTAACCTATGTAACCTGAACAACAGTTTCTACATCTGTAAAATGAGGTTGTTGAAATGGATGACCTCTCAAGTCCCTTCTAGTTTTAAATCTATCAGTCTTTGATCCTATGATAATTCTATAAATATACTCCCAAAATAATCCCCCTACTACCTGAAAATATGTCCTGTGGATAATCAAGACCAAAGAAAGAAGCATTATTTTAGACTTGAAATTCCATTCAGGCAATTAAAATATCTTTATTTGCCCTGGACATTGGTATCATTGACTACTCTAATTTAAGCATACTCTTGAGTATAGGTGCTCTTCTGGGCCTTATCATCCAACAAAAATTTATCAAGAGCTTCATATAGAATTTAATATTTATTTATGATTACAATGTAACCCTTTTTACCAATATGAATAATAAAATGTAACAATGTCTGCATGAATGGGCTTTGAGTGCTATATACAACCCACAGACCATGTTAGACATATTTTCTTGAGAGACTCAGAAAATAGATATAAAGAAAATATAATTTGTTGCTTCTTTTTGACATGGAAGCTAGTCTGTTTTGGGGAGAAGGGTCTGTTTGGTTTGTGAGGTTATTTTCCCCCTGTGTGAGGTGAATTAATACCCAATTCAGATTCAAAAGAGGACTGACTCTGAACTCAGAAGCCCAGGACTCAAATCTCACTCACCTGTGATACTCACTACCTTTGCGACTTGGGGCAAAGTTACTGAATCTCCATGAACATCAGCTTCTTACTATGTAAAATAAGAAGGTTGGGACTATTATGATTTCATTCCAGCTCTGGATCTTATAATTCTATGAGATCTTACACATACATATTTTCTACAAGAATTAGTATGATTTTCCACTAGTAATTGCTTTCTCTCTCTCAGCCATTTCTTCTCCCTAGACCTGCAAGTTTGGGCCAAGTTACTGTCTAAGAGCCTTGATTTTCAAAAATAGAGAAAATATTTGCATTACCAGTTTCATAAAGTTATAAACCAAGTTGCAACTAGCAGTTTTTGCACCTTAGAGAAGTTTCACCAAATGTGCCTATAACAAACATCCTGAAATGCATCCTCAAATTAACTTCAAAATACACAATAGGGAGAAGGACCACCAGACATCATTCTGTGTGTCAACAAACTCTCAAACAAGTCTTTTCTAAGCTGAGACTGAAGAGCATTAATGTTGGGGTGGGCAGGGTGTGTGTGGAGAGGAAGGTATTTCATCTATGGAAAGAGGAAAGGAGAGGGAAAAGTTTGCCTGGAGTTAAGCTTTCCAGAGGAGAGATTAGGAAGAAAATTGGAAACATTCTGTGCTTCCTATGTTAAGTAATTAGTTTTTCCAAGAAGGCACAAAAGGCTTGTTTTAGGCTGCTGCGAACTTGTGAGAAGAGTCTTTTAAATTTAGTGTGCCCTACCCAGGGAGAGGAGAGGAGAACCCTACTTTCACCAACCCAGAGATCTGGTTGAAAATATCAATTGACATTTAAAAGTATTTTCAAAAATTATAAAGGATAAATTTTTTTTATTAATTTCACTGGCTTCACATGCAATAAACTATCCTTAGCTAGAAATTTCAGATACTGTGCAATTTAATCTTTAGTCTCTCTTCCTTCAGTACTCACTAGCAAACGAATGACCTTTTGGAGTTTATAGTAAATGCAGTAAATGCAGAGTCCACTGGTTAAAGAGTCAAAATTATCTCATTTCCCATGTCTGAGCTCATGGTTCTTCCATTAAGTAGAAACTTGTTGGTAAAAACAGAATAAGCATTTAGATAGCTGATATTAAAAATGTTCCCAAAGTTTTTTCTCTATTTCTGCTTTATTATAATTGATACAGATTCTCCCAAAGGCATAAGCAATTGTTATATTTTATTGATTGAAAAGAAAAAAAAATAAAGCTATATACAGACTGGATAAGAGAAAGAATTTGTTTAAGTGATGTTAAAAGGGCTTATTCAGGGAACTAACTTTGACAGAACTAAAATACTGCTGGAGTCAATTGCATTTTATTATTTTCTTAAGTGAGAGGAAATATCATCATTTTAATACTGTAATAATATTTCCATGGAAACACAATTGCACACTTATTACTAGGGAAGTGTCAGGAAAAAAAATATGTCTGCAATGAAATGAACTCTAATATAATCATTAATTTGGGAACAATTTCAATACATGCTCCAATTTTCTTTTTTAAAAAAATTCTTTAAAAGCCCACAACCAACTAATTAGATCTTAAAATGAAAATATTCTTGGAAAGAAAGTATAGCCATGATATCCATTTCTAATTGTATTTAGTTTAAAGCTTATTCTGTTGGTCTAGGTCATTGCCTTTTCTAAGATTATGTCAAAATGCATCAATTTATGGTACTTCAAAGGAAACTGCCCTTCCTTTCTCAGAACTGCAGTTGGAAGGGTCATACAATATAAATGCAAATTCTATGAACTTTATTTTCATCAGCCTCACATTACTTTCTGCTTTTCATTACTTTAACCACATCATTATGGATGAATGAATAACTTCCATTAAGAACTTATTCTGTTTCAAGTTCTATATGTACTAAGTAATGGGGATACCATCAAAATCAAAGGGAGTCCTTGACCTCAAGGAGCCCACATTCTAATGGGTAGATAACATACATAGTTCACTTTGGGTTCATGGCTAATTCATTAAGCAGAACTTTAACTCTGGAGATATCTTGGTCTGAAAAGTTAAAGGGATGATGGCTGGAGCCACATGGTAATAGACTGAGACATCCTATTCATAAGAGGAGGAGATCCAAAGGAAATTTGCTGGGGTTCAGCCTCGCTGGGGTCCTGGGAACCTGACAGGAGGGATAGAGTTGAGTCTAAAGGCAGGAGCATGTTGACTGACTGTCAGCTGCTTGGATTTATTTTTATAGTCTCAGAATCATGTATGTTTCAAGCAAACAAGCTAAGATCATTTCCTTGAATACAAAAGTATACAATTTTCATCATCAATCGTATAATTCATGGGGTTACAAGTTTTAATCATGTGATTACAAGTTTAATTAATAATCATATAGTTAATTGATTTCTTATCCCCACTCAGACCATGATGACCTCAACCTGTCTGTTACCTTATTTATTACTACATTGTATAATTGTTAATTCATTTAAAGTTATTAATTAAGCAGTTCTTTTAATGGAAAGTTTTTTATATTATTTGTGTAAGTAATGTTTTTCAATACACTTCCTTAACAATCTATATTGAGGGTCTTTATGCTTGTCCACCCATCCATTAACTCTTACAATAACCAATTTTTCTTTCAGGACTTGTTGGTAGAAACCAGTTTCTGTGACTTTTTTATTCTTTCCTATGAAACTAAGACTGCTGGAGTTCACATATCAGTCACCTGTACTAACTATTTTCTCACCATCTTTTTCATATATTCCTGTGTATGATATGGGGGGCAAAACTATTAATTTCCCTGGAATTCTATCTGACCTATCTTGTATCTGTTTTCCCTGTATATATTCTGACATCTCCTTGGAATTCCCAGTGTTGAGTTTTCCAGAGATTTCATAATATTGAAGCCTTTTGTATGCCTCAGGGAGAGGCAGTCCTGTTAAATTTGGACAGAGTTTACAATTTGTTTTATTGAAGGAATTTTTCTGAAATCCTTCCTCTATAGTCATTCCACTATTAGGGTGAGTAAATATTGCAATCAATAATAAACCTATAAATATTGGTATGCATAAAATCCCTATATATATTGAAGAAGGAAAGTTGTTTTATCAGGCAGTGTGACTGCCTTGAGTCTTCTTGCTGTGACTGTATCAAACAGCTTAGAGACCCTGGCTCCCAACAGAAATTGGTATGGAGAAGTCAGGGAGTGAATTTAAAGAAAGTGAGGGAGAAAAAAGCATTTGAAATATTTTTATAGGTCTTAGGGCAGTGCCTGGGACAAAGAAAGTGTTTAATATTTTCTCATTCCCTTTCCTTCCCTATGCTCCCTCTGAATAATGGGTCATATTGTTGAGAAAGGTTATTTAGGCAAGCTTGTTATTATTACATGTGGGAAAATAAAGTTGTAAGATCCAGGTTTGTTGCATTTTACTTAATACGCACTTAAAAGTCTGCTATATTTAAAGTATTGTGATAGACAAAAAAGGTAAAAAGAGGGGAATTAAGAACAGTTTCTGCCTTCAAGTAATTTTTCTGACTATTGTTATGAAGTCAAGACCTAGAGTCTTTGTTCTGGGGTTTAAATAACTCTCAGTAGCCACCTATTCCTACTCCCTCATTTTATTGTTGAAGAAACTGAGTCCCAGAGAAATTTATAGTCAGCATTTGAACACAAGTATTTTGACTACAAAAATCAATGTTCTTTTCATTGTCTCTCTCAAAGTAAGCTAGATCCTAGTAACTAGGGGTGATGGGAAAAAGGCTTCTAATGAGAAGTAGCACATAAAGTGAACCTAGAACTAAGAATCACAAATGGTAGAAGTAGAAGAGAATGGATTTCAAGTGCAGGAAACTAGTTCAAAATTAAGAATATTGAATTTAGGGAATAGTAGGTAGAACTGACTGGATACAAGTTTAGAACATGAGTGGTAATAATGTGAAATGAATCTGACTGTAATGTATACATACTCACTCTTCTCTGGGCTGCCCAGATGCTATTTTCATTGTTCTCCCTCTACACTTTTACTATCTAGGGTACCACCAGTCTCCTAGGCATCTGGGCTCACAATCCAGGTGTCACACTCACGTACTCCCTCCCACTCTTATTATTCAATCATTTGCCAAGTGCTATAAATTCTACCTTTGTGATTCTATGGTGTGTATACATATAACCTCTTCTTTCTTCTGATACTTCCACCATCCTGGTGTAAGACCTTACTACCCCATGCCTGAAACTATTGCAATAGCCTGCTGGCAAATCTCTCTGCTTCCAAGTCTCTCCCTACTCTAGTCCATCTTCTACTCATTTGTCAAATTGATCTTTCTAATGCACCAGTCTGACTATGTCTGTTTCTGCCTTACACACACACACACACACACACACACGCACATTTCAGTCAAGTATAATGGCTCCCTATTACCTCCAGGAACAAGTAATAATACCTCTGTCTGACTTTTAAAACCCTTCATAACCTTAGCCCTTCCTACTTTTCCAATCTTCTTATGGCTTATCCCTTCACATACATGACCAAGTGGCATTACCTTCCCCCCAGAGCTAATTCACACACATGATCCAATTCCAGGCATTTGCACTAAAAGTCCTCTAGGGTTGAAACACTCTCCAACTTGTAGAATCCCTGGATTCCCTCAAGTCTCAACTGAAGTCCTACATTCTACAAGAAGATTTCCTAGACCTCCTAAACCTTAAGTGTCTTCCCTCAGAGACACTAATTTATCCTATATATGTGTGTATATATATCTTGGTTGTACGGTTATTTGCATACTGTCCCACTTTCTCCCACTGTACTATGCCTATTTACAGTTGATAACTTTTTAATAATACAGTTACTGGGGAAAATATTCTCCTTGTTCTGCTCACTTCATTTTGTATCAGTTTTTATGTTTTCTCTGGCTTTTCTTAAACCATCATAATCATATACCACAACTTGTTCAGTCATTCCTCATTTGTTGAGCATTCCTTAATTTTTTCAATTCTTTGTCACTATAAAAAGAACTACAATATCTTTAACCCATGTATTTTTTTTTCTTTTTCTTTAATGGCTTTGAATCAAAAACATGGTAGCAGTATTACTATGTCAAAAGGTAAGAACAATTTTATAGTACTGTGGGCATGGTTCGAAATAGTTCTCTGAAATTGTTGTACCATTTCATTACTCCAAAAGTAGTACATAGGGTTACTATTAGTAAATAAATACATCTCCAGCATTTGTCATTTTCCTTTAAAGTTAAGTTTGTCAATCTGAAAGATGTGAAGTAATACTTCAGAGTAGTTCTAATCTTTATTTTTCTAACTAGTGGTATAAAGCATTTTTTCATATGACAATCACTAGGATTGGTTTCTTCAGAAAACCACCTGTAAATGTTTGAAAAATTTGTTAGTTAGGGAATGACTATTATTCCTATGATTGGCTCAATTATTTATACATTTGAAAAATAATTCTTTTATCAAAGAAATCTGATGTGAAATTTTCCCCAACTTCCTTCTTCCCTTCTGATTTTGGTTGAATTGGTATTATTGGTACAAAATATTTTTAATTCAATATGATCAAAATTATCCATTTTAGGTGTTATGGTGCTATCTTCCTTTTATTTGATCAGAACATCTTCCTTGATTCATACTCCACTAATTTACTTATGATATTATGCTTTATGAGCCCAACCTTCTCTTAATATATGAGAGGTTGATCTATGCCTGGTTTTCCAAACGACTTTCTAGTTTTTTTTAAAAAAGTGACCTAAAAGTTTGAAATTTTGTGTTTATCAAACATTACATTATTGTAACTGTTTACTTCTACATATTTCATGCCTAATCTATTCCACTGATCAACTATTCTATTTTTATCCAGATTGTTTTGATGATTAACACTTTGTAATATAGAGGTATTGTACTGCTAGGTCTCCTTTTCTCAGTTTTCCCCCATTGATTTTGATATTTTTGACCTTTTGTTCTTCTAGATGAATTTTGTTATTATTTTTTCTAATGCTAAATAGATAATTTAGACAGCTTTGTCATTTTTATTTTATTGGCTTAAACTAACCATAAGCAATTAATATTAGTCCAATTATTTAGATCTTTCTATTTGTGTGGAATGTATTTTGTAATTAAGTAATTATGTTCTGTCTATCTTGAGAATATTGGGACACTAATGCATTGTTGTTGGAATTGAAAGTTTATATAATTATTCAGGAGAACAATTTAGAACTATGTCTAAAAAGGCAAGCAAACTGCATACCCTTTGATCAAGAAAAGCACTATGAGGTCTGCATCTCAATGAGATTATCAAAAAGAGGAAAGGATTTACATGTACAAAAATGGTTATAGTAGCCCTTTTCATGATGGCAAAATATTGGAAGTTGAGGAAATGCCCATCAATTGAGGAAGAACTGAACAAGCTGTAGTATATGACTGTAATAGGATACAATTGTGCAAAAAGAAATGATGAACAGGAAGATTTCAGAAAAATCCGAAACGACTTGTATGAATTGTTGAAAGTGAAATGAGCAGAACCAGAAAAAATATACATAATCAGCAACATTGTTTGATAATCAACAATGAATAACTCAGCTCCTCTCAGCAACAGGATGATCAGGTACAAAGTACTTGAGTACTTTGTACAAAAGGAGTCATAAAGGAAGATGCTATCCATATCCAGATAAAGAACTGATGAATTCTGGATGCAGATTGAAGCATATTTTTTCAAGTACTTTATTCTTACTCATGTTTTTTTACTCTATTTCTTCTTTCACAACTGATACTAATATGGAAATATTTTTACATAAACTATATAAAACTGTTTTACAGTTTCAGAAGAAAGGAGAGGGGGGGAACAAAGTTGGAATTCAAAATTTTGTAAAAAAAAAAAAGCTCAAATTTTTCCTTATATGTAATGGGGAAAAATAAAATACCATTTAAAAAAAATACAATAGAACACAGATAATGCTAATATGTAGCTTACTAAGTCAATATGCTATCTCCTAGGTACCCTTATGTAGTATTTCTATTTGAATTTGATACCATGGGTATAGTGGGAAGGCCACGAAATTTCAAAGGTTAAAAAGCAAAGAAAATAAAATGTTTAAGACAGTTTTTGATTCATTCATTCTCACACACTTTGTGCTAATACATCTGCAAGTTCCCTGAGATTATACTCACCTCTGATTTTGGATTACACCACCTCATCTCCATTACTCAGCAACTCAAGTGTGCTAAATGAAAAGAGGAGGCAGTTGGTCAAAGTCTGATGCCTTAATTCATCTTTCTCATGTAGAGCTCTCATCAATCTCTTCCCTGATCAAATCATCCATTGGTTGCCTTCCCTGTTGCTTAACAAATAAAATTTAAACTCTTCTGGCAGTTAAAGCTATATTCAGACTGTAATTAATCTAATTTTCCAAATGTAACCTACCTTATAACCCATCATTTCTTCTCAGTTTGGAATGAACCAGACAGGTTATTATCTCCTGCTTTGTTTACTCTTTTGGCTTTTTTTACTCTGTCCCTTCACCTGAAATTTCCTCTTTCCTTCTTTTTTAACAAGTAAGGTATTCGTCAATACTCCCAAAGTCTATCTCTTCCATGAAACGTTCCTTGATCTCAGAGGAAAGTTAGTTCTCCCTCTTGCAATTTCACAATTATTATACTTCTCTCTGGGAGTTTAGCAACTGTACTATAGTGTTTGATGAAGAAGGGATCTACTTCTTGTTTGTCCTTATATACCCCATCACCCCTTGTGCCTAGAAAAGTATATTGCATATTGGAGATACTGAATAAGTGTTTGTTGAATGAATAGCTTTGAAAAGAGTCATTGGAATTGTAAGCCAACTTGTGATTTATTTGAGTATACCTCCAGCAAGAGTTTGGAGCTAATTAAAAGCTAATTAAATTGAAAATAGCTTAACGATCCTTCATACTATGTGTTCCAATAACAGTTTAATAAAATAGTTGACTATAAAATGAGGGGATTAGACCAAATGAGCTCTACAGAAATGTAAAGTTGTTAGTAAATTTGTTCATGCTTCGAAGTATTTGAAAAAAACATTTAGTTCCAATATATTAGACTAACTTGCACATATGCAGAAGGATATGTGTATGTGAAGTGACTAATGTTCATTAGTTTGCACTGATGTTAACATGTTGTTGTTTTTAATTAACTGTTTTACTGTCCTCCTTCAGGCCTCCCAGAATAGCAAAATGTGTTTTATGTTGTTTTTGTCCCTGTATTCAAAATATCATTTCTCCCTGCTTTCAATTCTAGAAGAAAATGAACAAACAGATCCCTATCTCTTACTAACCAATGTTTATATTATTTATCAGAGGTTGAACTCCCTAATCAGAGAATCTACAATTTAAATTCATAATAGAATGAACACAGAGGTAGAACAATTAAAACTTTTCCCTAGGTCTCCAACATTTAGAAGCTTCAGTAGAGGCCATTCTTACAGTGATTCATTTCATTTCCAACTAAAATGAATTTGCATTAATTACTTCTTATATAATTTTCTCATGATGAATTACAAAATTAATTCAGGATACTTTCTGTGTTGCTTGCCTCAATTGTCCAAATTATTAATTATGGCTCTAGAAATCAACTTTTATCCATCCAATCGGTCCTCCAGACACCTCTCAACAGGGTTCTTGATTTCCTGTTGGTTTAAGTATAGCTCTTCTCAGCTTCTTCCTATTTTCTGTTCCAAAGTAACTATTCTCACAGTATGATATGGTACCCTCTGGAAGTCCTTAAGAGCCTTTCAAGGGATCTGCTGGGTGAAAACTATTTTCATAGTAATCCTAGGATGTTTTCATTTATAATACAATAAATTGCAATAGATAAAACCCATAAAACAAAAGCTTGTTTCAGGATAGGGGTGCAGGTGGTCTTCAAGATTGTGAAGGGATTCTGAGACTAATAAATTTGATATTTGCATGAGATTATAGGGCCCTGCCACTTCATCTTCATTCAGATCATGTTATATATCAATTCTCCTACTTGATTTTTTATATCAGTCATGTATTATGTCTTTTTCCTTTCCTATTATCAGGGTGTAGCATGGAGCCTTACACATAGTAACAAAGGCTTTTTGAATTGTTGAAATCCCATATTTGTTGATTTGCTGAAATGGCCTATGAAAATAGTTTTAAAAAGAACAATTCTCAAGTTCACTTCCCACTCAGGTTTTGAAACAAACAAAACCATTGGAAGTAAGGTTGATTTTCCCATACTCTGTTATGGAAATGCTTCCTTTATTTCATAAATTAAAAATAAAATTAGTTTAAAAAAAAGAAAGTTGCCTTTCCCACAGCACTGGGGATGAGCAATTTACACTGGAAATTTTCTAAGTTTAAAGCCATAACTGTTACAAAGGGAGAACTTGGCACAAACAAAGGAAATATTTATATAATGTTCAGGGCTTACCTGCCCTCAATTAAACTGCTTCCCTGGTTTGACTGATAGAATCATTATATTGTTGTACTAATAAAATCCTACCTAGCAATGACAAAGTAACTACTAATTAGACCAAAACATGAAAATGATTAAGGTATTCTGGCTCTAAACAAATACTAGCTTTGCCTGTTTCTGTTTTTAGCATTTCAATTGCTGTATTGTTAGTCAAACTCTGGAATACTTTGCAGTCAAGAAGAAAGATTTCACAGTGTATTTATTGTGATGTAAATAATTCTTTTATGGGAGTTTTAAAATTACATTTCCACAATGAGACAATGATGATGTTCTCCTAATTGTCTTCAGGTGCAGTATTTATTTTAGAATGGTCCCCCTCTAACCTACTCAATAGTCTCTTCTTTATAGTCCTGAGTGATTAGTTGTTCAAAGTATAGATTTGCTACTCTAGTGATTTTTTTTCATTCCTATATTTCTTTTTAATAAAAATAGTTTGGACCATTTCAGAAATACCATTTGAAGTATCTGAACCTAAAGAATTCTATCTCAAGGAAACTGCAAGCTAACATCTCTAATTTCAGAAATGGAACTTGGACTGGGAAGGAATGGAAAAAGCCAGTTGGAAGATATACTGATTCTGATGCAGAGAATTATGAATGTGAAAGTTTATAGTTAGAAACAAATTCTATAATCTTTTATGCTGTTAAATTTTGTTCATTGTGGAAGCTGTTTGCTCCTGAGATGTAAACTGACTCCTGTTGTTTGTAGCCTGTCTCTCCATTCCTCCTTCACCCAGCTTCAGTTCATTCTCTCTCATTCTCATTCTCATTCTCTCTGTCTCTGTCTCTGTCTCTATCTCTATCTATCTATCTATCTATCTATCTATCTATCTATCTATCTATCTATCTATCTATCTCTTCTCCCCTAGGAGTTTTAACCTGTTTACTTTGTAATAATTTGTCATTAACTCCTGAGCAGTTTAAAATCCCAGAGAGCATTTGAATTCCTTTCTTTCAGTAACCCTTGATTCCCATCTTTTGTTGGTGACTCCAAAAATTCACTGCCTTCAGGAGATTCAGTCTTCCTAACTCCAAATGTGAGAGGAGCTACCTCAGGTCCCATGTTCCTCAAGTTCTAGTCAGGCTTAGGTCTAGGAACCCAAAGCAATCCACCCCCCCCCCCCCCCCAATCATTTAAGCATAGATCCTGTGCACAGAAGAGATCTATGATTCAAACTATGTAATTAAGTAGAACTATTTCTCTAGGTTTATAGGGTTTTCCCTTCAAATAAAAAGGACAGATTATCCATCACCCTTGTCCATTTTAATTCCTATATTTGACAGCAAATGCCTATTCAATTGAATGATTCTATGTTAAGTCAGCATGTACACTAGAAAAGGGAGATGGTCCATGCATAAAAATTATGAATCCAAATGGCATTTATAGGAGAATATTCTTTACAGTCAATTGGGGCCTCAGGAGACAGGGAGTGTGGTAGATTGCCAATTTGCATCCAGCTTGATATATGATGGAGGGGAAGAGTAGGAGCTCTTTGAAGCATCTAAAAAGATGGCTTCCCACCATTCTCTCTTTTTCACAAGAAAGTTCCCATCTCCTAATGTTTGTTAAGGATGTTTCACCAGTTTTCCCCAAATTCCATGTGCTCTGGAATGGGGATTGATGGAGAAACAAACAAGGTTTAATATCTGGTACCTCCACTCCCACATAAATTCTTTGGCATTTTTTGGTACAGTATTTGGTCAACAAAACAAAGGACTAAGAAAGGGAAGGAGGAGAAAGTCTGACCAAGTTTATTCTCCAAGGGACAGAATCTACTTTTCATGGTCTTAGATGGATTGTTAGAAATTTTCCCAGTGCCCATGAGTTTACTCCTTGCACAGTGAGCCATTAGCTCATATTTGACCTAGGGAAGACAAACTGAAGATCAAAGCAGGCATATTTTGTTCATGGACTAAATTTCTAGTCTCTAGACTCTAAAGCATAGGTGTAATGAATAGGCTTTTAATCAATATTTCATTTACCTAGGAGTCATATCTATGAGGTGGACCAGAAGACTATTTTCCAGTGTTGAAACACATAATACAACAGGTTATTCTTTATCTCCCCAACTCAAAGTACCAAGAAATTATTGCATGCCTTGTCCTTCCTCTTGATTATACCATATGACTATAACTGGAGAGATGACACAAAAGAAATCATCAATGATCTATATGCAGATTCAGGCCTGGGTACCTAGGTGGTTCAGTAGATAGAGTGCCAGGCTTTAAGTCTGAGTGAATCTTTTCCTAAATTCAAATCAGTCCTCAGATACTTATTAGCTGTGACGCTGAGTAAGTCGTCCTGTTTTGCTAATGAACTGGAAAGGAAATGATAAACTGTTTTTCTATCTTTGCCAAGATGGAGTCATAAAGAACGGGACAGGACAGAGATAATTGAATAACAACTAAGAATAATTACTAGGATAGGGCAAATGGGGCTTTGTCCTAGGGTGATAAAATTTAGAGGCCTGCAGTCTTTTGAATATTATGAGGATAACTAAATTTTACATCTAGTTAATAAGAATTATTAATTTTAAAAGGAAGCTACCAGGTTAGCTTTCTTTACACCATAGCAACAACTCAGGCAAAATCCTCTACAATCTGGACTGAAGGAATAAGTGCCTACAAACTCTACTCCCTGGTAGCCATTTCACTATGCCCTGGGTTTTCTACTACTGCCCCCCCAACTGATTCTATATCAGATTTTGCACCACTTGTCCCAAATGCAAAACAATTCTAGTAATATTTCTGCAAAAGTAAAATATGCTTGGAGGTGGCTAGGTGGCACAGTGGATAGAGCACCAGCCCTGGAGTCAGGAGTACCTAAGTTCAAATCCAGCCTCAGACACTTAAGAATTACCTAGCTTGTGGCCTTGAACAAGCCACTAAACCCCATTTGCCTTGCAAAAACCTAAAAAAAAAAAAAAAAAAAAGTAAAATATGCTCAAAAAAAGCCAGATACTCATATAATGAGAATAGGGAAGAATACAAGATACAAATGCTAGTGTAACTACTAGTACTCATATAATATTGAAAGACAAGTAAGAATACCCCAGCACTGGAAATATTGGATGAATCTTTTATGAATATCAAGAAAGGTTCAGCAAGGTTTCAAGAATCAATCCAGTACAGCTTAATTCAATTTGATATATAAGGAATTAAAATGGTTAGGGATTCAAAAACTAAATGCAAAAGTCTTTACCCTGAAGGAGGATATTCATTTGGAGACAAGTAAATACAAGTTAGATTGAAGTCAAGGAAACAGGAGAGGATATTAACAACTGAAGAGATCAGAGATTAATTAGGCTAGGGAAGAAGCATCTAAACTGATCTTTGAAAGAACCCTAGACTTAATAAGAAATAAAGATATAGGAGGAGTGAATTCCAGGCATGAAACTTGTACAAATTCATTGAGAGGTAGAATGCTGTGACTGGCTAGTTGGGTTGGAAAGGGCAGTTCTAGGGGGAAAAAAATTGGAAAGTCAGAGTCAGATTATGAAGGACTTTTCATTTTAAGCTCACAAGATATATCTTATCCTAAAGGCAAAAGGGAGCCAATGAGGCTCCTTGAGCAGGGGAATGATATTCCTAGATTTGTGCTTAGGAAAGATAATTTTAGGAACTGTGTGGAAGATAGATTAGAAAAGAGAAGGCTGGGTATCATAGCAACATCGGGTTCCTCATACAATATGACATCTACCATACCTATTAAAGGATCTTTTGACTAATTAGTATATGGAAACCCTACACGTTTGCAATGTGGGCGAGTTAACTCTGCTAAGAGAACTTTTAACATTAATATTTTCCAAGTTATTTGGTTTGATATTAATCATTCTTAACATAGCAACGGCACAGTCATTTCATATTTAATTTCATTGGGCTGAAATGTTTGTTTACTGAGGTAGTTTCATTAGGCCTTTCCCATGAGGTTCTCCAGGGAACAACATGCACCAGGCTTCAAAACAGAACATTCCATTTGGCAGAATGGGAACAGAAGATGTAATTCTTTTGGTTAAAATCTATAACTGAGGGCTAGTTAGAATTGTTCAATATTTAGTAGGTTGTGTTTATCCTCTCCGGGTTCATCATTATTCAAGGCATTTAGAAGAAACAACAACAAAAAAGGTGTTAACTCTTCCCTCCAAGACCTCACAATCTAGAACTTAATATAGCATGTCTCTTGTATTAAGTATTACTATTCATTTATTCAAAGATTAAATCCCAGGGGCTATAGGGAATATAAATATGTGTACATTCCAACTAAATAAGCATTACTTACCTTTGTTTCCTCAGGAGAGGTTTAATCAGTATGTTCCACGAATAAAAATTGAATAGCAAACAGAGTTCAGTTCTCTTATTTCCTTCCCATCTTCCTATCTGAATTCTACTTTTTGCCTCCTTTGGTCTTGTCATTGGATATTCAGTGTTTTCAAGAGAATCTGTATACATGGTTCTCCTTTCACATTCAATGAAAAAGCCATATTAGAGAGAGAGTATGCCTTTACTTACTTCTGAATAGTATCATTAATATAATAGTTGAAGATTTCATCTCTATAGTAGGCAAGTTACACAAGCATGACCTTAATTTCAAATAACTTACCTGTAGTATCCTATTACAGATGTTTCATGATCCACTTTAGAATTTAGAGTTATTTGAATATATTGGTCATTCTGTTTATTCCGTCATGCCTACTTTAGTGTTAAATCTGCATTATTTTTCTAAGTCAAGATGTTTTCACATTAGCATTCAACTAATTAGGGGCAGCTAGGTTGCACAGTGGATAGAGCACGGGCTCTGGAGTCAGGAGTACCTGAGTTCAAATACGGACTCAGACACTTAATAATTACCTAGTTGTTTGGGCTTAGGCAAGCCACTTAACCCTGTTTGCCTGGCAAAAACATTAAAAGAAAGTATATATTGGTGAGCATTCAACTAATTATCTAATTAGTAGATTTTCTGGCCTTTGTTGACAGTTAGAGGATTTGCTTCAGTCTTCACAGAAAACAAGGGCAACCTCACCGATAAATTGAGTGAATCAACCTCCATTGTAAATGCCAACATTCTGTACTAGGATGTTATTTATCATTAAACCTAATATCACTGTGTCTACATTAGTCATGTACTGCCTTGAATAACTTGGAGAGGGTAATTAACTCGGGTGAGTTCAATTTTATATCCATAAATTGGGGAGGTTAGAAGAGATCACCCCCAAAGTCCCTTCCAATTCTACATCTGTAATACCAAAGTTCCTCATCTCAAACTCCTTATCCCCTTCTACTCTTGAGCCAATCAAAACACCATTTTTATCCAATAATCAACATCTGGCACCTAGTGATGTTATAGCTGATAATAGTAATTCACACTAAGATATGATGAGACATACCAGTGACAGAGCATTTATATTTAAGAACATTAATAACAAAATCATAGCTATCATCTTTAACTGGTACAATGTTTGAGACTAATTCACTTATTTCTTTCTTTGAAATGGCATCTATTGTTATACTTTTTTCCAGGAATAAAATATCTTTATATAGCTTCCCAGACAGTAAAATACATAAAGCTACAATCCACCCATGACTCCTTATCCCTTTAATGCTTATAAGTAGTACTTTAAACCAAAGATTTCTAACAAAAATAAAAAATGAACATTTGATAAAAGAATGTGAATGTTGGTCAAAGTATGAATGTGAAGCAGTATCATGACTCATGAATAGGCTCCTATAAATATTTGTGGAATAGAAAAAAGTGAATTAATAAAAATACTATACCTCCAATCATGAAAGAGAAAATGAATAATGATTTGAAGAAATAGAAGAAAAAATGTTTCTCAGAGATATGAGATAATAGTTACTGCAGGTATATGTGAATTTTTTTTTGTTAAAAGCAAGGAAGTAGATAAATTCCTTTTGATAATTTCACTATAAAAAGAATCAAATAACAGCACTTCTTTTCTGGACTAGAATGTGATCAATGAAAAGGAACTACTTGCTGATGAGAAACAGTTGAAACCTTAAGGGGGTAGTGTAAACTATATTTTGCAATTGATGAAAGATGTATTAAAATGGACATATACTAACATTCCAATAAAAAACAAATGCCTTAAAGACAGTAGTTCTTTTGTTTTTTTTTATTTATCCCTAGAATCTATTAAGATTCTTGGAACATTATATAGATACTTCACAAATATTTAAAACTGATTGATTATTTCTGGAACCTCCTTTTTTCTTCTACCCTCTAAAGGGGACTTCCAAAAACTATACCTAAGAGCGAATTCACTGATGTGGCATCTCTGAAACAATGCAGCCTCTTCATTTTGCTATTTTCCACTTTAGCATCTCCTATATCTTCACCCTCTTAATAGAACTTTCAAAGACAATTCCTGAGAGAAATCAAACCACCACCCCCTCCCACTTCCATGTCTTGCTCTGACAAATATAATCATATCAACCCTATTCTTCTGGAAAAGGCATGCCAACTGTCTGCCCTAATGTTCCACTCTCCAACTTACTGCCTTCTCAGACCATAACTCACTTGCAAACCACCACTTCTCAATTTGGGTAGTTTTGTGCTTTAGAATGTGAATTCTTTAAAGGCAAGGACTCATGCTTGGTATATAAAAATTCCATAATTAAGAATTTTCTTTCATTTATTGACATAATGGAGATCATTTTTCATAAGTCTACCCTTCTCTTTTCTAGACATTGAACATCTATCTTCCCTCATGCTATTGCTTTGCCCCAGTCTCTGATTTAAGACGTGACTCCTTTCTTTCCCAAGGCCAAGTTTAAATATTTATGCCCTTGATTTCATTTCTTTCTATCTCCTTTGACAATTTACTATCTACAAATATATATGCAACTCTTTTCATCTTTAATAAAAATCTTCACTTGGTTCTACTACCCTTTTGGTTGCTCTTTCAGTTGAAGATTCAAAGGTCTAATAAAAATGCTTATGAAACCTACCCAGTCTTCCTCCCATCCTCATTCCACATATAAAATGCTAATTCAGATTTATAGAGGAGAAAGAATAAATTTCTCAAATCCAAATTTTCTAACAAAAATATTAAGTTCTATTAAGTAGAATAGCTAATGTATATGTTTATGTATGTATGTATAAATATAAATACATATGCTTATATAAATATTTATTCTAGTAAATAATTTTAGTTCATTTGCCTTGTTCCTTAGAATAAAGAAAGAAAATACTGGTAGTTAAAAAATTATTAGAAGTGAAATTATATCCTAACAAATATTAAGGAAGGGGAATAGAATTTCAGAGATCACAAAAAAAATGGAAAGAAAACATTGCAAAAATGGAGTATTGTTCCACCTGCCATATCTCCCATAATAGACAGTCTTAAACATAAGGATGTTTAAGAAATGTATGTTGGTAACAATGAAGCTACAGGTAAATTACTTGAAAGGTAAAGAATAAGCATTTATATTTATAAGCACTATTCAGCAATAATTTGCATCCAAATATTATCCCATTTCACCATCACAACAAACAACCCTGATAATAGGTACTATTATCATTATAATTCTCATTTTACATTTGCAGAAACTGTGACAAACACAGATTAAATGATTTGTCCAGGGACACAGCATTAATAAATGTCTGAGACCAGATCCAAACTCAGGTTTTCCTGATTCCAGGACCAGATCAATTGCACTACCAGATAACTCTGAATTCAAACTTCTGCTTGAAGAACTATCAGAGACAAGTCAGAAGAGGGACTTGTGCCTATCACTATATTCCTAGGAACACAAGCCCTTAGGATCCTGTTCTCAATTCTTTTACTAATTGTGTTTTTTATTAGGATGCCAAGATATAATAGTGATGTAGTTAATAAGTCTGTTGTGACACTATCTGCAAGTTTCACAATATCTCAGACTCATTTTACTCATTCATAAAAAAAAGAGCAAATAAAATTTCACCCTTTGTTCTACCTGTGTCACATGACTTCCTGTTAAACAAGAAGGTTTAAACATTGAAATTTTAAGGAAGCAGAAATTGTTTGCCAAAGATATGTATAGGTAAATATACAAGATAATTATATTCATCAATTCTGGTTCCTTCTTAGTCCAGGAAAATTCTCAACTTGGTCTTCTTCTAGCTTCAGTCCCTTCTTGGGGATGGTGCCTTAGTGGACACAGGTCCTAGTAGTCATTAATCAACAATTATCATTCAAGTCCAGGTGATATCCACATATCATCATAGCCAAAAACAAAGGGTGTTATCAGTGGGGAACCAGGATGTAAGACCAAAGTTCTTAACCCTTTTTCTGTGTTACGGACGCTTGTGGCATTATAATAATGCCCAGAAATCGTGTCTCAGAACAGTATTTTTTTTTGTTTATGTTTTTGAAAAAGCAAAAAACAAATTTTAAAAGGTGAAATTAGTAAGTTTTTTAATTTTTAGAATTTAATTTTAAAATTTAGAAAAAATTATTTTGAGTTTTACAATTTTTCCCCCAAACTTGCTTCCCTCCCCTCACCCCCCCCAAGGCAGTTTGTTAGTCTTTACATCATTCCCATAGTATGCATTGATCTAAGCTGAATGTGATGAGAGAGAAATCATATCCTTAAGGAAGAAACATATAGTATGAGATATAGCAGAATTACTTTAAAAAACAAAAAAAATTTAAATTAAAGGTAATAAACCTTTGGTCTTTGTTCAAACTCCACAATTCTTTTTCAGGATACAGATGGCATTCTCCATCTCAGATATCCCAAAATTGTGCCTGATTGTTGGCTTGTTGGTATGAACAAGTCCATTAACATTGATCATAACTACCATGTTGCTGTTAGGGTATACAATGTTCTTCTGGTTTGCTCATCTTGCTCAGCATCATTTCATGCAAAGACTTAAATAATTGGCTAAATATCAACTGCTCGTGGATAGGCTGAGCAAATATAATAAAAATGACAATTCTACCAAAACTAAATTACTTATTTAGTGCCCTACCAAACAAAATTCCAAAAAAATTACTTTAATGAGGTAGAAAAAATTGTAAGTAAATTCATATGGAGAAATAAAAAGTCAAGAATCTTCAGGGATTTAATGAAAAAAAGTGAAAAAGAAGGTGGCTTAGCCCTACCAGATCTAAAATTATACCATAAAGCATCACTCATAAAAACTGGTATTGGCTAAGAAATAAAGTGGTGGATCAGTGGAACAGACTAGGTGCAATAGCAGGAAATGATTATAGTAATCTGCTGTTTGATAAACCAAAAGAGTCCAGCTATTGGTATAAAAACTCTCTCTTTGATAAAAACTGCTGGGATAATTGGAAATTAGTATGGAAGAAACTTAGATTAGACCAACACCTTATACCCTATACCAAGATAAGATCAAAATAGATACAGGATTTAGACATAAAAAACAATATTATAAGCAAACTAGAAGATCAAGGAGTAGCTTACCTGTAAGATCTATGGAAAGGAAAGCAGTTTATGACCAAGGAAGAGATGGAGAACTCCATCAGAAATAAACTAGATAATTTTGATTACATTAAACTAAAAAGCTTTTGCACAGGCAAAACCACTGTAACCAAGATCAAAAGAAATGTAGTAAATTGGGAAACAATTTTTATGACTAGTGTTTCTGACAAAGGACTCATCTCTAAAATATACAGAGAACTGAGTCAAATGTTTAAAAAAAAAAAGACAAGCCATTCCCCAATTGACAAACGGTCAAACGATATGCAAAGGCAATTTACAGAGGAGGAAATCAAAGCAATCCATAGTCATATGAAAAATTGGTCTAAATCATTAATTATTAGAGCAATGGAAATTAAAGCATCTCTGAGGTACCACCTCACACCTTTCAGACTGGCCAATATGACCAGAAAGGATAATGATCAATGTTGGAAGGGATGTGGGAAATGTGGGACACTAATACATTGTTGGGGGAGCTGTAAATTCATCCAACTTTTTTGGAGAGCAATTTGGAATTATGCCCAAAAAAGCAACAAAAATGTGCATAACCTTTGATCCAGCAATACCATTATTAGATTTATACCCTGAAGAGATTATGAAAAAAGGTAAAAACATCACCAGTACAAAAGTGTTTATAGCAGCTCTGTGGTGGTAAAGAAATGGAAACTGAGGGAATGTCCATTAATTAGGGAAATTAGAAAGTTTTGATCTGCATTCAGGTTCCATAATTTTCTCTGGATGTGGATTGCATTTTCCATAACAGGTCTTTTAGAGTTGTCCTTGATCCCTGTATTGCTGAGAAGTGTGAAGTCTAACAGTTTATCATTGCACAATGTTGCTGTTACTATGTACAATGTTCTATGTCTGCTAACCTCACTCAGCATCAGTTCTTATAAGTCTTTCCAGTTTTTTTCTGAAATCAACTTGCTCATGATTTCTTATAGAATAATAGCATTTCATCTCATTCACATAATCACAACTTGTTGAATCATTCCCTGATTGATAGACATCCCATCAAAAATTCAATTATTTGCCACAACAAAAAGAGTTGCTATAAATATTTTTGTACATGTGGAACTTTTAGCCATTTTTCTTGTGATCTCTATGGGATACAGACCTAGAGTGGTGTTGTCCTTTGAGTATGAGAACAATGTTTTTTAAAATTCATAAAACAAAACACATGGCATCACAAAGAAAACCACTTACATTGAAGTAATTAACAGAATTTTTATTTTTAGAAGTTCAAGAACATCAGGCTAAAAACTCCTAAAGTCTAGGATGATACTCATCAATGACAGAATGACAGAATTGCTATTTATTTGAGAGCTGAAAGGAACCTCAGTAGCCATCTAGTATGTCATGTACAAAAGGAATCTACTTTTAATATCCTAGACAAGTGGTTATTCTGGAAGACCTATAGAGAGGGAGAGGCTCTTACTTCTCAAGAAGCCCATTCCACATAGAGCAGTACTTTGGGGGTGTTTGTTGCCTCTGTTTACATTAATACAAATTAATGGAAGAATAATGAAGAAATTCTTTAAGATTTTTAGAAAGAGGGGCAGCTAGGTGGTGTAGCGGATAAAGCACCAGCCCTGGAGTCAAGAGTACCTGGGTTCAAATCCGATCTCAGATACTTAATAATTACCTAGCTGTGTGACCTTGGGCAAGTCACTTAACCCCGTTTGCCTTGCAAAAAAAACTAACAACAAAAAATAGATTTTTAGAAAGAGGAAAACGTCTAATTATAATTGCTATCCATTTTTAGCAAATAGTAAACAAAGTGAACAAATAGTATTCACTTTAAAAATAGTAAATCTATTGTTAGTAATATATACTTTAATCCAAAAAAAGAAGCTTTTATAGGAATGCTTCAAAAGAAAATTCAGATGTATCATAGTACTTATATTAGCTAACATTTATATAGTACTTTAGCTATGCCATCGCATTTGAATTTTTAACTTAGTTGAATGTCAATTGATACTTTATTCTATAGCTACAGTCATTACTAAGAAAATCCAAGGTAAAATGATGAGACCCTAGCAAATTTGCATAATGTGATTATTCAGGAAATATAAGGAAAGTATTCAAATCTCTTTTGTAAGTCATTACAAATCTTCCATTGAAAAAGTAAAATGTTTAAATAGGTATGATTCAGGAAGAAAAGTAAAGGGAAGGAAATTTGTGGATCCAAGAATAATCATAGTATTCAATGATGTAAGGTTTCACATCTGCACTCCCAACTATCAAACTTCAAAAAATTCAGCTTCCTTCTTTATTGATTACAAAATCTCCTTTTTCTTCTGAGAAATTGATTATAGAAGGGTATTGGCAAGGTGGATTATATTCAGAGTATAGCCAGGCTGGGAAAAGAATTGGAAACCATTTCATAATAGGATCAG
The DNA here is from genome assembly GCF_037893015.1 of Macrotis lagotis. NCBI lineage: Eukaryota > Metazoa > Chordata > Mammalia > Peramelemorphia > Peramelidae > Macrotis > Macrotis lagotis. The sequence goes on along the minus strand of NC_133663.1, from coordinate 129,129,202 downwards.
TTGAATGCCTAGGGATGTTTAGCCTGGAGACAATAAGGTTCAGAAGTATTAAATTTGTTGTAGGAGTCCAAGAGAAAAGAGTAATGACTGGAAATTGCTCAAAGGTTGATTTTATTTGAACATAAGAAAAATTTTCCTAAAAACTGACTGGAGTTAATTTTAAAAATGGAATGTATTATCTCAGTAAAGTAATGAATTCTTTGTTACTTGAGGTCTTTCAAATAGAAACTCATTAACTATTTGTTGGAGATACTATAGATAAAGTTCACAATTTGTGTAAAGACTTAAGAGGCAGAATATTAGTCCTTTCAGCTGTGCCCAAATCTTCAGGATCCCATTTCATGTTTACTTGGTAAAGATACTAAGCTGGTTTGCCATGTTCTTCTCCTGGTCATTTTACAGATGGTAAAACTGAGGCAAATGGGATTAAATGACTTGCCTAAGGTCACATAGCCAGCAAGTGGTTGAAACTGAATTTGAACTCAAATCTGCCTGACTCTAGAGACAGTATTCTTTCCACTGCATTACCCTGATGCCCTAAATGACAGGTTAACATGATTTAGGGAAAAAAGATCCTAAGATTATTGTCAGAGGTTTTGGCTTTGAATCCCAAACTTTGCCAATTACTAACTATGTGAACTTGGAAGAGACAAGGACATGCTCTCAGGAGCTTAACCTGAGGAAATTAAAGTAGATGAACTCTAAACTTTCTTACAGTTCTAAGTTATGTGGCCCTAGGATCTATGAGGTCCCTTTCATTTCTACATTGTAGGGAAGTTGAAAACCATAGGGGCTTCTGGAGGTATTACTTGCACCTATGACAGCCTCTAACTCATTGTCTGACATTTTTTTAAATAAAATAAGCTCTTATGAGGACAATCAGATGAAAATGAACTCCTCTTGATAGGTGTGGGCACAATCAGAAGGTGCTGGAATTAACCTGGAAGAGCACAGAACCAGAACCAAGAAGGCAGAGTAAAGACAGCAACTCTCCTGAGCTCTCCCCTAAACCCTGAAAAAAATCTTTAAATAATGATTATAAACAAATTCTAAATCTACAGAACACACAAAAAGATAGAGTGAAATAATTTCCAGCCCAAGACAGCTTAGAAGGTCAGCATGAAAGGTCTATTGCATCAGGATGAGAGAAGAGCACAGTCTGGCACAGGTCTCAAGGGATGGAATCAGTGGTAGCAGTGTTAGGTTCCAGATCTCTCAGCCCACAGATGATAAGGGGATCAGACAATGGATCAGAAGAAATTTACAGGGGTCCCTTTCCTGAAAACAGGGGCAGTACTCTATTCCATTGCCTATACTTGGATCTGAGTCCAATTCAGGTCTTATTCCCAGTGCAAGAGGGAGCAATAGTACACTAGAATCTAGGGGATCAGGGACCCTGGTCACAGTTCCAGGACTGAAAAGAGTACACACAAACCAGTGCAAAAAGCACTAGAGAAAGCAATACATCTCTCCAAAGATCACATCATATCAGAAGAGTAAACAACTTACAGATCAATAAACAAAAAAACAACAACAACAACAACAAAAAACCTTACAGGTCCCCACAATCACTTCTGAAAACAAGTACACAAAAAGCAGTGCTCCCTCCATTTCAAAAGTAGAGCCCCATTTTAGCATAGAATTAAAAGTCTCAAAATAGGCTGGAAATGAGCAAGCAACAGAAAAAATTTTGACCACAGAAAGTTCCTATGTTGATAAGGAAGATCAAAATCAAAATTTCTCCATTCAAAGCCTCAAAGAAAAAAATGAAATTGTTTCAAATCAAGGAAAAACTCAAAAGGATTTTAAAAATTAAGTAAGAGAGGTAAAGAAAAATTGAGAAAAAGAAATGAGAATGATGCAAGAAAATCATGAAAAAGAGAAGCATAAAAATAGAAAATAGGTTAAATGGTAAAAGAGGCACAAAAATCCAATGAAGAGAAAAATGACTTTAAAAAGAAAAATTAACCAAATGGTAAAAAGATATAGTAAAGTATATATCCACCGAATAGTAGAACTTATTGAAAAGTAGAACAGGCCAAATGAGGAACAGCTAAGTTGCTCAGTGGGTAGAGCACCAGCTCTGGAATTAGGAGGACCTAAGTTCAAATCAGACCTAAGACACTTAATAATTGCTTAGCTGTGTGACCTTCGTCAAGTCACTCTTAACTCCATTGCCTTAAATAAAAATAAAATTTAAAAAAAATTGATCAAATGGAAAAAGAGATAAAATACCTCACTGAAAAAAATAATTCCTTAAAAGATAGAACTGGGGTGGGGGAAGGGGGGCATGGAACCAAAATGTTGGGGTAGAGGTTCGAATTCACAGAAGTTCTCTTCCAGAATGTTTTAAAAATTAAAATTATGACTCTAACCAAATTCTAGGATGACAGAATCCAAAGAAAGACCAAGTGAAACACTTTTGCAGTCTAAGATAACTTGGAAAATCTGTAGGAAGGTTCTGTTACATGGGGCTCATGTTACAGGCCCACAGTACAGCCAGGGTCTCATCATGCCAGGGCCAAAAAAGCTCCAGTCTTCTAGGAACAGCCTGTGGTACACCTGAGTTTGTGGCAGCAGGAGTGGTTTCCAGACCTCCCCACCCAGGGATCACCAAGGACAACTTGGAAGGTCAGCGGGAAATCCCTGCCAGAGTGAGTGTGAGCCCAGTGCAGTTCAGGCCTCAGCACAGACCTGGGTCCAGGAAATGGAAGCAGGCCTGTGAAGCCAACCAGCAAGGATCTACCCAGTAGCTGCTTCCAGAGTGCTCAGCCCACAGATAGTAAGGGGTAGGGGGAGACTGTAGAGGTCTCTCTGCTATACCTGGGACAGGATTCTGTTGCTTTGTCCTGGTTACTGTCTGGGGTCCCTTATTGCCATAGTGGAGCAGGGACCCTCCTCACAGCTCCAGGGCAGAGGGGAGGGCTTGTGGTGATCCACAGATCAGAGCACAGACCAGGAGAGCATTCAGAGACTCTCATAAGATCTTGGAGGAATTAAGCACCCTGTGGAGTGTTCCAAAAATCCCCCTGAACTTTAGAAGTGTGGTAAAGCTGTCTTAGGCTGGGGAAATAAGCAAACTGAAAAAAAAAATATGACCATGGAAATTACTTTGGTCCCACAAAGGATCAAAACACACATTCAGAAAATGAAAAAGTGAAAGATTCTATATCCAAAGTCTCCACGAAAAATAGGAATTGGTTTCAGGCTATGGAAGAGCTCAAAAAAGATTTTGAAAAATCAAGTAAGGAAGGCAGAGAAAAAATTGGGAAGAGAAATGAGAATGGTGTAGGAAAATCATGAAAACCAAGTCAGCAACTTGATCAAGGAGATAAAAGAAATACTGAAGAAAACAACATGTTCAAAACCAGTTTGGGTCAAATGGAAAAAAGCATACTAAAAGGTCAATGAGGAGAAGAATGCCTTAAAAAGCAGAATTGACTAGATGGAAAAGGAGATAAGAAAACTCTGAAGAAAACAACTCCTTCAAATGTAGAATGAAGCTGATGACTTTGTGAGAATTTAAGAAACAATAAAACAAAAGAATGAAAAACTAGAAGAAAATGGGAAATCTCTCATTGGAAAAAACAGCTGACCTAGAAAACAGATACAGGAAAGAACATTTAAAAATTATTGGGCTATCTGAAAATTCATGACCAGGAAAAGAGCTTAGACTTCATTTTTGAAGAATTTCTCCAGAAAAAAATTTCCCTGATATCCTTAGAAGCAGAGGGGAAAATAGAAATTGAGGGAATCCACCAATCACCTCCTGATAGATATCCTCCCCCCCCAAAAAAAACCTTCCAGGAATATTATAGCCAAATTCCCAGACTCCCAAGTCAAAGAGAAAATATTACAAGCAGTCAGAAATAAACAATTCAAATATTGTGGAGCTACAATCAGGATTGTACAGATTTTAGCAGTGTCTACATTAAGGGCTCATAAAGCTTAGAATATAATATTCCAGAAGACACAAGAACTTGAATTACAGCTGAGAATCAACTACCCAGCAAAACTGAACATACTCCTTCAGGGGAAAAGATGGACATTCAATGAAATAGGGAAATTTCATTCTGAAACAAGCAGAAAGTTTGATCTCTGGACTCAGGTGAAGCATAGATAGGGTGGATGGGAAGGGAAAATTATAAGGCATTTAATGATGTTGAATTGCTTATATTCCTGCATGGAAAGATGATACTGATAACTCATACAAACCTAGTCATTTATATTAGAGCAGTTAGAAGGAGCATACATAGAAAAAACAGGAAGGTGAATTTGAAGGTATAATATACAATTAAGATGGAGTCAATGGGTGAAAAAGGAATGTACTGGGAGAAAGGGAAAGACAGAAAGTGGCTAAGATATTTCATGTAAGAGAGTCAAGAAAAAACTTGCAATGGAATGGAAGGGGGGAAGGTGAGGAGGAATAAGTGAGTCTCCATTTTCAATGAGAAATGACTCAGAGAAGAAACAACAGAGACCCTTGTGTCCCTCTCTGGACTCTTATGTTGAGTCCCACATCTGGTCTCCCTCAATCTTTCCCCAGGTGAGCTTTGGAGGGGCAGGAGACAAGGATGATAAAGGAGACAAGTACTCCATCAAGATCTCCAAGTATTCCATTTATTGACCAGAATACAAGTGCTTAAATATCTTTCCAAACCCTAATCCACTCCCACTCCTGTGGCAGTTAGTAAAACAAGGTTCCGATGTTCAAAGGCACCAGGTGATGATAATTTACAGTATTCCCACACACAACAGTACCTAACAGACCCTCAATCAGGTACAAAAATCTATCTTACCCTATAGGAAAAAGGAGAGGATTGAAATGGGAGAAAGGAATGGGGGGGGCAAGGGTTTTGGTGATAGAGGAGAAGGAAATTGTGGGAGAGGGGAGTCAGATACAAGGCAGTGAGTTCGAGAGGTTTGCCTACGGTCACACAGTAGTTGTGTGTCTGGGACCAGATTTGGACCCATATCCTCCTGGCTCCAGGGTTGATAGTCTATCCACTGCACTACTTGGCTTTGAGGAGGGACAAAGTTAAAGTAGAGAGAGAATAAAATGAATGGGAGTGGGGAGGAATAGATGGAGGGAAATACAGTAAGTAATAGCAGCTGTGGGAAAAAAATATTGAAGCAGTTTCTCTGATGGACTTATGATAAAGAATATGATCCATCCCAGAGTCAGAACTGATGGTCTCTGCACACTAACTGAAGTATTTTTTTCTTTTTCTCTCACTTTATTTTTCTTGTATTTTTTTTGTATTTTCTTGTATTTTTCTTTATTTTTCTTCTATCTTAAGGGGGGGGGGTTAAGGACGGGGTCATGCTTACTTTTACAACAAGGCTATTGTAGTAATTGTAAATAAATAAATAATTTTTTAGAAATAAGATAGAACTGGGCAAATGGAAGTTAATGATTTTATGAGAAATCATGATACAATCAAAAAAATCCAAACAATGAAAAAATAGAAAATGTGAACCATTTCATTGAAAGAAAAACAACTGACCTGGATAAAGGGATTCAGGAGAGATAATTGAATAATTATTGGACTACCTAGAAGTCATGTTCAAAAAAAAAAACAAAAACTAATCATCTTTCCAGAAACAGTCAAGGAAAACTATGCTGAAATACTATAATAAGAGGATAAAATAGAAATTGAAAGAATCCACCAGGGCGGCTAGGTGGCATAGTGGATAAAGCACAGGCCTTGGAGTCAGGAGTAGCTGGGTTCAAATCCGGTCTCAGACACTTAATAATTACCTAGCTGTGTGGCCTTGGGCAAGCCACTTAACAAGCCACTTGCAAAAACCTAAAAAAAAAAAAAAAAAGAAAGAATCCACCAGTCACCTCTAGAAATAGATTTCAAAATGAAAACTCACAGGAATATTAGAGCTAAATTTCAGAACTCTCAGATGAAAGAGAAAATATTTCAAGCAGCCAGAAAGAAACAATTCAAATATCATGGGGCCACAGTCTGGATAATACAAGATTTAGCAACTTCTAAAGGATTAGAGGACTTGGAATATGACATTCCAGAGGGCAGAAGAGCTAGAATTACAACCAAGTAACATCTTTGAAACAAAACTGAGCTTGATCCTTTGGTGGCGTGATGAATATTCAATGAAATAGAGGAGTTTTTAAATTTTATTTTTTATTTATCTATTTTTTTGAAATAGAGGAATTTCAAGCATTCCCAAAGAAGAAGCCAGAGCTGCACACCCTTTTCCAAGATAAGGTCAAGATCGGTATAGGATTTAGACATCAAAGATAATATTATAAGCCAATTAGGAAAACAAGAAATTGTTTACCTGTCAGGAAAACATCATAAAAGCCTGGAGGATTTTGATTACATTAAATTTAAAAAAGTTTTTGCACAAGCAAAACCACAGCCACCAAGATTAAAAGGAATATATTAAGTTGGGAAACAATTTTTACAACTAGAGTTTCAGACAAAGGACTCATTTCTAAAATACATAAAGAACTTAGTCAAATTTATAAAAAATCAAGTCATTCCTCAATTGATAAATAGTCAAAGGATATGGGAAGGCAATTCTCAGATGAAGAAATCAAACTATCTATAGTCATATGAAAATTTGTTCTTAACCATTATTGATTAGAGAAATGCAAATTAAATCATCTCTGAGGTACCAGCTCATACCTCTCAGACTGGCCAATATGATTAGAAAGGAAAATGATCAATGTAGTAGGGGATGTGGGAAAACTAGGACACTAATGAATTGTTGATGGAGCTGTGAACTGATTCAACCTTTCTGGACAGCAATTTGGAATTATATCTAAAGGACAATCAAATTGTGCATACCCTTTGATCCAGCAATATCACTACTGGATCTGTATCCTGAAGAGTTCATGAAAAAGGGTAAAAATCCTACAGGTGCAAAAATAGTTATAACACTTCTTTTTGTAGTGGCAAAGAATTGGAAATTGAGGGGATGCCCATCATTTGGGGAATGGCTAAAGAAACTGTGGTATATGTATGTGAGGGACAAAGTTTCAGAAAATCTGAAAAGACTTGCATGAAATGATGCTGAGTGAAATGAGCAGAAACAGAAGAACATAAATAACATAGGGCTATGATCAATCATAATGAACTTGTTCATTTCAGCAGAATAATAATCAAAGACAATTTTAAAAGATTTGTGATGGAAACTACCATCTTTATCTAAAGGAGGAATTGAGTGTTTGAATGAAGATCAAAGTTTATCATATTCAATTTTTAAAGTTGTCATATATTATATCCTTTTTCTCTCTCTAATGCTTTCTTTCTTCCAGTTGGATCTGATTCTTCTCTCACAACATGTTCAATATAGAGCTATGTTTAGTATGACTATAAATATAAAGCTTATATCAGATTGTTTTCTGTTAGGGAAAGAGGGAGTAAGGGAGAGAAAGATGGTAAAACTCAAAATCTTGTAAAAAATGATTGGTTAAACCTACCATTGCATGTAGTTGTAAAAAACAAATAAAATATTTAAAAAAATTTTTAAAAATAGAGCTAAGTAGGAAAAAATGACTTTCAAGTACAAGATGCAAAAGAAATATGAAAAGGTAAAAAGGAAATAGAAATCATAAGGGATTCAATAAGGGTAAACTGTTTATATTGCTACATAGGAAAATGATATTCATAAATCCTAAAAACTTTCTCAATAATAGGGCAATTAGAAAGAGGATCATAGAAAGCAGAAGTATGAGTTGAATGTTCTAGTATGATTATTTAAAAAATAAATTAAAATTAAGTGATGAGAGTGAACTGGGAGAAGGGGGAAAGGAAGAAGCAAAAATGGGATAAATTATCTGATGTAAAAGAGATTTGAAAAAGACTTTACAGTGGAGAGGGAAATGGGGGAAGCAGGAAAGGGACTACATGAACTTTATTGTCATTAGAATTGATTCAAAGATGATATACACATTGAGTTAGGGTTAGAAATCTCTTACCATATAGGAAAAATAGAAAAGGAAGGGTAGAAGAAAAGAGGAGTGAGGGAGGTACATATAGAAGGAAAGGCAGTTTGGGGAAGGTATGTGTCAGAAGCAGCATACTTTTAAGAATGGACAGGAAAAAAGAGAGTGAAAGTAGAATAAATAAGAGGAAAATATATAACTGGTAATCATAGCTATGAAAAAATCTTTCTACAGTGAGTTTCTCTGATAAAGACTTCATTTCTCAAACATACAAAACTGATTCAAATTTATAGAAAAAAGGGCCATTCCTCGATAAATAGTCATAGGATTTGAACAGGTAATTTCAGACAAAGTAATCAAAGCTAACAATAGTCATATTAAAAAATGCTCTAAATCACTAGTGATGTGAGAAATGCAAATTAAAACAACTAAGTTAATATCTCACACTGTCAGATTGATAAATATGACAGTAAATGAAAATGACAAATGTTGGAGGGGTTGTGGGAAAAATTAAATCCCTTATGTATTATTGGTTAAGTTGCATACTGATTTAGCCATTCTAGCCCAAAGGCTAGAAATCATGCACACTAACCAAGCAATACCACTACTAGAGCCATATCCCAAAGTGGGGGGAGGGAAGGAGAAAAGACCTGCAAGTACAAAAAGGAGGAAACTCAAAGAAGATGATCATTCTGAAAGGGATAATGAGTGTTTGGACACTGATCTAGGGAAGAACAGAGTTTAAAGAAACTGAGTCCTCTCCATGTCTTTCCCTTACATCCTTTTTCAAAGAGTTTAATCAAAAACACATTCACAATTCCATTAAATATCAGGTATTTGGGGATACAACAGCAAAACAGCACAATTTAGTGAATACCTCATAAAGTTTACATTCTACTGAAGGCATTTATACTCTCCTAATTGTATCTAAAGGAAGAGAAAAAGTAAAAAAAAATAAGCATACTGACAATTTCACAGACTTTAAACATTTATCTTGAACAGATTCTTTAGACAAGCAGCAGAAATATTTGCTGCAAATTCAATTGGCAATAGGGCAGGAAGATAAGAAAGAATAACTAAAGAAAAAGGATCAAGATTTTGAATTCAGATTTTTCCATAAATACAAAGACCAACAAGAAAACCATTATGGATATATATATATATATATATATATATATATATATATATATATGCTATATATATATATGCTAGAGGTATGAGGGATGGGGGAAGGTTTTGAAGAAGTTATTTCTTAAGAGTTGGGAACTATTGGTATTTAAAATCCCACCAATTATGATTTCATATAGGGGATAGGGGACTGGGGTAGGAAAATATTCTTCTGCCAATGAATTAGGTGACAATTTGGAGGCTTAGAGGATTCTCTTGGGCAATAAAATTTTAAATGATTTGCCCAATATTACACAGCAGAATATATCAAGAACAGAACTTGAACCCAGCTCTTCCTGACTCCAATAGTGAACTTCTAATCATTACATCATACATACATACATACATACATACATACTTTCCAGGGAAGTTTTAAATATCAGGGGAATGAGGGAAACACTTCTATAAATATTTTCTTTTTCTTTTTTACTTTTTTCTTTTGTTTTTTATTTTGCAAGGCAATGGGGTTAAGTGACTTTCCCAAAATCCCACAGCTAAGTAATTATTAAGTATCTGAGGTTGTATTTGAACTCAGTTCCTCTGGTCTCCAGGGCCAGTGCTCTATCTTCTGCGGCACTTTGCTGCCCCACTTCTATAAATCTTGATGAGGCAGCTAGCAGGTGCAAGGACTGATAAGGAAGTCTTGGGCTCAAATTTGATTTCAGACAATTACTTAGTTATATGACCCTGGCCACATTATTTAACTTTTGTCTGTCTGAGTTTTCTCGACCATAAAATGAGGATAATAATAATCTCTACCTCCCAAGGTTGTCATAAGAATCAAAGGTGATAATACTTGTAAAAAACTTAAACACAGTGCTTGGAATGTAAAATGCTTGTTTCCTTCCTTCCTTCCCAAAAATAAGAGAGATACCTCACAACAATATTGGCATTTTTTTAAACAGTCTATATATGGTTCCTATAAGTAATATATACATACATATATATTTCAATTTGTTCCAGATTTTAAATAAATCACATTTGTATCAAGATAGTTTAAAAGGTATGTGTGCATATGTGATTTAAACAAAGCAAGACATCCAATTTGATATACTTTTCTTACATCTTTGTTTAGGGGAAGCAAAGCTACTAAGGTTTTTAAAAGAATTATCTGATATCATCTAACTCTAGGAAAAAACAGGTTTCAACTGCAGTGTCCAAAGATCTCATTAGGGCTCTTGATATTTATGGCTGCCCCATGGAATCACTGGTTTTTTGTAAAGCTATCTTGCTGACATTTGAAACTTAATTATTTGGGTGGCATTTTAAAACCCTGTGCCCAAAGAAGAAAGCAAAATATGATCAATCAGAACTAATTAAAAAGTTATACATAGATCAAGTCACAAGAGGATAACATCAGAAACGAAGTTGACCTTTTTTATTTATTGTTCCATTAGAAAGAACTTCTGTTTATTCTCATGATCACCAAGAAAAATTTTCAAAAATGGCACTCACTTAGCATGTTGATTTCATGTCATGAATGAACTTTTCCTGGGATACTTATTCCAACCATCCATTTTGGCTCCAGCTGCTGATTACCTACCTGCAGAGACCATCTTGGGGAAATCTGTCAACTGTTGATAATATAAACAAATTACCCTTATCTCTTTTTTTTTTGGAACCATCATTCATTGTAAGGCTAAAAGTTCATCTGAGCCCATCTGAGTGGTTTTGTTTGGTTCTTTCCATTTTTGTCTTTCCTAAAACCAGGAAGAGTGAGTGGTTAGAAGAATCCATATTGGAATAGAAGACCTTGTTCATGCTGTGTCTTTCTGGATCTATCAGCTTAATCAGGGCTGTGCTGTTTCAACAATCTGTTGGTATTCTAAAAATGAGAACAATGACCTTTGTGTTAATTAGTGATGCCAAGAGCCTACTGAGATGTAAAATACAAGATTTAATGGGACTTGAGATTATACATTCTAATCATAGCTGTGGCAGTTATGCCTAATGTTAATTATAAGATCAAATAAACACAGTACCAAGCTAATATGATTTTTTTTAATTTTCGTACCTCTTGCTGAGGTGTTCATGTGCTCCCAACGTAGCTTTCAATACAACAAATGGAAAGGAAGTGTTCCTGTCTATCCATCCCTAACTACACAATATGTGCACACCACATTATCAGAACATCTTGATATGACTTTAGCCTAGTGAAAGAAGAATTGTTTATGAAACCTGAATTTGTATCTATCCTTGAACTGTCCAGGTGCTTCTATCAGAACCATTATATACATTTAAGTTAAAGGAATGAGAATTTGGCAACATGTCATCTGCCCAGAAATATGTATTTCCTTATTTCCCCTTTTTCTCTTTAGATGGGATGGAGATTGTTGAAGGAGGGAGATATTGGAGTCACATTCTGGTTGAGCTCTTCCATAAAATACATTTGGTTTTTTTCTCATCCAGAAATGAATCATTAAAATTTAACCACTTCTCTGAAACAACCAAAAGCATACCAATTTCTCTCTGGCCTCCACTCTTGTATCTTTTAATCTTTCTCCACTATCCCCTTTGTTGAGTAGTTTCTCAACCAAACATACTTTTCAGCTTCTTTTTGAGTGTTGTCTTTTCCTCCCTTCAAATAAAATGTTTGATTCTTAAGAGTCTTTCTTTTTGCTTTTATTCTCAGAACTTAACATAGTGTTTGACTCATAATAAGCACTAACACTAAATAATACTTGTTGACAATTAGGTTTGATAGAATTTCCCAAACCGAAAGTTGCTAAGTAAGTATCACAAGTCTGAGGCCAGATTTAAACTCAAGTTGTCCTGACTCCAGGGCCAGTGTTCTATTCACTGGCCTATCTAGCTGCTCCAATATCCCAAATCTCAGTTGCAACTGGTTTTTACAGAGAAATGAAAGTCCTTTCAAGTCTTGGTCTTTCAGCCTCATCAGGGTTTCATCGTCCTCTTCTGTGGAAGAGACACTGAAACTTGTTCTGCCACATCCCAAACACAGAAGTGAAAATTGAAACACGACAGATTTTGACTGAATGTAAGGAAAATGCTAATAATTGGGACTAAATTCTATGGGTAATTGTATGTCTTTTTTATTTCTGAACTTTCTTTTATTGATGTTTTAACATGAAAACAGCTACAAGGATTTTATTGTATGAAGAAAAAAACAGTATGAGGCAAATAAGAAGCAATAGACAAAATAATAGCAAAAAAAAAAAAAACAAAAAACTTCCAGGTAAACCAAACATTGAAAAGCAAAACAAAACAAAGAAAAACTAAAGTCCTCAAAGCTTTTAAGAACTTAACATAATAATCACAATTGAATTGTGTGTAACTGTACCTCCTGATATTTCACAGAAGCACAAGATCATAGATTCAGAGCTAGAAGGACCCTTGGAGATCATCTCATTCAACTAACTCATTTTATAGTTGATGAAATTAAAGAGTTTTAGTGACTTGTCCAAAGTCACTGAGAAAGAGGTAAATTTAAGCTCAGATCTTCTGAATCCTTTGCTCATTACAAGGTAACTTGTGGCTGATCCCAGAAACAATACTGCATTTATTTTAACAAAGTAGCATCTTGTCCATGATGGAAGTTTCCTTATTGTAGATTGTTTAAATATCATCCTGGCATTATTGAATCCTAAAGCTATATATCTAGTCCTATCTGAACTCTAGTCATATAGTTAATCATATCAAACTTAATGTGCAAAATGAACTCATTGTCTTTATCCCTAAACCCACCTCTCTTCCATATTTGATTAGTACTAGTGAGGATGGCACAATCCTTCCAGTCACCCAAATTCACTATTTTATTTTTCCTTACTTCACATGTTCAATCACTTGCCAAATCTTCCCCCACCCAAACATCCCTTGCATCTAGAACCTAGGAAGGGCTGACTAAATAATGTTTTATTTGTTCATCTAAGCATATATGTGTATACATAGATATTTATGTGTGTACATATATATGATAAAATGCATATCAAAAAGGAATTATTCATGCTCATAATTTCAATACTAACTCAAACTTACAGCATTTTTTTCATTGAAATATTCTAAGACAATTACGAGACAAATCTCTCAGGATGTGATATTTGTTTAGTAGATTACATGGCCCAGGTACTTTCTAAGATTCACAATGGGATGTCAATGATAATTTCTAAGTACCAGGTGCAGTTCCACCCTGTGCTACCATAATTTCAGGTTTTCTTTGTCACCAAAGAGTGTTTTCTTCTTCCAGGCATGCCAGGAATCCCATTCAAGTCCTGCTGACAATAGTAGGGGCTCAAGGCCAGAAGTAGCTGAAGAGTTATTATCTATTTCTAACAAGTAGACATTAAGTACTTACAGGTGGAAAGAAGAGGATGATGAAACAAGAAGAGAAGAGGATTTAAGTCACTAGCTCTTGGTGAAAGGAAAAGAACCATGAATGAGTAATAGGAAAGACATCTGAATGGAAAAAGGAAGCAAATGATAAGCTCTTGTTGCTGAAAAGGGAGGCATTTTGACTGCGAGGGAAGGATCTTCTCTCAGTGAGCACTCAGATAGCCAAATGTTGAGGGTTCCAATTTGACTAGGACTTCCTGTGATCCTCTTATGAACCTCACTCTTTTGCTATGTATTTTTCAATACCAGATACATCTCTGGATTACATTAATATTCATATGAAAGCATTTCAACAAGAAAATTAATTTATATCTAAAATTTACATGTGGAAAAACATCCAAGAAACACCTGGTTCTTAAAAGGGAAAGGGTGGAGTGGAATATTCCTGTTCTTTCTACAACAATTATGTTAATGTTGAACTTCACAATTCACAAAATAACTTATACAGGTTTTTTTTTTTTCATTTCATCCCTACCACCACATTATGAGGTAAATTTTATATTCCCATTTTATAGAAGATAAAATTGATGCTCAATATGTTAGGGTTGAGCAATTCTCCCTTATACAAATTGGCTTCTCCTATGTTATCTAACCATAAATGACCAGGGATTCTTAAAACTTTTTTGTGTCATGGACCTCTCTGCCAATCTGGGAAGTATATGGGCCCCATCTAAGAATAATGTTATCATTGGAAAGAAATCCTAAATTTTAGTTAGATGTTAGTGACAATAAAGTTGCAATTTTTTTCCCTTCCAAATTCATGGACTCTATCTGTGGATGCCTTAATTAAGAATCCTAGATCTAGGCCATCTGCTTCATTGGGCACTTTGAGTAAGTCTATAATTTCTGTCTTAGGTTTCCCCTCTACTCAATATGCCACTCTAACTTCTTTCCCATTTTCTGATTAAGAAAAAAATCAATTTTTGACATATTACATTCTTGCTGTACAGTAAATATTTCTAAATGCAAAAAGACTGCCACCTTTAAAAATATCAATAACATATAAATAATATTATCACACAATGAAATAATATATAAATGTAAATACTAGCACATTTATACAGTATTTTAATATTTACAAAGCAATTTACTTATATTATCTCATTTGATCTATACAATAATCATGTGAAGTAGGTGTTGTTATACCCATTTTACAAATGAGGAAACAGCCTGAAGGAGAGGGAAAAATGACTTGATTAAGTGAAAAGGCAGCTATGAAGCATATATGGAGTGTTAGATTGTAATTCAGGAATATTTGAGACTTGAGACCTGACTTGGAGACTTATTACCTATGGGACCCTCAGTTTCCTGATCTGGAAAATAGGGATAAAAATAGTGCTTTTTCATAAATTTGTTTGTGTGTGTGTGTGTGTGTGTGTGTGTGTGTGGATATAGGCATATATACAGATATATACATCTATGTATGTATAGTACTTTGCAAAAGTTAAAATGATATGTAAGTGCTTATTATTATTATTATTATTAACACTAGCTATTATTGTCCAGAATCAATACACACAACTAGTAAGTATTTGAGGCAGTATTTGAACTCAGGTATTCCTAATTCTAAATCTCACATTGTACATACTACACTTCCCAGCTAGCTGTCTCAAACACCTGGCACCCACACTCTATTTCTGTATATTTAACATACATTCATTTCAACTTCTATAATTCATGATAGGATTTCAAAATTTTTCCACACCCTGCTTTACTAAGAGAAATAAAAATGTTGCATCTACAAGAAAACCCTGAAATAACAAAAACTACAATGAGAGATAAAGAAAACATATCTATAAGAATACAACCTCAAAAAATAAATCAGAAAAGTACCTGGGGTCACATTTTCAGGGTGTTGGAAGAAAAAGCAAGCTACTAAAGAAGACATTCTTGTTGCAGATGAAAGTTAAATTACTTCAGGCTCCAAGCTCCACCCCACTGGTTGCTACTTCTGTCTCTGTCTCTGTCTCTGTCTCTGTCTCTGTCTCTGTCTCTGTCTCTGTCTCTGTCTCTGTCTCTGTTTCTCTCTCTCTGTCTCTCTCTCTGTCTCTCTCTCTGTCTCTCTCTCTGTCTCTCTGTCTCTGTCTCTCTCTCCTCTCTGTCTCTGTCTCTGTCTCTCTCTCTGTTTCTGTCTATGTCTCTTTAGTGCAAGGTCCAGCTGTACCTACTTGTCATTATTTCCCTACAGCATCAGAATAAGAACAAAATGTGATGCATGTATATAGTCCCTTTCTTCCAATGAATTCAACAGTCTTAAAAGATATTATACCATTAATCTTCTCTACAGCTGGGGAAAAAAGGAAGTGACAAGTGTGAGGCTTTCCATTTACAGACAAAAAAACCCAAAGAATAGGAAATAGAATGGTTGATCTAAAGGCAATCCAATTAGTAGCAGAATAGGGACTGAAAATTAGGTCACACAAATGATATGTGAGAGATGTAGGGTGAGGGTGCAGGAGATGAGGAAGAATTGAGCCACACCTCTTGAGCACATAGACTAAGGGCTTGCCAAGTATATGCACTAAAGTTGTGATAGTAAACTGATTAGAAAGGTAAACCTGTTAAACCTATTTAGTTGCCATTGTTGACAATTAAAGAAAAAGAAATGATATTTATCTCTAGCTTTCTAATAGTATACCTACTTCAAAGGGGGAGATTACAGTCTCCAAAACATATATATGTCTTTGTTCTCAAAACAATTCTTGAAGAAAGAAAACTTTTGTTTCTTTTAAATTTTATTGATGCTTTGGGGGTTTTATGTCATTTCTGGATGGTTTCCCCCAGCCAGTGAAAAAGCCAAAAAAGAAAAAAAAGATGAGAGTCAAGAAAAACCAACAAATAGGCACAATTATCTGACAGTTGAGTATGATATTTTATGCCCTAACCTTCAACTTGTGAAAAGAAAGGAGGTAGATCTTCATCTTTTCCCTAGATCAAAGAATTAGTAAATATTTACCTTTTTGACTTTGGACTAGTTACTTAACTTCCCTAGGTCTCAGTTTCTTCAGTTAAAAAATGCCATGAGTTGGACTAATTATTTTCTGAGATGCCCTCCAGTTCTAGGTCCATAGTCCTAAGAATTCATAATTAAGTATCTACTTACTATGTGCAAGGCTTTGTGAGAGTTATTGGAGTTATGAAAATGAAAAGTAACACAATTCTCATCTTCATGTAACTTGCAGGATACCATGAGATATATAATACAAATAAGACCAATATTAGGTGAAATTGGATGGGAAATAACTTTCAGCTAGTGAAGGGAGAGCAACATAATAGGAAGGGCAACTCTATAGAAGAGTTGGTACCTGATTTGAACTGAAGGGGGCACTTGAAAACTAGAGTGACGTAAACAGCTGATTTTTGCTAACAGCTACTATAAAGAGTTTAGACAAGTTTGGGAGCAAAGATCAACTAAGACTGAAAGAAAGAGCTCAATGAAGAAATGATAACTAGTGGGGGGGAGGCATTTATTAAGCTTCAAGTGCCAAGTACTATGATATACTTTAATAATGAAGATAGAAAAAAACAAGGCAGACCTTGCTGTTAAAGATTTCTCCTATAGTTGACAGAAATAACACATAAAAGTGTTGTTCATTCTTCATCTTCAGAGGACCAATAACATGACAAGGATATTGCCTTAACTTGCACATGAACTGGATTTAAATAAGGCAGAGCTGTGCATAGTTGTCAGTCTCATTTATAGTTGAATGGGTGAATAGAAAAATTTGGTAGTACTCAACAGACTTGAGTCTTTAGGGTGTATTGTTAGGACAAAGGGCAGAAAATACTGTACTTTAATTTCGTTTCTGGGCAGAGAGGCACCCAGAAGCATTTGTAATATGCATTTATTCCTTATTTGTCTTATGTAATTCCTTGGTGAATTTTATGTTGTTAAAGAATCAGTAGACCAAAACAGGAAGTGGACAGGGGTGCATTGTATAACATCTTCAACCTTAGAGGGCAAAAGAAATTTCTCTGAAGTGCTCACTACTCTTTACTAAAGAGGGAAGCCTAGGAATGACCACTGATTCATGACAGTGCACTCCCAGACTTCCTAACCTATAATTTAGCTCAGCTAAACTACATTTCAGTTATCATAACCCATATCATCAATGATAAACAATCCCCCACATATAGAGAATGGCTACAATTTTTCATGTTTTACTACAAGAGTTCCATGATTTCTTTCATGGTGTATTTGCTCAGAGTTTTGACTTAACATTTTTTAAAACTCCTAAAACATTTCCATTCTTTGCACTGTACATTAGATCTCTTGGATGTTTTGAAAACTAATCTTGTTTGAAATTTAAAGGAAATTTTTTCTATTTCTTTTTCTTTTTATGACATGTTAAAATAGGAACAACACTCAAAAGTGATTACAGATCCCCACTGGAATTGGGTTTTATCCTCACTATTTAAAAAGAAATTCTCTGTTCCTTTCCCTTTTACCTAGAAACTTTTCACTAGAAACATATTTTGCACATTTTTCTTTTATCTAGAAACCTAATATAGAAATGTAATTTAGTGAAGATGTAATTCAAAGAGAGTGAAATCTTTAAAAAGTTGCTTATAATCACATGGAAAGAAACATCTACTGCTTTCCTGTCCCATGGGAGAACATTGCTATGACTGCTGCTTAGAAGGTTAAGTATTAGCACTTACACAAATCATAAGCCATTTTGAGTTTTCAAAGCTTTTCCTACATGGTTTTGGTTATAGAAACAAATAATGTCAAAACCAAGTCCCTGAAATAAGCAGTAGATTGATTGGTGAACCTAGTTTGCTTTAGAGTTACTCAGAGGATATACCTGCCTATTGAAAGTGATTTCAGAAGTGGGAAGGAAGAGGAGGAAAAAACCCTAGGCAAAATTACTTCACACACTTACTAATAATTAAATTTCCTTATACAAGAGACAAAATCTTGCATCATAGAGTTATCTAAGTATTGATATAAGTCATAGCCTTTATTTTTCTTGAATATATTTGCCTCCAGTTTAAAATCACAGTATCACAGGAAAATAAATTTAAGCAAGAACTAAGAACTCATCTAGTATAAGTCTCTCATTTATACAAGGGGAAACTGAGGCCCAGAGGAATTAAGTGACTCATCTAAGGTCATACGGGTATTAAGTATAATGGCTAGGATTCAAATGTAAGTCTCTTGGTTCTGAGCAGGTAGGTGGTACATTGTGTATAGAGTGCCAGAGCAAAAGACATAAAGTGCGGAAGATTCATCTTTTTGAGTTCAAATCTGGCTGCAGACATTTACTAATTGTGTGACCCTGGACAAACCACTTAACCCTGTCTGCCTCAGTTTCCTCATCTGGAAACAGCAAAACCATCCAGAATCTCTTCCAAGAAAACCCCAAATGGGGTCAAGAAGAGTCAGACACACTTGAACCATAAGAACATCTGCATTCTTTCCTTTACACCATGGTTCTCTTATGACTTGTTGATGCATTTTTGACTAATTTCCTCCAAGAAAAATGTTATTATGGCACCAACTTTTCATCACCTTTCCCACAGCTGCCACTGCCAGAGTCAGTCAATATCCATTGGCCTCCTTATTGGGCAGAACATTTTATCAGGAATTGTTTATAATGAAGGGCTAATGTCAGTCAATTATCAGTAGACTGACACTGTGTACTGAGTAGAATTTGTTTATGGAAAATTGTGCCACTACCTATTTCCAAAAAAGCAGGTTAACACATCATGAAATTACTCTCCACTTTTAGACAGATTAGGTCAGGTCAATCTAATTTTTCTTATAGTAATTATAAAATTAACACACTAAAATCCTCTTATGATAATGATAGTATGGAAATGTTCAAAGTTTTCAAAGGTTATGCAGATAAAACTCAAGCTTTAGTTTATTGTTGTTAGGTGTTTTTCTATCCTATCTAACTGACCCCATTTAAGATTCTCTTTGGTGAAGAAACTGGAGTTTCCTTCTCTAGCTCATTTTCCAGATGAGGAAACTGAGGCAAACAGGTTTAAGTGCCACATAGCGAGTAAGTATGTTCAAATCTGAACTCAGGAAGATGAGAAGATCAGAAGATGAGACTCCAAGTCTGGCACTCTATCCACTGCACACCCAACCCGTGAGACTTTTAAGCCAAGGACAGTGTCATTTTCCATCATTGTGTTCCCAGCTCTAGAACAAAGCCTTGTCTATATTCAATCAATATTTGTTATATAATAAATTATTTCTTCTGGTTGGAAGCTTTCTGTGATTATCTTCCCATCTTATCTTTATTATTATCTTTACATTTGGTTCAGGTTTTAATTGCTCTGCAGACTTAGAGTGAGGCCAGTTGTAGAAAGAATCCCAGCCTTCTTTGTCATTTTTGTGCCTTTTTAACCCTTCCCAAGTCTGGAATATACTCCTTCCTCATTTTTGTCTCTTAGAATCCCTGATTTCCTTCAAACCTTTTTTCTGAGCACCACTTTTTGCTTCAGTTTGTATCCCTAGTTCCTCCTCATCCAAATTACTTATTTAGTATATATATATATATATATATATATATATATATATATATATATATATATATATATATGTTGACTTGTCCTAATAGAATGTAGATTCTTTGAGGTCAAATCAAGGAGCTCTTATCATGTCCTAAGTCCTGGTAATACAAATAAGAGTACAAAGACAGTTTCTGACCTCCAGGAGGTTACATTCTAATGAAAGAAGGCAATATATAAAAGAAGGCTGAAAAGGGTTGAGGAGAAGATTCTTATGGGAAATAAGGTAAAGAAGATCTGGAGAATTATGAGTAGAGCTCAGAGAGGCATGAAAAAAATCTTATCAGACTCTGATTCATTCTTTTCTTTATATCTCCAGGCATTATACATAGTATCTTCTTAATAATTATTTTTTTCAATCAACTTCAGATACACTTGAGAGATCTAAATGGACCTTCTTTAAATGTAGTTGATGGTGAGTCAGACAGAACTATCTTCTAACCCTACCTCAGCTCCTGATTCAAAGAGAAATGCCTTCCTAAATTCTATAACTTTTCTTGTCCTTTGAAGGGAATTTGAATCAGAACTTTAAATATAAATTCCCTTATTTTCAATTTAAAAAATACTCTCCTTCTGAGTGGCTAGGTGGTGCAGTGGATAAAGCACCGGCCCTGGAGTCACGAGTACCTGGGTTCAAATCTGGTCTCAGACATTTAATAATTACCTAGATGTGTGGCCATGGGTAAGCCACTTAACCCCACTTGCCTTGCAAAAACCTAAAAAAAATAAAAAATAAAAGTAATTAAAAATAAAAAAAAAATAAAATACTCTCCTTCTGACTTCCATTCCGCCCCCACACATCAAGTTAACTGTTTAAGGATTCCTTCATCCACATAATTGGCAAATGACTTCTGCTAGAGCCAGCAGGTAAATGGCCATAGGCAAACTGAAGTTCTCCTTAAAGAAAGTATCCCAGCTGTTTCTAATAAGCAGAAGTATCTAAACATACAGGCCTATTTTGAATCATTAAACCAAGGGTTTTTAATTTGGGTTCCCTGTTCTCCATGGATAGATTGCAGGAATTATAAGATGGAGGGAGAAAATAATTGCATCTTTATTTTTACTTACCCTTACCTAAAATTCAGCATTTCCTTCAATTTTTTAAAAATGCTATTTGAGAAGGAGTCCATAGGTTTTACCAGACTGCCAAAAGACTCCATCACACTTACGCATACATACACACTCACACCAAACTTTGAACTAAATAGTTCAATTTTCTCTACACAGAAATGCCATCGATTTCTTTTTCTTGGTGCAAGCACAGTACATTCCTGAAATTGTCACCAGACTATCTCTGACCATATTCACTAGATTCAGTGCCTAGACAGGGATGTCAACACTCCCCTGGCGTATCTCCATCTCAGAGTGCAGTTAATAGGAACAGAGACTTCTAGCTTTAGTTTAATCATGAAAGCATCCTTGTTGAGCCAATAACAGCAAATTATCAGTGTGGGTGGTGTTTGTGACAGTTGAGTGAAACCAAAGACATTTGACACTCTGCTGTGTAGAACTTTACTCAACTCCTCTCTAGCCACTAAGAGTAACTACTGCCAAAGCTGGGGTTTTCCATTTGGTATTCTGGGACATAATTACTGAAAGAAACCTGGCTTTGGTTATTGCTCATTTCAGTCCATTTTTTCTTTCCATTTTCTGTGTCTGTTTCTCTGTCCCTATTGCTCCTGCTCTCTTTCTCCTTTCATTCCATGCATATTTGATCATCTCTGTTCCATGTTTTTAAAAAATAGTTCTGTTTCTTTCTGGGATTTTGATTACATCTATAAACACTAAAGAGAAGTCTGTAGTGCCACACATCATTTTCTAAGCCTGTTAACTTGGCACTAGAAAAAAGCGAAATTCTCTAGAGAGAAGAAAACTGAATGAAAAGATAACTGAAAAAGGAGAAACTAAAAGAAACACATTATTAGATCTAATCTATTTTATTTGGAGGATGAACACGTTAAGTTTTTTCTTAAAAAATTGTTGTGGCTCTTGACATAGTTCTTAAGGGAGATGAGTGAATTGACAAAGTCATTTTTTTTCCTACATGTAAGCAATACTAAATTCCATTCTATGAGATTCTTCCAGTCTTGCTAATTATTCCTCATTCAATACCATGAAATAAATGCAAATTAATCCATCTGTGAATGAGGAAAACTTTCCTGCAGGATCAATCCATAATCATTCTATGGGACAGAAAAAAATTACACATTTTAATCATTCAACAAATAAACTCTTTAGCATCTGTTTTGAGCAAATCATTTTAATTTATAGGGGATTGGTAAAGATAAAAGCTAAGGACCCTATCATTAAGAGTTTTCAATCTATTGGGAGATCACAAGATTATAGATTTAAAACTGAACAGGATTTCAGAATTCATATAATCTCTCATTTTAGAAATGTCAGAGGCCTGATTTGAGAATAAACAGAATTATCTTTAGCTTTTCATGGTCTCTGTCTTCCAAGTTCTAGTCTCATATTCCCAAGTGAACTATTGGCAACATGGGACTGGGAAAAATCTGTTTACCACCCTTGGGAAAAAGTGACAGCTATTGATCACTCCTATTAGAGGGATGTAAAAAGCAGCCATATACAGACCTGACTTGGCTAGCTAAGAAGAATGATGTCTTTCCAGAACAGGTTTCCAAGATGAGGTGAGAAGTTCGTTGGTATTAATTATCCTTATCATATTTTCAGATGGGCAAAAATGTTGGATGATTATAAGCTACTACATTAGGGGACCAAATCAAAATTTGGAAAATTTTCAAAAGAAAATATTTCAATAGTTTGAAATTAGAAGAAGGAGGAGGAGGAGGTTGAGAAGAAGGATGAGAACGAAGAGAAGGAGAAGGAGGAAAAAAAAGGAAGAAGAAGGAGGACAAGGACAAGGGCAAGAAGAAATTTAACCAGGATATATAAAGTCATGTGTCTTAAACTGTTATTTTATGCATGTGACTACCAAGCATATTTGAAATACCATCTCTATTTGCTACCTTTCCCCGGATTTCTAGTCCTATATTTCTAACTATCAAACAGCTGAACCTCAAATATGTCCTAAATTGAACTCTTCACCTTTCCTTTCTCCTTCTAAATCTTATTGTTTTCTTTTTTTCCCCAAGACTATGGGGATAAAGGACTTCCCCAAGATCACAGAGTTACTAAGAATCAAATGTCTGAGACCAGATCTGAATTCAGGTGGTTCTGACTCCAGGGTCAGTGATCATTCCTCTGCTCCCTAGCTGCCCCACCCCTTTTAAATCTAATATTTTTTTAACTTCCTTGTGTGTACAGGTGAAACCACCATTTTCCCTGTCACATATCTTCAGTATGATTCTTCTTGCTAAAAAGGGATTGTGTGTGTATGCATATATATATATATATATATATGTAAATGTGTATATATTTTCTCTTTCCTCAAGCCACATATTGAGTTAGTTTTCAAATTCTGTTCATTTTGCTATGGAATTATCTAAAGCTGGTCCCTCACTCCTTAAAGGGAAAGAGGCTCCCTGTATATGAAATTTTCTCTACCAGAAAGATAACAAAGCTACTCTTGCCCTCCTCTTGATGAAATAGATAGGAGTGATCTAGGGCCAGGAAAAAGAGAAATAGTAATAGATCTTATTTATCACTTGAAAATTTTCAAGGCACTTCACATATGTTATCTCATTCAATCTTTACTATAGCCCTTTGAAGTAGATACTATTATTATACTCATTTCACAGATAAGAAAACTGAAGGGTCACTTAGCTCATAATTACCTGAAACTAATTTTAAACTTAGGTACTCCTGACCTAGGCCTAATGTCTATTAAGAACACTGCCTTTGATTGAGAGAAATTTGTTGTTTTGTTTATTTTTTTCCCAACAAAATGGAAAGGGGCAGAACTGGTGAAAAGTATCTTTCCTATAAGACAAGGTTTCTCCTAAGACAAAATTGGAAAATTTTCAAAAGAAAATATTTCAATATGTTGAAATTAGAAGGAGAAGGAGATTGAGAAGGAGAAGGATGAGAATGAGAAGGGCCAAACCAGGACCTCCATGGAGACAATATAACTGAGAAGCATCTGGAAAGAAATGAATCATAAAAGTATACACAGTGAAATAAACAGGGAAAGGATGCAAATGTTAACACACATCCTGCAACTAAAGGCTTTCTGTGCTGCTACTCCTTGCCCAGAAGTGTACTTTGGTTATAGTGAAAGATTTAACCCATCCATGTCTTGCCCTTGTCAGAGACATGAGACTTGGAGGAGTTCATTTTTTAACTTTATTTTGACAAATACAGGAATGGGGGAGGGAAGAAGGGAATTAGAAGACTATTTAACAATTTAGCTATGTTTTTTCCCTACTCCATGATTTTTTCATTTTTTAAATTACCTTAATATTTCAATCTAGATATGTATACAGAATGAACAAATAAATTCTTAAAGTTGAGGAAACTTTTTAAAAATATTATTTAAAAAATAAAACAAGCATTTCCACAGTCTAATTTAAAAAGGATGATTATACATGAAACTACAAATCTATTATGTACAATTTGCTATTCCTTTAAATATATAATAAATTGATCCCAGAAATTTATTATTTCTTTCCCTACTCCCCCTTCCCTAGACACATTATGACCATTAGACACAAATATATGTATATAGTCACAAATGTACATACATGCATACATATATACATATGTGTAAAATCATTCTTTATTTTCTTCTGTTAATCAGTTCTTTCTCTTGATGCAGATAGTATCTTCCTTGATTTGTCTTTTGTAGTTAATTTGGGTGTTTATAATAGTCAAAAATGACTCAGTTACTTAAAGTTGTTCTTAAAACAATATTGCTGTTACTATATACAAATTCTCTTGGTTCTGTTCATTCCATTCTTCATTATTTTTGCAAAGCACAGTAACATTCCATCACAATCATATACCATGACTTGTTCAACCATTTCCCAATTGACAGACATCCTTCCAATTTTCAGATCTTTATTACCACAAAGAGAACTGATATATATATATATACATATATATGTATATATATATATGTATATGCATATATATGTATATATATGTATATGCATTTTTCCCCTTTTTCCTTAACCATCTTTGGAAATAGATCTAGTAATGGTATTTATGAGTCAAAGGATATAGGTAGTTTAATAATTCTTTAAGCATAATTCCAGACTCTTCTCCAAAATGCTTCACAGTTCTATCAATAGTGAATTAGGATGCCAATTTTTCCACATCTCCTTCAAGATTTGTCAGGTTCCCCTTCAATCATTTTAGCCAATCTTAGTTTTCTAACTGAATGGGGGAAAGTGAGTCAGATATAATTAAATTTCTCATAATCTTAATCCACGTGAAAAAGGGTCTTTGGATTATGGACTATATATCTCTAATATATCTATCTTCTCCTTCCCATTTCCATGCCATCATTCTAATTAAATTGCCTTTCCCCCCTGTCTAGACTACCATCTCTTCCCTTCTCAATTCTTCTGCATAGAGCTTCCAAAGCAATAATTTTAATTCATTTCTGTATATGTGATTTTTCTGCACAAATACCTTTGGCATCTCCCTGTTACCTATAGAATAGAATCATAGATACTGAGAGTTGGAAGCAACTTTAGAAGTTAACTAGTAAAACCAAGAACTGAAAAGGAATACCATCTCCCATCATGCCTTCATGTAGTCACTTTTCCTCCAGTTGAAGACCTTCAGTATTAACAAACCTGCTATTTCAAATAAGTACACATTCAATTATTGAACAACTCTAGTTCTTAGGGATTTTTTTCTTTATATAAGATTGAAATCTGCATCTATGTTGTCTCCATAAATTGCTGATACTTTATCTATCTTTGAGGACCAAGCCAAACAACTTAATTTTCTCTTCTACAGGATAATCCTATCTTTGTTTGAGGATAGTTCATACTCTTTTAACATTTTTCCCCTTTTCCAGAGTAATGATTCCTTATTCTTCTAACAAATCCTTATCTGGTCTGGTCCCTAAGATCTATACCTTCCTATTTGCCCTCCCTTAGATCTGCGCTAGATTGTCAAATATTCTTCCTAACAAGTGGCACCCAGAGTATACAATATTCCAAATTTAAACTGACAGAGAAGAATGGGATATGATTTATTCTAAATCTTATTCAAGAGCAAACAATATTAAATAATATGTGCAAAAGTCCCTGATAAATTCTTGTATTTAAAGATCGCACATTATAATAGTGGATTTGAAAAGTGTCTTTAAAAAAATAATTCTTCTCTTACCACTACTCTCCAAATTGCATTAGTATTTTTTTCACATTGTCTCTAAATCAGCAATTATTTTTTCAAAATGTTTTATTTCTTTTTCCAACTACAAGCAATTGCAATTTTCAGCAATCATTTTTACAAGGTTTAAAATGTTGGATTTTTCTCCCTACATCCCTCCCCTCCTCGTTCCCCCTGACAGAAAGCAATATAGGTTTTAAACATATACATATATATGTATATGTATGTGTATGTGTGTAAAACCATGTTAAAGGTGAATTCATATTAATTATGTTGTGAAAGAAGAATCAAATTGAAATGGGGAAAACATTAGAGAGAAAAAAT
Source organism: Macrotis lagotis (assembly GCF_037893015.1). Lineage (NCBI taxonomy): Eukaryota > Metazoa > Chordata > Mammalia > Peramelemorphia > Peramelidae > Macrotis > Macrotis lagotis. Next base: position 129,102,648 of record NC_133663.1, on the reverse strand, counting down.
ATAATACATAAGACAATTTTTAAAAATTGAAGATAGTAAGCTTTGGTCTGCATTTAAACTCCATAGTTCCTTTTCTGGATATGAATGGCATTTTCCATCACGAGTCTCAGAATTATCTTTGATTACTGTACTGCTGAAATGAACGATCTATCATAGTTGATTATCATCTGATATTGCTATTAGTGTCTACAATGTTCTTATGGTTTTGCTCACTTCACTCACCATCAATTCATGAAAGTCATTCCTGAAGTCCCTTCAGGATTTCTTATAGAACAATAGTGTTCCATCACATTTGAATAACATAATTTATTCAGCTATTCCTCAATTGATGGGCATCCCCTCAATTTACAATTCTTAGCCACCACAAAAAAGAGAACATTATTTTTCCATGAATGATTTTCTAGCTTAATCTCCCCCATCTTATACTTATGCAGTTGACTTTTTGAAGCCAATTTGGAACTTACTAAGTTTTATTTTATAAGATTTGGTTCAACCATTTAGATGAGTGGTTGCTAAGCTTTATATGTCCAAAATGCATCATCCTGGAAATCTGGTGAAGTCTATGGATCCTTTTTCATAATAAAGATCTTAAATGCATAAATAAAATCCACAGGATTATAAAGGGAAACAAATATATTAAAGTACAGTTAAGTTTAAGCTAACTTAAAAATCCCTATTTAAGACTAGTACTATCTTCTTGGATCCCAGTTTTGTCATTTAATACCTACCTATCTATCCTAGGTTAATACCATCTGTAAGCTCTTTTGTTAAGCATCTGTTAACTTCTTATCCTATCATCCAAGAGTCCACAGTCAGATTTCACTGTCATTTATCTGCCTTATTTACAAGACTCCTTTTCAATACCACATCTTCCCATTAAAACTTCCCTAGTTTTCACAGCTAAAAATGATTGTTACATTTCAGTATTTATGCCGATTTTCCCTGCCCATCCTCTCTATGTGTCTCTGTCTCTGACTCTCTCTCTCTCTCTCTCTCTGTCTCTCTCTCTCTTTTCCTCCCCTCTGTCACACACACACACACACACACACACACACACACACACACACACGCAAACACTCTTTCTTTACTTTCTCTCCCTCTCCCTCCCTCCCCTCCTCCCACCCTCACCAACACTATCCCAAGTCTTCTGCTATCTTTACTAAAGAATCCTCAGTTCCTATGAATTTGAAACCCTTCACTGTGCTGACTGTCCTCTTCTGGACAATTTATCAATGACTTCCCTGTCATATGATGCCCCAAACTGAACATAATGTTTCAAATTTGGTCTGACAAGGGTAGTATACAGCAATATTATTAAGGAAGGGGAATAACACTAAATATGCATTAACCCATAGAGTGTGCCAAGAGCATGCTAAACATTTTACAAATATTTTCTCATATCATTGTCACAATAACCCTAGGAGATTGGTATTATTATTATTATTATTATTATTATTACCCTCATTTTACAGTAGAGAAAAGTGAGGCAGACAAAAGTTAAGTAAATTGTTCAGGATCATACATTTAGTAAGGATCTGAGGTTGTATTTGAATTTAGGACTTCTTGCCTCCAGGACCAGTGACCTATGCATATATACCACCTAGTTGCCCTAGTCCTATTCTCAGATCTTTGTCAGTGAGCTATGGTCTGGTCATGCATTCCTCATCCTGTACTTTTTTTTTAACCCAAGTGTAAGCCTATTTTATGCCTATTAAATTTTGCCTTATTCTGTTCATCCCAAAGCTCTAGTCTTGACAGGATCTTTTTGAATTCTGAATGTCATCCAGTATGCTAGCTATTCCATCCTGATTTGTTTTAACTGCATATTTCATGAGCATGCCATCTGTGCCTTATCCATGTCATTGATAAAAATAGTAAACAGTATTGAATCTGTGAATATCCTGGTAGTAGTCCATTGAAATCTGTTTGTAAGTTGACTATTAATAGTGACTCTTTGGATCTGGTCATCCAACCAGTTCAAAATCTACTTAATTGTAGCATAAATTAGCTTTCTCTAGATTTCTACAAGAATAGAATAGCAGTTATCAATTATGTGGATAAAAAGCTCAGTAAACTCAATAGCATTCCTCTGGACTACCATTTTAGTAATCCTCTCCAAAAAGGAAGCAAAGATACTCTAATATAAGTCATTCCACATGAAATTGGGTTGACTGTTGATAAAAATTACTTCCTTTTTCAGATGTTCTTCTAGAATTTTACCAACAAGTAAAATCAAGTTCACTAGCCTAATGATGTCATCTTTTTTTCTTTATTTTAAAAAGGGGATATTCATCTATCTGTATTCTTGTAGTTACTCTCCTATTCTCCTTGATCTTCTGAATACAATGGATTTCACATGAGATATTCTTTAAAGACCCACTAGGAAGTAGTTTATCTAGTCAAAACACATCCTACCTGGTACTGTGACAATTTGTTTTATTGCCTTACTTGATTGTAAACTCTATAATAGAAACTTCTACAATGTCCTGCAAATAAGCACTTGATTAAGTTTTGTGGAATCAATTGAAAACTACAGTTATTCTAGATAAAATTGAATATGATGATAAAATGTCTAAAATCATGTCTTATAATTAATGATAGAGGGAAATAGAACTATTCATATCATATTCTTGGATGAAAAGAGCATCACAAATACTGCATAGTAGTGAGGCTAACTTTTAACATTCCAAATTGTCCTTTTTCCTATTTTCCTTTTTTTCTTCTTCCTTTCCTTCCTTCTTGCCAGAAGAAGCTCATGTCATTAATAAGTATAAATATATTGATATAGATATATATCATAGAATCCACCTAACACTGAAATACAATACAAAAAAAATCAGGATAGAAATACAACTCAATTTAGAAAGACTTTCTAAAATAATTCAGGAAAATGCAATGTTTTTTATTTAATTATAATTTTGTAATACCTCTCAGGAGATGAAAAGACGTTTTTCTAAGGGTATCCTGTAAGAAAGTGTAAAAGATTTATTATCTAAGATCCCAATGCCATGTTAAATGAATATCTATTAATGAAAAAAATGCCTTATATCTAAGCAACTAATTCATCTTGCATTCCAGTAAATTATTTGGTTAGCCCAATCTCTGCTTCACTTTGTGCTATGTGCACACATTCAATGAACAATTATTTAATTGTCTGAATCAGTGGAGACAGGCAGCCTGGATAATTTCACCTCCAAATTCTCCTTTGGGACCTGGGTTAGTAGATTTTTGAATTACCTGAATTATTCATCCTGATCTTTTATATGGAACTAGTTAACTCAATAACTAACAAATTTCAGATTTCCTTTTATGCTGTGTAGATGAAGCTCTTAATCCATTCTAGACATACATCCTGTGGTGGTAAAGTACTGAGATGGATGAGTACTTACAAAAAAGATTGCCCCATGAAGAACCATACTGTGCTCATTTTGTGTCCCTTCAGGCACAAATAGGGCAGTCTAGTGGACAGGCACTGTTTTCATTTTTAAAAAAATCAGTAACAAGAAATAACAATGTGAATCAACTCATGCTTGTATGTACACATTGTGAAGTGGAGAATGGGGAAACTTTTTGAGATAATTTAAACTATCATTCTAACATTAACAGAACTCCTGAGGATGGTAACCCTGATCAGAAAGTACTACTTCCATATCTTATAAATGAAAAACAATTCTCTCTTCTTCTTTTAATTCAATTATATAAAATAATATAAAATCACCAGTTGTTCAAGGAAAAACCACACTCCTCCAAAGTTTCTACTTCTCATTCCCTCATCCTCGTCTGCCTCAAGACGAAGTCCCTATCAAATAAATTCTCTCCTTTCAAAACTGCCTTTTGAAAATTCCCAATGTACTTAACATGTCTTGTTTTATCCTACATTTCCTCTTTCATTCCTTTCTTCTGCTTCCTATTAGTCTGTAAAAGACCCTGGTTCCCTAACTAATCTTTTGAATCTTGCTTTTTTTCTCTCAAGTCCCCTTCTCCCCTCCCTGCAATAAATAATGTCTCCCCCTGCCCCCAAAATTGAACCAAGAGAAAGATCACTTCTACTCTTTCTGCCTTTTCTAGAACCTCTCTCTACCATCATGGCTCAGCAATCCTGGATCATTATTTCACTAGCATCATTCTGATTTCACTATCATCTCTCCTCCTTCACCCAGCCCCGTTCAGTTATTTTTCAATTATATCTGACTCATCATGACCCCATTTGAGATTTTTGTGGAAGAGATGCTGGAATGGTTTGATATTTCTTTCTCCACCCTATAGTTAACCAGTTCAACTGTTTATTCTGTGTTTGGATACTTTAATCTCTTATCCTATCATCACTCATCTCCTGACCAACCTTAGTCCTCAATGACCCATCTCCATACTTACCCACTCCCATCTAAATAGTAATTAGGTAAGGATATCATACAATCAGGCTTAATAGAGCTCACTCCAAGTCCATGCTGTCTGATCTCAACTAGGCTACATTGCAGAATGGCAATTCTTAGACAATTTCATAATTCTCTAGTTTACTCCCCAGAATGACTTTTCCAAATCTTCTCTTCTCTCTTCCAGCCTCTCATAGTTGCCAAATTTTGTTAGTTCTGCCTACACAATAATAGTGAGCATTTATGCAGTAATTTAAGGTATGTGAAGTATATTACATATATTTAATTGAGGCCTCACAATAGTGAAGAAGTTATTATTTCCTCCATTTTTCAGAGAAGGAAACTTAGTGAAATTAAGACTCTTGCCCTGTATCATAGAAGTAGAAGTATCTGAGACAAAATTCAGATTCATGACTTTCAGAACCTATGTTCATCAAACTCCACCTACTACATAAGCTGCCTCTAATAACTGTAATTTATAGAGTTCTTTAAACTTTTCAAAGTATTTACATATATCATCTTATTTACCCCTCACATGTCTGTTAGGTACATACTATTATTATGGCTGATGAAACCAAAGCTGAGAAAGTTTAAGTAAATTGGCAGGGACACATAACTAGCGTTTGAGGTAGGATTTGAATTCAAATATTCCTGAGTCCAAGTGTAGCTCTCTATTCTCTGTACCACCTAATTACCATGAGATTTCTTCCATCTTTATCTTTCTCTTTTTTTCATTTGGTTATTGTCCTAGTTCAGGCCCTAAAGCATTCATCTGGACGTTTAGAGTTGGTCTCCTGATTGATCTCCATGCATCTAGTCTCTCCCTCCAAAAATCTATCTAATATATAGTTACCAAAGTAGTGTTTCTGAATCCCTGGATCTGACCATGTTATTTCCCTGATCCAGAAATTCCAATGTTCTAAATTGTAACTGGGTTAAAATATCTTTTGTCTGGTATTTAAAGGATTTTACAGTTTGTCACTTGCAATGACAACACATGATGAAAATAGTAAACGGTAATAATATATAGAGTCCTTCAAGGTTTGCAAAGCTTCATACATAGTATCCCCTGTCAAAAAGTACTACTTACACATCCTATAATTGATAAATATCTCCATCTTCTACTTGCAATCTCGGTGATACAGTGCACATATATTATCTCATTTGATCCTCACAATAAATCTATGAGGTAGAGGAAACTGTCGAGGAAACTGAGGCTTTAAGTGAAAAGTTAAAAATTCAGGACTTCCTGCCTCAAGGCAGTCAAGTGGAACAGTGGAATCTGGAAGACACATTTTCATGAGTTCAAATCTAAATTTAGGCAACATAAAAGCTGTATTTTTATTTCTGACATATTTTATTGATGAGCATGCAATAAGTGCTTAATAAATAAAGCTTAATAAAAGCTTGTTAAAGGAATGAATAAATGAAGCAAATAATATAATGTTTACTCCATCATTCTCTCAACATATTTTAACGTAAGTGCTTTTTTCTGACCTAGATTACCTGAAAAAAACTTCAGTAATTGTTCACTTTATTTAGCTTATGGAGAAAACCCTCAATCCCATTAGAGAGAGTGACTTAAGATAACATAAATGTATGTAAACCATCTTGGGTGAAGGACTCTTTTCATATGAATCTATATGATGACAAAGAAATGGAGTATACTTCTCTTTTCAATAGCTCTTGAAATCATAGGACTTTTAGGTCTCAAAACAAGTCAGAAATCACTTAATCCAATATCTTCATTGTTTTATAAGAGAAAACAGAGTCACAGAAAGGTCAAAATTTTTTTGTCTATGGTTACAATAGTAATAGAGATCCCATCTTTTCTGATTCCTATCCTAATGCCCTTTTTTCCAAACTGTGGTAATCCTTCAGGTAATTTACTAGTTTTTTAAAACTAGAGAGTTTTACTCTACCAGTGATGGCTGAAAAAGAAAGCACATTTAGCACTGCATTGTTGACATCTATAGTTTGCCTAAAGGGAGTGTGTGAAGGGGAAACTTCAGTCAGTGAAGCCAGTGTTACAAATCATTCCTTCTGTAAGGAAGAGCAGAAGATAGAACACTATTAGGGCTCATCTGCTCTACTGAGAAGTTTTAAAGCACTTAAACCAGTAACAGAGGCATCAATACCCAGCAGGTACCCAATATATCAGTTGAGCAAAACTTGAAACCAAGGGCTAATCACAGACCATATGCCTGATGCTTATCGGTTTAGACTGGGTTGGATTTTATCTAGCTTTATGAAACTGTGTTGGGTGGGATCTGCTGAAATAGAGTTGGATTGCATGAATAGAAAACAGAACAAGAGCAGTTGTGTTTGAAATAAATCTGTCATCATCGTGAATAAAAATTAACAGTCACTTTTCTTCATTTTCTGAGATAGTTGGGACTCAGTAAGACAGGCAATCGTCAGAGGCACAGACACTAAAAAACACTATAACATTCTTTTTATGTCAACACATTTTAATGCCAAGGAACACTACTCTCCAATAAATATGAGTGGAAATTTTAAGTTAATAGCTTCTGTTACAGGAAAATCTCAAAATTTCCAGTGGACAATTACATGCAAAGGGCTATTTCCAGGTCTTAACCACAATTCACAATGCCTCATCCCACCCACCTCTTCTATTCCTTTAATTCAGAAGAGATGCTAATTTGTTGGTTCATTTTCATCAAAATGGTCTTCACCAACAAGTTTTCTTTCAAAGTTAACAACTATCTGGGCACATTGTCCTTATGATGAGGTTAGTAATTATGATCAAAGATATGTGACTAGGCCACTGATTTCCCAGCATTAAAACCACAATTCTAGGGGCAGCTAGGTGGCCAGTGGACAGAGCACCGGCCCTGGAGTCAGGAGTACCTGGGTTTAAATCCAACCTCAGACATGTAATAATTACCTAGCTGTGTGGCCTTGAGCAAGCTACTTAACCTCATTTGCCTTGCAAAAACATAAAAAAACCCCACAATTCTAATGTTATAATCACAATGAACCTTATAGCTCATCTGATCTAATTCCTCCACTTTAAATATGAGGAGGAAACTTAGACCAGGTAGAATGTTGTAGAGCTAATTTGAGTCAAAGCTGAGACAAGAGCCCTTATTAGCTGATTATTAGTCTATTGCTCTTTCCAATGAAACTTTATGTCTTTTCTAAATGATATTATATATCTCAAAAAGAGATCTGATAATACAGAATTCTGGTGGCTGATGTAATTTTTCACACTGAAGATGAAATTTTTGTTGCCTAACTGAATGAATTATTATGTATCTAAAAAAATTTCCCTTACTTAAAAAAGTTTATACTACTTTATCTTCCAAGTTGAAATACATTGCTTCATTATGTGGCAAATGTTACTTACTTCTATACTTATTCTTGTAAATCTTATTTATTTATGAAGCCAATGTAGATCACAACTGGTCTAAGACTTAACCAGTAATTCCTAGAAAATTGCATGCAGTGTATAGAAGCTAAAATATCTGTGCAGTGTCACTTAGCTAATAAGGGTTAGTCAGAAGAAAAATCTGTATCTTTTTGACATCAAGCACACATTAAACACTATGCCATGTTCTGACTTATTCTATATTAACAAAACAATAACAACAACAAAACAGCTTTAAAGTCCTTTCTATATTAGGTAGTCTATTAGAATTCTTTTTTTTTCCTTTTTTGGTTTTCTTACAGATATCGTATTTCAAATCCACTGGTTATCTTCTTAGGACAATGATTTAAAATCATTTTTTCGTAGGAGTTTTTTTATATTTCTCATTTTTTTGGTATTTTTGCAAGGCACTTGGGGTTAAGTGACTTGCCCAAGGTCAGACAGCTAGGTATATTAAGTCTCTAAGGTCACATTTGAACTCAGGTCCTCCTGCCTCTAGGGTCAATGCTCTATCCACTGTACCGCCTAGCTGTCCCATCAATCCTACTCTTAAAAAAAATGATACAACCCTAAGTTCTAGTATGATCTATGTCCATAGAAAAATGACAGTAATCTTGAATGCAGAAAGGCTCTCTGGAACCAATAATTCACTTTAAGTAAGCCTGTAATGGCATTTTAAATCATAGGTGCTTCAGTTAAAAAATTAGAAATATAGGTATTTTAAAGAACATATAACTTTTACTTCTAAATCAAAGGCTATATTTGGCTTTAAGATATAAAGAATAAGTGGAAAAGTTTTCATTAAATGTTCATAAATTACTCATACATAGTGAAGTGAGCAGAAGCATGAGAACATTATACACAATAACAGCAATTTTGTAATGAGGAGCAACTGTGAAACACTTAGTTACTCTGATCAAAACAATGATCCAAGATAATTAATTCTAAAGGGCCAGCTTTCTATCTCTAGAAAGAAAATCAATGAACCCTGAATATTGATTGAAGCATACTCTTTTTTAATCTCTATTTTCCTTGTTTTTTTGGTCTGTTTTCTTTTGTAACTTGGTTAATATGGAAATAAAACTTCATACAAATAATTTATATTAAATTGTTTGCCTCATTAGAGAGGGGTAGGGAGAGAAGGGATAGAGAGAATTTGAAACTCAAATTTAAAAATATAAATGCTAAAAAACTTACATATAATTAGGAAACAATGAAATTAATAAATATATTTTAAGTTTTAAAAAGGTGAGAAAAACTAAATGTTCAGGAACATCCAATAAAGAATTCTTACACACACACACACACACACACACACACACACACACACACACATATATATATAATATATAATACACATACATGCACAGTATATGTATGTGTATAATATATATATACATATGCAAATATATATAACTCCTTTGATCTTAAATCTGAGGCTTTCCTCAGAATAGAACATCAAGATTTTGTGAATAAAGGATTCTTCAACCAAGATGTTTAATGGGTTTTATAAATACCAGTCAGGACAACAGCTATGACTCAGAACTAAAATATTTGGGTGAAAGGAGGTGTGGGGAATAGGAAGGCTAGGAAGGAAGACTAAAAAACTCAATGACCTGCCTTATTAAATCAAACATTTTAGTCTTCTCACAGGATTATATTGCATCCCATGTGTAGTTGGAAATCTACTGCTCAGCCAGAGTTAGAGATATCATAAATGATTTATTTTTAATAGTGGCTAGATGAATTGTACCCTTAAAATGGACAACAACCAAGACATTAAAGCATTTGAGGTCTAATAAATAGTACATAAAGGGGGAAAATGAGAGTCAGATACTTTGTACACTGAAATGACTGTAAGAAAAAAAAATTCAGAATATCTGCTGGTTTGCATAAACATTTAATCAGAGTATTGTTTGCAAACCTGCACCTTTTTTTAAGTTTTTACAAGGCAATGGGGTTAAGTAACTTGCCCAAGGTCAGGCAGCTAGGTAATTATTATGTGTCTAAGACTGGGTTTGAACTCAGGTCCTCCTGAAACCTGCCCTCTTAACGTAGACCAGTATTTGTTCATTTGAAATAATAATTTGCTAAGATATGCTTCATGTAAACGCACTTTGCTTTCAGTTTCTTAGACACCAAATAACTAAGTCATCAAATCGAATGATCTTCTTGCCCTTAAATATGTGTCTCTGTGTGTGTGTATGTATGTGTGTATTCTTTATCAAACCTAGTTACAATTTTCATAATGCACCTTAAACTGTACAAAATTTACATGACAGTCTGACCTAGGGACTAACTAAAGGACATGAACCAAATTTAGCCTGATGATAAAACACAAACTAAGACCCAATGGTTTAGAAAAATGTCAATTTTTTTAGGTTCTATGGAACAGAAAGAAAAAGAGAGAAAAAGAGGAAAGCAAGATGATTTAACTAATGAGCTTAAATTTCAATATCAAAGAAAACATGAGACCAGAAAGAAAAGTAAGAATGAGGAAAAGTTTGGTGGACAAGAGCAGTGTATTTGGAGTCAGAAAATGTGAACTCAATCAATAGACTACTTGTGTGACCCTGGGCAAGCCAATTAGTCTTTTTTGTTTAATTTCAGTATTTGTAAAATAGGTGTAATAATAGTACCTACTTCACAAGCATGATCAGAAGGAAAGCAGGAAAATGGGGAAAAAATTATGACCAGTGTCTCTTATGAAGGCCTCATTTCTCAAATATATAGAGAACTAAATCATATTTGTAAGAAGATAAGTCATTCCTAAATTGTTAAATAGTCAAAGGATATGAACAGGTAATTTTCAGATGAAGAAATAGAAACTATCTTTAGCCATATGAAAAAATGCTCTAAATCACTTTTTTCAAATTTTATTTTATTTTCAAATTACTTGCAAAGGTAATTTTCAACACTGATCCATTTGCAAGTTTATGACTTCCACATTTTTCTATCACTCTTCTTTCCCCCCCCCCCCTTCCCCATGGCAGTGAGCAATCTGGTAAAAGTTATACATGTATAATCCTGCTTAACATATTACTCCTGTATTGAAAGAGGAATTAGAACTAAAGGGGAAAAACCATAAGAAAGAAAACCATAAAAGAAGTTTTAAAAAGTGAATCTAATGTACTTTGTCTGCATTCAAACTCCACAATATTTCCTCTGGATGTGGATGGCATGGTCCATGACAGGTCTCTCAGGGTTTGTCCAGGCTCACTGAATTGCTAAGAGGAGTTATTGCTAAAGCTAATATTTCGAATACAATATTGAATAATAGTGGTGATAATGGGCATCCTTGTTTCACCTCTGATCATATTGGATGCTGCTAACTTATTCCTATTACTTAAATTGCTTGCTAGTTTTAGATAGATAATGCTTATTATTTTAAGAAAAATTCCATTTATTCCTATGCTCACTCTCTCTCTCTCTCTCTCTCTCTCTCTCTCTCTCTCTCTCTCTCTCTCTCTCTCTCTCTCTCTGGTGTTTTTAATAGGAATGGATATTGTATTTTGTCAAACACTTTTTCAGCATATATGGAGATAATCTTAAGATTTATGTTAATTTAGTTACAGCAATGGTCAATTATGCTGATTGTTTTCATAATATTGAACCATCCCTGACTATCTGATCATGGTGTATTGTCCTATTAATAACTTGCCGTAATCTCCTTGCTAACATTTTATTTAAAATTTTTGCATCAATATTCATTAGGAAGATTGGGCATAATTTTCTTTTGTTTATTTTAGATTTTCCTGGTTAATCGGCACCATATTGGTGTGATAAAAAGAATTTGGCAGAACTCCTTCTTCACCTATTTTTTAATTTATAGAATTGGAATTAATTGTTTCTTGAATGTTTGGTTGGATTCATTGTTAAATCCATCTGACTCTAGAGATATTTTCCTTAGGGAGTTCATTAATGCTTTCTTCAATTTCTCTTTCCTGAAATAGAGTTTTTTAAGGTACTTTTTCCCTTTTCTACTAATCTGGGTAGCTTATTTTTGGGAAATATTCATCCATTGTCAAATTCGTTGGCATACAGTTTGGCAAAATAACCTTGAATTAATACTTTAATTACTCCTCATTGGTGGTGAGTTCACCCTTTTCAATTTTGATATTGGTAATTTAGTTTCTTCTTTCTTTTTAAAATCAGATTAACCAAATCTAAATTTATCTATTTTATGATTTTTTTTAATAAAACCAATTCTCAGTTTCATTTATTAATTCAATAGCTTTCTTATTTTAGTTTTCTTAATTTCTCTTTAGATTTTCAGAATTTCTAATTTGGTCTTCTATTGGAGATTTTTAATTTATTCTTTCTCTAGCTTCTATAGTTGCATTCCCAGTTCATTGATCTCTTCTTTCTCTATTTTTATTCACAGAAACATTCAGAAGTATAAAATTTCCCAAATAACTGTTCTGACTGTATCCCATAAGTTTTGGTATTATGTCTTATCATTGTCATTGTCTTGAATGAAATTTTTTATTATTTCTATGATATGTTATTTGATCCACTCATTCTTTGTTTGTTGATTTTTTGCAAAGCAATGGGGAGTTAAGTGATTTGCCCAAGTCACACAGTTAGGTAATTATTAAATGTCTGAGGCTGAATTTGAAGTCAGGTCTTCTGGACTCTCAGGTCTGAGTCTGACACCTAGCTGCCACAATCCATATATTCTTTAAAATTAGTTTATTTTATTTCAAATTAATTTTTAGTTTATCTTTCCATGGTTTTTATTGCCTGTAATTTTTATTGCATCATGATCTGAAAAAAGGATGCATTTAATATTTCTGTCTCTCTCTGTATTTGGGCTTTTATGTGTAGGTGTAATGTACTACAAAGAAAAAAATATATTCCTTTCTAACCTGTTCAGTTTTCTCCAGAAGTCTATCATATCTCTCTCTTTTAAATGTATCTCTTATAAACAACAAATTGTAGGATTCTGGTTTTTAATCCACTCTTCTATATGCTTCCATTTTTATAGGAGATTTCATCCCATTCACACTTACAGTTATGATTTAGTAACTCTGTATTTTGTCCATCCTGTGGACCTCCTCTGAATTCTTCCCAGTTTATCAATGTTCTTAAATTGCCACTAACTGGATATGATATTCCTGATGGGGTATTTCTGATCATCTAAATATGCCTCCCCAACCTTGTACTGTGAGTATGATTTTTTTAACTCAAATGAAAGATTTTTCCCTTTATCACCATAGTTTTAGTCTGATAATCTAGCCTGTCAAAATTTGTCATCCAATGTGTTAGCTATTCCTCTCAACTTTTTGAGAAATAGCTTCATATTGTCTTTATTATTCAATTTTTGTAGAAGAAAGAAGAAAGTTCCTATTTTCCATTTCCTACCTAAATGAAATAGGTATAATTCTGAAGATTCAATAAAAGGTCAAGTAATACTGATGTTTAGAAAAGGAATATTGCATTGTAAAAGAAAAGTCATTTGTTCAGAACAGAACATGAACAAATTGTTCATACTAAGGTTTTTCTACATAGATAAAAAGACTTTTTTGCATAGATTTTCTTTTCAGATACACAGGACATAGTTCTTCAGGAAAATAACAAAGTAACAAATTCAAAATATTTGCCAGTATGAGGCAAAGGATAGTACAAAATACTGCCAAACAAAGGCACTGAATCATGAAGAAATGGGATAAGAAAATCTCTTCTAAATTCCTGGGAACAATTGCTTGTGCATTCCCTTTAGAAGTAAGTGTAAATTAGTGATGGTAAGGGAATTGTGCTTGACTTCACACATACCCCATGAATTTCCACAATCTAACCTATATCTTTATACAATTGCCTCAAATATAGTAATTGTAAAATGCCTATGAACTCTAGAAATCTAATTGCCTAGGATTTTTCAGTCTTCATTTGTTTTTGTGAGCTTTTTATTAATATTTCATGAGAAGAGGTTCCATTTATAGATATTTTGAGGGAAAGAAATCTATTATCTTTTCAGAATAATCATTAATTTGATATACTTTTTCTTACATGAGGCTTTACTTGGGGGAGTTGAGGTGACAGTATAATACATCTTTTACTTGCTAGTTCAAAAGATGAGTATTTCCAGTAGTATGTTTGTTTCTTCTACCAAAGTAGAGTGTTATCCCTCCATACCTCAGTAAAATGTCTTTAGGGTCTAGAGTAAGGAAGACTTGAGTTCAACTCTTGCCACAGATACTTAATAGTTATCTGACAAAGGACAATCACTTAAATTCTGTTTACCACAATTTCTTCAACTGTAAAATGGGGAAATTAAGAGCACCTAATTCCCAGATTTGTTGCGTGGATCAAATGAGAAAATATTTATAAATTAAAATTTGTAAATATTCATAACATTTTAAAATTTGTATGCATTGCAATGCCTGGAAAATTTTAATGTTATACAAATATTAATTCCCTTGTCTTCTCTGAGAACTCATGATCAAAACAATCCCTAATCTAAAGAATTGTACATTCTATTAAGGCAAGGGAGATAAAATGCATATAAATGAGAATATTCAGAATAAATACAAGACAAAACCAGATCATTGGGGCAGCTTGGTGGCGCAGTGGATAGAGCACCAGCTGTGGATTCAGGAGTACACAAGTTCAAATATGACCTCAGACACTTAATAATTACCTAGCTGTGTGGCCTTGGCCAAGCCACTTAACCCCATTGCCTTGCAAAAAAAACCCCTAAAATAAAACAGATCATTAGGTAAGAGGATGATCAGCAGTTGGGGAGGGGAGGCCAGGAAAATGTGTCTTTCAGAAACTTGGTGGTACTTGAACAGCATCATGAAGGAATTGTGGCAGAAATGAGGAGGAGAGGCTCTCTAAGCAGTTAGAATAGCCAATGAAAAAACATGGAGAGGGGAAATGGATCACTGAGTAAGCAAAAGGGAGAAGAACAAACAATTGGGTTGTTTGATAGATTGTAGAATATGCAATGTATCATAAAGTTAGAAATATGGATTAGGGACAGGTGGATAGAAAAGGTCTTTAAAAGACAAACCAAATAATTTTTATTTTTATCCTAAAGGCAATAGGGAGCCACTAGAGTTTATTGACTGGAAGAGTTACATAGTCAGATCTGTACTTAAGGTCATCCAATCACTTTATCAGCATTGTGAACTGGATGAGAAGAGACTTAAGGTAAGAAAATTAAGTAAGTTAGAGGTGGTTACAATAATCCATGTGTTGAAGTCCTGAAACTGGATAGTGACTGTATGACTAGAACGGATGGTTATACAGATAGATAAAGAAATGGATAGATGATGATAATGATAGATAGATAGATAGATAGATAGATAGATAGATAGATAGATAGATAGATAGATGATAGATATGAATGGATGGAAGGATAGATAGATAGATGATAGATAATAGATATATATAGAGAGATTATATATAAACATATTTGCTATTGCAGAGATGCAAATAAATTTGACATTTCTTGATTATTGGCAAGGCATTAGGAGAGAGTGAGGACTCAAGGATAAAGAAGAATATTACAAAGAAAGGAGCCTAGGAGAATGTCAATAACCTCAAAGGAAGCAACATAATTCATTAAAGAAAGGAATTGGGTGAGGCAGAAGGATAGGAATAAAAACAATTAAAAGGACTTTGAGTAATTTCCCCCAGACTAAAAGAAATGTTCTAAAGGTACCTACCATGTAGGGGATATACTACTTAAACCCCAAGGAGAGAAGTAGAGTGTAGCATTCAGTCCCCCCAAATCAGCAAGGAAAAAAATTCTACAGATATTCCTAGAGACAATCAAAGAATAATTACAGATTCCTAATTGATATATTTTATATTGTATCTAATTAACAGTAAAACTGAAAATATGTTGATTAGCCTTGAGGAATATAGACCCAGAAAGTCACTCTTTATCAAAGATGAATAGCGTTCCCTTGAAACAAAAACAGCCTGTGGGGATGGACTACAACAGTGGCAACAGTGACAAACTTCCAGACCTTGACAAAAACATATATAAGACAGTACAGAAAGAATAAAGGAATTCTTGGACCATGACAACAAACTATGGGAGGTGGAAACAAGAAACAGCAAGGAACAATATGAAGATCCAGGACTAAGCCAGGTCTATCAGGAGAATTCTTCAGCATGGGATCCATCTTTACCTATGAGCATAAGATTTCTATAAATTTGCTGGAAAGGAAATCATAATTCCTTCACGTGCTTCTGTAGAAAGATTGCTCTCATTTGAGTAGGGAAGCTGCAAAATATTCTACTGGATGATTTTCATTATAAAATTTCTGACTCTATCCCAATGAATTATTTTGCTATTTGATTTGTGGTCTTTACCTGTCTATTCACAGAGGTATCTTTTTGTGTTCATATGTTCTGTCTACCTTGAACTCAGTAATCAATATAAATTCCAAAATTAGTGGGCAATCAGAGTAACATATAAACATAGCCAAGAGAGTTCAGTAGGCAATCTAATATGTCATATGTTTAATAAAGAAATTTTTATTTTTAAAAGAAAAATACAGCTAATTATAGCTATATATAATATATAATTATGTTACAATTATTATTAAAAATAGAAAATAATATCTAACCATTCCAGGATCTTTGCCAAGAAAACCCCAAATGAATTAATGAATTAGACACATCTTCCTTTCTGCCTTGAAAAAAGAAAACACCTCTCTTCTGATCAAAGTTAGTTTTTTTTCTTTTAAGACAGAAGACACAAATATATACACTGCCAAATAATGAATGTATAAGTGCAAACTTAACAAAAGTCATATATTTACTAGGATATTGTAAGCTTCATCTAAATCTAATGGATGGAACTCAGAGACAAGTAATGGTCAACAAAATAAAACAAAAAACCTGATTCTCTTGACATTGTGACAAAATGCCACTATCCCATCATTGCCCATCACCTATTTTAACTTTTAATACTAAGAAGATACAAATTGATACTTCTGTATGAGAGTATGTGGATTTAGAGTATACTTAAAGTTGTTTAGCTTAACATTTTGCCCAGTGTTATATTGTGAATCATAAAATAATACTTTCCTCTACTTCCTAAGCTTTAAAGTTAATTACAATAAATATTTAATAACCTTGTGAACTATGTTTTTTAATATCATTTGTTTATTGTCAAGCATAATTTTAGAGGCAGTGAACATTTCACCCCTTTACTTGTGCCCTTGATCCCATCCTATACTAAATCTCAAAGATCTTACTCTTTAACTCACTCTTTAATCTTCAATCTTACCTCCCTAAACATTCCTTCCCTGCTATCTACCAAACCAGCTCAGGTTTTCCTTTGGGGGGGGGGGGGGAAATCTGCCTTTGACAAGTCCCTCAAAGTAACATCCCTTTTTTATTTCTTAACCTACTAAAGAATGGTATTAAGTCACTGTTTCTAATTCTTGCCAGTGATTTTAAAAAATAGAAGAAAAGGGAATGGGAAGGGGAAATTAGTATAAAATGAAGAGGAAAAGCGTGATTTTGTCTTCACTTTTTCTAGTCATATGTATATTTCATAATATCTTTTTGTCACTAATTCATTAAAATTTGTATTCAGCAATGTAGTATAGTCTGCTAATACCCACCATACCAATCTTTATTGTCCTTTTAGTAATTAGTTCTTTACAAATTATCAATTAATGATTTGCAGTAATGCAGTCTATTATGTGTTCTCAACTAAAAACATAAATCCTGTAGAGCCATAAAGACAAAAAGGATGAACTTAACCCCTGACTGATACTTCCACCCTGCAACATTTTTAGGATATTTTGTGATATATTCCATAGCTCTGAGCTTAGTTTCACTGAGAAAAGTCATATATGCCTTCAACATACCCCCCTTGGTACTATTGTCAGGAACAAAAAAAGTGATTTGGATGGATCATAGGTCTGAACACTGATCATAATGTTCTTATAATTGCTGCTGCTTGCTCTCAGTCATCCTCAGCATCCTAATGTCAGCCACTCTAACTCCCAGAATTGCACTGCAAAATTTTTATCTACTTTCCTGACCCTTGTATGAACCTCCATTCTGTGAGGCAACCAGCATTCACAAGTAAGTCTTGACATAGATAATAATAATAATAATAATAATAATAATAATAATAATAATAATAATAATAATTGACATTTCTTTTGCACATGAAAATTTATAAATTATATATATTATCTCATTTGATCATTACACAATTGTGTGGGCTTAAGGATTTTATTAATTTCTTTATTAATCCACTATCCATTTTATTAATAAAGAGTAAGATTCAGAAAAGTTAAGTGATTTTCACATGGAGACTGATCTAGTCAGGGACATGGTGTGTGTGTTTGTGTGTGTGTGTGTGTGTGTGTGTGTGTGTGTGTGTGTGTGTTTAGCAGTGGAGATTAATTTTATCTTTCTTTTTTGTGTATGTCAAAATTCATACATCAGAAATAGGAAGGACTTTAGAGATTATCTATTCCATCACCCCTCTCTTTATAGATGAGAAAACTGAGAACTAAAGGGGAAGTATTTTGCCTAGCATTACCCAGTTAATTAATGGCAGAATGATGACTGAACTCCAGATCCAGTCTTATGTCTACCACACTCTAATACTCATTTCCATCTCTATTTTCAGAGTCTATGTGTACCCAGTCTTAGGACTTTTAAGGACTGTGTATTGATTTCTTCATTTGAACAAATTATTACTACATTATTCTCTGACCTATAGGGTTCCCTTCTATTTTGTACTTAAAATATGGCACTGTTTGGGGACTGTATATTTCAAAACAACACTCACATCTGTAAATTTGTAATTAAGTTTCACCTATTATTTCTCTGACATGATTTGCTTCAGGTTCTTATCCTGAAGTCAAAGACAGGCATCATTGCAATTTACAATAATCGATGCCCTCTTTCTCCAAGAATAATATTTGAAACCAAAAATTCTCAGTTTTTGCATCAGTAAAACATAATGCCAGATATTATTAGCTATCTTACTAATATAAGTGACCCCTATGTTCAGATCATATATCCATCCTAAAAGATCTGTTTTGCTGTTACTTGTAGCTACTCTAGAATAATAATTGACAATCTCTTTTCCTATCCTTGCCCATTGATGTGCCCTGACTGTTGCCATGACTACAAATCCAAGTCTCCCAAGAGATGAGCATTTTTAACTGAATCCTTTGACCCTCTGAAACCAGCAAAATTGAAAAGCAACCTCTAAAATCTCCCCAGGAGCTCCAATTTATGGGATGACATGGTCTGGGGCTACTTTCTCCATCATCCTCAAGACTACTTTCACTATGAGATTCTCTAGTGTTTAAGAAGGGAAAAACACAAATAGGTTCCATGTACTGAATCCTGAAATTATTTTGAGAGGAATATTAAAGAAATGTCCATTATAGGTTGCCACAAGTTCTCTGCAGGCTGGTAATGGCCACCATACTTCATTTTTGAAATAGCTAGCATTTTATTTAAAAAAAAAAAAACTTGGAAATTTCTTGTACAATAAGTTAAGTGCTACACCAAAAGTGCTTTTATCAAATTAATTTATGATTGTAAAATCCTTCCTAAAGTGGGACAAAAGTGTAGAAAAGTAGAGGTGACAGTACAAATAATATGCATCAAGTTTTACATGAAAAGAGAAAGTTCCTTCCTGAGCTGTGAGATTGGAGAACAAACTACCACACGAATGAATTGACAGTGTTCAGCATATTTCGTTTCATTTCCAGTCTTAATAGCCCATTGTCAAGCAAAAGCGTTCTCATTGCACCCAGTTGGATATGATGACTGGGTCATTAAGATGGACAAAATATCCAGGCACAATCTAAATGAACACTAGATTTAGTCACGTGAAAAGAAACATCCTGTGCATGAATTCCCCAAGTGTTTGTTATTGCCCCCCAAGCTCTGGCTAATGGGACTTCAAATAAAAATTTAAAAAGAAAAATCTTTCCTTTCTTCTTGTTACAATGAAGTTTTAGAAATTCAGTCAAATTGCTGCTAACAGAATGCTTACCTCAAGGCACTTTTGGTAACTAGCTATGTATTTTCTGCTATAAAAGGGGGGACGCTGGTCATTGACCGGAGTAAAATATATATTTCCAGTGGGAAACAGATCAAGGATTCCACTTCCTATAGCAATCAATATTTTCTCAGTGACCAACTGGTTTTTGGAAAAGTTAAAATACGAGGTTAACTTGAATAGTTGATAGCTACCTAACGGATAAATCAGACTTGTGTCTATTATAATAGGTTTTCAAGATAGCCAGAAACTAGTTGTTTCTTGTCAGCAGTTTCCCATCTAATTGACAAAGCCATAGTTAACAAATCAGAGAAAATGGAAGCTTCCACATTGTCTCCATCTTTACAAACAGAGTGATTATGGATATGGCATAGCTGATAAAGAGAAAGCCTGAGAGCCAGTAAGAAACATGATTTGATTCCCAAATCTGACAAAATACTTTGTGTCCCTGAACAAATCATTTAACCTTCCATTGCTCTAAAACACTCTTAAAATTATAATTTGAAGTGAAGGTGCATATCTACTCTGAGACACATTGCATCCAGTATCTTCCTATTCCAAAAAAATCACAGGTCCTATTCCTATCACCCTCCTTAGAATTTATTCTTTCAAGCAGAGGAGTTAAGTGGCTCATTCTTTCATCATCTCCAAATCTCATCAAATTAGAATTTTTAGAACACTTAGAGATCTATTCTTCAATCCATAGATTGAATGCCTTCTCCAAGGAAAGACTGGGCATTGATACTCAGCCAAAGATATAACAGTTTTATCCCTAAAAAGTCCTTTAAAAATCAACTTTCTATATTTTGCTAGATATTAAGCCAATGCTTCCCAAAGATCACTTAATCCAATAATGATTGTTTTTCCCCTTTGCCTCTCAATGATTTATGCTTTTTTGTAAGTAACATTTTTGTTATCCAGTTTTCAAAAATCATTTAGGCATCAACTTTTCTATTTATCCTGTCTATATTTTGCAAGGTGTTAACTCTTTTCTTTGGCCCCCATAAGTATACTCAGAATTACCTGGAGGTGTGGTTTCCGTTAAACACGTCATGTCTTTGTATAAACTGTAATTCATATCTGGAATAGAGATCATTCTACTCTCTTCTTCATGGAATATCAATTTTTCTTTCAAGAGGTAGTCCAAGTGCCATCTCCTACTTAGAGCCTTTCTTGTCACTCCTCTCCACAATTGGTAGTCAGTCAATACACCTTTATTAAGCATCAGCTATGTGTCAAATAGGACAGAAAGAAAATAACTATGCACAAACAAGATTAGATAGATGATAGATAGATAGATAGACACACACACACACACACACACACACACACACACACACACACACACACACACATATATATATGTGGTAATCAACGAGATTTTAACTGTATTTGAAAAAAGGAAGGAAGACCAGGAGATAGAAATGAAGAGGGGATGGAGAGAGAGAGAGAGAGAGAGAGAGAGAGAGAGAGAGAGAGAGAGAGAGAGAGAGAGAGAGAGAGAGAGAGAGAGAGAGAGAGAGAGAGAGAGAGAGTTCCAGACATGGGAATCATGATGCCTGTTATCTAGAAATGGAGTGTCTTGCCTAAGGAAACCATTGATAGCCTACTATATTCAAGATGAAGGATTATAACAGAGAAATAATACCTGCCTTCAATTCAATACAACAAACATGGAATGCACTGTGGGCAAATTATTTTTCTGGGTTCTAAGAAGATATAAGATTTAGAAAAAAACATTTCTTTTCACAAGGAACTTAGAACTAATAGAAGAGACAGAGCAGAGATAATAATAAAAAACATTGATTACACAGATATAGTGATCTATGAACTAAATGTCAAATACAGACCAGCTATTAAACACTTGAGAGTAGATCTTTGAATGCCAGTGGGGTTGAGGTGTCTTCCAGGTCTAACATCAAGAAATCAAAAGAATAACTTCTCTAGAGCCCTTTAAATCTGCCATTCATGCATCATTTACTCTATTGAAACTAAGAAAATCCAAGAACTTCTGAATCATAGGTTGGCTACTTCCCAAACTGCCCACCTTTTAACTCTTCGAATATACAGGCTAGTCAGATAGACAAAACATATACAATGTGAAGCAGTATGTTAAGTGGTATGAGATACATACAAAATTATTTGGGACTTCAGAGGAAGAGAGAATGGGACATGGGAGAAGGGGTGACATTTGATATGATCTTGAAAATTAGATATAACTTTAAGGAGTAAAATTGAGGAATTGAACATCCAATGAAGGGAGAAGAGCTTAAATGAGAGCCAAGGAATAAAAGGGCAAAGTGTGTTTCAGGAACTGTACATGTAGCACTTTGTCTGAAGTGTAAAAGGAGCAGACAATCAAGATGAAAAAATAGACTGGAAACCAATGAGGACTCAGAAGGCATTATGAAGAACACTTCCCCCAGCTTTAATTTCCTTTACCTCCTTTCAGTCTGGATACAGACTATTCTCATCTCTAATCCTCTAGGTTGGAATCTAGAATCCATACACACCCACACACAGTGCCCTCCTCCTAATAGTTATTGGATAGGTCCGTTAAGCACTATCATGGCTTCTGATGGCACTTAGATGAGTTAAGTACTTTCCTTCTTCCCTGACACTTCACTTTATGAACCAAATGCCACTTCCTGGCACTGCAATTTCTGGTTCACCCAACCTTAGCATCTTCAGTGCACTTGAACCCACCTTTCTGTGTTGTATTCGCTTTTTTGCTTTTCCATTTGTATCTTGAGCACTTAGTACAGTATTTACCACAGAGAAAATACTTAATATATACTCTTTTTCCTTCATTCATTCATTATAAAGTGTTTAATAATACCAAGATAAAGAAACTAATCCCTTAATCTATAAATCTTGAAAGGTTTTAACTGTTAGTGGGGGGAAGAGGAGATCGACATAGCAGAGGAGTGGAGATGAATTGGGGAGCAGTATTAGAGACAGATGAAGGTGAGATCAATAAAAGTACAATGGCAAAAGGGAGAGAGGTAGGGAGTCATGACAATGATGCAGTCAACTCAGAGCTTGAACTATAGAGGAGTCAGTGAATAACAGGGAATGGATGTTGGAAACACTATGAAAAGTCTATCTCCAAACAGCTTCTGATACAAGCTTTTCTCAGAAGATATTTGCAGTAGATGCAACTACTGCTGTACCAGTAAAGTGAAAATGCTGGTACCAAATTCAAGACTGAGGTTCTCAGATCATGTAAAATGGACTCTGTTCCCTTATATATTCTGTTCCACTTGCCTTTCCGCCTTCAAGGTAATATTTGTCTATCCATTTCAAGGAAACGATTATAGGTAAGAGAAGAATGAATGGAGAGGATTGAAAGATCAAAATAAAATAGGTTAAACAAAAAGGCAGAGCCAGAGGGCATAATAAAGACAGGAACTTCCCAGAGCTCTCCCATAAACTACTCCAAATATCTTTAAAAATTAGTCTAATCAAATTCTAGAGCAGAAGAACACACAAAAAGCCTGAGTAAAACAATTTTTCAACCCAAGACAACTGGGAAGATCCATGGTAAGGGTCTGTTACACCAGGGTTAGAAAGGTCCCACAGTGCAACCAGAGCAGTGTCAGAGAGAGAACAGGTTCTAGACATCCAGGAATGGACTGTGGATCCATTGGAGCAATAGCAGTTTCCAGATAACTCAGCCCAGGGGTTGGCAAGGACAACTTGGAAGGTCAGCAAGAAAGCTTAGCTGCACCATGGTGAGAGTGGAGCACAGTCTAGCATAGGCCTCAGCACAGACCCAGTCCCAGGGGACCAGGAGTAGGTCTGGAGCCTCCCAGCAGCTTCTTCCAGAGAGCTCAGCCTATTGATGGATTATAAGGGGATCAGGGGGATTGCAGAAGTCTCTTTGCTATCTCTGAGGCTTTGCCCATACTCAGATCTAGGTCACAATCAGGGGCCCCCAGAACTAGGAAAAGGAGTGATAACACAACAGAGCCTATTGCCTGCAGTGGAGCAACAACTCTGCTTATATAGTACAAGGGCAAAAAGGAGTACTTGTACTCATCCACAATCCAGAGCACAGGTTAGGAGAACAGACCTTGGAGGAATTGAGAGCTTGCAGATCCCTGGGAGTATCTCTGAAAATACAGCTGCAAAAATCCATGGTTCTTCCTGCACCATGAAAGCAGAGCCCCACCTTAACAAAGAGCTAAAATGAAGTCACAGACTAGAGAAATGAGCAAGCAATGGAAGAAAACATTTCAGTCAAAGGAAAATAGATTAAACAGATGTGGAGGCAACATAGCAGAGTAAAGGCTGGGACATCCCAGAGCTCTCCCACAAACCATTCTAAAAACCTTTAAATAATGATTTTAACCAAATTCTGGTTAAACAAAATTGGTCATATGGAGGATCAAAATACACACTCAGAAGAAGATAATGAAGTCAAAGGTTCTGAATCCAAAGCCTCCAAGAAAAATATGAATTTGTCTCAGGCCATGGAAGAGTTTTAAAAAATGATTTTGCAAATCAAGTAAGGTAGGTAGAGAAAAAATTGGGAAAATAAATGAGAGCAATGCAGGAAAATCATGAAAATCAAGTCAGCAGCTTGGTGAAGGGAAAAGAAAAAATACTAAAGAAAATAGCATTTTAAATGTCAGTTTGAATCAAATAGAAAATGTGGTCCCAAAGGTCAATGAAGAGAAGAATAAAGCAAAAGAAGAATTTGTTTTTAAAAGCAGAAGTGATCAAATGGGAAAGAATAAACAAAAGCTCTCCAAAGAAAATAATTCCTTAAATTATAGACTGAAGCTGATAACTTTGTAAAAACTCAATAAACAAAAAAAATCAAAACTAAAAGAATGAAATGCTAGAAGAAAATGTGAAATATCTCACTGGAAAAAAACAGCTAACATGGAAAATAGATCCAGAAAAAATAATTTAAAAATTTTTGGACTACCTGAAAGTCATGACTGAAAAAAAAGAGCCTAGACATCATTTAAAAAGAAATTACTTAAGGCAAAGGGGTTAAGTGACTTGCCCAAAGTCACACAGTTAGGCAAAGTGTCTGAGGTCACATTTGAACTCAGGTCCTCCTGACTTCAGGGCCAGTGCTCTATCCACTGCACCACCTTGCTGCCCCCCAGGGCATCATTTTCAAGAAATTATCCAGAAAAACTCCTGATATCCTAAAAGTATCTAGTTATCACTTCCTAAAAGAGATTACAAAATGAAAACGACCAGGAATATTTCAGAATTCCCAAGTCAAGGAAGAAAATACTGCAAGCAGCCAAAATGAAATAATTCAAATACCATAGAGTTATGGTCAGGATAACACAAAATCTGGCAGCTTCTACTTTAAGGGACTATAGGATTTGGAATATGATATTTCAGAAAGCAAAGGAGTTTGAATTGCAACCAGGAATTAACTACCCAGCACAACTTAACATATTCTTGGGGCAGCTAGGTGGCATAGTGGATAAAGCACGGGCCTTGGAGTCAGGAGTACTTGGGTTCAAATCCGATCTCAGACACTTAATAATTACCTAGCTGTGTGGCCTTGGGCAAGCCACTTAACCCCATTTGCCTTGCAAAAACCTAAAAAAAAAAAACTTAACATATTCCTTCAGGAGAAAATATGGACATTCAGTGAAATATAGAGTACTTTCAAACTTTTCTGAAATGACTAGAGCTGAACAGAAGGTTTGATCTTCAAATATAAGACTCAAGGGAAGCATAAAAAAGGTAAACAGGAAAGCCAAAACATAAGAGACTTAATGATGTTGTAATGCTTATATTCCTGCATGGAAAGATAATGCTGCTAATCCATATGAACTATCTCATTTAGTAGGGCAGTTAGATGGCGCAAATATAGAGACAAGGTATAGGTTGGAGTTGAATTTGGAAGTATAATATTTTACAATGGTGGAGTTAATGGATGAGAAAAGAATGTACCAGGAGAAAGGAAAAGGAAAAGTAGAATGGGATAAGCCATTTCACAAAGAAGAGGCAAGAAAAGACTTTTGAGTGGAGTGGAAGAGGGGAAGTTGAGGGGAATGAATAAGCCCTACTCTTATTGGAATTGACTCAGAGAGGGAATAGCAAACACACTCATTTGGGTTTAGAAATCTTTCTTACCCTAGGGGAACATAGGAGAGGAAAGGAGTGGGGTAAAGGGACCAGATTGGGGGGGAATAGGGGTGAGGGTGATAGGAGTGGAGATATTTAGATGCAATACTTTGAGGAGGGACAGAGTGAAAGGAGAGAGGGTATAATAAATGGGAGTCAAGGAAAGTAGGATCGAGGAAAATACAGTTAACAAAAGCAATTGTGGGGAAAATATTGAAAAAAGTTGCTCTGATAAAGACCTTATATCTCAAGCACAGAGAATGTAGTCAAATTTATAAAATAATAAGAGCCATTCTCCAACTGATAAATGATCAAGAGATATAAACAATTTTCAGAGGAGGTTACCAATACAATCAATTTAAATCATTTTTTTAAATGTCATAACTTACTATTGATAGGAGAAATGCAGTTTGGAACAATTCTGAGATACTACCTTATACTTACTGGATTGGTTAATAGGACAGAAGGAGAAAATGACAAATGTTGGAAGGCATGTAGGGAAATTCAGACATTTCTACACTGTTGGAGGAGCTCTGAAGTGATTCAACAATCATGTAGAATAATTCGGAACTTGCCCAAAGGGCTATAAAACTATGCCTACCCTTTAGCCTAGTAGTGCCATTGCTAGCTCTGTGTTCCAGAAGAAATGGAATTTGGGAATCTTTATATACAAGAATCTTTTTATATAGGGATATTTAAAGCATCTCTTTTCTGGTGGCAAGAAGGTAGAGATTGAGGGGATATCCAGTGGTTGAGGAATGGGTGAATAAATGGTGGCATGTGATTGAGATGAAATGCTGTTCTCTTATGTGAAATGATGAACAGGATGCTCTCAGTAAAAAAAAAAATACCTTACAGGAACAGATGCAATGGAAAATGTTCCTTATGCAAAGTTACAGCAATATTGCAGGATGATCAGCTGTGAATGACTAATCTTTTCTCAGCCATACTGTGACCCAAGAGAACTCTGAAGGACTTATGATAACCATCCCAAAGACAAGAACTGATGGTATCTAAACATACTGAAGCATGTTCTTTTTTTCACTTTGTTCTTTTGGATGTTTCTCTTTTTCTTTGGCAAGGATATAAATATTTACTTTTACAAGACTATTTATTATAGTCAGGTTTTTCATGACTATACATTTTAACCAATATCAAATATCTTGATTACTCAATGAGGGTAAGAAGGACTTGAGAAAGGGAGAGAACTTGGAACTCAAGCTTTTGGTAGTGAATGTTAAAACTTGCTTTTGCATGTAATCAAGGGAAAAAAGAAAAGAAAAGAAAAGAAAAGAAAAGAAAAGAAAAGAAAAGAAAAGAAAAGAAAAGAAAAGAAGAGAAAAGAAGAGAAAAGAAGAGAAAAGAAGAGAAGAGAAGAGAAAAGAAAAGAAAAGAAGAGAAAAGAAAAGAAGAGAAGAGAAGAGAAGAGAAGAGAAGAGAAGAGAAAAGAAAAGAAAAGAAAAGAAAAGAAAAGAAAAGAAAAGAAAAGAAGAGAAGAGAAAAGAAGAGAAAAGAAAAGAAAAGAAAAGAAAAGAAGAGAAAAGAAAAGAAAAGAAGAGAAAAGAAGAGAAAAGAAAAGAAAAGAAAAGAAAAGAAAAGAAAAGAAAAGAAAAGAAAAGAAAAGAAAAGAAAAGAAAGGGAAGGGAAGGGAAGGGAAGGGAAAGGAAAGGGAAAGAAAAGAAAAGAAAAGAAAAGAAAAGAAAAGAAAAGAAAAGAAAAGAAAAGAAAAGAAAAGAAAAGAAAAGAAAAGAAAAGAAAAGAAAAGAAAAGAAAAGAAAAGAAAAGAAAAGAAAGAAAAAAATAGGAAATGTACAGGCCAGGCCAACTCTCCTTTCCTTTCCCTGTTGTCAGGTCCTCTTTTCTAGACAATTCTGCCATTCCATATTGTTTTGTTTGGGGGTTTCAGCTGCAGCAGCTGTCTTGGCAGGTGAGCCAGTTCAGAAACAGATATGTCCACAGCCTGGGGAAAGACAAAGCAAAGAAGGCTGACAGAGTTACCATGTGTCTTGCTTTTATGGGATGAAAACATATGGGAAAAATCATATCTGTGCAGATGTAAAATCTTCATGCATATTCATTAGACATGGTATTTAAAGAGAGCTATGTAGTTTTGATGCTATGTTTCTATAGCCAAATGTGCTGTAGGATCCCTTTGTATTCTCTACTATAAGCTATAGCAAACATACATAGTTTGTGGTTCATAGGCATTTTTAACACTCCAAAACATTTGCCTTTTCTTGATCTTCTGGGAACCTTCTTCAATTATCCCAAGTTTTCTGGGTTGACAGATGTTGAATCTCTGACAGCCATTTAACTCTCTGCTTTATCCCTATGTTTGAGAATTTATCTTTTTTTAATTGCATAGATTGGTTTAGGTCTAATTTTCTTGCATGCCTCTATAACCCTTTATTTCCTCCCGGCAGTAGTCCTGTGTTAGCATTACAATTCTATTTATCTCTACACATTTCAGTAACACACTGTGGATTCATCTTACAGATCATTAGCAGAAATGATAGCAAATTTGGAACTTTTAGCTCAAACTCTAGTCCCATCTCATTGGAAACCCTCCAAGTGTATACCTTGTCATTAATCATGACCCTTTGTTAGAGAGATATCCTTTACTTCTCAATTTGTGTGACAATTGAGTGTGTGTATCTATGTCTAAACTAGTTTTAATTATTTTAGGGAGTAAAATTTTGATAAATGCTCCAGTAAATTGCATTGGGACCATAGACAATACTGAATAGCATGTTCTTCTTAATGGCTTTCACCTTACCTGGTGATATTCAATTCGTACATTGCAGTTGCTCCTGCCACCTTTAATTACCTTTTATTGAATTGATTATCCAGCAGCGATTCTTTCATCTTAACTATATTCTTCACATTACTATAATATAGACAACATTAACACACTTTATCCCTTATTAAAATTTCTTAGTCTTTCATATAATTGATGTTGGGGATCGGACTTTAAGAAATGAATTGGTGATCTCAGTGGTACGGGGAATTCACAATAAGGCATGTCCTTTACCTGATGCATATATGTATCTGGATAGCTGCTACGCAACTCATTTTTTTAGTTGCAGTAGCACACGGGACAAAAGTAGTTTAATAATATCACATAGCCATGATGTCAGAGGAAAGACTTGAACCCAAGTCTTCTGACTCCAGGATTATTTCTCTATCCACTATACCACAGTGTTTCTCACCTATATCTGTTTATTTAGATTAAAGTGTCCGTTAAAATTTCCTTTTTTCAATGGTTGAATATTTTAATGAAAAAGAAAAAACACACAATACCTATGCTTCAGTTATGGACATATCTCTTAAACATTCAAATCCCTCTCCACAATTAAACCTCAGATGATCTGATAAAGCTTTTAGAACTAATCTTATCTTATTTTGACTCCTTATTTCAATAATCATGTATTTATAGTCATTTTGGATTGCATAGATTTGCAACTTTAAGTTTAATGTTCTTCAAGCATCTTTCTTTTAGGAGCTCTCTTTGTACTACATTACAAATTCCCATGAAGAAGACTAGTATTCTCTGTTTGTTGATATTCTTCAAGACTGGCATTATTTATAAGCCACTATCTACTATATAATGGTACAGACCTGAATATCTCTTCTAAGCCTCCCAACCTATTGTTGTTACTAGAATTCCAGCAGGTAGAATTTTAATCTTCAGACTTAATTCCTTATTCAAATGTACACTTAAATATTACGTAATACTTGACATTTATATAGTGCCATATAGTTTGCTAAACATTTCATATGCATTGTTTTATTTGAGTCTCATAAGCCATTGAATACAGGTTTATATACATGATTAAGTTGAAGCTTAGTTTGAGTGACTTCCCCAAGGACAAATAGCCAAGAAGAATCAAAGGACATAAATCTTTCTGAGTCCAAGTCTAGCACTTCAGTCTAGCACTAGTTTTGGTCCGGTACTTCTACATAAATATGTCTTAATATTAATAGGAAAATCTACAGTAATACTCACTGTTTGAAGATGGCTAAATAGATTGTATTATGTGAATGTAATAGATTATTAAAGCACTATAAGAAAAGATAACTATGAAGGATAAAGAGAACGATGGGAAGATATATGAAACAATGTAAAATTTAACAAGCTTACCAAGAAAACAATAAATGTAGTTGGAAGAGGCAACACTTAAAAACTAATTATCAGTCATTGATACCTCAGTGAGAATGAAGGTTTTAAAAGGAGATTCTGTTAGAGAGATAGAGACTGACAGAGAAGGAGGGAGGAAATGAAGAAAAGGAGGAAGAGGAGGAGAAGGAGCAGGAAAGAGAAGGAGGAGGAGGAGGGGAACAAGCTTACTATAATATATATGAGAACAAAGAAGACAATGGAAATAGAACTTTTTCCACCTCATAATTTTGCCAAGGTTTGGTTATTCATTCATTTAGCTGTATAGTCACCATAACTTCAGTTAATACTATTGATGGATAAACAAAAAATACAAGTTGTTTTTATTCACTTTTTATAGTTGGGAGGTATTTATTAAACATATTTACTCTTAGGGCTTTGCAGCTATTTCATAAGACTCATCTTGGACTTATTGAAATATGAAGTGGGCTCCAAATCATTTCAGTAGTTTATTTAGCATAATATACAGAGTAAAGAAATGGTATAAAACATAATTCATCTGAGTCCATTATTTATTCATGAACTCTGCACTTTCCAGTTACTTAGGAGTCTATTAATAAAAGCAGATAATGAGAAGAAACTACCTTTATTGCACTTTCTGTAATCTGCATGTGTGTGTGTGTATTCATACATACATATAAATATGTATACATGTACATATAATAGTCCTTTAATGTTATATAGTTTCTCAGTTTCCCTGGCAGCTTTCTAAATGTAAATGTAAATGTATCAACATTCTGCATTCTATAACTTGCATGTTCTCTTTAAAAGGAAAAGAAAGGGAAAATAAAATCTTTGTAAAATACTGCACTCTATTCTATTGCAAATTTCTTCAGTCCTTAACAGGTTAATCTCATTTTTTAAAGGAGTCAAAGCTCTATTTTCCAATGAATCACAATGTTTACTTGCCAGATGGAAAAACTGAAAGATGGGGAGATAACAACCAGGCAGTTACCAACTTTGTTGCTTGTTCCTAATGACAAGGAAGTCTCATTATGAGCATACTGATGCTATCACTATTCTCACAACTGTTTTTTTTCCTTTCAAATTAGGAAGGTTTTATGCATTATATGATCAAGGAAGCCTCAAAATGCCATGGGGATACTTCAGAAAACATCTGTAAAAGTCAAATGCTCTGAAACCTTTAAGTTCACATTCAGCAATTCAAGAATATGTGGAATGAGATCTGTAGCCATAACCAGACCCAATCATTAAGCAGTCAATCTGTTTCACTGGTAAGATCATACAGATGCTATCTGTTTAAGTTGTCTTTAAGTTTGCAACTCACCTTCTCTAGAGTAGTCCTTGTTTCACCTAAATAGCCAGAAAGTGAGACCACAATAGGTTTGTTGACCTTAAAATTGACCTTGGTGCAGCAATATAAGAAAGAAGGTATTTAACAAGAAAACATGGAAGTCATTAAGGATGAAAATTTGGAAAACCACTTAGCTATTTCTTAACTATATATACTTTTATATATGTATATATATATATGTACATGTGTGTGTATGTGTGTATGCATGTATATACATATATATCCTAATGAAACATGCTTCTAAGCAATGAAAAATGGCCATAGCATTTTACCAAACAAGATCAGACTTTAAGCAATGTCATTTTCCCATCAGTATTTACTATAATAAGTGGCATTATCATTTCTTTCAACATTCATTTTACAATTCTTTTTAACTGACTCACTTGCCCCATGTCTGGAGGGTTTTCTTTTCAAAGTTCCCTTGGCTTCAGATAAGGTCCCACCTTTCAATCTACTATAGGAAGTTTTCCCCTATCTACTCAGAAGCCAGTATCTTCTCCTGTCAGATTACCATCCAAATTTTTTTTTATATATTGTCTCCCACATTTGAATGTGAGTTCCTTGAGGACAGAAACTTTTTTTCCCATTCTTTCCATTCCTAGAGCTTAGCATAATAACTGATCCACAGTAGGTGCTTTAAAATTCCTTTTGATTGATGGAATAATTGCTTGTTAGTAAAGAATGGAAATCAAAGATAGTCAGATACTCCTAATGTTCCCCTTTGCAGATGGACATTATGTTAATTTATCAAATTTCAGATTTTCAGATTTTGGTTTCACCATCAGTATAGGAAAAACCAAGTGAATAAAAAATATTTATCATTAAAACTATGGTATCCTTGTGATACCAGAATAAGAGTGAGTAGTCCATATAATTGAATGATAAATACCTACATCATGGACAGAACACAGAGCTAGTAAGATCAGAGACAGGTTTCAAGCTCTCATTTAGCCCAAATCCAGTGAAATCTCTCAAGTATACAATTCTAAGTAACTATAATTAGAAAGAAAAGCCAAGGTGGAGAATTGGGAAAGAGGGAAAATGAAGAAAAGAGCAAGGCAAATAGGTATCCAAAGCAAGTTCTATGGCAATATAATTAGGTTTTCTTCTTTGTGCAGTTGATTACAGATCTCTGAAGCCACAGATTTTGTAGCTGGACCTCTTCTTAAGTTTTGTCTTTTGTGAATTACCATTCTTCTCTGCTACTTTTCTTATTCCTGTGTTGAAAATATTACTCTATGTTATCTATTTTGGCAGATAAATGTAGACAATTTTTCCCTCTACTCTGTTCTTTCAATTTAAAGAAGACAAAAACCAAATATATGCTTACCAACTCTTTTTAAGTGCCTTCTATTTTCAGCCAAGAGCCCATTATTCCTCTTTTCATGTCTCAGTCTCTGAGCTTCAATAATTTCTCTATGTTTTCTCAACATTTACAGATAGTAGGGCAGAGATTATATCATCAAGTTTCTTCAGCATCTTGTAATATAATTTTCTCAGACTTTGACACCAGAACTAATTTAAAACTAGGTAGTCCAACTATCTCTTTGCACTTTAAAGTAACAAAGTGGTATAGTGTGGGAAAGGGTAGTAGATTTAGTCAGGAGACAAATGGTGAGTAGTTAATGGTAGTTCTAGTTCTTACCTCACAGAGTTGTTGTGAAGATCAAATGAACAATGTGTTTATTGCTTTAAAGAATTGAAAAATTAAAACATTTAATGCCAAAAATTAGTATTATGTTGTTTGTTCAGTCCATTCTAGTATGAAAACAATTCTCTTTGCTTGAAAAAAGAAACAAATTATGTATTGATAGTTTATTTTTCTCTGTCATCTCTAAATGTTATACTATATTTCCCTAAACTGTGGTGGTAAATTATAAAAATAATAATAACTGATATTTATATAGCACTTAAAATTACAAAAAACATCATATATATATATATATATATATATATACATACAAATATATTCATCTGACCTCATAACCATGTAGTAGGTGATACAAGTATCATTATAGCTATATTTCCAGTAAGGAAACTGGAGCTCAGAGTACTTATAAAAATTATTATATAAACCAAGTGAATAAAGAATGTCTGTCATCAAGACTCAGGTATCTCTGTGATCTAGAATAAAAATGCATGATTCATATTAATGATAAACACATCCAACTTGGATAGGTCACACAGCTAAAAAGGGTAGAGGCAGGTTTCAAACTCATCTCTTCAAAAACACAAAATCGGTCTGATCTTGCTATCTCTTATACTTTATGTTTCTTCCTTAAGGATATGATTTCTCTCTCATCACATTCAGTTTGGATCAGTGCATACCATGGAAACAATGTAAAGACTGGCAAATTGCCTTCTGGGGGTAGGGGTAGGGAAGTAAGATTAGGGGGAAAAAGTGTAAAACTCAAAATAAATAAAATCTTTAATTAAAAAAATCATAAGTCATTTAAATAATTTCTTTATAATCAAATGTCACATAAGTGACCTGTTTATGACACATCTAGGAGTCTGAGATGGCACTCAAAACTAAGTCTAACCTGATTTCAAATAAACTCTTATCTATTGCATCAACAATGTGGTACATCTTAGGCTAGGAGAGAATATATTTGAATGGATTCAGAAAAAGAACTAGTAGAATCTCAAGGTCTAAAACATAATGTCATCCCAGGAAGAATGGGATACACTTAAGACTGAAGCTTTAAAGAGTCAAAGGAGAAATTATTCCTGTGTACTTAAATATTTGAAAGATATGAACAGAAGATGAAAGCAAGGGCAGAAAATGGAGGATAATTTCAAAACAGGGACATGGTCCTACAAGACTAGTCTTAGGAACTCTAGAGCATAAAATGAATGAATCTGATAATGAATTCTAAACATAATGAAAAGTCAGGCTTTTTTCCCCTTAAGTTAAAGCTGGATGAAAATGTTGATAGAGTGAACCTTATTTTTTTTACTTCACTTTTCTCTGCCAAAGAGAGGGGAAGGATATAAAATAGTTAAAAGTATTTAAAAGCTAAGATATGTAAAGAAATAATAAAAAAAAGCATTGCCCTCATTGAGTTCAAGTCACCAGGACCACATAATCACATGCCATTCAATAATGATACAAAGACAAAAATGAAACTATGCCAGCCCTGTAGGAGCTTGCTTTCCCTTATGGAGAAAATATGTACATATAGAAGTATATAAATATAAATATAAAGCAATATTTAGCAGGTGAAGGTACAAGCAGGTAGGAAGATGAGGAGAGTTCATATGTGGAAATAAGATAGGTATTGAACTAAACTTTAAAGGAATCTAAGTATTCTGAGAAGCAGAGGTGAGCCTGAAATTCATTCTAAGCAAAGAAGTATCTGACAGCATGCAAGAGGCAATGAGATGGGAGATGGAGAACTGTTTGTAAGGAAGAGCCAGAAGGCTAGTTTGGCAGGACCATAAACTTTGAGAAGGAACAGTGTATAATAAACCCACAAAGAATGAAGGCAGGTTGTGAAGAATTTTAAATGCCAAATGGTGGAGTTTGTATTTCATCCCAGAGGCAACAGCAAGCCAATGAATTTTATTGAGTAGGAAAGAAGTCAGATCTGCATTTAATGAAAATCTCTTTGTTAGCCATATAGAGGATGGACTGACTGGAGAAAGATCTGAAGCAAGGACCCCAGTTAGGACGTTGTTGGATTAACAGTCATGAGAGGTGATGAGGAAC
This sequence comes from Macrotis lagotis, assembly GCF_037893015.1. Classification (NCBI taxonomy): domain Eukaryota; kingdom Metazoa; phylum Chordata; class Mammalia; order Peramelemorphia; family Peramelidae; genus Macrotis; species Macrotis lagotis. Next base: position 129,067,568 of record NC_133663.1, on the reverse strand, counting down.
CTTAATTAAGGTGGCGACTGTGTGATTAAAGAGAAAGGATGGAATACAATAGATACTGTGGGAGATGGAAACAATAAAAATTCATAATTGTTTAAGCATGAAGATACTAAAAATAATAAATAACATTTACATAGTAACTTCTTCAATTACATAATTATTATCTCATTTGGGACTCATGACAACCCTAGGAGGTAAGAATTATTATTTTACAGTTGCAAAAGTAAAATTTTGCAGTTGAGGAACCTGAGGCAAGTGACTTGCCCCGGATAACACAAATAATAAGTTTTTGAGGTTGGATTTGGACTGAGGTCTCCAGGCCTTGTATTCTTTGTACTACACTACCCAAGGGGCAGAATAAGGGAGAATGAGAAGTCCAAGATAATGCTGAGATCACATACCCACCTGCTAGAATGGATTTAAGGGTAAAGATTCAACAAAATTAAAAAGTTTGAAAGCAGAGTGGGGTCTACTTTGGGTCTGTTGAGTTATGATGGCTCTTGGATATCCAGCTTGAATTGTACATAAGCCAGTTGGTTATGTGGCAATGGCATTCAAGAGAAATTCTGGAACTATAGCTAGAGATTTATTAGTCATTTGTATAGACTTAACAATGAAACATATAGGAACTGAAGAAGTCACCAAGAGAGTACAAATCAAGAAGAGAAAAAAGCAGATGGTGAGAGAGAACTAAGAGGACAAAATAAAACATTATAATAAAGAAAACTGTAAGATCAAAAAAAAGAATTAAAAAAAATATGGTCTTAGAGAAGAAATAATAAAATCCCTTCTCTACCAACAAAGGGGTTAGGGTCTACAAGGAGAGAATATTGTACCCATTATCAGACAAAGATTTCATGTATCAGATTTTTTTGTGTGCAATTAAATTTCTTTGTCACAAGGGATGATTCAATCTGTTTGGGGTAAAAGAAAAAAATATTTCAAAATAAAGACCAAGGATATCAATGAAATGTTTTTAAAGAAAACATAAATGGGTTAATTTTTTAAAGAAAAAAGGAAAGAAAGAAAAGGAAGGTTTGTTCTTTGTTGTTCCCAAAGGTAAAGGGAGTGAAAGTTAAAATAATGCAGATTTCAGCTGGATGACCATCTGTCAGGGATATTATAGAAGGAATTTCTGTACTGTATGAGATATTCTATTATTATGACCTTTAAGGTCCCTTCCAATTTTAAAATCCTATAATGCTATGATTAAATGGTGAAGAGAAATTTGTTGCTCCAAGTTTCAAAAATCTGCCTTCTTAGCCAGTTTTCTCAGTACCAACACCCACATGCCTTTTAAAAGGCTACTAGTGATCAGAGTTAACCTCTCCTGAAAAATCAATATCTATAAGCATTACCAGCAGATTGCATGAGAGATAAAAAATGTATAACTAGTTGCCAGTAATTTTGCTCATATTCCCAGATTTTTAAATTTGATTGATCTCTTGTCATCCTTCATGACATCTTTGCACAGGTTATCTTTGAGGAAATATGGGCTCCCCAGAATTGCAGACAAATAACATATTGCAATTAATGTCAGCTCTGGGAAGCTACTTCTTATTAGTGATCATCAGTACAGAGTGGGCATACACCAGAGCCTCAGCAGAATGAAAACATCCCCTTCATTTTCTCTGGACAAAAGAATAACCTGTAAAATATATGAGTTTATTTATGGCAACAGAGAAAGGTTCTCATTTGCATTGCTGTCAAATCTATTCATATTATTTAGCACAGGTTCAAGTGAAGCTGATTTTTTATAATGGGAAACTTCGGGGATGAGGATAAATTTTTTAAAAAGCAGTCCTTTGGGAAAGAATTGAACCAGCATAAGTCTGAATAGGAAAATGTTTTTTAGATGGACAAAATGGTGTTCTATTATTTCCATAGCACAAAAGAGGATATTTGCTATAAATCTATCAAGGCAACTCTATTTGTGTACCAATCAAATCTGTACCAATTCAATTTAAAATTTTTTTAATGTCTATTAAGAGCTAGACATTGTATAACATGCTAGAAATCAACTTTTTAATGAAAAAGTTTTTGCCCTCAAGATGCTCATATGCACCATTCAATGCACCATTCAAAAAGGAATATGGTCAAAAGAATAAAAAGAATCCATAGGCAATAGGCAATATTATTACTTCCTTGTATATCTATATCTATATCTATATCTATATCTATATCTATATCTATATCTATATCTATATCTAATCTATATCTATATCTATATATGGCAAAAAGAGAATTGTTCCCTGATACATGAGAATTTGCCAAGCTTTCAGAGTTACTCAAATAGTCAAGTTAAGATTAAATGGTAGTTTCTCCTATTAGAGGTTCAGTTATACAGATATCACTAATATCACTAATAAAGTTAACAACTGTTGGTACTCCACTCTACGTTCTCTTATCAATTAGGCTTTGATAAATACAGTCTTAGAGGAATGAGGCAATCTTGCCAGGATAATTGGCCTACTAAGAAGAGGGACACCAATGTCTTTGTGGAACTCAATCAAAAGGAAAGATATTTTTGTGACTGGCTCCTACATTGTAAAAGATAGAGGAATAAAACAGAGAATCAATTGAAGAAATCTGTAGCTACATTTGTCAATATCCATTAAATAAGGAAAATTGTATTCAAGGGTAGCTGGTGATCTGGAAAGGATACCATTCCTATGATACTAGAAGGACTTAGGAAGCAGCAGCAGATCACCAATAAGGAGTGCCCATCATAAGCAGGCTCTTATAATGTCTGGTGAATATAATATGACCTAGACAAACAAATATAAGAATCTAGAAAATGTGACGAGCATTCTCTACTTTCAAGAAATGAAACTGGAGGCAGAGTTCCTCCTCTAAGATCATTAGCTTAATGAATGAACAAAGTGTTTATTAAGGTCTTATCATGTGCCCATGACTCCAAAGTAAGAAGTGAGAGTGTAAATGCAAAAATTAATGTAGGCTCTGACCTTGAACTAATAAAGGAAGTCAACATATATAAGAAAGGAGTGATCAAAGTAAGGAAGCACCTCTCTATTCTATCTGTCCTTTAGCATTTAACTCAGGCAAATGTGATCCTCCGTAATTTTTAAGTCACCATTTTACCAAAGGAAACATCAACTCTTTTTCTTTCCCTCCTCTTCACTGGATTATACAAAGGTAAACATATACAGCTCTTTGTCATTTTTAGATTCTAAATGTTCTAAGACAGAAGTTATTAATCTGGAAATCATAGATCTTACAGAGGTCTGTGGATAGATTTCAAGGGTTTTGTGAACTATTCAGGGGTCAAAATTATTTTTATGAATCTCTCACTGAAATTTAACATTTACGTCTATTATTACTCTAAAAATGAAATACATAGGCTTCACCAAACTGGCAAAAGGGTCAATGATAAAAAAAAAAAAACAAGATTAAGAATTCTTGTTGTGTGACCTAAAGAACCCATTACATATTTTCTACTCCCCTTAATGGGTTAACTATATCCTCTCAAAAATGTCCTCCAAATTAAGTTATCATTTATATGTTCCTCACTTATTTCACATTCAAAAACTTTTAGGTAGGAAATTGTTTTATTTTTTCCCCTTTAAAATAATCTTTATTTTATGAAGTATTCACAAATACATGTATAAAATTTTTTAATCATTTTTTTAAAAATTTGATTTCCAAATGTAGTCCTTCCATTCTACCCCTCCTTAAAAAGGAAAGCAGTTTTATTTTGATTATATATATGTGAAGACTTGGAAAACGTATTTCCATACTAGCTATATTGCAAAAGAAAATGCAAAATAAAAGAAAAATATTTTTTTTTTTAAAAAGTATGCTTCAATCTTCATTCAGAATTCATCAGTTACCTCTCAGGAAATATGTCCCTTGGAATTGTCTTAGATCATTATCTTGATCAGAGTATCTAAGTCTTTCATAGTTGATTATTCTCATAATACTGCTGGTACTGTGTACAAAGTTCTCCTGGTTCTGCTCACTTCACTCTGTATTAGTTCATATAAACCATCTGGTTCATTATTTATTTTATTATGTTAATTATTATTTTTTAATTAAAGATATTATTTATTTTGAGTTTTACAATTTTCCCCCTAATCTTACTTCCCTCCCTCCACCCCCACAGAAGGCAGTTTGTCAGTCTTTACATTGTTTCCATGGTAAACATTGATCCAAATTGAGTGTGATGAGAGAGAAATGATATCCTTAAGAAAGAAACATAAAGTATAAGAGATAGCAGGATCAGACAATACGATATCAGGGGTTTTTTTTCCTAAATTTAAGGTGATAGTCCTTGGTCTTTGTTCAAATTCCACAATTCTTTCTCTGGTTAAGATGGTATTCTCCATTGCAGACAGCCCCAAATTGTCCCTGATTGTTGCACTGATGGAATGAGCACGTTCATCAAGGTTGATCATTGCCCTCATGTTGCTAGGGTGTACAGTGTTTTTCTGGTTCTGCTCATCTCACTCAGCATCAGTTCATGCAAATCCCTCCAGGCTTCCCTGAATTCCCATCCCTCCTGGTTTCTAATAGAACAATAGTGTTCCATACATATACCACAGTTCACTAAGCCATTCCCCAATTGAAGGACATTTACTTGATTTCCAATTCTTTGCCATCACAAGGGCTGCTATGAATATTTTTGTACAAGTGATGTTTTTACCCTTTTTCATCATCTCTTCAGGGTATAGACCGAGGAGTGGTATGCTGGATCAAAGGGTATGCACATTTTCTTTTACAAATAATGTTTTTTATATATTAATAAAATATTCTTGTTTAAGAGTAAACAAAATACCCCCTCCCCCCAAAATATAGGCTCGCTTGAGTGATAAAGTAAAGGGGAGAGAGAAAAAAATTAAAATTAAAAAAAATAGTAATAATTATAGGTATGGCAAGGTTGTACAATGGATGGAGCACCAGCCCTGGAGCCAGGAGCACCTGAGCCCATATCCGTCCCCATACACCCAACAATCACCCAGCCATGTGACATGCAAGCCACCCCAACCCCACTGCCCTGTAAAAAACCCCCAAAAAGAAAAAAAGACCCAAAATAAAATAAAATAGTAATGATAGTAGGGGTGGCTGGGTGGTAGACAGAGCATTGGCCCTTGAGCCAGGAGCACCAGGGCCCAAATCCAGCCGCAGACACTCAACGATCACCCTGCTATGCAGCCCCAGGCAGGCCACCCAGACCCATTTGCCCTGCACCCCCCCAAATAATAATAATAAAAAATGTGCTTCAGTATTTGTTCCAACACCAACAACTCTGTTGCGGGTGGATCACATTCTTTATGATAAGTCCATCACAAAAGTTACTTCCATATTTTTCCACCATTGCCATTGCTGATCGCAACTCCCTCCTTTCATATTTCTCCACTACCATGTACTATATTTTCTCTCTCCTTTCACTCTGACTCTGCTGTAGGGTAGCTAAGTGGCGCAGAAGACAGATCCCTGGTCCTGGGTCCAAGAGGCCCCGAGCCCCCCTACCACCCCTTAGGCCCAGCATCGACCTGGC